>NC_072772.1:27249871-27944871 GCF_022539595.1 Amphiprion ocellaris | reverse complement strand
TATATATATATATATATATATATATATATTTTTTTTTTTTTTTTTTTTTTAATTTTATTTATTTATTTATGTATTTTTTTTTTTCCCATCTAACTTCTATAGAAGTTCGCTCATGTATTTCACACACCAGCTCTTGAACACGAGTGATGGGCAAAGCATTGCAGGTGGAAATCTTTGCCAAGGACTTGCGCTGGAAATCTGCCTTAGTCTTTGAATATTAAAATGCTGGGTTGTTTTCAATGGCACTGCTGAATAATAAATTAATTTTTATACAATAAACTTAAAACCTGAGAGTAATGAATACAGATTCCAGTAGTTTAGTGTGTGCTGCACACATTATTCAGTAGTTTAACAGATCTTCATTCCATGCGGCAGGATTCATTTGCTGTATGAAAAACATTTTATAATCTCTCTGCTGCATCATTTAAAATGGACAAGGTAGTAGACTTGTTTTTTTCCTTGCTGAATACATTCTCTTTTCTTCACCTGCTGCATGCACCCCAAAGTAATAATACCAACAAGGAGGACAATTGCTGGCCTCCAAGCATGAATGTCACCACTCTCTGAGGCATAATCAGTTAATCACCTCCAGACGGGCAAGGTCACTCTCTGCCCCAACACTTATCTTCTACTGCTCAGGAGGCAGGAGAGGGGCTGGGGATAGGAAGGAGGAGGAGGTAGGAGGAAGGGATACAGGAGATTATTAGGAGATTTTATATCATCCTGCATCTGTTTTGGGTCCATTGAGTAGAATGACAGCTTTGGTTAATTACTGAAAATGGGTTTTTTCATGCATATACAGCGCCTAAAAAGTTTTCCCCTTTAATTGCTTTTCACAATTAATCATGGTCAGTATAATTTGGATTTCTGAATTCACCAGTGACTGGACCTTCTAGATACAGGTTGGCTTATACTACAACCGCTTGAGACATATTCACTCACTCAGATAATCTCCATTTTATTTGTAGCACCAGTGGGCTGCACCAGTGATGAAAGAATGAATTAGGTGAGTCATGGAATACTCATGCAATCACTCATTTCACATTTTATGTTTTAAATCATTTGCATTACTTTATATGAATCTGTTTTCCCTTTCATTAATAGAAAGAAAAAAGAAAGAAAGAATCTTTTTTTGTAAATTCTTGTCAAATAGCATAGTAATGATTGAAAAAAACAATAAAACCTCTTCCTGTGTCATAGACTACACAAAAGCATTTGATTGTGTCCAACTTCACAAGCTACTGGATATCATGGAAAAGGCTGGGGTCCCAGTGCATGAGAGGAGAGTAGTTGCAAGTTTGCATTGTCACCAAACAGTGACTGTTAGAACTGCAGCTGGATGCTCGCACCGGGTGAACATTCACAGAAGTGTGAGGCAAGATTGTATCCTATTGCCGGCACTATTCAACCTTTACAGTGAAGTCCTGCTCTTCGAAGCTTTGAAAGAAAATGAACGCGTGATGTTGAATGGAATCAATATAACCAACATCAGATATACAGTCACCACAGTGTTGCTTGCTAACAATAGTCACTGCAGACAATGACAGACTCTCGGCACCACATGTAAAGCATATGGGATGGAGATAAATTCCAAAAAGACAAAGACCGTGTGTGTTAGCAAGACAACACCAGAGAACGTTGCAATTAGTGCAGAAAGTAACAATCTTGAGCAAGTCCATGAATACCAGTACCTTGGAACCACGATGACAGAAGATGGGAAAATTGATGAAAAAATTAAGAGAGAGATTTGAAAAGGCGCTAAGGCCAAGTTTTGAAAATGAAAAGAATTCCTTCGTAGAAACTTCAGCAGTTCACTGAAACTAGGACTGTTGAGATGTTATGTGTGTTCTGTACCAGCTTATGAATGTGAGTCATGGCAAGTCACAAAAACATCCAGAAGAGAACACAATCCTTTGAGATTTGGTGCATTAGGAGAATGTTAAAAATCAGTTGGAGACAAAAAGAGTGACAGACATAGAGGTGTTAGCGAGAGCTGATACAAAGTGGAGCCTAATGTGTGATCTAACGCAAAGGAAAATGAGTTATGCTGGCCATGTTCTGCGTGGCAGTGCTGGAAAGCGCCTAACAAAATTCTTGAAGGCACCATCAAAGGAACACGTGCAAAAGGAAGGCAGAGAGGTAAATGGAGTGATGACATCAGGATGTGGAGTGTAGCACAGTCCTACACTGAAGCGAAGAAAGCTGTGGAGAACAGACACAAATAGAGATCTATGGTGACCAACCTTCGATGATGTCAGATAGCAAAATTACATTGATCATGACCTGATGTTAAAAAGCAAAAAAAAAAAAAAAAAAAAGTAAAAATGTGTATAATCATTGTACATAGCAGAGATCAAGTATGGTTTGACCTTGGCCTAGGCAGTAAAACAATAGCAATATAAATGCATTAGATGTAAGGTGCCATAAAAACGCGTAAGTAATTAACAAAGTTTTATTAAATAAACAAAACCTACATGTTTTGTAATTTTCCTGGATAATCATGTCCATTAACCCTTCACTGCTCTCACCATGGCCTCCAATGTCCACTAGTCTATGTCTGCCTGGGCCTCTCATGATCTCTGTTTGCACCCACAGACCTCACCTCTCACCTGTTGGAGGCTGTTGATGGGACCGTTAGTTGCCTCATTGTCTAAGAACACCCACGACCCTGCGTTCCCCACCATCCTCAACTAAGCGACGCACATTCGATGGCCTGCTCGAAGGGCTGATGCTGATTTGTGCACGAAGGCTGCAGCAGGGTCCCGGTGATATTGAGTTCAGGCCAGGAACCTTAACCACAGCGTGATGCAAAAGTTTCACCCTGGTCGCCCTTCGTGTAGCTCCTGCTTTTACTTACTTTCTTTATTTAATATGTATGAACGTGAGATCATTCCTTGTCTTAATCTATGTGTTAGTGTGTGTTTTTCATGGTTAACAATACAATTATTACCTGTGTACCTTGATAAATTTGCTCAAATGGTCATTTTTTCCTGCTGGTACTTATTAAAAATAGGTCATTAACACAGATTTATAGTTTTCAATATCAGCTGAAATTAAACCTTTTACCGATATATATTTTTCAGCTGTGCCACCGCAAGTTTGACCTTTCTGAGCTGTCATGCAGGTGCTTGGTGTTTTTGACTTGTGTAAGGATGTGCTCACCTACACCTTCCTCCTCAAAACTCCTCTTTGCCTCCTTTTTCCACTCATTACTGTGGTCACGGACAATAGCAGATGGTGCAGCTGCTGGTTTAATTGTCTTTATTACCGAGGCATCTGCTTTCTGCTTTTTTAATCCAGAACACCGTGGCATCATCCAGGCAGTCAGGGCCATATTTGTGAAATTAGAAAATAAACATGGACAAAGAAAACAATTTCCGTGTCAGACTGTAGTAACAGCACTGCTGTAACCTGCAGCTTATTACAGTAGGTCGTCTCACACCTTGACTCGTGCTGCTCCAATAAGCATTGCAGAAATAATATTATAATATAATAATTGGGTTTGTTTGTTTCTTTCCATCTGCCTCACATGTGTTGCTTATGCCAGAAAGTTTGTAGATTGGAAAAAGAGGATTCCCCGTGGCTCTGTTCAGTTATTTTTCTTAGCTGCTGAGATGTGTTGTAGTGAGCTGAGGCTAAGGGAGACAACAGCAGATGTTAGGCTCTGACACTCCTTCTGCCTTGGATCTGCAACAACAAAGAAGCTGAGGGAAAATGTCATCTACACATCAGCCCTGACGGCCCTGCGTGAATGAATAATTACTCTGCTTTGACTCAGGTCAGGAAAAGGGAAGGCAAAGAAACCTCCAACAGCCTTAGCTTGAAACCCTTTTCAAATGAGAAGCCCTGCATCGTGACATGTGATAAGACGCCAAGGATGCTGTGACATGCAGAGATCCTCCAGAAATAAAAAGATTTTTCTTGTGGCAAAACGTTCAGGGAAATGAAATGATTCACCCCAGCAGCTCAGTACGTGCTCTTCCTCAAAAAGATGAGATGGGGACATGAGCGTCATCTGTGGGGAGGGGGAGACTGTTGGAGGACTGGTTGGTGTTGAGCTTGCTGCAGTCATATCAGGAAGCAAGCAAGGCTTTAGAAATGCATCATTGTCACCATTATGCTTAATAATTTGAATGACATCTCAGTGCACGACTCAAAGGCACTTGTACGGGGGCTGGCGGGGTTATTAGAAATGACTCCCCCAATGATGCGTGTCACTGAAGCAGCAAATTAACATGAGGAGATGGAGGCATGTTAAAAGCAGCAGAGAAAGGGAGGGAAGGGCTGAGATGGAGGGAAGAGGAGTGAGATGTGAAGAGGAACAGGGATAGATGCGGAGAAAGATGTTGCTATTTTCGCCTTCTTTGTTAGCTGAGACGCTCTGGTTGTGGTGTTCCAGCTCCTGCTCTGTTAAAGCTTTTTCTGAACACCAGGTGCTCCTATTGTGATAAATGATTCTCAACTGTGCCGAACAATGGCAGAGGCACCCAGACATATCCCTCATCAAATAGTTCCACAGCTCCTCTTCCACAAACTACACAATGAGCACACTGGATTGTGCCGACGGTTGTTTGTCTTGCCAGTACACAAGTCTGAAGGCTGTTTTTGCTTCCTGTTTACCATGTTCCTCTTACAGGAGCTGACAGTCCCCTGAAAGACATTACTAGATGATTTTTCTGCTTGTTGACTGGCCAGTTTCTTGTCCAGCACCCCTTTGGATCTAAATTTGCTGCTCTCCTTATCCTCCCTGACGTTCATTTTACATCCTGCTTCCTCCTTCCCTCTGTGGCGCTCAGCTGCTGTGGGCTCCTTTGTTTCGCTGTCTCCTGGCTCTGACAGCAGACGAGGCTTGATGCATGTACAGTGCCTTCACCTTTTTCCGCCCAGTAATTTATGCTGTCAGGGGTTTTACTCTGTTTGGATGGCCAGGCTTTCATGTGTGTGCAGAGCAGTATCTTGGGGTGTTGACACATTCCTTCGTGTTCAGCATGAAACAGATTGTAGAAGGTAATTGATGGGGGTTTACTGCCACAGGCGCAGACTGGGAAGAACCCACCAGTTTTTAACTCCACCAGTTAGATTAGCAGAACGTAGAGGTGAGGTGAGCGCTGCATGACGTTGATGATATAAACTTTTAACAATTTCAAGCAGAACCCAAATGAAACATCAGCACTGATTGATGAGCTGCAAGATCATTTTAAACAATTTTGATCTGGAATGTTAACCATAGTTGAACTTTGGTTTGAGGGACAAACATTTTTACTGTACTTGCCCATTCTCTTTGCAGCATTTGCAAAAAATTGCAAATCCTTGTATTAAAATAATAACTTGAAATAAGTAGGGATTGACCAACATGTTTTTTTTTTTTTCCAGGGTGGATACCAATACCGATTATCAGTTATTAACCCATAACCAATATTTGGAACCAATACATAATAGCATGTCAAGAGCCTGCCATTTATGACTAAGCTTCTTCATTAATATAGGTTACACTAACTGAATCTGTACAACAGAAATAGAAGTGATGGCATCAGAGCGTCGGTTGATGCTGAGATGTTGTCCTCTTTTTACTGTGACTCTGATTACTTTGTCTCCTCATCTCTTGTAGTTTCATCTGATGCTCACCTCGTTTTTTTCTTTATATTTTGCGTTTCGGGCTTCTATTGTCCACTAAGAGTCCACATCTAAAAGCAGTATTTGTTATTGTTTTCCAGTGACTGTTTCATGGTCATCTGTGGGTACCTCTTAAATTACCCACTAGTATAATCAAGCCCCAAAACCCCCAAATTTAATTTCTTTGCAAGTAAACCACCCTCTTAATGATGTTTTTAGGGAAACCTATTTTCTGTCTGATAATATATTCCTAAATCGTTACAAATCTACATATTTTTGCCATTTATTTTAGTGCTTTACTGATACTCCTTTTTTTTAATTGACTTTCCCTTTGGGGATTAATAAAGTTATTGTATTGTATTATTTAGCTAATCAATAATATATTTATCACCTTTGTCACCCTAGTAACCCAGAAAATGGAGGATGAGCTTCACACTTGTTGTGAAAGGGTTACAATTTTACCCAAACTGTGATATTGTCTGATACTTGATCAAAGTAGTTATCGTTGTCAAAGTGTGATGTTTTCCTAAACTTAAACACATAGTTTAGATGTCTAAACCTAATCAAACAGCAAGTGAAAACCCAAAGTGAATAAATACAATTAAAACTTATGAATAACTGTGATACATGATATGCAAACCCCGCTTTTTGGCTCTTTCAAACTGGAAGACTCTCCTACTATGTCACAGGTGCAAACATAAGTACTACAACATATACAGAACAAAACTACATTTGTTTAAAAATATAAATGATAATGCAGTTGAGTTGTATAGATATGCAATTTTGAGTTGGGGACACAGAGTTGAGGATATTGTAAACTCACTTTGCTAAAACTAATACCTAAAACAGTCCTGCAATACATCTTCACTTTGTGAAAGTTTACTGTCCATTCCACATGAAAGCAGACAATATTAGAATCACAAGTATAACGCAGTGGAGTTGATGAAAATCTAGGGCTTCTAAAGTGACCACAAAGCGTTGGCAGTTCTTACCAGTGTCCATTCAGTGGCTGTTTAGGAACTTTGAACTGTAGCACACAGTCTTCCTCATCAGAGGGAATTTGCCCATGTGAACTGTAGCTATTAAATTCTAGATTTTTTCTGATCACTTTAAGGACTTTTTCTGTATCTTTGTTTGCAATTTGGCAACTAATTTCTGTGATCCTGCTACAGGGCACTTATGTTTGTTTTAGCTTCATGTGCCCAATAATCCAGCAATATACTCACTAAAAGTTCATGATAAATTGCACTACACAAGTTTTACAGATTTTTCAAAGCAGTTTAGGAACAGCCTAGTAAAACTGCCAGTATTTTTTTTTTTTTTTTTAGTAAGTATTGGCAAGACGTTTTTTCAACGATGATTTATCATCATCCGATTTTTCGTTCTCAAATACTGTCTGTAATGACCTCAAAAATCCACTATTGGTTGCATTCTAATTCCAACTTGTGCTGAAATGATTAGTCAATCTATCAGTTAGTCCTTTCACAAAACTAATCTCCAGCTATTTAAATAATTGATTAATCATTTAAGTCATAAATCAGGAAAAACGTCAGACGTTTGCTGGTTCCAGCTTCTCAAGTGTGAAGATTTGTGACTTCTTTTCTGTTATAGAGAACATGTTTGATTTGACATGGGGCTGCAGGGTAACGTGATGTACATTTGATATATCATCAAATAAATGGCAATGCTTGACAGATATTGAGAATAATTGTTAATTGAAGCTAAGTTCATGCCCCCTGTTCCCTGGAAATCGTTGATCCTGGACCTGCAGTATTTCCTGAATACCTGCATCTACTAAGGAGCTCACAGTCAGCTTGTTGTTGGCAAAACCACCTTCATGCTTATATTGACACCAGTTCTCATGCACCTCTTTGTCCTCAGAGTAAAACCTCTTCCATCCGTCCTCACTCCCCAGCTACACAGTAGTCCTGTTCAGTATTCAGGCAGGCGAACTGGCCGGGATTCTGCAGAAGTGGGAAAACCTCATTTATCAGCAGGAGGCGTCCGCAGGCTGCAGATTTATCCAATTTCTATGCTTTTGGGTCACACTGGTACGATTCTGAGTGGGTTACTGAACCCCCAGTGGTTAACTGCTCAAGCTCAAGATCTCATTACCGTTTGGTGGTATTTGCTAATGAATTTGTCTCTAATCATGTTATTTGTTAGTAGTCTCACACAGCTTTGGATGAAATGTGCTACAGTTCTTCTGGAACAGGAATGGAAACATCTCTCTGTGGAATTTTTTCGTTATTTTTTTTCAGAAAACAACTCTGCAATCCATATTTTCTGTGGTTGATTTGGCAGTTTATTTCACAGGCTTCTAATAGAAATCCTAATTGGAAGAGTTTTGAAATAGTTGAGCGATGAAAACCATTTGGATTCCATTTTCATTATTTATATATCGCCTATGTAAAGCCGCCAAAGCCACGGTTGTAAACTTCTACTTTATTTTTCTTCCTCCCAGCTGACTGTAAGCGTCACATAGTACTTCACACCTTGAGGTTGATTACTGGACCTGGTAACATTCAATCATAAACGTATGTACATGTATATAATAAAGCTTTTCGAAAATGTGCCACAGAAGCATTGTTCTAATCGTTTTGCAAATATTGCCTCAGAGGAATAAAAATCGTATCACGCTTAGATCCAATTTGTGCTGCACTCACCAATTACTTTCACGGTCCACTTCCCGTCTAATACAGAAAGGCCAGATTATCCGCTGGATGTCTGGGTGCTGCACACCCTAATTACAAACACAAATTGGAAAAACGCAACTTGTGACAAAAAATCTTGCATGTGATTTGTCGTTTTTCCAAGAAAAATATTTGCACTAATTTACTTTGACTCAGTGTCCTCAAGGAGATAACTGGTCTTTGAGAGACAGAAGGCTTACTTATGTAAAATGTGAATAGTTTTTGATCTTTCCATTGGTCTTGTAATCAGATAAAGCTGTAGCATGAGTGTACTGTGTCTAATTGGATTGATGTATAATTAATCCAAACAGTGGTAGCAGCGTAGTTCATTACATGACTGATTAAGAGGATATACAGTGGGAAGAGACAGAACATCAGGTTATCAAATGTAGTGTAGTGCTTTGAAGAGCTGTGTAAATCTACAAAGGCTGGGAGAACTACATCGAGCCAGCTTTTAAAAAAGAACCATAACCCAATGTTAACTGACTACTGAAGTTCACTCACAGCTTGTTTTGCTCTTTATTGTTGCTGCACAAGCTCACTGCAGTTTTGCTTTTTCTGCTGGCTGCACACATCTCATGCCTGGACTCACAAAGGACGTGGGCAGCGAGGAAGTCAGGCTCGATTGTGGTATAGGCGAGGAGCGAACCAGTAGTATTGAGTACAACATTAATGCATGTGAACTTGGAGTCACATCCACTGGGTGCTTTGTGTTTAACGCTGAGTCTAGCTGAGGGACAGGTCCAACCTCAGGAGGCTGAAACTGTGACACAGTGGGTTTAATGGTCTCAGATTAACTATGATGAGCACATTAAAAGTTTTCAGGCGCTTCTTGCTGCCAGTCTTTTCTGTGGACATCATGCAAAGTACATTTAGGATTGCAACAAATGACTGTTTTCATTAGTAATGATTTTTTTTTTTAAAATTCCATCTGGTACATCTCGTCTACAGAGTTTCATAAAATCACAGTTTCTAGAGCCAAGGATGCAGTATCAAATGCTTGGTTTTATCCACCCATTTAGCAATAGTATTCAATTTACAGTCAAATAACAGAGAAAAGCAGCAAATTATCACATTTCACAGAATAAAAACAAATAATGTGTGGAATTTATTTTATTTTGCTGCTTGAAGACTACTTACAAATAAAATTCAGTTATTTTTTTAAAAATCTTTGTTACGGTGTCCTAACAGTGAGTGAAATAAACAGTAAATACCATTACTGAACATTTTCGCTTCAAAACTGCAATGTACCAGTAACTGGGTCAAAAACTCAAACAGGGAGGGTTTCCTATGTAATAAATACAAGGAATTGATCCCGGGGTGGAGCTGTTTATCTAGCTGTGTTGAGAAGCAGAAAAGAAGAGATGTGCGTTGTTTTCAATTGCAAAGTTGCAAAAGGAGAAATTATGAGCCTTTGTCTAACAACACATTATTAGCTGTTTGATAATGCAGTCATATCTGCTACTGCTGTATTACTAATGCAGGGAGCAATGCATAAAATACACTTGTACTCAACCCGGCACAAATTGTTCTTCTTCCTCAGAATCGGTTTCTGGTTTGAACTAGGGTGACTTATTTATTCGGATATTACAACTTGACATTTTTTAATGTCGAGTACTTTCAGAGTGTTTAAGCAGAGTTGTAAGTGAGCTGGTGTGCTTGAGATAGAGGCAGCAATTCACACAGACTAAAACAGGAAAAGGTGTAAAGTTGTGGAGTTCTCTGAGCCATTTTAAGGCAATTATTTTCATGGAAAAGCTTCTAATTATGTAACTTTGATATGCAGATGAGTTTTTACAGGTTTAACCATTGATGGGAGAGAATGTTTACAGGGTGAATTCATTTGGTCAGTGATATCTGATCTAAACATATTCTCCATTTTTTAAAAATTATTTTTCACATTAAATTCCATTCATCCCACATATTTTCTCCAGTCTTGTATAACAGACAATAATGGACAATAGGATAAGTTTTAATTGGGTAGACTTGCAGTATGTAAAGTTTTAGCTCCAGTAAGCTGGTTAAGTAAGCTAGAATCAGCAGTCCTGGGTGAAGCAAGTCACAAACTCCTTCCTGAAGCTCCTGTGACATGCCTCTCATTTTATGCAACTGATTTTACATCTGCCAAACTCAAAGCAAACTCTCAAGAGGCAACAGCGTTCAAATGAAGCCACACAGAGCCCAGGGCTGCAGGTACGGCTATGAGCGAGTCAGCCGGCGAGTAGAGAGAGCAGCACTCCTCAGCCTTCAAGGAGATAGATGCGTCCTGCCACTGTATAAATTGGCTGTCGGAAACATTTTGCGAGGAAAAAAACGGCAATCGCTGGGAAGTTAGAGGCGTGGTGACAACGATGGAGAGATGAAAATGGGGGAAGGGGGAAAGACAGGGTGAGGGTCAAAGGGAAGAATAGCGAGGTGAAAATTGGGAGATGGCCAAGGTTAGTGTTAAATGTCTCATAAAGGGTGGGAGATTGGAAGACAACTGTTTCAGGAGAGAAGACCTGCAAAGACAAGACAATAAATGAATATGGGTTAGATTCAGTTATGGACAAAGAAAGGCACATGGAGCATGGTTATCAGATTTCTATTATAGAATAAATCTGCTGTACAGTCAACATTGAACAGTTATTTAAGCAACCACTGTGATCGTTATCACGTTCATAATGACTGTTATTATTTTTAGTGCCTCTATGCGTCACTTGTACAGCATATCACCTGTAAATTACATCATAAACACTACAGCAACCCCAGAGCTGAACCCTGACTGGCTTGAATTCAGAATAATAAAGGAAAGAGCCACACTGTAGAATAGCAATTACTCAAACAATCTGGCAGGTCTGATAAAATGAATGAAACCTTATGACTTGGCAACGCAGCTTCATGGTTAATGCAGGACTTCCTGGATGGAGGTGGAAGTTATTGGAGGGCCGTTTCCCTGCGGGATAGTAAAGTGATTTGGCCATACTCTGCAGATGTCTGCCATGTAGAGGAAGAGATAGTGGCTGTCTGCTGCAAGATGGATGAGACGAGGAAATGAGAGAGAACCAAGACAACAGATTGTTCTGCGACTTGGATGCCAGTGACTGTATTAAAGCAACAACGCCAGGAAGTGTGAGTCGAGGGAAGATGTAGCAGTCGCATCTCCATTTCTCAACCAGTTGCTGGAACATCCTACCTAACCATTTTGGAGAATCACTTGGTAGAGACTGAAGATAAAATGGCATCCCCGTAATTGCCTGAACCTATGTACTGGAGGCAGGAAGTGATCACATGACCCTGGGAGGTCTAATGTTTGGCCTCTATCATAGAACAGCATCAGCTATTGACCCACTGCAGTAATGACCTACCTTAGGGCTGGCAGCTTCACACAGAGTAATGATGACCCATGCTTGCCTGCAAGCCACTGCTTTTCTTCTCATCGATGCAATTACTGCACTGAGGCATGGTCGGCCAAAAGCCCCCGTAGCAAAGAGGAAGATCACAATTCCCCCGCTGTTCCTCTTACTACAGGTCTTAAAGCCAAAAATAGCACCAAGACCAACGGTGACGGTGTGAAAACTGTAAAGTTAATTGGTTAATCTGTAACAATGAAATGGATATAGGAGATGCTCAGCACACGGGTCGTCATGATGCATTAATTATTGTTGATGCTCATGTGCATGTTTAGCCCCCACCAGTGAAAAATGAGGTGACAAAGGAGGTAATTTCCTCTTTCGCTCAAGATGGTGTGTAATTGTGTGAGCTGCAGCACAGAGGAGGGGAGTTGGGGGGACTGGTAGGGAAGGGTCTGTGTGAGGCTTCTCCCTCCCATTCCTTCTGACAAAGACTTTAATTCACCGTAATTATACAGATGGATTGAAATATACAGCAAGACAGGGAATCACTCCAATTATGCAGAGTTGATTAAAACTTGGACCCCATGCCAGGGTGCTGCAGGAGTATGGGAGGAGTCAAGATGTGCACCATAGAAACACTGAGCACATAAGACCAGTTAATTTATCCTCCACCAGAACCAAAACACATAAGAGGATTTCTGTATCTCTTACAGGACAGAAGTGTTTTACTCTATAGAGCTAAGCTGAAAAGCAACAATGTATAGTTTGATGGTCTGGTGCATAAGCTCAAGAGTTCCTCAAGAGTTGCTCTTGACAGAAGGCAAACTCCCCGTGTTGAAGTTGTATCACCCTTTAATGAAGATGGATCAGTGCTATTCATTTACTGACAACCGCACATAGTGTACAGCACAGCTCATCTCCATTGCATATAACTGCAGCATTTACGCGCGGCAGTGGAGATAAGTCCTTGGCATCTGGAGACCATGGTTACTGGAGGAGAACAAGGAAGAGACAAAAGGCAGGGAGGTGAAAAAAGCAGTAGATGGAGAATAAAAGAGAAACAGACACAGAGACAAAGAGAATGAAAGAGAGAGAGATCACAAATAGGGAGGAATGGAGTGAAAAGGGCAGGACATTTGTCACCCTCTCCTACAGGACCATAGGAAGAAAGAACAATATCATTAATCTCCTGACATTTCAATATTGTATTAACCTTTCTAGTGGAATTCTCTGGGCTCATTAGTCTTTTTTGAGAGGGAGAAAAATAATAATCGATAGAACAAGCCCTGGACATGATCTAGAAATACACTGCAGTCAAATAACATATAACCTAAAGCCAGTCACATGATGTTGCCCTGTCTTTAGCAATCATTGCCTGTATCTGCTTTAAATTAATTGGCTAAAATTCAAACATATCAAATAAAGAGATAAATGAAGGTGAAAGGGTGTGCTCGCAAGTAGGTCACCATCATAAATGAGAAAAACGGTCCCCGGCTCTGAAACAACAGCTTAAGATGGCAACGCAAGCACATCAGCTATGTTATGTGAAGAGAAAAAGGGCTCAAGGCCACACAAAGCGCAATGAACCAACGTCTCATCTCCAGCATTCAGTCAGTCAGCAGCCTGTCAGCATTGAAAAGACAGAAAGAGAGAAAGAGGAGTAAAATGAAGGCTGAACCCCGGATCCTTTAAACTCCACCAGCGTGATCCTCCCCTCCCTGTAATACCTCCACAGCCCACCTTCCATCTATCAATGCCTGAAGAACACCCGCCATTCAAATCACCAGCACTCCCCACATCATTTGACTGAGAAAACACTCTAATTTATTCCCATTATGTGCCCTCGCTGAACATCAAGCACTGCCAGGCCTTTTGTCTATCATCATTGACATCCAGCCTCTATGATTGGTCATGTCAGTGTTTTGTTGAGCGTGTTCGCAGACGCTGTTATGAAAACATGTTGGCTTTTTGAGTGGTGTGATTTTATGTTTGCGTTGGGCATTCCTAACCTTGGAGTCACACTGGTTCAAGGGTTGTTTCAATACTGTCATTAAAGGCCTAACCAACACCTTGGCTAAGACAAGAGCCTTTTAATGGGATTCTTTGAGTCACACACCTACTCTGTGTTTTTGTCTGTGTATGAAGTGTTTTTTCGGTGGGCAGTTTAGCAGAAATCAATTATATTTGTAAGAAATATTGCATGGGACAGGAGCTTGATTTAGAATCCACAGGGTGTCGACACAATAACATAAACAGCTCTGGATATATTAGGCAATTGCAGCCTTGTGTTGCAAATCAGTGAGTTGGACTGCTTTATGACAAGATGGGATTTACACAATTGTTGCATCAGTGTGATTAAGTACCTTGTCAAGTATTTAATGTACTGTGTTAGCTCAGAATCAGACATTACAATCCGGTCATTGTTTCTGTTTTTTTCTATTAAATTTCCAAAAATTTTAGATGTAGATGAGACTGATGGAAATTGCTGACATGATTGTTGTATTATTTGATTGATCTATTTACAGCCAATTAACCACAGATTTAAGAAGAGGTCAAACTGATCAAAAAAGTAATAGTCATACACTATGCAGTCGTTTCTGGCTCTTACTCCTGTCTTAGTTGCCTGAGATGTAAAGTTAAATATAACTGGCAGTTAGACTAAATGTAGAAGGGAATTAAGGTGCATGCACTTAAAAAAAAATGTATTTCAAAGCATTACATAGCTGCGTTAATTAGTGTTCCTGTTTAAAGGTTGTTGAGATCAGGGTGTCTTTTTTTAATCTAAAATGTTGTATGAGTGCAGACCTTTAGAAACATAACTGAATATGGACTGAAATAGTCTATTATATATTATTTAGTATATTAAGTCATCTGGTATTCAGCTGCTCTCTTTTGTTAGTGCTATGGGTCCAGGGTTCAGGTGATGGATTACGTATTCACCTAAAACTTCTTCTCTTTCAAATCCAATTCATATATTATTAAATTCCACATGTGCCCAAACACTTGTGAGCTTTGAAGATGAACAAGAAAATCACCCCAGTGTGTTGATTGCTGTTGGTGTCTGGGTGTTCCGCTGGGCACTCACTGTTTAGAGGTTCACAGATTTTTTTGTGGATCAATTTTGAATTGTAGAAGATAAAATAATGACAAGTTTTGATAAATGTTTGTTTTTGTTTGTGTTTTTCCATTCACCCTTCAAATTTTGGCATGTGTATTGAGTGGTGGCATGCCGGTGAACAGTAATTGCCTACCTGCTCCAAAATGGACCACATAGGTCTGCACTATCAACTGATGCGTTTTTTTGTTTTTTTTTCAGGGCTAATACTAATTATCGGTCATGAAAGACAGACCGATATTTATGTGATAGCATGGAAACTTTAATTCATAACTAGACTTCTTTAGTAATAAGGATTACTATACCTGAATGTGTGTGATTCTAGAATGAACTCTGTTTGCTGTGAGATAAATCGATTGAGATTGACCAGTTTATCTCTTCTTCTTCTTCTGTGGTTTGTCTCTTATTATTCTGTTTTGATAATTATTGTTTCATAATTTTTTTGTTGCCCACTAAGGTCAACATCTTTAAAATATTATGTATTTCTATTTCCCAGACACAGTTTCAGGCTATTCTGTGGCTACCCCCTAACTTACCTGCTAGCTACTGTAAAGCACCTAATTTCCAGATTTTTGTGGTGAAGATGTTTTTTTTTTTTTTCTGCTCAGTCAGTTTTGTCTCTGATAAAGAGATGCATATGTCAGTTAGAGCAGATTGCAAAAGTTAATCTTGTTTTAGGAAGATGCTACAGGTTCTCCAAACAGCATTAGCCGCAGTCTATAAGGAACACAACACCTCCTAGTTATGGCTGTTGCCTAGCACCATTAGCAAAATAAGTTCCAGCAGCAGTGACACTAACAAGTGAATTATCTGGATTTTTCAGTGTAACCAGGAAACTGGGCATGCTTGTGGACGATCATGGCGTTTCTTACAACTTCAGCATCATCTAATTGGCCAGGCCGATAGTTAGTCTATCCCTATCCTGCACAAGATGAGAAAAATCTGTGATGTACAGTAACCTTTGTCAGTATTGTGTTATGCTGCTATAATATAGAACCCAAGTCTTGAAGAGAAAGAATAAATTAAATAATTTTAAACATGCTTTTATTGAACAGATTGCACATAAATACCAAACAAATTAAACATAACATTAATTTAAATCAGACACTATAACTAAGGAACCTGAAGTTCAATTTCCTCTGTAGCTGCATTTAGAAATATTTTTTCTAAGATCGACAAAAACATCTCTTTACATTTCTGTTTCTCCTCTCTCCCTCCTCAGCCATCCTGCTAGCAACTTTGCATTCGCCACAGATCAATTAATCTGAGAGTAGCGAATGGCTAGTTAGACCTTCATGTGATTGGCCAAATGTGAATGCGTGGCTCACATATCCAGGGATTCCATCTGAATGGTGTATGTAATTAAAATTATTTCTCTTATTCTTTGGATGATTTCAGCCAGGCTTTGCAGCATGTATATTTTGCATGCTCATACCACAGTGACGATAAAATTGCGATGTATTGGTCAGCACTTGTGCCATACTGCATGTAATGTATACTGTGTTCATCCAGTGCTGCTTAGTTTTGGTTTTCGACCACTGTTGTTGCACTGAAACTGTGTCTGGAATATATTTTATGTATATTGATTAATAGTTGTAATTATGCATCTTTTCTGACTGATGCGCCTGCAATTAGTTGACCTCTTCTTTCTGTGTGGAGTCTTATGTTGCTTTTTTTCGAGATAACAGAAAGCTGATTATCTCTTACGGCTGACAAATACTGCCCGTTGGCGTTCGATCTATCATAACCCATTTCTGCAGCATTATTTGTTGCATTGATGAACTTACTTTATGCTTTGAAGTCCTTTTCCTTGAAGTGTTTTCACTTTTTTTTCTCTACAGTACATAATTAATGCACCAAATCCGATAAATATATACAACTAACCACTGGCCTTGTAGCAGTGTTAATAATTATCATAAGCACTTTGATAATGACTGTGATTCATTGGTAATATTAAATGTTAGATTTCGAGATGAGCTTAGAGGATGCAAAGCAGACACTGGTGAGGAAAAAGCTGAGGGAGGGAAGATTCCAAGGGACACGAGGAGGCTATATTCCTCTGGGTTAATTGTGCAGACCCCATCGGCACTAAATAAGGATGGTTAGAATGACTGGCTAAGTGACAAATGGATGTACAAATCATCCAGATTACTTCTCGGTTATTAAAAAAACTCACATTTGGCCGGCTTCCACAGTCCCTCTCTCATTATGTCTGGCAGTCTCACCACTGACGGCTATCCTTTACAATAACTCCTCTCAGTTCAGTTTTCACAAGTTGAAACCAGCTTAAGTGTTTAACTTTGATTAAAAACAACTTTTTGTAATGACGTGTAATTGTGATGAGGCGCTTGGCGAGATTGTTAGCCCTAAATGAGTTTTGACTGATTGTCTGAAGAGGTGGCGTTTGACCTGCAGCTGTAGTGTAAATGGCTGTGGAGAGGTGCTGGTAAGCTGTCTAAACACTGTGCACCTGTGACGGCGGCTTCCTCGCCGGCGTTCTTGCAGACGGTTGCGGCGGTAAGATGAGTTGTCAGACAGTGCACAGCTGTTCACTTAATTACCTCCAAGTATGGGAAGGAGGTTAATGAAGCAGTTTGGCGATCAGAAATGAGAGACAGCCTGAATGTGCACAAAAGAAATTAGTTTTTGGCTGCTGGGACGGAGTTGAAAGCAACAGCAGTTTAAATTATTGATTGCAAAAACTGCAACACTGAAGGAATAAAGAAGGAGGAAGTTGAAAGAGGAGGAGAGATTAGTGTGCTTTACAGATTTGTACATGTTTAGCATATTCTTACACAAGGTAATTAGGCCTCATCCTGGCTTTGGCAGATTAGTGAATCTTTTATCTTTGAATGGAATACCTTCTGAGAAATCATTCATTAATTCACTTTAAACTTGATATCCCAGCCTGGTAGGCAGGATTTATTTATTCATTTTTTGTCCTCGGAACCTACTTTACCTGATGTTCTTGAAGGAATATTGTGTTGTTGCCTTTTTAGTGCCATCAGTGGCCCAGTGGGAGTCATTTGCTCTTATCAAGTTTTAACCAGCATATTGTTTATATTAGCAAACAAAAGAGTAGATCTTTAAGGCATTTTCCACATATGTTATTATTGATTATATAATGTATGGAATACAAGTTGACCATTATTTCCCACTAATTTGTATTTCTTTTCAACAACTCCTACGTAATTTCCTTAAAATGTGCTATTCTGGCATTGATACAGCGACCTCTGCCAATCTGTAGTTACTCTTTGATCTCAATATTGAAGGCTAAATGTTGAAAAGTTCTCTTTTAATTAAACATATGTAAAGCTTAAATAAACAAGTGCATTTCAATGAAGGTTTGTGTGGGAGTTTGTGTAATTGACACCATTTTACTGCATACGTGTAGAAGTTCAAAATATTGTTTCTCTTTCTCCTTGATTACTAATAATCTGTATCGATATCAGCCTTGAAAAAGATATCCATTGACCCCTAAGAGGAAATATTAATGCATCTCAAAAATGTTGAATTCCGACTGTTGTACAAACTGTATTGAAACTATCATGAAACTGTAGCCACTAGTTCCATAAACTAACAATTAAATTCTTGTTTTTATGATTGACTAACCTGCAAATTATCCTTTTTATTGCTTCATTAACCGTGCAGTTTATAAAATGCTCTGAGAGTTAATAACTAAATTTTAGTGTTGCAGACATGCCTCTGCACCACAGAGCACACAGGTAGAGGAACTGTGAGGAGCAGACCACAGCCCGTCCAGCCTCATTTTGCATATTCATGCCATTAAGGGGTGAATAACCCTGGCTGCCAGTGTATCCGCTTAATATCCTTAATCACCTGCATCTCATTGTGGGGCCAGGACACACCTCCACTCATTAAAATGATGGATGGAGGCATAAGGGGATGCTCTCCCCTGTTCCAAATTTGTTCTTGTTTAGAAAGGTGCTTATTAGAGAACACCTGGGGGAATGAAGGGGGAAGGGAGCTCCAAAAGCTGAGAGTGAGCTGAGGAGGAAGGTGGTGGATGTTCAGAGGCTGTCAAAAAACCATTATTGAATTACACTGATATGTTTCTAGTTTCACTTTGTCCCTGTAAACATGAAACATCAGCTCAAATTATGTTCTCCCATTTGTGAAGATAATGCTGGACAGAAGGCTGCTCTGCCTTTTGATTAAATTTATTCCATTCTCATAATTTTCACGTAAGAAAATATGATTAGAAACACAAATTGCATGTCCTAAAATGGTCCAAAAAAGTCCAGCAACTGTTGTAATTGACGAGTAGATGCAGATTCTCTCTTTGCTCTGGTGGCTTTCAGCAGAGAACTCGGTCAGCGTCTTGATGCTGCAGCAGGTTGAGGTGGGCAGCGCTGCTCATTAGCTTGTAAAAACAGGACTTCTATTGCAGTTCTTTGAGGCTCAGGAGGGAGTACAAAGGGGAGGAACCATCTCTACTTCTTCATCACTGATGTTTGAATAAGCCAGACAGACAGTGCTTGACATGAAAGACTCCCATAGGCCAGGTTATTTCCTCCGTGAGAACAAGCACTCGGTAGGTCAGATGTAATAAACTGGAACAAATGTATTTCCGTCTCCAATTAGGATAAGTCGCTGTCTGGAGTCACTCTGTGGCTACAGTGTCATCTTCTGATTTTATGGATATTTTGTTTTGTCACATCAGCAGCTACCCCAGCAGCAAGTGAGTGATGAGAAATAAGATGAGTACTGTATTCTCTCTCTTATGTAACCTCATTGAAGCCTCCTTACGCCTAATTGGCAGCAATCTAGGCCTGTCAAATTGAATATAATCCCTTCACCGTTAGTTTCAGCCTCCCTCTATGGCTCCAAATGCCTCTACTGAATGACATGGCATGCTGATATTGTGAGTAATGGAGAACACTAATGGAATTGGCATTAGGTAATACATTTGAATAGCTACAGTACAGAACAGAAATGGCTGTTTAGCTATTGAGCCAAGGATATAGATAGTTCCCTCCTTGACAGTGCTGTTGAAGTACATTGTGTCCTTCTGAGGGAGGCCAGCTCATATTATTTCCCATTAAAATGCAATAATGCTATGACATTGAGCTTTATTATGATACTTTTAAATTATAGCTATAATAAACATATCTGTAAAATGAATTTATTCATTTTACGAATCATTTTCCTATCTCCACAAATGTTAGTTTTGTGTCCTTTGTCTAATAAATCATTAGAAATCACTGGAATCAATAGAAGTTGTTTTCATTTCGAAGGTAAAACAGCAGTATGTTTTTGTAAAAGATTAGGATGAGGCTGCTATGTTTATAGATTACTGTGCATTGACAAAACCAAATGCAGCTGCTTCTTCCAGTGTCTCAACTATGCTTTGATATGAGTGGCATAAACTAAGCTTCCACTGGAGGTTTTCCAGCCACGCCATACTGGTAGGAAACCCGGGGGTAGGCCCAGAACGCAGTGCAGAGATTATGTATCTCACTGGGCCTGGAAACGCCTCAGGATCCCCTGGGAGAAGTAGGAAAATGTTGCTGGGAAGCGAGACGTGGGGATTAACTTGCTTAGGCTGCTGGCACTGCGACCAGACTGCGGATAAGTCCTAGAAAACGGTTGGATAGATGGAAAGTTTTGTGTCTTCAGGAGGAATGAATGACTAGACTTGGGTTTGAGTGCCTCAGAGAGGATAGGAAACTGGAAAATTGTTGAGTGGCATAATAACGCGTTGGTGGTTTTGGGATTTATTGAGATTTAAAAAAAAATAAAAAATCTACCAGGATGATGACAAATGACCAAGGGAACATTTATAGTTTGAACTTTTTTATTCATCTTTTTTTTTTTAGTTCTTTTTACTTTTTTGCTTTACGAAACAAATGTTTGCAGATGTCCTATGAATAAACAACAGCACCCTTTCTCCTTTAAAACAGGGCTCCATCAGCCCTTTCAAGAAAAGAGACCCTTCTTGTCCAATTACAACCTCTCCAGATTCCCAAAGTGACGTTATTTCCTGTATTTGACATTCATTTAAGTGCATTCGTAGACAACATTACCATTTCGATTAATGTGCAATAGCTGAGTTTATGGTCAATGCGAAAAAGATATTTACATTGCAGCTATGACTCACATTAACTGTCTTTTTCATCACTTGAACTTGTGTCAGAACCGGAGAGGGAGACAATCACAACACAAGGAGTCTCCTTTCAAGCACAGCCTTCGTAAACAGCAACCTTTACCTACATCATCATCATCAGGATTAACTAGACTCTTTTGTCATACCTGTTTTCCTCCAGTAAGACAAAAAGGTTAATAGATAGAATGGTTTAAAATAAAGTTTAGTGATTGTGCTTTTAAAACCAAAGTAAAACAAATAACATTGATGACAACACGAAACATAACAGTGCATTACAAAAAAACAAACAAAAAAAAAGAAAAATCCCAAAGTGGCACTTTCTTGGGGCAGCTAAATAATAGAGCAATTTACAACATGGATGGAAATGATAAAATAATTATATTTACTGGCATAATAAAATTAGAATTCGCAAAATAAAACAAGGAAGACAATTTGAGGTACCACGATGGTTAAAACAAGAAAACATCATGTATACACGCATATTTACAGACAGTCCACCGCTCTCTGCTTGCAGCTGTTTTGTTACAGTAACGTCTCACTGTATGGGCTCTCCAAAGTTCTTGTCAAGGCAAGCTGAGTCATGTCAATGTCTGGAGTAGGATTTCACTCCATATTGCATTGGAATTAAACATAAATATACTACTGCGTATTTAGTTTTGAATGCACCATTCTTTTATCTTCAGACACTCTTTCCTTTTTTTTTTTAAATGGACATAGAAAATGATAAGTTAGAAAAAAAACCCCGTTGGTCTGTTTTCCAGATGTAAAGAAACACTACTGATGTACAGTATGATGGCAGCCAACATGATGGTGAAATACTGAGATATTTAAAATCGTAAGAGAAACAATGGTGCTCCACTTGGAAAAATCACAACAGTTCCTCCTTTTCCTCCTCGGTTCTTCAGCTTTCTACCATCTGGATAACAAAGGAAAAGACAAAAACAATGTGGTTAGCATCAATCTCAGGCAATGTTAACTTACTGCAGATACATCAAGATGTGTGTATGTTTTGGCTAATATACAACAAAACCTTGAAGTACACTGATGTGTAGATGTTAGATTCAATCCTCAGAAGGCATGTCATGATTACCCTGCATTGTAGTTGCATTTTACTTTTCTTCACAGTATTCTTGGTTGTTGAGTTACATTGCTAATCTTTGCCTTTGAAACAGGATTCTGGGAGCTGTCACTGACTTTTGGATATGAAATTAATATAGTTGTGTAAACTTGCTGACACTAGAGGAATGTAGTTTTATCTACATGTGGATTTGAATATAATGACAACAGACATCAGTGTTTACAAAGCTAAAATAACTTGTACCAGGATCACTTTCTGTGTATGCAAACAACTATTTGCCATGTAAAGCTATAGTGGAGTAAATGTGTTCTTAGCAGAATAGGAAATCACAAAACCCTCTGTGTGTGTGTGTGTGTGTGTGTGTGTGTGTGTTTGTTTGGATCTCAGCTTCTGTTTTAGTGGTCTGTACCTGATATTAGTACATGCGAGACCCTTCCTTTGCAATTTAAAATTGATTTTAATTTTGGGTTTTACCTTAGCTCCTTTGTTGTAAAGATAGTGGAGTCAAATTCTGCCCTTGTAAAGCATGTTTTAGCAGCATTTCAGGTTATTGTTACAAGACAACCACACAATTTGTGCTGTTCACAAGCTAACCATGCAACAGAAGAGCAGGTTAGCTGAGAATAATGCTACACTTGCAGTTTACTTAAAAAATGCAGTAGGAGACTGGAAAGTGAGCACAGATTCAAATCACAGGCAAATAGCCAGGTCCTGGTAGATATCTGGTATGTGTTCTCAGTACACTGTGAATAGCATGAATGAAACTCATTGTGGAACTGATAAACAGAATCACAATTAAAAATCTTATTGATTCTCTTTATCGCAGAACTTTGGGACCAGTTCTCGTTGCTCAACCTTGTCTCATAAATATTTAGCAACAAACTGTTTTACAAAAGTTATTAACCCAGTTTATGTGTTTGATTTCTGCTCAGTATTCAAGTCTCATTCTTTGTAAAGATACAAAGGATGAGAGTGCTAGCATGGGTCATGGCTTTGGCTGACATTTTTTTTTGTTTTTGCTTTTGTGTAGACAAACTTCCTGGTAAAGTAAATACAAAGGGAAGAGGAGAGGTGTGGCCAATGTGTGTGTTTGTTTTGGTCTGAGATGCAGTACTTTAGCAACCTTCAGTGGTTCTGAGTGTCATACATCACCTTTAAGATAATGTATGTACACATTTCATTACTATAATCATTATGGACAAAGCGTATTGATGGATGAAGCATTACATGTGCATCTTGTTTTCTGTGGTGCTTTCAGAGAGTGTTACATGATGCATTGATATGGTGATGTTGCATTAATGTGATTATGAATCCTACTGGAGTTGAAGTCATACAGTGCAGTATCAACATTTTGAGATCAGGTCAATAACATCTCCTTTATATAACCTTCATTCAGCAACCTTATCGGTAATCATCAACTTGCCATCAATACAGAAACTTTCTTTTGACCAGAAGCTCACATATTTACACTGCGTTATTTCTCGAATTACTTTGATCAGTTCATCCATACCCATGTCAAATGTCCTTTTTGACCAACAGGGTTCTTATAGCTAGAGAGGACAATGAATAAAAGATGGCAAACATAACATAGATATTAATGATAAACATTAACTATTTCTATGAGATGTTTTTATATTTTTATGAAAAGTGCAATCTAGTAGTTCTTGCAATGGCTAAAAATCTTTTTGCATGTCTGCACTGGTATTTTGGACCACTGGTCTTTTGTGATGATCTGGTCTTTGAGGTTGGAGGCTTACTTGGCATCACTTTGGCTCTCAGATCCCTTCACAGATTTTTGATGAGCTTGACATCTGGCTGGGCCATTATAAAATGTTTATATTGTTTTCTTTAAACTATCTTTGATCATATTGACTGTATGTTTCAGATCATTGTGTTGTCCAGTGCCACATTTTTCTGCTCCCTGATGTTTTCCTCTAGAATAATCATATAGTCCTTTTTCTTTTCTCACGATGCCATTCACTTTGACAAGGTTAGCTTTGGTCCATTGGCTGAAAGACACATTCAAAGTATTATACTGCCACCACCATACTTGACCATGAAGATGTTGTTTTTGTAGAGAACATTTCTCCCTTCTTCAGCCAAACAAAAGACATGTCCCTGCCCCATTTGATCACAGAACTGATGACCAAAAGCTTCCCTCTTTGTCCATGCTGGGTGAGCTATTGTGTGCTTGTCTTGCTTAAATGCAGTCTTCCTTGGTTGGTGTCCATGGAGACTAATGTTCTGTGAAGTGTCTGTTTCTTTAATTGTTCAGATTCATCAGGATGGCCTTGGTGGTGATTCTTGGACTCCCATGCTTGCCAGTGTAGACGCCACTTTTGGATTCCTACCACATCCTTTGAAATTTTCATTGTAAACTTTGTTCTACTTTTTGATTATGATTTGGAGGCATTGGGCCACTGGCACTCGATAACACTTGGATATGACTGTCTAGCCTTTCCTCGTCTTGTGAGTAACCACAATTCATAACTTTTTCTTTTTGGTGAATCCTAATAGCAAACTCACCAAACTCTTAGGTTTTACCCTTGACTAGTAACTGAGTAGAGAACTAGAATGTTGTTGAACATTTTTCATATATGTCATATAAACTTAATTAAAAACTGCAACACTTTCAGGGATTATGAATCACTTTAGACCTGCTATTTTGTAGCACAAATATAAAAACAAAACGACAAAGATAGAATACTGGTCACATAATGTTCTAGAAAATTAAAACTAGAGAGGGTATGAATCATTTGGCTATACAAACCTCTATGATGAAGTCTCACTCTGCAATAATGCCTAATGTGGACTGCCTTTGCGATTATGACATACTCATTCCTGAAGACTGGAATCTAAACCTATCTACTGAAATGTCAAACTAGGTTTGAGGTCGTTTGGAACAATGTCACTACTGCAATGTATGTCAACAGAGAGCACTGACGAGATAAATTTTTCTCTGTAAAATATGACAACAGTTGCTTAAAAACAAATATTGCAAGACTTTTTTTGTGTGTGTTACGTTACCTTGTTGCATGTTTTATTAAATGTTCATATAGATAAATCTGCTAGAGACAGACATGCAGCTGAGAATTCTGTACCTCTAGCTCTTCGTCTCCTGGTTGGAAGGCTCCAGAAGTGTTGAGGCCCAAGTCTGCAGGGTTCCTGCGGCCTCCTTCTCCTCTCCGCCGGCCCCCTGAGCCCCTGGAGGACATGGAGCTGGAGGAGCTTGGGTCTCGAGGGCTGTTGACTGTGGGGAACTGTGGTCGGCTATAGGGCAGAATGTCCTCTGAACCTAGAAATAGAGAACAATTGTAGGAAGAGTTGAGACTCAGTATCCTGGCCATTGCACTGAAGGACTCCTTTACACTGTACAGGTCGTAGTACCTGCGTGCTGGCGCGCCTTGTTGGCAGTGCTACCCTCGTGTTTATTCCCTTTCCCTCCATGAGCTGTCTTTTGTCTGTCCTGAGCGTCTTTGCGTTCAGACGAGCTGGTTCTGGTGTCTGAGCCCTCCCGGGGCCGATAGCCTCCCGTTCCTCCTCTCTTGTCTCGACCCTCACCTGCTTTAGGGGAAATGACTCCCCGACCCTCCAGGGCCACCTTGGAGGGGTGTGTAGGGGACTTAAGCACTGCTGGAGGTGGAATGGGTGGAGGTGGGAGATCTGAAAGATAAACAGAGGAAGCAAAAGCACATTACCCACAGACATTAAAAATAAGTGTTTAGCTAATTATAAAAGACTGGATAACGAGAATCTGTGTACTCTTGAAATGTCAGTGTGTATCATCTGTCACTCAGTTGTCTCACACCTGTAAGGTGATACACAAACACAGCTGTGGTATGTGTACATACACCCGGAGCTGTGCACACAGATATGCTTCGAACAGACAGTAAACAGAAGTGATGACATTAGAGGCGATGAATCTGGCTGGAGAGTTATGAGATTTGAGAGCGAGGCAAGAGGGGAGTGTGACGGTCAGCAGCTGGCTCTCTGGCCCGCTCGACTTCCCCTGTCGATGAATCAATGCTGCTTGTCCTTGAGCCATTATTCATATGAGGCCAGCCAGTGGGTTCCCTGGCCTCTCACACATCACACAGCCATCTAAACAAAACGGCGAGTGAAGAGCCTTGTCTGCTTGCAATCGATGGCTTTTCATCTTCTAATCAGCTTCCAACCTGAAGGACAGTTTTGTTGCCAGCAGACCCGTAATCCACATAGGATTAGAAAGTTAATAAACATAGTGAGTGTCAGCTCTTACATTTTTCTTGATCCCATTGCCAACCATACTGACTTTTAAGATTGTACAAAACTGGACTTGGGAGAAATCAAAGCTCTTATTTCCTTCTTTTCTTTTTTTTTTTTTTTTTACACATACAAGGCTAATGGGGCAGGTGATGTCTTTGCTGCGTCTTGTTGGCGGAAGCAGGCAGCTTCAATGCACTTTTCTGATTACCCTCCACCTTCATCCACTCCCCCTGAATACAAAAGGGGGACAGTCAATATCATACAGCAGAGAGGCGTCTGCAGTTTTTTAATATCTGTCTTGCCTCCTGAGTTCTGCCTCAGTCAGAGTCCGATCAATGCCACAGTCTGTGAGCTATAGCTCTCTACAAGGGAGGAGCATAGCGCTTGTTAGATTTATGAGGAAATATCGGCGAGGACAGGGCGCAGGTCTGAAAGTGTCTCTGAGCTTGCCAAGGAGGATGAATCTGAGGGCCTGGTGGTTAATTAGGTAGACAAGGCTGAGACAGATCAGAAGAGACAGGAAAGGGTTAAGTTCAGAGAGAAGCTAGACAAAGGCATCAGAGTCAAACACAGTATGAATCATGGGGGGAATATAACGTGGGTGTCTCCACATCCACTGTGCAAACAAGAGTGAAATGACTAGGTCAAAGAGGGGTAAGCAGTGGGGAAGTGAGACTGTTGGGGTGTAGGGGGGTTGACTCCCTCACTGGCTCGCTTGTTTTTCTGCCTTTTTTACTGCCTCCTTGGCTGATAGTATTTATGTGTAGTAATAGTGATGCTTCCTGGATAGTAGTCTTAGTCTGAAGTAATTGGAAAAGGTACAGAGGCATAAAACAAATGATAGAACACATAAGAATGCACATTACAGACATGGTTCTGTTCTTTGTTCTAAATTTCATTAAATCACCTTCCGTCACCTATCACCTCAGCACCAGTATTCCAGACCACAAACAGGGAATGTAGGTTGGGGGGTAGGGGTGGGGATAGGGGGAGGCAATAACCTCCAAATGAAAAACAATCCATTCAGATCAAAAGCAATCAGCAGGAGGACTGATAGACAGAACTGCAGAGCTGTCAGTCCACCCCCCCACGCTGCTCAAACAAAGACTGAGGAGAGTGGAGAGGGATGGAGAGATCACTCCAAAGGGAGGGGCAGTGGATGGGGAAGAAGCCAGGATATAAGGATGATGGCAGGAGGCGGAGGTTTGGGTGGGTGGGGTTGGATTTTCTGCAGTGATATAGCTGGTCTGGCTCCCAGTGAGCTGGATATTAAATCTCCCTGTCAAGTGCTTCCAACACTCAAGGACACCTGACACTAAGAGGAGAGCCAGCTCTGAGACAGCACATACTGTACACACCAGAGTGAGAGCGTGCACACACTCACATCCAGATAAACTTAGGGGGGAAAAAAACAATCTTTCCACGAGATCAAAGCAGAAAGGAAACAGGGAAAAAAGGGGCTTTCCACTGGTAGGTTGTAAAGACGCAGTAAAAAAAAAAGTAAATTGCTGTTTTATTTAACAAGGTTAAAGCTGTTCCTTCTGTGTACAGCTGTTCCAGTATTTAGCCCCTGTTTGGTTTATGTTTGGCCCCTGTTGAGTAAAAGGTGGCTCTTCAGTGTGAGCCAGAGCACCTGGATCAATTTCATTAGTGGCTAAAGTGGAGAGACATCCCAGTGTCAGTATCGCCAGGCTGGGCAGAGCTCCCCTGAGACAAACCCCCTTCCAGTCTTCCCACCATGGCCCTGGCCTCCAGCCCACCACTCGCCCGATCTGTTCAGCACTGCCACAGATTAGGAGAGATGCCATGTATGCATGTGCATAAACATGAGAGAAAATGATTAAAACTCTGGCTCACAGCACACCCATACTCAGTCATTTACGGACAACACATCACGGTAAACTGCCCTTTTCCCATCCATATCTTTACAGGGCCGAGAGGGAGGCCATCGATGCAAACTGGCCATCTGTGTACTTGTGGCATCCAGCTAACCTGCTGCTACTACTCGTCTCTATCAAGTTTTTGATAGCGGATACTTTTTTTAGACACTATGCAGTATCTACAAGGGCTGAACAATTTCAGGAAAATATCCAATTGTTATTTTCTGACATGTTGCAGCTGCAATTGGATTTGCGACATGTATCTTTTATTTATTTTTGTTGAAGTCGGGCTTTAGTTGAATATTTAATGTGCAATACATTTAAAATGTGATGGTGCATTATGATGAGATACCATTAAAACCATGACTGCCACACAAAAATGACGGCATGAATTTGTAAAACCATTGGCACAATAGTTTAAACCCTCAGCCAGACACACTGTGTAATATCTGTCTGAAATTGCAGCCTTTGCAGTATGCTCATTGCATAGTTTCAAATTACGACTTTACTTAAAATCAGTTTATTGTTCAGCACTAATTTCTGCATTGGATAGAATAACACAGTTGTTTTTTGTTGTTGTTGCTTCTGTCCTGCCAGAACCGAAACTTCTGTCATCTGTTTAGATTAGTTGTTTGGAAATGTTTGGGTTGGACAAAATACATATTGGGAGTAATTACCACCCTGCAGCAAACATACACACAATATGAAACTATAGATGCTTTTTATTTCTTGAGATTATAAAAAAGTGACATGTATGCAAAACAAATTCATAAATTCATCAGGTATAAATTGACTTATTATGGCAAGTGAGACAGGTCAAGACTTGCCTTTTCACAAGATTAAAAAAAAAATGTAACATTTGAAGAAAGGCTCACGCTTAGTATCTGTTTGCTGCAAAGGTTGTATTTAATCTCCCTTACTTGGTATTCATCATCTGGGGAAGAATCTGCAAGAAACAACATGAATATTAAACTGGCATATTTTAATTTAATTAGATGCAATCATATGTGTACCTTCATTGAAGGCATCACGCCGCTGACTCCCAGGATGACCTGCAGGATGCTGTTTCTGCTTTTTAGGAGGCCTCCTGTGTACAGCTGCCATACTCATGTTACTGTCTGTAGACACCGGGCTGCCAGGACGGTGGCCTGATGGGTTTATTTGGTATTTTCGTGCTGAATAAAGAAATAGAACAACAGTTTACTTTTTCAGCTCTTCATATTCTTGCAGCAACTTTTCTTGTGGAAGGAGCTGGCTTTACCTGAAGCTCCTCCAATGTCTTGGCCCTGTGAATTGGGGTACTTTGCCACCCTGAGGCCCGAATACTCTGCAGCTGCAGCAACTGCTTGAGCAAAGTCGGCGTCTGTGAAGAAGGATCCATCTGATGAGCTGACTGCGCTGGACCTCCCTGAAGAGACATTATCCTCTTCAGAAGCTGACCCCCATCCATTGATCATGGAACCGGTCACTGAGCTCTCTAGGTCGCCCATGCTGGATGCAGGCGTCTGTTCGAGCCCTCGTAGCAGCAACCTTCGCGGATGCATCTGGGGATGGTGAGGGTGTGTGTGGGGGTGGGTGTGGTGGTAGTGCATCTTAGCCACCTCTGCGTCTGTCTCGTCGCCGTCCTCCTCTTCCTCCAATATATCCTCCTCCTCCAAACCGTCAATGTCCAAGGCCAACGGGCTGCTGATGTACCCATATGTGTGTGACGGAGAGAGGGGCCTCGGAGGGGGTGGTGGGCTCACAGCATGGCGTCTGCAAGAAGTGACAGACGCACGGTGTCAGTGCACCTCAAATGTCGAATATTTTGGATAAATTAGGCATTAAGAGTACCATGGGCCAGAAATTATAGGACATTAATGCTGATTTTACATGTTTTAGCCAATTAACTACAAATCACATGCACTTTTCATTAATGCTGATCATTTACTGAGGCGGCGCTAAGCTTACTGGAAGTTTAAGTTTTGTGAGTTTACTGCAGTTTTGTCCAGAAAACTAAAACTTCAATGATGTCAATTTGTTTTGAAGTGGTTTCTGTCTGGCACTTATATTCTGAATTTATTTTGTTTTTGTTGTTACCTTGGGCACAACAAAAGGCAAGAGATTTTCAAAACAGCTGCATTACCACAGTTATAATAACACTGACAAAAAAAGGACTACATTTAAACTGTGTTTCTTATTTCAAACAACTTTTGAATCACTTTTCATACTGCACTATTTAAATGTTCATGTTGTACTGAAATCAGCTGTAACAAATGACTCCCTGGAAGGTAAGGCATCAATGAAAAAGCTAAGATATGATTTTGATAAGTGGCATTGCAATATACAGAATTTGGAGTTAATGGACTCAATCATGGAAAACAGCTATGAATTTCAAATGCATGGGAGATCTCTATTTCTTTATGAGGCTTTAAAGAATAGATATATTTCCTGACTACTCTTCTTTTGCCATTTGTTATGCTTGAAGACAGCTTGGCGTGTGGGTGTACCTGCGATCATGGCTGTCTGGTGCATCCTGGAGCATTGGCTGCATCTCCTCCTGGGGTGAGGGGGTGAGAGTGGCTGTGGACTGGTGACTGTAAGATACTGCAGCAGGGGAAGAAGCTGCCCCACGGATGGGAGGAGTAGGACCCCTCTCCATCTCCTCCTCCTCCTCCTCCAGCTCATCAGGCTGCAGGTACATGTGAGAGGGGGGCATGGGGCACTGCATGTCTGGATCACAGCTGCCAACAGAGACAAACAAGCCCTGTTACTGTCATATCACTCACTAAAAACATGAGTGCTTTTATATATTGAAGTCAGAAAAAACATGCACTAAATATTCATGCCATCCTTCTATCAAGCTTTGGCATAGACCTAGCACTAATAGACAGAAAACCCTTGGGGCAAATGCTTGGAATGAATGTAAGAAAAGGGAGAAAAGGCAGGTGGAATGAACTTGTGTTTAAAAACAGTGTGTGCATGTCTGTCAGATTCTGTGCAGACATGTCCCACCTTTCTTCCATTGATAAGGAGTACTCCTCTGTGCTCCGACTTGGGGGTGGGTTTGCAGGAGGAGGGGGCAGAAGGTCAGCCCAATTCATTGTGCTTTGTTTGGGTAGTTTGGGGGTGCGCACTCCCTTCTTTTGACCCTGACTCCCTGCTCAGAAAAGGAAAAAGAAAACAATCAGTCACAAGACACCTACAGATGCACATACTTATATTCCCTTTGTCTCTGAAAAACACATTAATTATTAATGCTGAAGAAATCACAAGGTAAAAAGAAAAGAATTGACAGGAGATAAAATTAACATTAACAAGGCTGACTGACAAAGAAAAGCTTATTTTACACGTGTGAGTGCAAAGGCTAATGTAACCCTCCACTTTATGCAAGTGTGCACATACCTCGCAGTTATTAAATGACGGGAAAATTCTATAAAGCACAGCTATTTCCTTACAGGGGTAGAACCCAGTGTCATGAGAAAAGGTAGGAAGAAAACGACAGAAAAGGGTTCAATTAATGCCAAACTATTAAAATTGTGAACCAATGAGCTGTGATGTGCAGTGAGCACTAAAGGCTTCTCCTTAATGGCTTGAACTTCAAACGCAATATCAGAATGGATACATGGCATTAAGGTGGCAGTGTTGCATGCCGTCTGCAGTGTGTTATCATTTGTCCTTGTCCACAGACAGACATTGAGGCCCTGATGAAATTAGGCTGCTCCATACTGGAATTAAAGTAAAGCCAATTAATGGAAGTAACACAAAATAAACAAGGACGAACAGAAATAAAATACAAAGCAAAAAAACAAAATAAAAAGAATAAACGAAAATGGATTCTTTTATCTAATTTGCCTTAAACATCCTTGGATAACCGTGCACTCGGGAAACAAAAGACACGAGCAAAGCCCTGGCATGGCACTCATGCCTTTGTTTGGTAGTATTGTTGTTAATTCCTCTTCTGTTTTTACTCAGCAATTTTCCTCTCGGTGAAGGTTTCTCCTCAAGATAGGCCAACGTTAATCAAATTACTTATTATTTAAAGCATACTTTATTAGTGTCTCAAAGATTTATTGCCTTTGAGGGAAATTGGAATTTTAAAATAGAGCTGGAGGGTGTATGTGATTATAGGGCTCACAACAATAATAGGCTGTGAATATACTTGGGCAGTTTAATTAAAAAGGGCAAAATATCAAGAATCAAACTCCTAATGAACTCTTATTTTATGAAAAGTGCTATATAAATAAATTCTGATTGTCTAAAAATTCTGGATAAACTGATTTTTGTAACCTCTGACTGCTCATCCTCAAGTTAGTCCTGTTCTTTATGCCCCAAACATCTTACCAGAGGTGCTACTGCTGCCTCGGTCAGAGCTGTTATAGGAGCCCCCAGTGTGGCTGTCGTGGGTCTGGTTGTAGGGGATGGTGGCTGGCATGGGGCTGTCACCTCCTCTGTAACGGTCTGGTTTTGAGGAGAATTGAGCATATGGTTAGATCAACCCCAGACTCACATCTTCCCACCTCAGAGACGCTTAAACATCCACTTTGTAATGAAGGATAACACAATAATTTACCACCACTTCACATTGGAAATGTGAAATCGTGTATACAGTGAGATGGCATTACACATGCTAAGAGGCATGCAATTCATACATTAGGATTTTCAGGCGAGTATGTGAACACATGCAACATCTGCACAAAAATCTCCAAACTATCACACCAGATGTCGTTCCTTTCTGCAGGTACAACAAGGTGATGATAGCTTCACTCAAAGCATCTAAAGATCTTTGAGTTATCTTTGTCTTTCCTTTAGAAAGCTGACACCGAAGGTAAACCCTCACACCTGCCTTCATCACAAAACGACATCCCAGATACCATAAGATGACAGCAATTCAAGCCTGTCCCACATTTAGCGGCAAAGATTATACATGATTGCATGGAGGGGTGATGAGGGGTTACATGAATGCCATACAGACAGGCAGGAAGAAAGAGTGATGATGTCTATGTTGACTGAAAAGGACTGAGGCAGAGCCAAAGGGATATATGAGCATGAAACTCTTCTACAGGCATCCACAGCGTGGCTGAAAAGAGCCAGGAAGAGGAGAGAACAGAGGAAAAATCAAGTGGAGGAAGATCATAGCTCGGAGTTGACCTCTCTAACCATGGCTGCTGGGTATTCCACACACTCACCCTTGTTCAGCTTGTTTTGCTCCATGATGTTGTACTGCAGCTGGGAGCCGATTTCCTGTTTCTGCTGCTGGACTGAGGTGGGCTTCCAGCAGTGTTTCTCATTCACCTCCCCTCCAACCCCAAGTCCGCCTCCGCTGCCTCCGGTGCCTCTGTCCGAGTTTATGTTGTTGCCCAGGATGGAGGACTGGATGAGCTGGGTGGTGGCGTAAGGTGTCGGCTGGCCCCCTGGACCTACAAAGCGTCCATCTTTTAGGTTGGGGCTGTTGAAGGTCTTCATTTCATTGATCTTGTTGGACAGGTCTACATCCCCATAGACTCCTGACTCTGGCACCATGAGGTTGGTCTGCTTGTTTTCCATCTGGTTGTTATAATTGGCGATACAGTCGGCTGGAGGACATGAGGAGGGTATTTAGTCAGTCTTTTCTACTGCTGATCAGCTTAGCAGCAGTATGTCAGCTTGGTATGAGATTTTAAACAATAGGGCATCATGTGATCTACTGTAGAGCTGAAAGTTTCATTTGAGAGGAGTGAAAGACACATTTTTAAGCATTTTAAAGAAACACTGCAGGGAGATTTCTGCTATGATTTTAAGTCTCATTTTTGTTTGCCAAATGATGATCTGCTTGCGGCGAGCGACACAGGTGGTGTTGCACCTTTCTCACTTAGTCTCTTGTCAGTCTCACCAATGACTTAATGTGGGTGTCATCTGTGTTCTTTTCCATCTGATGGCGGGAGCGTCTTTGCTCATTGAGAGGGACAGAGAGACATGTCTGTATCAAAGACCTGGAATGAGGCACGCAGTAAAAGCACAGCTCCACTGACAGATCCAATTTTCCCTGGCTCATAAAATATTCAAATCCTCCAGCAGATCTGAGAGCCAGCCTTGCGGTAAATACCAAGGACGGCCATAGGTGCACGCCGCTCGTGCCGCGCGCCTCACATTTCAGCTGCACGGAACAGCTCAACACTTCAAAGGTTGATGTGTGAAAGCGCCCCTATGGCTCAGATAAAGGGACATTAACTCCCATTTCTTTGCTCTGTCACCTAGTCAGTGATCCTCTTAATGTTCACAGAGTTTAGGGTTGGCATACACACAAAGCATGCGTCTGGCAAGCTCCTTAGTGTCATACACTGGGGTGTCATGCGAGGAGTGAGGGCTGCCTTTAGCCTGTTATTCCCTGTTAAACATCGCACACCATGTTAAGGTAGAGTTAAACACTTCGACCTCTGAGGGGTGATTAGCACAAAGAAAAACTAAACTTGACTATAAAGTCCACAAACTGAATTATTAATCCTCATTGGGAAGGGGTTTGAAGTCGGGAGAAACTATTGAGTGGCTGGATGGATATTAGGCCGAACAGCTGGACAGGAATTATGTGCTGCCCTTAAAGGCATAGTCCCAAAGTGCATAATTTAGAACATAAAGCATTTCATTGCAGAGTAACTTTCCAAGCATAGGGTTGTTGGTCATGGCTGAAAATGAATCCCATTAAGCCCTATGTCATGCAGGCTGGAGTTTTTGCCTCCCTATTTCAGATAGATCACTGTATATAAGATTCTAAGGGCGGATTTGCTTCTCTTTGTTAACAACTGTACTAGTGCTAAATAAACTAAAAGGCCACCTGCTGGCATTCCATCTCTTTCTTCCTCTCCACCTACCCTACTTAGCTTGATCTCGCTCTGCCCATACATCGCAGTGTATGTTTTAGCATATACTTATGCTTCATCACTCCTTTCTTCTCCTTCCATCTGCTCTTCCAGGTGCACCCTTCTCCCTCTATCGTTCTCTCTTTCTCTGCTTCTGGCCATCGTCTGCAGTCCAGCCTTGACCTCTTCGCCCGCTGCACATTTCTTAAATAACTGAGCACTTAGGGGAAATTACATTACCGGCTATAACAACTGTATGGAAATCAGCAGAGCAATTCGATTAGCAACAGAGTAGAGCTATAAGCCCTGCTCAGTGTGCTCCTTTTATTTCCTGCCTAAAACAGCTTTACTTTAACCTCAGATAAATCAAACACACAAGCACACAGCCTCTCTTAATCCTAATATTTCTCCAGGTTTTTCTTGTGGAGACCTACAGAAGGGAGAGATACACAGAACAACTCTCCAGGGAGCTAACCTAGATATCAGATTTTACTTCCTTTTGCTCTGCAGATTCCCCCAGCTCCTACATGTCTTATCTCTACAGTTACTTTGTCAAGGACTGCATCATTGCCTTTGTGGGGAGTGTTTATTTTGGTTGCTGCCTACATGCAACAGGGACAACACATACAGTACATACCTGGTCGACTGTATGTTGCCAGGTTGCTGTCGCTGTTGCCGTTGCCTGCAGTGCAGCAGTTGATGCTGCAGTCGTTGTGGTTGGAGCAGGAGTTGGGCCACGTGTCAGCCAGCCAGGGTTGAGTGGCAGATTCCCCAATGTTCAGTAAACCAGGCCTGAAAAAAAATAGGACCAAATTGTTAACAATAGCACGATGCTAAGCCAACACCACAATGACATTTATGTGAATGAACTGAAGCTCCAGCAGTAACATAATATTTGAAAGAGAAGATTATGTGGAGTTTATTTATTCAGCTGAGAATACGAAAACTAGAAATCCAGCTTTAGTACTTTTTGCCTTTTGGCCACACACAAGCTCAGGGAGCACATTAGGAGAAAAAAAAACCTCAGCTAAATAGATTGTGTGTGCTCGACTTGCCCACAGCCGATGACACTTTCCCTGAGCCCTCGTGAGCATTAGCGATCCGCCTGGATTAGACAGCCAGATAAAATTCACTCACAATGTTGCGAAATGCACGTCCTGAACAGTCAGTGAACCAAACGTAGATTCCACTGTGTCACACAATCTCTCTATCATTTGAAAAGTTTTTTATAGCTCCACAGAAGGAGAGAAGATAAACTTGAGCAACCAGACAGGGAAACCCACGCGGACTAGTCCTTTATATCACTGTCTCGCCATCCATCTCTATTCTTTCCATGTCTTGGCTCCTGTTTCTTCAGCTTTAATCCCAATACAATACAAGATCGCTTGTTCACCGGGATTCTACTGTACAACCAGACCTCAGGCCAAACACAAAATGTAAAAAGAGAAGACAATAAATTGTCTCCTATTGCAGATGAAATGAATCAATCTAACATACAAAGAGAATGCAGGCTACTCGAGCAGGGCCATATATTGTTTCAGTATTCAAATATCCACAGAGTGACTCCCAGTTTGCATATCCCAACACTGAATTAGCATTGAATTACATTTCCTCATTCCCTCTTAAATGACTCATTTCTTGGATTCATTTTGGGTAATGAGCACATTTGTCTTGTACGGCCAAATACAATCTCACAATAGCTCCTCAATCAGCCCGGCAGTTGTATGTTGATATTGAACGGCCATTGTCTTTGTGCTGAGCTGACACAGCCATGCTGCGTACGGGATTCAATCATACAACTGGGTAATATGATGAATATGGATTTTTGATAGCTGCGAGCTAATTATTCATTAACACATGAACAACATGCACATACACTTTCAGTGCAGTTTTGTACTCTGAGCAAAGAGTGGATAATAAATAAATGCATATTTTCTCCTTTTTTGTTTGCGTTTTCCATTTACCAGCTACATGAAAACATGCCAGTCGATATACAGACATCTTTTGGCAAGTTGATGTAGTGTTTACCAATCCTAATTCTCTACAGTCTCACCATTTGTGCACAATGCACCATTCCACAACATGAGGAGGTGTGTTGCTGCCGCTGCTGCATGTATCTCCATTAATGTTTTATGGTGATGCTATGGCACAGCCTTGTGGTTGGATGTGGCTCTCCACCATATGGGATGAGGATGGGCTCCTGGCAGACTATATGGGGCTTTGTTCCTGTAGTATTATCACATGCTTAATGCACCTCTTTACCCGTCCTCTGCTGTGTGCTACTTTAGAAAAGGCACAGCACTCCCCCTAGTGTTTGTCAAAGAGAAGTACACCTGCCCAACCCTATTCCTTTATTCAGGAGATTTACCGTCCATTTATATTTGAGATTAAATTCTAATCGTCCTTCAGGTTCCCAAAATGTGATTTATATTTGAAATATCACTTTCTAAAAATGAATTCTTACCTTCCGGCACTGCTGACTCCTTCTCCACCTCTTTGATATGCCACTGAAAAGACAGAAAATCATGAGTTCACCACTGTTGCACGTATCACCACATCATCATCCTTACCACTGTCACATACGGTCAATATGAAATGATTCATTTGATTTTTGAATTGCCTGTTTTTTGAACGATGATGGAATATTTTTTTTTTAAGTCTGTGCAATATTGTATCAGTTCAAGTGTGAATGAATGTGTGTGGCATAATTTCAGCTGAGTCACACACACAGCAGCAGGAGGAGGACGGGTAAGAGGCTTATGAAGAACAAAGATGCAGAGCTCTTTGGTTGTCTGGCTCGGGTTCAGTGTGTTTGAAGCTCTATGTGCTGCAAGTTGGACTCTTTCAAGGAGCTCTAAGCTGCCGGTGTGTAGAGGAGAGATAAACTTACAACTTTAATTACAATCTCTTCCCTTAGAGGAGAGAAGGTGGAAGAGGAGGTAGGCTGGGCCATGGCTGTGTTGATTCCCTGTCTCTTTTGCAAAACAGGATGCGTGTGTAGAAAGAGGAGTTTAGTTCTAGATTAAAATCAACATAAAGCAATGTAAAGTCCTAGTTTTACACCAGGCACCAGGACAGGGATTTTCCTCCTTAAGAAACAGATCTAAGCACACAGAGTATTGGCTGAGTATGTTTCACCTGAAAGATTTTCAGCAGATCATGGAACAAGCCTGCAACTGCAAAATTATTCCATCTGATTGAATGCCTCAAGGCTCAAAAAAAACACAGCACTGCTACTGTCTGTTCTGCACAGACAGGATCAACCAGTGTGGTCACAAACACACACTGTACAGCATTGTGTCTCTCTCACTTTCCTTCTCCTGCTCTCACTGTTCGTCCTCTCATCTAGTCACTGTTTCACATTTGCCACTGCACTAAGCACTGCCAACACCCCCGACGCACCACCGGGGAACAAAACATTTCTGATGGATACAAAAAAATCCACAAGTGAAAGAAAAATGAGGAGGGGGCTGTAAATACAAACTTGCAGAGACAGAAAGATAGAGACACAGAGAGCTTTTCTTTTATCTGTTTTACGCTGTGTCACTTCAGTTCACAGATAACCTCCTTAGCTCCGCTGCCACTTGCCTATCTAATTGGTGTGTTGGAGAGCTGGTGGTGTGTCATTCTCTTAAATCCCATCTAAGGTTGCCAGCAGCCCTTTGATCAAGTTACCACTAGTTTTAACAGCTTCTTAGCAGTGTGGCCTCTTCCTCTTTGAGCGTTATTGTCATTTGCTGGAACATTTATAGTAAGGTAGATGCCAAAACTGTTGACTCGTTTTGTTGCTTCACATCAAGTGTCCCTCATTTATTTCTCTAGTCACAAATAAATCTATTCAAACTGTGGCTAAGACCATTAGAGGTCGTGTTTCACAAACATACCAAAAAGCTGCTGAAACAGACATTATTACTGTGTATAGTGTGAAAAAAAGGGTTCTTACCTGTTGGTGTAAAAGTAAAGGATGGCACTGTTGGGGCAGAAAAAATAAATATTGTTGAAATACTCTGCTTCAATTTTAGGCTCTAACACCACAAAATTTCATTTTAAGCTGCACTTCCACAGTATTCACATGCTACTCGCTGCCCCCTTCGTCTTTGATCCCCTCAGATATCCCAGGGGGAAAATGAATGTTGAGCCAGCTGCTGGTTCAAATCCTGGCCCAGACTGTCAGAGGCTGGCTGGTTGGGGGTCACACACTTGGGAGATATCTGTTGTTATCTTTCACACTCATATCATCACCCTCAAAGTTGAATTACTCACACTCAGGCATGGAGGGGACCCTTTCATGAAACATCAATCTGTTGAAGGCAGATTTAGATTCTGTAATGAATGCTCCAGTAAAACCTTTGGTTGTTGTTGTTCGAACAAGTGAAGAATGTTACAGTAAGCACCGCAGCTGATGCAACATTGCACCATGCTGCTAGTCATCCAGCACACTGCCTTAAAGATGTCCATTTTCGAAATGCTGCTGCCTTCCTTCAGCCGAAAACTGCATCTGCGATGGACGACTAACAACACAGATACCACTGTTGTCACATTATTTCCTCAGTAATTTCAGAGTGTACCTGCGTCAACAAATGTCCTCTGAACACCACAATTATCTTATCATGTTTGAATCTCTCCTCTTGATGCTCAAACAAGTCTAAAGATATCAGCAGTTGGACGGCTTTTATCTGCTGGACGCATGCCTTTGAAGAGGAGACATACACAAAACAGTCTGAGAAATGTAAACGTGACTGAAATACATAAATCAGGTTTCCATTCTGATGCAGGACTGTCAGGCTGAATTAACCTGTTCATTTGGTCGCTGTATTCTCACAATGACGTAATTTATCTTATTTTGATCAACAAAACAGCACAATGGGGTTTTGTTTCATTAAATCCACTGTCGAGGAAATAAGAATAAGCTGTTTGGCTTTTTTTTCTGCTGACAAAATTAAACATGTAATCTATTAGAGGCAGCACTAGCGTACAGTGTAGGACACAGACACACACTAGTCCCAATTCAACCTATTTCACCCTGAGTGCAGATTGTTGATTCATGTGGTTGCAATTATACTCTTTTCAAAACATTCTTAGTAACCGGTTCCAACAAAGACCATGGCCTCTTGTGGTCTGAGCACACAAGGAGGAGAGGGAGGGAAGTATGTCTGCCTACTGTTCCCTGAAGAGCTTTTCTTTATCCTTTTTTTAAGAATCTAAGTAAACATCAACATATACGATCACAGTAACCTCATCCAGCATAGTATCCTCCTCTCACACCTATCCACAGGTCTTTACTGCATTTACAAAATATGTAATCTAAGACATAATGAAAATCATTCTAACCATTACAGACCACACAGGTATTTGTAAATGTGCATGGAGCTTCAGGAAAAGCTTAGCTGAGGTGACATAACTTGCAACTCTCACGATTAACATAGCTGCAGCAGATTCAGAACAGGGACAGCTTGTGCTTTCTGTGTGACAGCCGCAGATTAACAGCTAAGTCAGTCTATTGTTTGTGTGTGTATCAAGGCTGAAGGATGGATCTCCTCTAACCTTGGCAGCCAGTAGTAAACCTGAGCCTAGCAGAGGGGATGGAACAGGTAGCGTTCAGAGGCAGCAGCTGCACAGCCCAAGGCCACACATTAAGCCAGCCCACACATAAATGAGACTCAAAGAAAGGCTAATGGCTCTCTTTATACTCTAACTATTGCGGGCAGAGGCTGGGCATGTCATGAACCCTGTCACTTTGACTTAAGTCCTATAAAAGCCCAATGCTATGAGTACTCCAAGGGTTTGAAATGTAGCTCAAACACACATGGGCTTCTTGGATTTAAAACATATGCTAAGTAGTGTTTATTAGCAGGATTGCTAAATGCTTAACTCCTCTGTTTCTGAAGGCCCTTTCTCTAAAAGGACAGCAAGAGTGCTTCAAGCATGTGAAAATGTCAGCCTGCCCTTGATAATGCGGGATTATGGCAATACATTCAGTCTTTCCCAGCACAGTCTGAAGGGAGTTGCTAAAAGGGGGAGTTGTTGGACCTCAAAGTGTACTTTACTGAAAACACTCTTCACACACTCGCGCAGAATCAGCGTGACACAAGTATGAAAAAGAAATAAAAGACGTCTTCATGCAGCATTCTCAGCGGGAGCTTACATCGCATCTTAAAGTACTCTACTGGAAAGTACTTTCAGTTAGACTTCACCTCGAGCACTCTACAAAGGCACCTGTCTGTGTGTGACAGAGGGGGGATGTAGGTTGGCAGCATTTGGGATGAAGAAGATGGAGAATTGACATAGAAACGAACACCGTACTACACTAATAAATATTGCAATGCGTTTTCCCACCAAATTTTCCAAGTGAGAACATCCCCTCTAACTCCAAACCGATAGTGAAAATTAGAAATTCAAGTCGATATTCCTGTATTATATTTCTTCTGTTGAACTCATGTACTGACCTTTGCGTATCCCTGCATAGCTGCTGGACAGGCCATTCCTCTTCTTCCTGTGTCTGTACAACCAGATACTGAAGACCATGAGGATAATCCAACAAGCAGCTCCTATGCCTGCTATAAAGGCCGGCTGTTTGACTACATCTGAGATCTGCTGGGACAGAGGGTTCTCCTGGCTCACAGTTTCTGTCATTCTCCCAGATGCATCTATGGATGAGGATGGACCATAGAAAGTATAAGAATAAGATTGGCAATCTTGAGAAAGTACATTCAATCATGCAAAAATTGGATGGCACATGTGAAGTGAAGAGAGTTGTGATAGCAGGAGAGAAGGAAGTCTAAAACCAAAGGAATAAAAGTGGCAACAGCCTAAAATAGAGGAATATATTTAATATAAATGGAGCCTGCACAGTACATAAATAGGAAGCATTCTTTCTCCTGATACATAAAAAGATTCTTCATCTCAGCAGGTGAGTATGAAGCTGGGATGTGGAAATGGAGTTGTTTCCCTCTATAATTCAAAAGGCTTTCATCACAAATCCCAGTCAACAATGGCAGGTGAGCAGACAAAAGCAACCGAAAACATTCAAACAGAGTCTGTGTGCCACGCCAGCCCGATGGAGCTGGATAGCAAAACACAGAGAGGCATCGTTTTACGTTGAGCAGCAGAGGTTTCATAATCATATAAATAAATCCACTGAGATCATCCTCAAATATCAGACACCACAGTAATTAGTAAACTGAGGCACGTGTGGAAAACTGAGGTGTGAATGCCTCGAAGCCATTTCTGCCGTGAAATACACTGTAAAGATGCTGTCTGCACGGCTGCTCACAACAACCTGCTCTCGATCTGTTTTTCTCATCTGTCTATTCTCTCTCATACATGAAAGACTCCTCTGACTTGCCCCACCCCCTGCCATTCTGAAATTTCTTCATGTTACTTTGTCTTCATCTTTTTTTTCTCGAGTCTTTCATGTTGTAGCCACTCTAGTCGACCAACTCTCGAAGCCAGAGGCAAAAAGAACCCAGCTCCCTGCCTTTAACCCTCCATATCTGTCTGTCTGTCTTTGTCTCAGTCGCTACGTCTCCATTTGGCTGCCTCTCTTCTCACTTCTCTGTCTTCTCAATTCGTGGCTCTGTCTGGTCGAGGGAGCGGAGCATGCCAATGTGACTAAGCAGCCCACAAGAGACTGTACAGGTATCTAGGCTGGGATGACGCATACAAGCTCAAGAGTGTGACAAATGCATTTGGGTGAAGCGCTGGTCCCCGAGGCACATTGTTCCACTCCAGTGTTGGAACATGGCAACAATCACCACAGGAACTCTTCAAGTGAGATAAATTGTATCAGTCACAGCCAATGCTTCTTCATGCCTATCCCAGCCTACTCAATCACACATTTAAAACCAGATGGAGCTCTTTCTCTCGCTGCCTCATCCTTGCTATTCATATGTTTTCCCATCTCTCCTGTGTAGACCAGCTCATAGCTTCAGGGAATAAAAACTGACAAAATATCTGAAAATATTTGTCCATGTAGACCAAAAGGACAAAAAAAAAAAAAAAAAACATAAGAAAATTACAACAACAAGCTTGATGCAGGCTACGCTGCGTTTCTTCGCATTAATAACATGTCATGTCTGAGCCCAGAGTGCAGGATTCATTATTGCCTTTGTTGTTTGAAGCCAAGCAGAGGCAGAAAACATTGCATCCTTGACTGGAGAATGGAGCAGGGTGCGGCAGTCGGCTCAACAGCTCTGCCACACAGGAATTTAATGTGCCTGTGCTGATCGCACTGCCAGCTTCTGTAGCTAAAGCCGCTTCCGACTGCACTGAAAAACTGTAAAAGCCTGCTGTCAGTCAAACCCGTCATACTCTTCCGTGGCAAGTTTGATGAGGTTTGTATAACAGTAATCATTTCAATTATAGCTTTAAAACATCGCCGTTGATAATGAAAGGGAAAACAGGCAGAGGCTTGAACGTGTCTCTTACTACAAAGAAAGGAATTACATATTTGCCTGTTTACTTGGCAGAAAGTCATATTACTGAAAAGCTCTTAATTTGAGATGGCTGGATTAATGCCATAATTATTTGTCAAATGATTGGGCCTCATTCAGTGGTGAGAATTGCCAGGGGACAGAAACAATGAAGTAATGTATCCACAAGGGAAAACAAAACAGAGAACTGAGGCTTGTTTCTACTCACCAAGCTGGAAGAAGGTGATATCGCTCTTGACCCCGGGACCCGCCCCGGTGCTGGCTGCTACCTCCACACTGTAGCGGATCCCTGGGGCCAGACTGGGAATCAACACGGATAAGGTGGAACCATCGACTGTACGGTTGATGTGGTACCTGCTCTCATTCCCCAAGCACCAAATCTGCCATAACAGAGACAGAGACAAAGTGGAAATCGAGGCAATGTTATGAGGGCTTCATGACAACGTTCAATTTGGTAGCTGCCTCCATTATGCGTCCTTGGTGCTGCTATTGCAACATTTCAGGACACAGCGGGTATCATGTTACATCTCCAAGGTAGGAAAATATTTCATAACACGACTTCATGTTTTACAAGCTGTGCTCAACACAGGGTCAGTATTAGCTGAGGTAGCCATAACACGTCTCAGAGTAGTCTTAAACCAATGAAAAACAAATGGGGATCGGTAATCACACCCGTAACCCAATTTGAGCAGAAGTTAGGAGCTGTCACTCGCAGGCTGACTCGCACCAGGGTCACAAAGAGACGTATACATTCACCTCAGCATGAGGCCTGGAGATTTCCACATCCTGAATCGCTGACTTTCTGCTTTCTTTACCCCTCACCTCCTCCCTCTGGTTAACTATGGTAATATGCTCGCTTCCTTTGGTGTGTAGCATACACGTGTGCCTGTGTTTGCACTTCTGTGATGGAACTACAAAGGCTTGAAATTTTCTGTGTCTTAAGAATTGCGGTGAGTGGCAGCGCCGCTAGGGACCGGGCTCGGTAATGAGCAGGGAACGCTCTCGAACTGGACTTAAAAACCATGAAATTACTCTAAAGCGTATCACCAGAAAACATTTACCTGGAAAATTAACAGTGGCTTAATTTTTTTTCCCACTTTCTCTGCCTCATCTCCCTTTCCTCTACTCACCTACATTCCCCATGACTCAAAGACTTTCCAATTAAAACACAGGACTTCCACAGCATAATGTATGAAAGGACAGATTGAGGTCATTATAAAAGGGACACGTTATCAAGTCTGGAGGTGGAGAAAGACACTCAGAGAGGTGCTATAGGAGGAAGTATGTCCAAAGAAATGACTGCAAATATAACAGAGGTCTTCATTGTTAAATACGTTTTAACCAGAACCTAGAAACGTGAACACATTACTCCTGTTTTACCCTTATTACACTTGCTCCCAGTATGTTTTAGGAGAGGTTTTAAGATTTTGCTGATAACTTCTAAGGCACTTCATGACTTTTCTCCTAGTTATATTTCTGACCTTTTAGCAACTTATGCACCACTTTGAGATACTTGAGTATACGTCTTTTTTTCTGTTCCTGGGACCTGACAGAAAATTAAAGGGGAAAGCGCTTTTGCTTTAAGGACCCTCCGGCTCTAACCATCTTCCTGAGGAAATCATGTCGGTCAGTGGCATCTTTTAAGTTGCTTCCTTAAACATACTTTTATTGAAGAGCCTGTTCTGATTTTAATTTCTTTTAAACTGTCTCTTCCAACTTCATTATTACTTTTTTAACATTGTTGTTTTTGTATTTGCCATACTGTGTTTCTGTCTGGATCTTAAATGTATTCATGTCTGTATGTTTTTTCTGCTGCCATGTGAAGCACTTTGTAACTTTGAAAAGAGCTTTATTATTATAACAGCCTGTTGTCCTCCACTCTGCTACACTTGCTCCTACATGGACATACCTAAAGCACAGTGCCATTTTATGTAGTGTAGACTCTTTAAAGATGAAGTTCTTCTAATTTAATGCATTACTACCACAAATAAATAGTTAAAATACACTATCTGTCATACATACTTTATCTCAGCTGAACACAAAGGATCCATAATCATCACTGAAGGTCTAACTACAATAGGATGAAGAAAATAAGAAACTGTAGAGAAAAAAAAGACAGAAACAGAAATTGCTTCTCACTATTTGCTGTTAAAATGCCACAAGATGTGTGAATCTGTGTTCTCCACCAGATGGCACTGTTTCACAACTCTTCCCACTGGCTCCCCTGCTTTGATTCCTTTCCTCTCCTGTGTCTGAGCCCCAGTCAGCACACTGAGGAGTGTACAAAGGTACACCTCCACCAGGAATTCATTACCTTTCCATGTCTGTGTATTGTCTCTTTCTCTGCTCTGTCTGCTCCCCTGTTTCTGTCTCCTTCTTGTACCACTTCCTCAAACCTCAAAGAACTACTGTATGTATTTTTTGTTGTGTTTGTTACCTTGTACTCCTGTACCACCCCATTCTGCTCCTCTTCTGGAGGAGGTTGCCAGGAGACCACAATGGCGGTCCCATTGTCCCCACTCTCGGTCACTGTAACCTTACGAGGAGGCGCACTGGGGGCTGGTGGGGATACACAAAGAGGAAAAAAAAATCAGATGTTCATACATGATAGTTTTTTCTACCTGCATGAGGTCTCTCCATGCCTCTCTAGTGCAATTTAGCTGTCAGAGTGTATCTGTTATCTCTGTGTGAGACTGAAGCTGATGTGAGAACAAGTGACTAATCATCAAAATTACCATGTTTTTTTATCTGAAAACAGTTTGTTTAATACAAGTACTTTGATGAGTGAATAAAAGCAAATAACTGTTTACTCAAACCAGACCAAAAGTTGTGACGGCAGGGTACATGGCGGTGTGTGAACGCCAGCCTGTGGTCAAATCGTAATTAAACTAAACAATTATGAATGTGACATAAACAGTGCAAGTGAGTATTATGAACAGACATTTTTCTGCAAACATTATGATTAGAGCTCCAAAAAATATTAGCATCAAAATGGGAACAAAGGAGAATCCAGCAGAAAAAAGATCAAAACACTCCCACACATGCAACACACACAAACACACATGCTCTCTAGTAAACACTCTACACTCACATTTCTCTTAAGTGTTCACTACAAATTAAAATTTGCAGTTGGGTTCCAACCAAACCTCACAAGGCTGCCACAACCACACCCTATGAAAATCAGTACAACACTTGCACTGGCGTGTTGTATATAGTTTTCCATACCCAAGCATGAATACACCACATATCAACATAGCATAATCCTGCCCTCGCTGCCTGCTGTGAACAGCTGCTGTACGCTCTCACACATGCAAGCTGTGCATATAAAATTGTGTAAACATGAAAACATGCGTGCACACATGCAAGTACTAAAGCACACAGTCATATGCGTTCACATCCCCCCCACCTTCCTCCAGCGTCTTGCCAATTTTGACATCACTGTCGGTTCCCTGGAATTCATTGAAGAAGGGGCGGACTTTGAATTCGTATGTGACACCCTTCCGAAGCTGCGGCACGACGGCGCTGTCCTCCCCGGGGGTTCGCACCTCAAACACAGCCCATTCACTCCTCTGCAGCCCCTCAGGTGAAGGCCTGTACATCACCTTGTAGCCCTGGATATACTGTGACTGCTGCTCCACCTAGTGAATGGCACGAGAACACAGACAAAGACAGAGGAGTAGGCTTGACTTGATTATGTGAATCACAGTTCAGTGGAACGTGAACCAGCAATGGAATAGACTGTAGCATTAGCTGACAACAATGGATTCGTGCAGCTGGTGCACCGGCCGCTGGATGGAATGGGGTGCTAACTCATCACTTCACCCCTCCGGTTATCCATCCACATCTACATCGCTCGTTTTGACTGTCTATGCGCCATTTGGAGCAGCAGTGATTTGTGCAAACCACACTATGAGGTCATTGGCCAAAGGTTCCTCCAAGTCTGGAGCTGGTTAAATAGGGCCCAGACTCCCAGAACTGCCTGTCTCATCCTGTCCTGCTCTCCACCGGCTGCTGAAGTCAGGAAACAGGGGGAAAAGTGGATTTTTATTCAGTGAACAGGAAGTTGACAATACAACAAGTTAAATGGCATCTGATGTGGCTAAATAAAGAGGATAAATGTAATTAGAAGGGATTTGTCTGTTAGTTTAATCTAGGGATAATTGATGTTTCTTTGTGATTCAGCATTGTTCGAGAAAAGAATAACTGCTAACCAGTATGCTAATATCCCTACGAGTCCCTGTGGAAGGCAAGCAGCACTGGCTTGTAAAGATTTTAGTGATTTCTTTATCCCTCCCCCATAAAATATGCTGCCGGTTCAGGTGGTCTTCATTAGCCTGAAAACTGTGCAACCATTAACCACAACACAAAGGGAAAATGTAAAACCAAGAAACTCCACATTGGGAATAGATTTAACCCCACAAAACAAGGAAACTGTGGCGCTTAACTACAATGTCAGTCTCCCTCATGTCATGTGTTTTACTGGAACATTCCAGTGAGACACAGTAACTGGGCAGTAATGTTTTAAATCAGTCTTGACATGTCAGTATCCTTTTCACGTTTCCTCAGCCCCATTCATCACTCACTGTGGCACTTCATAATACCTGGGAATGCAGGGGTGGCCTCATGTCAGTAGGCACAACTGGGATTGTTTTTACCCTTCGGTGACCCATCCTGGAGACTAATATGTACTATATAAGGTGGAGAGCCATAATGTATAGGTGTACTGTCTCAAAAGATACACCAACCAGATCATTTACAGGAGGACATCAGTACTTTATATTCAGCTTGTACCAGCAGAGAAACACCACCATGAGCTCCCACTTCTTCCTCACCCACCTATCTGTTTGAACATCTGCAACCCATTTTCACTTAAGAGCATGAGCTGGCCGTCTCTTCCTTCTCACTTGTATTATTTTAACAGCCGTCAAGTGTTTTCAATCTAAGAGGGCACAGGCTGGCACGTCATACACTGCTATTCAACACTGCATGACCTATCGCAGAAGGCTGAGCTCTGTAGTCTCGCTTTTGGGTGGCTGAGTGGTCCACTGTGGACAAAGCTGCAGATTTTTGGTTTCTGGCCAGCCTACCAATTCAAGCCGATGCCAGATGGACACTAAGAACACTTGGACTGCATTCCAGGCTGCTTTCTGCAGTGTCTTTCCTCTGTAGGGTGCTGGGATGGGAGTACATTTGCTCAGCTGACTGGTCTGACAAATTGACCATAGGCGTAACACTAAACTAACCTTGGCGCTTTGGTGACCAGCTATACCAGTGATCCATCTGTAGCTGGCTCCAGATGTTCCTAAGAAAAAGAAGTGACACCAGTGTATTCATGGAGAAAATTATACTTACTGTCCATTGCACCCTGACAGATGATGAGGAGAGGATGGTGGGGTTGTGCAGGTGGATAACCACGTCTCCCAACTCCTTCTGGATTTGTCGATGGTCGACACCCTGACTAGTGGGAGGGATATCTGATAGAAAAAAAAAAGATCTTGTAGTAAACTACAGAAAAATTCAAACACCACTGTTCTACATTAAATTCAAATCGTTAATTACTAGTTACTTCTCACCTTGTGTTTTCACAGCATCAGTGATAGGACTGGGATCACTCAGCCCATAGGCATTGGCTGCCCGTACTAAGAAGAGGTAGACGGCGCTGGGCTTCAAGCCCTTCAGTACAAATGACTCAGTTTTCACATGCTCTGCCAAGGTCTGCCAGCTGCTCCCTGATGCATGACTGTGGACACCAAACACAGAGGGAATCCAGGTTTAAATAAGGCCATGCAATAATTAGCTTTTTCGACAGTCACGTTGATTAGGTTTACCTGAAGGCCTCTATTATGTAGGAGGTGGGTGTGGCTCCAGCATTAAGATTAGGTTTCCAGGAAAGGGTGATAGAGGTCCGGCTAACATCAGTGACATCAGGTTTGGAAGGGGCACTGGGGATCAGGTTTGGGTCAGTTGGTCTGTTTGGCTGGACAGGGGCTCCAAATTCTAAATGTTGAACAGAGAAAGGCAAACTGTAGTGGAAATGTTGTATTTTCCAAAACCCACTGGCATATTAAACATATCCATCTCTCATGTGTCTCGTTCTTTTGCAGTTCAAATAAATACATCCACCAATGTAAAAAAAAAATCCCAATGATGGACAGAAATTTCACATATTGACACAGTATTGGGTTTGGCTTACCTTGGACCTCCAAATACGCTTTCCATGAAGCCTCCCCGCTGGGTGTGGAGGCGATGCAGGTGTAGGTGCCAGTGTCACCAAGCTGCAGAAGGAAAGGGGAGGATATTTGGTTAAATTAAAATTATTTAAATGTCTGTCACAGTTTCCTCAATTGGCAGTAGTCTCTGTCTCTCTCTCTGCCTTTTGCTATCTCTCCCCCACCATCAGTGCTTTGCTTATTGACATTCTGATGCAGTCTGCAGCAGGCGGCTGTTATTGCCTGATAATCTCAATAGCATCTCTTTTATAGCAGAAACTGGGAGAAAGCAGCTGGAAAGGCCAAGTGGCAGAGCATCCCTAGTCAAATGGAAAAGATTTTCACAGGATCATAGACTAATTGGAGACCTTTTCTTTTTCTGCTGTCCCCCTGACTACCAAACACAGAAATAAATGCTCTGTGCAACAGATGTGGGGACAATCTGTACTAAAGATGTATGGTTGAACCCTGATATGCTTGTACATGTAACTCTGTCGGAAAATGCTGGGTTCATTGACATTTTAGGGTACGTATGCTGTTTAGTAATTTGTCGTCTAGTTACATTTTATTTCTGGGAACAAGGCAGCGGAGGAAAACACCCAAAGAGCTCATGAATCTCTGTCCATCAAGGCAGTTTTCACTTGTTTTTCTTAGTTTAATAATGTAAAATAATGGACATTAGCTCTGGATCCACATCAAAATACACATATGGGAGACAAACATTTAGTACATATGCCAGATTTCATTGAAAGTGCAGTAGTTCCTGAGAAAACAGAGTCTTGGATTGGTACCTGGATTCTGACCAAAGGCAAATCATTTCTTGGTTCACGGCTTCACTTTCCCTCAAATCTGATTGAAATCAGTTGATAAGTTTCTAAGATATTCAGCTCTTTAACAGGCGAATAAACCAAACACAAAACATAATCCTGTTGGCAAGTTGAAAACATATGGCATATTTTCACACTATTGCATTTAAAAAAAAAAAAAAAAATGTCTGTTCTGTCAACTGCAGTCAAACCATCTGTGTAAGACTAATAATTCTGTTGTGGTTTGTTGGTGATGCATAGTGCGCTAAAGGCTACTGTGCTGATGTGTAAGCATAATAAATAGAGAAAAACAGAAAGAGATAAATTGTTTGAATAACAGAGTATAAGCATAGCCTGCCAAAAAAGCTCTAGGTGTGTATTTTTTTTGTCAAATAGGAAGGAAATCTATTATAACCCGAAAACAATAACACTCACAAAACCATATCAATAAAACAAATTACCCCACGCATCAAAAACGTCTTCATTAAAATGTTGTCTGGGAGAAGTGACAAGTTCATTAATGTAAAGTGCCTGCAGAGTTTACTCCGCTACAGCAGGAGAGAGGTTCAGATGCATCCCCTCCTGCCTGCCTCGCACTGGCGGCCCAATCACAGTGCAATCTTGTCACCACAAGACACACCAGCGTTCATCAGACCACCGAAACTGACGCGAACTCTGACCCTGTGACGCCTCCATCTGGAAGACACGTCAGCACCCCCTACATGTCTCTCCCTACGAGGGTGTTCGGCATAACACAGCTTGGCGTCACACATACACACACGGAATAACACACAAAACCCACTGTGCTTGCTGACTGACAGGAACTACAGACTGTTCAACTTCATAGACTCCGTTTCAAACCCGTGACAACTGACTGACAGCCCACAGAGGGCTGGTTGCTGGCAGGAACACATGCTTTATTTACCAACCAGCGGGGGTTTGCCAAGCGCATTATGGATGTGATATGGACAACTTTGAAGTTTATTTGAATGGATTTAGACATTAAAGTCAGATTAATGAAAGACGTTGATTAGAAATAATGTTATATATACATACAAATGCAAGATAAGCTAACACATTTATAGTCAACACTTCTGGGTCCAGCACTTTGCTTGATGTTAAAAAGGGATCTGAGCCTGTTTGTACATGTGTCCAGGTGTCTTACCTTTGCATAGCGTATCTGCAGTGCACCTGTGTCCAGCTGTTTGACCCTTGAGTCATGTGTGGACACTAAGACACCATCTTTCCTCCACAGGATGGTGGGAGTGGGGTTTCCAGATGTCACACAGTTGAGGATGACTGTACCGTCCACAGCCACCGTCTGGTTTGTTGGGCCCTGTCGGATAACCGGCGGCGGGCGGTCTGACACGACTGTGAAAGGAGGAAGGAGAACAGGCAATTATGTGAGGAGGTGAAAAGACAAAACTCCAAAGGTGTTCGTGTGGTGTAGCAGGGCGAGAGAAAAAAGAGCATTCAGACGTCCAGCTTGTGGGAGAAAACACATAAAAGGTATAGAATAGTGAGAATTGGGCAAACAGCATGTAACAATGTAAGCATGTGAAAACTGCAAGGGTAGTAGGAGTGAAATTAAATCCAATTTTAAGAACTGGAAGCAATTTTCTAATCATTCAGCAGCAGGAGTCAAACAAATAAAAACAACGTAATTAAAATGAAACGGCGTCAGATACTTAAGTCCTCTCGCTGTGGATCAACCAGACGCCTAGCAGTATGCATAAGGACGTTTGCAGCCAAAAATTCCCTGGCCCATCCCCCAACCATAAAACACCAAACAGGAAAAAAAAAAAGGCTTGAAAAACATCTAGCCAGAACAGACAATGTTATTAGCATGAGGACGTTTAAACTCCTCCCTGCCTTACAGCCTGTGAACTCTGGGTGTTCAACCAGTACACACATAAACAAAGACATGGAGAGACAGCATGTGTCTGACACAATGAGAGATGTTGCAATGAGGAGAAAACGGCACAAGAGGAGGCAAAAGGAGGCATTTTTCATTTTTATTTAGTCTCTACTGTGTGTGATTCATCATGTTCCAACTATAGGTTGTCTGTTTCCTTCTGAATATTATTATTATTCATTGCACTATTGATGACCATTGCTGCCAGCCCCACTGATTTACTAGCTGCTTGCATTCAGTGAGGGGGAACTCAAATTAATATCCAATACAATGTAAAGGCAACACATAATGAAGTATGTGTGTGTGCGTAGATCTTCAGGACCACGCTGCGGTGTAATCTGTGGGCTGCTTTGTCTTTGCTTTTGTGCCACCGATGGTACAATTACTAAAACATTGTCAGCATGACCTGTAATTACCAGATCTGCCTGTGGAGAAGTAGTGGCCTCAAAGCAGCCTGCTCACTTTAATAACTGTTATTATTATCCAGAGAGCACGACAGAATGACAAAGAGAAGAGGAGGGAGAGATGGAGCATACCATTGTAGGCTTTAAATGAAGAAGGACATTGGGTAAATAAAGGGATGAATGTAGGTGTGTCAGAGACAAAGTAATGGCTGCCCAGATCAATGTGGAAATGGTGTAAGTGATCCAAGGTTGGTGTACCAGGCTGAAAGGGATTGGGTAGCAGAGTAATTAGAGGACCCAATCCAGACCTCACCACACAGCCACAGTCCTCCAATGGTAGACAGCAGCAAGCCAGCCATGGAATACCGAAGGAGACATTAGCCAGCGTGAAGCCAGCGAAGCCAAATACTGAGCCACGGTCTGGGTGCACAGGCACCAGAGAGTCTCTACCTCTGACAGGAACACATTGAACTGGCCAGACCAAACCTCACAAACCTCAGTTCGGATATTAATATGCTCTGCAGCACAACCGCAGTATTACAGATGAACAGCATTATCGTCAGGAGCCAAAGATTATCTGAAATACCAATATTTATCCACTCAAGTTCTCTTTCAGTGTTCCTAATTCTCTCTGAGGCTTTGCTGTGTGCAGAAACTGTATTGAAATGAAAGCTGCCTACCATCGGTGACCTCTAGCAGAGCCTTGGTGATCACGCTGCCAGCAATGTTGAGGGCCTGGCAGCTGTAGTATCCCATGTCTGAGCGTTCAGCATCAGTGATGGTCAAGTCACCGGTCTGAGATACAGACAACCGGCTAGAGGGTTGAGGAGGTTGGTAGGAGAACAGCAGGTTCTATAAGGGAAGAAAACAGAACTGAATTGAACAGGTTGAATATTTCACTCCAAAATGGAAAATACATCAGTGCTGCACAATTTATAATCTCAGCATTGTCATTGTGATGTGTGCATGTGCAGTGGAACTGTGGAAACTTAACTTTTAACACATCATTTTACAACTTTTATTTGGTGTTTGATACAAAAATGAAACTCATCCATTTCTCATTTTCACTGACTAATCTACATGAAAACTTTGTCTGACTTCATTTACAATGACTTAAGAGTTTTTCTCAACATTATTCAAACAAATGAGTTTGGTGCACAGCGAAATAAGCAAGGAACATCAGAGAAACACCAAAAAGGAAGGTTTAATTGAAAAAAGAAATGGAAGTTCAGTTGTATGGAAATATTCTGGCTACAGAAAGGATGATGTTGACCAAAAACAGGTACTGTGTTGGCAGTGTCTTACAAGTGATGCCACAACACGAGGCAATATGAGTAATTTGTTTGGTTCATTTAATCAGTACCACAATGCTCTGTATGACAAGTGGAAAGCCACATCAGATTTTGGATGTCTTTGCCAGTGTTACACTGTATGAGAAAAGTTCGAAACGCCAGAGAAAAATCACGGATGCAATAACTTTTCACCTCGCAAAAAATATAATTAGCACTACCAAAGAGTGTTTTAAAAACACGATCTGGCTGCGTGACAAGTGGTTTGTAATACCACCACGCAGTGATTCTTGTTGAGTTTGTCATCCCACAGCTGAATAAAACATGAAAAGCCCAAGTTGAAACAGAACTGCCACAAGTGGAATATTATGCAGCTACTGTGGACTTATGGTAGAGCCTGACTGTCTGCTTTATTAATGACGACTAATGACTGAAAAGTTGCTGTTTGCAAAGTGAATTTTTCCAGGTTGATCATACAAGTGGGAAAATGGCAGCAGGGATGAGAGAAGTGTTGGCTGATGTGGCCTCAATGAGAGATGTAATGGCTGCAGTGCTTTGGCCACAGATTACATCCTGCAGATGGTTAGCTGTACTCCTGCTGTATTTACTGAATAGATTTTCTTTTTTGGCAGAAAAACTAAATATTGCAAAGTCAGATCGTGTATCACTAATATCGATGCAAGCCTTTCTCTTAAGCCATTGGCTACAAAAGGACCCATGCCTACAAACAGTTCTTTCCAAAGCTTGGAATGAACTAGCATGAATGCTAGCACACTCTCCAAACCATCATTGCAGTTTGATTTACCTGACTGCCTTCCCGTTGCCAGAAAATGGCTGGTTGTGGGTTCCCAGTGGCTTCACACTGGAGGGTGACAGTTCTGCCAACTCCAACCACCTGGTTCCTTGGTCTTACCACAAATGCTGGGGGCACTGGAGGACAGCCATGAGAATGGTTAGCCACTGAATAGAAAAACATGTCATAGTGTATTATTATAGTCATCATAACATTACAGGTACAAGTGGTCTGGGCTATTTGAATGGGAGATAGAAGTAATTTATCTGCAACTATTGTGCTTGTATGTGAAGTTATTCTTAAGGAATCACACTTTCTTGCCAAACTTTGCAGGATGTGTGCACAGCAGATTAAACAGTACGCTGATCAAATTCAAAATGCAGGTATATTATAGATGTAATGAATAGAAAAAACGAGTTACTCCCATGGCCCTCATTTGCATGGGCAAGGGCACGGACCATTAAAATTTACATGGAAATGGGGAATAAATTTGAGCCATCTGTCCATGCTGACACTCTCCAATAGTGCAGGCCTCAACCAGGATGCAGTATCCATGCATCTTAATGACAAATTCTATCTCTGACAAAATGTGGTGGCACAGCCCAATGTCATCCATGCAGCTCTGTGGTGACACTGGTCTAATAGGTCTGTGAAGACACACAACCTGAATGTAGAGGTCGAGAGGCAGGCCACTTTACACTTTCAATTCAAAAGCACTCTGAATATTCCCTCAAATATTACAACTCTGGAAACATTTTAATCTTTTTTACACAGGGGCTGTATAATACATAAGGAAAGGCAATCTGAAAACTGTCACTTGAAATACAGACATAATTTGTCCATGAATAAGATGAGGTTTTGGGTAATGCATAAAAGGGGAAAATAATAGAATGAAATGATGCAGCTTTACCTCGGAGGCCCAAGCTGAGCATATTTTTTACCCATTAATGTCCTTTTGTCACTGTTGCCCATGACAACAGAAACATGAGTGCTGATTGGAGGGTGGAGAGGTGATGGGAGGAGGATGGAGGGGGGGTTGTGACAGCTTCCTGTCTCTGTCAGGGCGGTGAATAGGTGACGGGTGACATTTCAACTTACCAGACACGACTAAAAAGGAAACAAAAACACAACAACAAAAGACCCAAAGATGAATAAATAAATAATAAACAGCGTGACATAAAGGTGAGAGATACGGAAAATAACAGTGTGATGTCCATGGGCACAAAAAAATCATGTTAATATCATTCTGTTGAATAAAAGACATGGCATGTTTCACCCCTTGGAGCACATGATACATACAGCAAAGAATAATTACTGAGAGTGGTCAGGAATGTGGTAAAAATGCATAAAATCAAGAAGATACTCAAGATTTAACATTAAACTTTCTTAGCTTGAGACATGTTCAAGGACAGGAAAAATGCTGCATCAAGTAAAATAAAATGGCAAAAAAGGTGCACAGATAATAACATAAAACACACAAGACAGATGTTTTATGCTCAGCAACATCATGCTTTGTTTATCTTTTGTGTCTCTCTCCAGGTGTTGTGTGAAGGTGAACATCCCTATAGCCTTAATGAGCTTTGGAGCACCCTGAGGAGCAGCCAGATCACAGTCTTGCAGACGTAGCCTCGCAAATGTAAGCCTGCTTCATAAAAACACAAGGTGAATGTTAACTGTCACTCTCTGGCCATAAATCTCCCCCCAGCCAATCACTCACCTTATCTAATCTGTCTGCCTCAACGGCTCCCTCGGAAACATAAACGCTGTCAGTCAGAATAATGACCCGGCCCCCTTTCCTCCTCCCCCTGCCCATCTCTGGCCTTTAAAATGCAGATAAGATGTACATCAAACACTCAGAGAAGAAGACGTTCGCCGCCATCTGAGCATGAGAGGCTCTAGATACACACAATCATGGGTATATACGCACCCACAAATACACAAATCTCCCCCTCCTGCAACACTTCCACACATGCATTCATGTGTGTCTAAGCCTTTAATTAGGTAACCGGACCTCTCTCATGCTGCTGTGATCACAGTTGTGGACCTGGAGGGAGAGGTGAGCCTTAAATCTGACCTGGCTACTTTGTTGTGGGATTTTTTGTTGGCTTACAGCATAGAGGGGAGTCTCTATCAATAAGCTGATCAGGGAAGCTGAGGAAAACACACCGAGCATTGTGTCCTCCAGCCCAATAGGAGGCAGTACATACCAAAGACTGGTGGCAAGAGTAGGAATAAATGCAGATAATTTAGCACTATCAGTGGCATCGCCCTTTAGGATGTCTGCAGGATACTTTAAATGTTGCTCTCATTCTCCTCTATTCGTGAGATTTTGAGCAGAAATGTGGTTTGTCTGAGGCTCCATTAGATGATTAAGAAAAATCAATGCAGAGATAGAGAGACAAAACACCAACCAGCTTTTTGGTATTTATCATCACTCTAACAGTACGCACACTGCTGACAAGAAAGTTCCTCTCATTTACTCTTTTTTGGCACCAGTTCCAAGTCTCCTTCCAGACCCTTTACATGGGTTATTAGTAACGCTGCTCTGGGGAAAAACCATTCCATTCTAAACCTTTCTACACATAAATCAGTGCTAACGGCTGGTTTTCAGGATTTAATCTAATATATTCCAAAAAATTTCCTGGCGAGTTTCAAAAAACAATATATTGTATCTGCATTATTTATTCACACCAGACCCACTTCAAAATGTCTAATTGTTAGATCTTACAGACCTATGTGTTCTCTGTTAATTAGCCCAACAGCCCATCTTACTCCTACAGTCTCATGTGGCTTAGATTAACTGTTTTACAACCACACTATAAATAGCGTCGGTGACTTTGCCAATTATGTGTTTCTGCCATCAATCAATTCAATATTTTACTTGACATATTTATAAGTCCAGAGGAGGTGTAGTAGACTGACAAACACACGTGTAAGACAATAATTCACTGATTAAGTTGGTAACGAGAGCAGAGCACATTGAAAGAAAAACAGCCCGAGGCGCCTATTCCACAATGTCGACATTGTTCACTGACCACGGATGGTGTAAAAATCCCCCCCCCAAGTCCACACAGAGCAGGATTCTTCTCATAAACTGTCCAGCTCCTGAAGGAGATTAGCTTTGAAGGCCAATAGCTTCAATATTGTGCAATATTTCTGTCATTTTCACCAAATTTCTTGCTCTCTTGAATAAACCCCAAAAATCCCAGTTTTAATTAAATTGGTTTTATCATTCATGTACACATCACAGCACCATTAAAAGAAAAACTTAAGCTCAAAGACGCATTATTTCCACTTTGGTCTTAAACGTCAGATAACCCATTTTGTGGTGTAGCTCTCTGTCTCAGCCAGTGCTTTCCTACTACTGAAATTATTTCATTCAGCTGCTCAGTTACTCTTATGCAGCGGCTCAACAATCTTGCCCTACTTTGAGTCTTGATGCAAGGCGACAGCAATGCCCACTAAACCCACAGACTAAACTTCTGCCCCCCACATTACTGTTGTCTTCACTACTACAGCGACATCTTACGCTACCTATACATCGTTTCTTCTACTTTGGCCCGCTCAGACCTACAATTACCCGGCTTTTCTTTCCATTCCTATGCCCGCATCTGTAATTAGAAGCATGTCATTTCCGGGCGTGGGACTGTGGCCTGCTTCTCTTTAATTAGCTGGACAACTCAGTGCCCACAGCCTCGCTGGCCTCCTCATGTCCTGGTCTGGATGAAGCTTAGAGATCTGAGAAGTCAAAATGGTTCTAGGAAATCTGAAGCTTCGAGGGTTATACCATGGCAATAGGAAAAGAATTCACAGGATTCATATTGCATTATGCCTTTCACCTGATTTACACTTTCAAAAAAATCTGCATTTGTCATTCAAATCTGTTTCAGTGGTGTTTCTTTGCTGAAGTGTAGTAACTTGAAGTGTTTTTACTCAAGTTTTCATGCATTTCTAAGTCTTATGACATGGGGGATTGGAAAGCATAATGTATGAAAAGAGGGTCAGCACCTTCCTTCTGCATGCAGGCAGCAGGGGATGGCCTGAGGTTAAGACATTTAATTTCCACTGAGGACAGGGAAGGTTTTAGCATTTCAAATATGATTCTAAGTCAGGAGAACAGCTTACTGAACCACTGCATCAATGCTGTTCCCTTTCATTAACGAAGCTTTCATCAGGGAGACAGAAGGAAAAAAGGCAATAAGAGAGGTAGATATATTGATGGGTGTATTGACAGGTGCGCCTAATCTTTGCTCCTCAAACCAATTGCAAGATTGCTGTCTTGTGGAGAGAAGCAAGGAATAATTGTAATGTGTAGCCATGTGAAGATGAAGTATCTGTATTTGCAGGTGGGGGTTGGCAGAGGGAAAAATTGCCTTGTCTCTTTATATATCCGCTGTGCAGGCTGCTGGTAGTGACATTAATATGACTGACCTCACCACTGAAATCTCTCTCCCCCTCTGTCCCCTTCTATCCTCTTCACCACAATCCCCACCCACCCCCAGCCTCAATTCTCACCCCGTTATGCACCAGTAACGAGCCACCTCCAAGACCAACATGCTCACTATCCCTCCATCCAATCCCCATCCTTTATCCACCAGGCTTCCTTCTCCTTCCCCCCCTTCTTCTCTCACCGACTCCCAACGTTCCCATTAGTTTGCCGTTAAATGGCCCCTGTGTTTCTCTGATTCTCAAGAGGGTCTTGGGGTGATCCCAGCCCCCAGTTCCTCTGAATGGTTTCTTTCTGAATGTTCATGCTCTGTGACCGGCTGCTTTATATTCCAACTGTGTTAATAAGACGTCCAATGGAGAAGGCCACTGGAGACGCACAGATATTCCATAGGTTCACAAATAGTACTGTATGTCTCCAAACATGAAGGAAGACTGGCCTCCAGAGAAATGCCACTTGAGTGGGGCAAATGAAATCGATTTCTGTTGAGCTCCCATGTGCACGACTCTACAGCTGTTATGGATTCTTGCGTTTCTTTTTATTAGAAATCAATCAGCTAATTGAGAGAGAATAGTTGAAAGTGATGACCATGTAGTACCAAAGCTGCACGCTATAATTGCAGTGCGGCTGGGCTAAATTGTGTTTGAATCAAGCTGCACAATAACCCAAAATGGAAATTAATTTGGAATAGATGTCCAAGGGGCTGTAAACACCATATCTGGCCTGCAGAATAGAGTGAAACTGGGACTTGTAGCAGTCTTACCATGGACGGTGAGCGTGGCCGATGCCTCCGCCTTGCCCACCATGTTCTCCGCCACACAGGTGTAGGAGCCCACGTCGGCTGAGGCCAGGCGACGGATCTTCAAGGTGTGGTCCTCGCGAATCTCATACCTGGATTAAAACATGTACTCGTGTATCACATGCTGTCAGGTACACAAAACAGTTGAAGACAGACAAAAGCAAACAGCGGATCAAACAAAGAGAGGGAACTGTTGAGTGACAAAGGTATTGTGTGATGAAAGAGGACCGGTTGATGAGTCATACCTTCCTTTAGGCAGGTCACCGTCGTCTTTCCTCCAGCGTACAGTGGGAACTGGGTCGCCGCGGGCCTCACACCTGAACTCCACGCTTTGGTCCACTAACACCACCTGACTACCGGGACGACGTACAAAGCTGGGACGCTCTGCAGGGGTGAAAACGGTATCAGTTAAAATCAAACAATATTGAATTAAACTTTCTTGGAAATAAGCTTAGTTTAAATAATTTTGTTTCAGGTCATGTCAGGTGTCCAGAAATTAAAACAATGAAACAGTGAAATGATAATTTAGTTTTCAAGGTAATAGCTAATTTCTGGTTAATGATACACAAAAATACAGTCTGGAATACAAACATTAGTCACAAAATAAACACAGATCAGCAAACACTAACTGCTTTGTGGTACATTTTATGGATTTAATTACACGTGACAAGACACTAAATGAATTGATGACAGGGCACAGCACAACCCCTGACACAGAAAAGCTTCTGTCATCTTGTTAACCTTCTCACGCTGAAGTCCAGCTCTGAATCTTACAGATCACCAAATGGTATCACTATAGCACTGCTGTTTATATTCACTAATGTTAAAACTAAAACCATAGCTCTCAGCAGCTCTGAACACATTCTGTCAGATGGGATACCTGTCCTGACAACTAACCAGGGTGGTTGATAATTAGCCAGACTTTCTGGGTTATGACACTCACTCAGAGGCTGCCCTTGTTTGTTCTAGATTTATTTCAGTTTAATTATTTATCTTGATGAAGTGAGCTTTGTTATCTTTTTCCTTACAGGTTATGAGAAGTCTCAGAGGACAGGAGATAAAGGAAGCTAAAGCTAAGATCAGGAGTCTGGACATGCTCTCTGCTAGGGACACGGGAGAGTACTGGGGTCAGAGGTCAGCCATGGTGAAATCGGGTGCAGCTGGTTGAGAAGCTGCTGGAGTGAACCTGAGATTCATAGTTTAGTGTGAGAACGGAGGTCATCTCACACTCTATCTGATAAAGGTCAGCGACACCATTTAGCACCTTGGGCGATAGAGAATCGAAGCTCAACATCTGGATTCTGTTTTTTACTGTGGACAAACAGCTAAAACGTGTGTGCGCATGTTTATGGGTTACATGTGAGAGAGTAAAGCAGACGACAGATTGAGGTACTCCATTAGAGAAAAGAAATGGTTAATTACCAAGCACTGTCAGTTCCGCTATTTCACTTTCACGTTCTCCAACCATGTTTGTGCCAACGCACACGTATTTCCCAGCATCGGTCTTCCGGGCATTTGTGATCATTAGCTTCCCTCCACGTATCTGAAAGAATGAAAAAAGACTTGAGAGGCTAAACATGGAGAGGAAAAGCGTTAATATTAGAGTCTGAGAGACACTTGTAGTTGACACAGCATAGCTCAAACATTACAAAACATTTCCTGAATGCTCTCAATGATGCCTGTGAGCATTTAGGTACCAAAACACCATTACAGCAGCATCATAAAATGTATTCACGAACACATAATGGGTTGAAGCTAAAGAGTTTTTTTATTGTGTTTTTGCTCTAAGCTTGGGACCAACTGGGCTATTTTGTTTTGTGTTGTTCCCAGTCAGCTTCCACAACCATCAGTTGGCCTGTTCCTCCTCAGGGTGAGCCAATCCAACACAACCGCAGGTCCCTGAGGTAACACCTGAGGCACTGCTGGACTGCAAGCATTTTTCCAGTCATCTCAAAGAGCATCAGGACAGTTCTGTCTACTATTTTGTGGGGAATGAGGTTTTGTGCATTTTTTGTCAGTGTGTGCATACAAGAGCAAGTGAACATACTGTACACTCAAATGCACATGAACAGTACACACACCCAGCTGTTAGTGTGTATTTGTCCAGGTGAATGTCATGTCTGTTATTTCCCAGGGCTTTGATTACAGGCCAGAGGAGATGCTTTGTTCTCAAGCAGTCAGAAAGCAACCCCAGCCCCAGCACAGGCCTCTCAGCCCTGCTCTCAGCTGACAGCCATGCCAGTCAGCACCGACGCAGACAATAGTACTGTGCACCAGTGATCTCTGTGCCTTGATAGAGCTCAAGGTTTTAAATGCACACATGAGCCTGCAAGACCAGGACCACCCCCTGCAAGCATGTAATCGATACCCTCATTAGAGAACCACTGACAGAGAACTTGACACACAATATTGCAAAAATCTGCTTTGTCCAAGACTACCATGTTAATCCCTCTTACACGTGTGTTCACTTGCATGCCATGATGTCTCCGTTAATCTACATCGCTGCACTTCACATACTCATACAGTATGTTTTCATCAGTTTTTATGAAGTTGCCTGGATAAGTCTAAGATTCTTCAAGGACAACTTTGGACAACGGTCACATTCTTTAGGTTCTGAGGCATTCCTGAGCCCTTCACTCCTGTTTAATATTCATGGTAAAGCAGGAGGCAGAGGGACTTGAAGAGGCTGTGGAAGGCTGGTTTATTTAGGGCACCCTGTGGTGCTGGAGGGGTTTGAAGTATCATTATGTTACTGTTTGTTTGAAGAAAGGCTTAACAGCTAAAACACTGTGACACTCACAAAGGCCCAAGGTCAGGGCAGACCATGCAGCAGAGAAAGAGGGGGGTGTACTGTTGGTTCCACAGGGCTTTGACATGAGGATCCATTTAAGACCCCGTCCACTCCATCCATATTCCTACCACTGTGTTTCTGTCGCAGTTTCCCATTCTCCACAGGCATATTTGGAGTGCCAGAGCAGCAGGGACTCTGAGAGCTGGCTAAAGTAAATGAATGCAGCAGCAGTCCTCTTTTTCTCTGCACGCATATCCTCTCAACACAACACAGTGCAGCGCACAGGCTGCTGAAAGCCCCAACAATCTGACCATTATCCCTGCATTACAGGGAGATGGCTCTATCCTGTTGCCTTTTGTCTCGTGTCATTTGGCAATGCTGATAATGCAAAAGCCTCCATTCAGCACCAACTCTGTTGGTATTCACGTAGCAGTTCATTTTCCAGGCTGATAATTAGCCACAACTATTGCACAAAAGAGGAAGGACAATGTGCTGCATTTTAGCCATTTATGATGCTGCCGACAGACTCTTGCTCCAGGCAGACAATGGTCTGGGCTTAAATACTGGGATTTTTTTCCTTTTTCTGTTTATTTATCCTTTTCTCATTGTCCCTAAAAGACCAGTTAGACAAAGTCAGGAGGAATGTGGCCAGCTGCTGCTAGCAGCACACCAGCATTACTGACCAACCCCACTTTTTATGACTCTGTGGGAAACCTTTTACAAATGCCCCACATGAAGTCATGAATATATTTGACATGGCGCACAGCATGTCACTGGTGTTTACACATAGCTGACTTGAATAGACAGAAAAACACAAGAGTCAACTTTAATATTTCTTCCTCTCTAAAGTTCACGCCCTCCTTTTTATGCTGTATCTAGAAAATCCAAACCATCTCGTGCCAGGAAAGTGCAGTGCAAAGAGAAAATCCCCATTGCAGGTGGTTTGGGACCTTGCTCTGATCACCAGAGATCACCAAGGAGACTGCACGTTTCAGCATGTCGCATGGTAGAAGAAATGAACTGAACCAAACATAACGATGCCGGCTGGATAAGGGGGGCACCTTTGACGAGCTCAGCTGTTCATCACATTAAAAAGATTTGCTTCCCCCTTTACAGTCCTATATTCACTCAGAAAAAATTTACTGGACCATAAACAAATTCTGGACAACGCCCCATGATTGTCCTATTTCTAATACAACTTGACCTGTGGTCGTTTTTCCACAGGACACCGTTCAGACTCCCATCTGTCTCCACAGTTGATTACACATATTTAGGTGGTCGTACATGACGTCTAGCACTACTTTTAAAGTGGTCATTTGGGAACACTCAGTCTGTGAGGTTTGTGCTTGACAGGAAGTTTACAGTGAGCAACACCAGCTGGTCCAGACCCTGTTTTCAGTTCCACAGAAGGCCCAACTCCGCTTCAGGCTACAAGGACGCAGCTCTGAGTCATTTAGCCTGTGCTACAGCAGCAGTATTCCCAGCATTTACTCAAAGGATTTCACCCATCAGTGCACAAAAAACACATATACAGTGAGAATAGCACTTCCTCCATGAGTGCATTTCAGAAGTAATTTCTATAAGGCACAAATAGAGTGTGTCTGTGTTGTGTTTTGAGAGAAAAGTGTAATTATTGCAAAGGACATGTGTGTGAGTCATGCATTACATTAAGATGAAACAGGACTGCTTTGTCTTCAAAGTCCTTTGATGCTTTAAAGTTAACAGCATTTAGGTTTTAAAAAAAAGGCTAAATGAAATAAATTGATATTGGGGTTTTTTTTGTTTGTTTTGTTTTTGTTTTTTTTTTTAACAAATGATCAACTACCCATGATGAAGTGTTAGTACCAGTTTAGGAGAGAATGTGAAGGTGCATTTTGCTCTGTGCACACTGATGAAGGTGTTGTGCATACATAGACCACATATGCATGATATGAATGTGTCAATAACACAAGCGCGACTGTAAATTCCTCCAGTCAACAAGAGTTCACCATGTGGCTAAAAGGTTTCATGCTTATTAGTGACTGACTTAACTCAGGGACAGATATGATTTAATTCTCATTACACTTGATTATGCGCTTGTTTCTTTCAATTATGCTGCTCAGCGCCCAGACACGGACTCTTAATCTCCTGTCTCTGCAGCTTAGAAGAAAACAGAGAATAGTTCCAGGAGTTTCAATTGCATTAAATGCTCGATGTGTCCAACCTCTATTGGCCCTTACTGTGCAAAACTGTGTTTAGTCCTGTCCAGTTCTCCACTAAAGTCAACCACTGATGATAAATCAGTGTTCTGACTTGCCCAAAAATGAAAGCGAATTTTACACAACTAACTCAAGCCGGTTTTCACCACTGTGCTACTGGCATACAGAGCGAAACATCTTTATTAATGCCTTGGATTTATTATCTGGTGGAGATTTCGTTTTCCATGACTGCAACATGAAGTTTGAACATCGTCAGCATTTGGTGGGCCAAAGTATTTCACTGCTCAACAGTTATAAAATATGCATCCAGAACTTTAAACCTCACGTTAGACTGGTCAGAAGTGATCCAGACCCACTGCTAACTACTTCCTACTCACTAGCTGCTGGTGTTAGCTGAGTGCTCAGTAAGAACGTTTACTTCTTCAGTGCTCAGGCTCAGGTTACAGGGGTTTTACAATAGAAACACATTTTAAATTCAGGATGCATCACACACAAGCAGAAAAGAAACATCACAGATATTTTCCTCTCTAATCTCAGACATGCACACAATGTAGGATTTGAAAAATAATGGCACACCACACACTACAGGATATTGTTCAGATTATTGTGCCAGAGGAAGCAATTAAGGAGCGGTGCACCACTTTATGCAGTCTCATGGGAAAACAGATGTAAATAAAATGGAGACTGTGGTACGACTGCTTGCTGTAATGCTAATAACACATTGGAGTGAGAAAAAAAAACAAAACCAGATAGCTAAATGACAAGACTGGATGAGAAAAGGGTTGAAAAGTTAGTATATATTAATATTCATATGCTACCTAATGGTGGCCTCAAGGATGGGTATACAATGTGGTCAGAAGGTTTTAGATTTGACCTGTAAAATTACCAAATAATCTGGCCCGAACATCAGGTTAGATCAAAAACTCAGGCAAGATTTCTCCTCCAATTATCAGGAGGAGTGAAACAGGCATAAATTGACACCAAACTCCTACAGTCTGAGCCATAAAGCACACATACAATCCGCATGACAAAACACAACAGAAAGTCTCTTCCAGCTCAAGAACAACTACTATAGACACAAAGTGTGATTGTTTAAAACAGTTTTAGCTAGAATTATTCAAGACATATCTTTAGTTAGCAAGCACGTAGAGCTGATTGATACTGTAGTGCTGGCTATGCTGCTCTTTTAATTAAAGCTGAATAATTGGTGGTTTCAGTGTAAATCAAATGCAGATAGTTGTCCAGATTCTGCAGCCGCTGCTTGCTGCTGAGTCCAGCTTTCTCCTCTTTGATTCTGGTCAGCTCATTTCTCCTTCCTGATCTACGCTCCTCCTGATTGATTTCATCAGCAGGCTGTCCCTAATCAATGCACTGCTGCTGACTAATGGAGCAAGACTAATTCTATACCTCAGTTATTAAGGGCTGTAGCCACCAAAGTGGGTTGTTTTGGGTTTGGGAATGGCTGTATGTGGATAATGAGCCAAACAGATCAATCTTTCAACGAACTCTGAAGTGGCGGTAATGACTTGACCTGCACCACTGGGTCATTCCATCTCGCACATTTAAACTTTTCATCCTATTATACAGAGCAGACTTTAGAAATTGCTAGATTACATGTCAGCAATAACAATAATAAAGTTACTGTCATTTACAGAGAAAAGAATACTTACGGTGATCCTCTCATCTCGGTCATCAATATTTGTTCCATCTTTTTTCCATGATATGGTGGGTTCAGGATGCCCACGAGGAGGCTGACACTCCAAGACCGCTGGCTCTCCTGCTGCCACAATCACATCTGCCGGGTTTTGTCTGAAGTCATCACGTAGAACTACAAGAAAACAGAAAAAAGTGGAAGAAAAAAATTAACAAAATGTCAACATGTCCTCCTTTCGGGGGAAATACAGCAAGGAATAGTTAGAGAAGCAAATGATTTCACGGTAAAAAAAAAAAAAAAGTCAAACCCTTAAAGCTGTTGCTACATTTATACAGCTGAAGCTTGTAAAACAGCAGTCAAGGTGTTTTAACACACATAATTAGTTGCGCATGAATGACAAAATGTCGGTAACATATCGCTACACGATTCAGGGTACAGTATTGACAAAATAAGAAACATATGTATAGTGTAGGCTACTGCATATACTACACATATCCAACTTCAATTTTTAATGACCTGCTTTGTCCCATGTGACCTCACTGTCAATAAGCTTTACAGCTGCAATGAGGAGCACATATGTGTGGCCACCAGCATCTCTAACAGCAATGACCTTCCTATTTGTTGACTGAACCACACAGACCTACGTATAATCATGCACACACACATACACGCACACGCACACGCACACACACACACACACACACACACACACACACACACACACACACACACACACACACACACACACACACACACACACACACACACACACACACACACACACACACACACACACACTCGCTGATCATCACCTCTCCATCATTGCTTCCTCATCTCTCCCTGACACTCCATATTTACATCCGCTAAGCTCATACAGCCGCTCTGTCTTGACATGGTTGAAAATCTACATTAGATCCAATCTACCATTCCCCTCCCGGTAAGGACTTTGGTAGGATATGATTCTTATTTGCATTGATTTTCCTTGCTGGACGTGCTTTAAAAACGATGACACAGCCATAGATTTTCATTAGTTGGATACAAGAGTTCCACAGCCTCTCATTTTCAGGTCGAATTTGTTGATACAAATTTGATACTGAATAGATGAGTTAAAAAGATGAACTGAGCAATTCTGATTTTCATTTGGAGCCGAATGCAAAATTACAATTCCAGCCCCACCTAAAATCATTAGTCTTCGCCTGCCTGCCTTTTCAGAATGTCACATTAATATCATTACTAACCGGTAGCCGCAACAAAGCAGATCAATGCATAAGCACCTTCTGAGGGGCAGAGGAGTAGCATATCACTGAACTCCATATCTGCAGCGTTAAAGATAAACTGGAGGTTTATTGAGAGGGAAGAAAGTAATGAAAAAGCAACAAGCTCCTCTTCCGTAGACAGTGTGCCAGTAATCATTTTCCCAGCTCCACTGCATATACATAGAAAACATATGAAAACAGGGCTTGTATTCTGAAAATCAGGCCACACACACAGTATGCAAGGTCAGCACAGTCTGAGTAAATGAATTGCTATCTTTTTGCATGTATGGTAAAGTCATTGTGATTTATTTTGTGTGTGTTTGGGGGATAACAGCAAGCTCTTGCAGTCTATTGTCTCACGCTCCTCAGCTCGCTCTGAAGTCACCTCAGTCACAGATCAAAGTCTGGCTAACCGAAGGACCCCTCACCTACTGACAGCCTACAAATTCCTGGCTAAACCCTTTAAGCATTTAATTAGTCATTGGCAAGCTCAGATGCTGCTCTGTTTCTTGTAAAGTTGAGTTTTCAATCTAGTTGTAGAAACCTTGTCTTTTAGGAAGATAGGCTTTAATAACTAAGTCCTGAAGTACAGTTTTAGCATGGGACACAGTTTATCAGAAACAAAGCAAAAGGATTCATTGGATATTTTCTGACTCATATGCTGCTGCCACTGTTAAGGAGGAGGCGTACATCCACAGATATATTCACAGTTCGTTGCATACAAAAGCAGTTATGTGTGTGAACTCCTTCATTTCCTGAACTCCCTCTGATCCATCTCAAACTCCGCTCTGCAGCTGCGCGGTGAGTTCACTTTGTACGCTTAAAAGCAGATCCAGTCATGCAGGAATTTAAATGTAAATACCAAACATCCGATCCATTAGAGCACGAGCTGCATCTGAAGAAACACTGTCTCCATTCGTATCCACAAAATCAACCTGTGCTGAACAAGGTTATTGTAGAAGTCAGCCTTGAGCATCAAGGTGAGCCAACCATTGTAGCAAGATGCTGTTGTCAGCCATGGCTCAGATAATAATTAAAATTTCAGGGTTTTTTCAATGTGTAAACATCTGTCTGTATTTTTTCCAATTAGTAAAATGTGTAAACATGCAATTGGAGACAATAAGCATCATGCTAATTAAGAGTACACACAATTAAGAAATCAAAAGAGTTTTCTTTTTCTCCTTCGTGGCTAATCCAGAACCTATGATAAATGCGTGGTTGAGCGTGCTCAGTAACTTTAACTGGGACATTAATTGCACATCGCCTCCTCTCAGTGGGTCTCTGCCTCCCCTGCTGGCCTCACTGTAACTCCTTCAGCTAACATTCATATGCATCCATCCCTCTGGGAAAAAAAAAGGGAAATGTGGACATTAAAAGATGTACAAGAAAAAAAGAGAGAGATGCCGTATTGACTTGTTGGAGGCCCGCGGGAGAGCTGGCATCACTCAGTGTTTACACCAACAGCGCTGTGACCTCCACCCCTCCTCAACAGCACTCACTCCCCCACCTCACTGCCCTCTCTCCTCCTCCAAACCAACACCTCTTTGTTATAAACACAGCTGAGTGCAGCACAGCAGACAGCCCTGAACATCTGCGTAGTGGAAAACAAAATCCTCTGGGATGGAGGCAGAGTGAGGAAGAGGGAGAAGGATGGAGGCAGCCAGACAGACAGACGGGCCAAGATCTGGATGGGGTACAAAGCCCCGACTCTTTCGCCAGAAGCCCTGTCAAATGCAGAGCTGTGGCGTTTGCCTCTGGCCCCACTGGTTTAAATAAGGCATCTAGTGCTGCTCCTTCCTGTATACATACTGCATAAGGCCCTGCTCGCCCTCACTGTTGCTGTGCTGGGACCCAGAATTAGTTAAAAAAAACTGAGAGGGAGGCTCTCACACTGTGCTGTCCTGAAAGTGTGTGTGTGTGTGTGTGTGTGTGTGTGGTGGTGTGGTCTGTATCTGTGTTTGGGATAATGAGCCTACTCTACCATTCTTTCTCTCTAGTGAGCCTGCAGCTGTCCCCTAGCAGATAATATTTCCTGGGCTATTAACAGGGAGGCCAAACTCAACGTGTGTGTGTATGTGTGTGTGTACAGAGAGATTTTCAGTTTGTAGCTTAATATGTGGAAATTGGCCAAAGTCACAGGTCCCAGCATGAAGACGCCTTTTTGTCCGTCCTGGATTTGCTCAAATATGCTGATGATGGGATGGAACAGAGTGGATATCCGGACCTGGACAGATATCAGTTTGCTTTGTCAAGGTAAAGGGATCTATTCTGCATTTCTTCTTTTCAGTGGTGTAAGAGCAAAACGCATACTAGCTCATCTGGCGGATATGCCTCACCGACTGCGTACAACACAACGATTTCTATTGAAGCAGAGGCTTAGTTTGTATTTTCAAACATCTGTTGGCTCTGCCAAACCTTGTCTAACCACAATCTACTGTAGTGTATAATACTCACTCCTCAGGACCACGGTAGCAAACTGGAGCTGTGCTGATGCAATTAGCTGCCATCATTTCTTACATCCAAACCTCCCCTTAAAGGTCAGCTGAGATGGTTGCACTCGGCTGTGAAAACTCACAGGTTTATCACCCCAACAAGCTATCCCTCTGTGCACCCACACATCTGCGCACACACACATGCATGCACACACACACACACACACACACACACACACACACACTGTCTTTTCCTCAGGAAATTGAAAACAGATGTTTAAATGTCAAATTAAAATGAGATTCCTGTGCTGCCCCTCCAACATTAATGAAAATGAAGACTTAATGCCACACACAAGTCTGGGTGGGAAGATCAGATGAGCTTTGTTCTGAGGAAATTAAACCAAGTAAAACAAGCTCCCCGCAAATCTTTGGAAGGATACAAAAACAGACCCACAAGGGAATTAAAGGTTTATCAGAAGGTACCCCGAGTCAATCCTGCAGAGACACAGAGCGCAGCATGGGTCTCGCCTTTGGCTTTGGATTTTTTTCCTTGAAACAGCATGGACACGGCTAACCCCATAATACAAGCAGAATGAATGATAAGACCAGAGAAAGGAAACCAAAAGGAGGAAGAAGAATAGCAGGAGCAAAAGAAAAAAGAGAATCTGTTCAATATATAATGTAACACCGCTTCCTTTTTGTTTCTCCTCTTGGTTTCCTGAAGGTCTTTGTTTGCTTCACAAGCTGTACCAATGTCAGGCTATCGGGGATCAAACATCATAAAATATTATCTGAAGATATTAGGCAGGGATGAATGCACAGTACAACAAACAGTAAGAAAATATCAAGTGGTTAAGCAGCCCCAGATGTTCATGCTTATATGTGACTACTTAAATCCTCAGCTGTAGTAAAGTTGCTTTTTCGCTCCCATTCATGTTTCTTTGCAGCAGTATTTACTGTCAGGACGTCTATGATTCAGTAATGAGACATTAATGTCCATTTAATACCAGAATAAAAATACACCCAAGAAAAATGTCACAACAAGGAATTTAGAAAACTTGCATATTCAGCATTTTAACATCTGCCCTATTCTGGTCAAATAACACATTTATGTGCATTAAAACGGGGCTTACTTTGGATGAGCTCTCTTCCAGCCCATTTCTACTTAATGTACAACATAATTCCTCTTCCCCTTCATGGGTGATGTTTATGCCCTGAGCAAAAACCTGTTTTATTCACAGTGTAGCTTCTATACTCTTGTTCTTCACCTTCCCTCCAGCTCTGTCCTGTGAGACAAACACCTCCCTCAATGTATCTCCCACTTTGTCTTTAAATTTCTCTCTCCCCTCTCAGTATTTGACCCCTTATCTTACCTCTGTCTCAGCTCACACACATTGAGCAGCTCACTTCAAAGGCAGGCTCATAGCAATGGTGTGTTAACCCATGGCACTCTATTGCAAAGGCTGTTGCAGGTGGATAATTTGCCAGAGGCGTGCGTACAGTGTATGTGTGTGTTTGCACAGCATATATCTACAGTTTTGCTCGTGGGTGTCAAGATATAACAGGACTCCTGCTATATTTCGGAGAACCACCGCCTCCCTCCTTCTTGTTCCCCCCTCTGACCCCACAACCAGAAAGAGGAGATTGGACACAGCAGACTCCTCGCTCTTTCTCAATCTGGCTCTCGTTCCTCTGCTCTGAGCTCATGCCCTCTTGCCCACCATGCAGACACTCTATCCTATCCAGCAATCTGGCAGCTTGCAAGCTGTACTGACCATGCCTGTAATACTGCCCAGCACAGACGATTATAGATATAAACTAGAGAGCTATGTACACGCACAAATACAGAGATAAAACTGACAAGCAGGGAAGTTGTAAATAACATCAGAATAAAGCCATCACAAAGTTTAGTTCTTATAGGATTTAATTTATAGATTCCGGATTTAGAAAACAATAGACGCTCTCAAGACAACCGTGACACTCAATATGAGGTCACATCTGCAGAGTCACATCAGTTAAAAACGCTTGACAGCCTAAGTGCCTGTTTGACCACAAAATATCTTGTGGAAACCCGTAAATATGTCAACAAGAGCAGACAGACTGTTACCCCCGCCGGCCTTTAGGGTTTGCACCTGCACAGCCGGGATGTCATGAGGTCATTGTGCTTACTCAGATGTGATGTCATGTCACTGAACAGAGAGAAAACTAACTCATGTAAACTAAAAGAGATGGAACAATAAACTAAGTGAGTTCATTAGTAAATAAACAACAGACACTCAACATGTCTGACTTGCTACGGCATAAAAGCTCAAAGAAACACTGTACGTTTGAAGAAATCCCAGCAGTCGGGGATCAGATGACAGTGTGTTTTCATCAGAATTAAAGGAATGAGTGCATGTTCTATTACGGATACAAATGTAAACCACGCCATGTAGGGAACTGAACCAGGCCCTGCTGATGTGTGTGTGATGAGCGAATTGCAAGAGGGGGTGAAGGCATTTAAGCTGCGCAGTGCCAGGTGATTACAGCCTATACCTGGCACTGGCAGCCCGGGCAGATGGCAGCGTGGACCTTTCAGTGGCACAGCAGAGGGCATGTCTGCACTTGCTCTGTCCCAGAGAGGCTGCCGAGTGCAGAGGGTTCAATCTCAGTGCTTCATCCTCTGCGTTACACACATGTAGCCCTCATGTGCATTAGTATCCAGCAGCAATTATGTCTGTGCATAAAGAAGCACAAACATCTGCACACACACACACACACTCACGCACATGCACACACACACATACACCACATAAGGGAAATTCGGCCCCACAGCCGCACAGACAGAGAGGCCATTGAGTGCCTGTGTTTGTTTAAATGGTCATAAGTCTTCTCGTCAGGCTTGGAGAGGGAGAGATGGCGTTTGGCGAACACGGCGAAAGGCACGGAGGGCAGCAGGGAGGCAGGTTTATGTGAGTGACTGAGTGAGTGAGTGACTTGGCACCTCATAGTTCAATAAACAGAGCCTGTTTGATTGGAGTGGTGGGTGAGCAGGAGTTGGACTAAAATAAAGAGTGTTTCGAGTGCCGGAGCTGCACAGGCAGGAATGTCAGAGAATAAAAAAAAAAAAAAAAAAAAAAAAACACAGCTGAAGCGCTGCTCTCTTTCTGTGCGTCCAAAAAAATGTTGTAAAAAGGTAAAAAATACAAATCCCATAAAATCCTGATAGGAACACCCGCCAACACGATGCAAAATCTGTAATAAACATCTGTACTGGATTATCACATTTGAATTTAATGATTTAAAAAGACATAGAGGGGCCATTTTTGGATTTGTGAGCTTCTGACAGATCAACACTCTGTGCACATGCAAAAGTGATTTTCGGGCTGTGTTGATTCTCAATAAAAGACTGTTACCTGTTGTGGAAACACAGTATTAAACATGGCGGTCACAAAATACACTCAGCCACATATAGTTTTCTCATTAAGCGCTGGCAAAGTTAAATATAAAATTCCACATTTACGTAAACCTGATGCCACTGGAATTTATTCTGTTTCCATTCTTTAAGAGTGCTTTAGCAGTTTCACAGTGCAGTAAAAATAATAATGAGGGGGGATAAAGGTGGGAGAAGCAGGTAAATAAACACACTTTACAAGTGGAGAATTGCACTGCTCTTGCAAGAAAAGATGACTTAATGACTACAGCAACAGTGCAGCAGTCAAAACAAAGCTATCCGTATGGTTATAATACGTCCTCATTTGGCAGGCCATTTTAAACTGGGCTCTACTTTTAGATACAATAGTGTAGGCTGAATGAATAAAGCCTCTTTTTGGTGTTTTAAATCTTGTCTACAGGTGGAGCTCTGCTGCCTACTCCTTCATGAAGAGGAGGAACCGAGAACATTGTTAACTTAGCTCTCACCACTCACTGTATCGCCTGGAGCCTGCAGCTCTCTGCATGCAGATACAAAAGAGCAGATGTAACACTATCATACACACAAACAAGTACACCTGTAAAGTGTGCTCACTCATTCTTTGACTCTTTCGCCCTCTCAGACAACAGAGGCAATGCGGCTTAGTTCACAGCCTTTTCTGCCCTCTGTGCACTGTGGATGGTCTATAATGAGCTTCTTGCAAACGCGTGTACAGTATACACACAATAAAATGTGATTATGGCATCCAAGCAAATCTCGAAGGCATAAGAAGACAAATGTTCTACATGGTTTAGAATATCACACAGAAACTCTCCACATTCTAAGCAACATTGGTGGTTTATGGAAAGCTGAAAAGGGCTCAAAACATGTTTCAGAATTCGATATCTACACAATGTCTTTCTCTAAGCCTGCCACGTGTCCGTTATTATAACTATGACTGACAAGCTTCAGAGTAAGCTTGAAGTCTTTGAGGACTCATTTAAAGTAAGGAAAAAAATGAAAACTTGCAGGTTCTGTGGATTATGCAGATTGATGGGATAGTAATCCTGGAAAGAGATGATGCTGTTGAATTCTTTAAAAATGAAATTCTTAACTGCTGTGAGCCACAAACAAAATTCACTTTCTTCATGTAGGAATAGTGGCAGAAATGTCAGAGATGGATACCAAAAACAAAAAAAAAAACAGCTATCTGCATGGCTAGACACTGATAATAGAGGATAAAATATGTAGGGTTTTTTTTCCAGTTTGGGTGAATGACCCTTAATAAACTCTTCAGTTTCTTTGCCTCTATACATTTCACTCCTTTCACTGCTGTTCTCTCTTCTCAGTCTGTAGTAAGTCTAGACTGTGCTAGTCTGAGTTTTCACAGTGTAATGGGATTTTACACAACACAGAAGTGGTGAGGATATGCAGATCGCACATTTGTCACCACAGAATGCTCATTACAGTAAATCCCTTTACCTCCAGAAAAGCAGGCGTAAACACGCCAAGAGCCATGGAATATCTTTATCCACTTGTGCTTAAATCCCTCTATGTGTTTTATACAGCTCTCCTCACATTGTGTCAGTTATGCTTCTTGACAATATCTCACTGTGAGCTGCCCGCCCATCTGTGTGGCCCAACCAGCTAACCCTCTCCCAGCATCTGCAAAGATGAGGACCTTATTAAAACAATCTTCCCAATTAACATTCCTGGCCCCGGGAGCCCCATCGGCTCTCCCCCTGCTCCTCCTGATCTGACCCCTCCTCGGCTCTATGATGACAAAGAAGCTGTGTAGGGCCCAGACCGGCCACGGGACCCTTGAGTATGAGTGAAAGGGGATGTGAGGCAACTTGTTTTTCTTCCTGCGGAACCGAGATCCGTGTGGTTGTCTGTTTTTACATGTGTGTTTATTTGTGTGTTCATCTGTGTAGCATGTGTGTGAGAAGAACAGAGAATGCAGGAGGGAGGAGGAAGATGCAGTAATGGATAAATGAATTAGTACCAGTCAGGACAGCACAGCCATCACAAATGCTCCTAATGTGATGTGACATGCAATGATATGGACTCATTTGCACAGGGTGCAACTCATGATCCTGAGCAGGAAGGAGTCCTGTAACAGGAGCCTGTCAGCTCGCTAACTCACACCATCGGAGAAATTACATCCATAAACACAGCACGCTTTCCTGCAGAAAGACATCTGACCCGCTGCTTGCCCTCATCAGAGAATTTTTGAACGCAAACATCTGCTGCAAATCTTTTCACTTCTCTATTATTCCTAGATCTCACAACCAGATAACTGCACACTCCCTGCTCTCTTGCTCGTCTTCCCAAAACAAAGCTATATTATCGACAAACAGCGGAGACTGATACAGTGATATTCTGCAGCAGTGCTATGAAAACAGCACCATCGCAGGGGGAATGAGATCCTGATGTGGAGCAAGAGATGAGCCATTTACAATAACTGGCTCTGGCTATGTTTCATGTCAGAGATAATGGAAATCACAAACATTGTATGACTCCTGGTTAGCTGGACCCTTCACTGGTTGATATATTACAACTTGCACTGCTGCAATATGGTGGATTTTAGCATGTTTGAGTCTGTGCAAATAGGTGTGTTTGCTTGTGTTTTACTTTTCCCAAATGACTATGCTGCCAGTCTGTTTAGACTAAGCCTTATTAATGCATGCTTAATGAGATCCAGTGGACATGCAGTGTGCGGATGTCTTTGCAGCAGCATGTCAAACAAACTAATTCAAAGCAGGAAAGCTCAAAGTCTCCCTTTGATGTCAAACTGGTGCAATGGAACTTTTACCTAAATACACTTAGTTTCCAATGAAAGTCTAATGTGATAGAGATTTAGGAAACAGTAGGAGTGAGCGATTGTTGTGGAAAACAGTGTGTCTTGGTTGGGACGGGACCATAAACTAGGATTACATCAGCGGCTGTTGCGGAGGTGACTGGGGAAGAGTAATATGATAGCGGCTGTGTGGAGGGAAACAGGCAGGCGCAGAGGAAAATGGTGAAGGAAAAAACACAAGGGGATCCAATGTAATGTTACAGCAGATCCCTCAGCCTTTCGTCATGGCCACTTTCATTTCCACCATCCTGATCCCTCTCCAATCACTTTACCAGGCACAGGGGAGACAGGGAGAAGAGGGAAGGAAGGAAGGAGGAAGAGGGACAAAGAGAGGAAGAGGTTGAAGAGGGTAAGTAAAGTGGTGAAATGGGGGGTCCTCTAGAGATATAGGGCACAAGAATGTTAAAGAGGGTGAGACAAAGCAAATAGGGGCACCGGTCTCCAAACATATGCTGCGGTTCCAGAGGGGCACATCTTTCTCTGATCAGTTCAATGGTTTCCACATGGACCCTAAACTCTCCCAGATGGACCCTAAGAAGATGAAAAGATGTCGATATCCCTATCTAAGAGGGGATCTGTTACAGTGGGAAGTGATACCGAAAGGAACGGAATGAGGGAATGCTGTCAGATACAGTGTGCCAAAAAGAAATATAGAGCTGAAATTTCATCTGCAGCACTTGCCTACCAAGTGAGTGTGTACTCCTGGGTGATCACTGCCAAACACTTTGGTGCTATAGCTTTTCACTACACTTGTCAACTTGTCCAACATGCAATATCGAGCATTGCCAATGCCAAGGAGAAAGTTTTGTAAATGTGCCAGAAATTACCCTGATCCCTGTGAAATTGACACTGTGTAAGGTTTCAAGAGTGAAGTTAAGTCCTGGATTTTCCATCTTTAAATTTTCATTAAATGGGGCAACAGACAAAAGAAATATCTTGTCATAGTTTTTCTCCTTTTGTTTTATGGGATACTTTGCTACTGTTAACATGCCTGAAACATCCTAGTGAGCTGATTTATGAAGCCTCTCCCCAGGGTACAAAGCCAAGCCCGGCAGCGGGGGAAATTTAAGGCTACTGCACCAAATCTACTCACAGAGGACTCTAAAATATCTGCTAGATTTATAGAGGAGGGAGAGAAATCTTTTCCTCCTCTGAGGTAGTGTGTGCCTCTTGCGCAGACTCTGAATTCAAGCTTGGCATTCTGAGACTTGCCTGATGAATAGAGAGGAGTGTCAGGGTTCTTTCTGTCCAAGCATATTTTGTGTGGCAATCTTGGCTTCTTATCCATTTTTCAGTTTCAGCTCTAACTACCACTCCTGCCCAGTCAAAGTCTGTCTCCTCGATCCTTTTATCCTTGGCGATGCTTTCATGATGCTCATCTTTCAAAAACCACAAAGATCTTTTTAAATCCAATCCCCAAGTCAAGCAATTTCTGTCTTATGAAAGACGGCTAACTCACACAGCTGTCTATTGAAGTCACATCACGTTTACATTAGTCTAATAAAGTTGTAATGTCTCTATAGCGTGACAAGAAATTACAAACTTGCATGTGATAGAGCTGCTACCTGTCAAGATGAAGACATTTAATAAGATATTCTTAAAATACAAAATTTAAGATTGAAAAATTGCTCAGAGCTGATGGGCAACTGCTGGCTTTACTGGGTGACATTAAAAGAGAATATTAAATACTGGCCTCATATATTTTCAATCCCACTGCCTGCAGCTATCTCCGCAATACAGTTGGTGATGGGTCTTAAAAACATAGACATCTGAAAAATTAATATATGAACATCTAATCACATTGAAGAACTTTCCTCTGGCAGTTAATCCTTTTGGGAAGAAGAAAAGCTCTGGCAAGGATGTTATGAAACCTATCAAATGTAGAATATAATGAACTTATTAAAGATCGGCCGATGGCATATTTCAATTTTCTTTTAATAAGGGCAACTTGTCCTCTTGGTTCTACCTTCTGTTTTATGTCTCTGTTCCCCAACCTGTTCAGTAAAAGTGTCTGGAAGCAGAAATATTTTTAGGGAATCATTTATTCTCATTTATTCTTTAAAATCTTAATTGTTAAGCTTTTTGCCAATTCTTATCTTCTGGTTCACTGGTTTTCTGAGCAGGGGTCTACTGAAATATAATCACCAGAAGCAACAACCTATACAGTAGTTCACTGCTTCATAAAGAAATACTACTCAACAAGGATGCTTTTCCCACCATCCACAAGCATGTGGTCAGCCAAAAGCCCTTGTGCATCATATACAATTTATTCTGAAAGGAAAAGGAGGAGCCTGTCTGGTGTAGAGGAGGGGCAAGGAGCAGGGGGAAAGGAAATTTAAGAAATGTAGGAGAAAGAAGCACTTGGATGATTTGAAGAATAAGGGAATGCAGGGTAGCAAGGCCGAGCAGTATTGGGGTAGCGGTGGAGTTTTTTCTGCCAAAAGGGTGATGCAGGAATGCATGAAATGGACTGCTTGAGCCCTAACAAGGGTGTTCTGTACAAATCAGGCTATGAATGAGCCAAGACCAGGTAAAATAAGAGCTCATGTGAAGGCCAGTTTAAACCTTTGGATCGCTGACAGGGAAAAAAATACATTCAATTGCATGTGAAATATAATCCAACAAGAGTTTCAGTATGATGACTAACTTTGCTGCTGTGTGGAGACTTCAGTGTGTATTTGTGGTCAGCGGCCATGTGTACAAATACAGTTTTGTGTAAAGAGCTGCCAGGTTGTGTGGTCAGTGGTACATCTCATTAGCACCTGTTAACCCAACTGCTTCATTGTACTCACAGAGCGGCAGAGCTGAGGTGTAAAACAAGCAAGTGTGAGGACAAACACTCTCAGAAACTGTCCCCTGGCAAAAGCAGAAAGAATATGAGATCACCGAGCCCCCACAACCACCATCCTCTACCTCAGTATCTCTTCAACAAAATGCACATCGTCCGTCTGCAGAGGTCAGGACTCAGCGAACAGATAAAAGCGCTCTTCCCGGCTCTCCTGAGATAAGAAACGTCTAATGTGCCTTACGTGGGGAGACAATTCAGCACAAAAATGCTCCAGTCTGAACGAAGCATCAAATAAATCCATGTTTAGTTTCTGCCAGGCCCAAATATGCCAACAAACCCACGATAAGAGGCCATGCAGCTAAAAAGCTACATTGTGCTCAACAAAGGAGAAAAAGCAAATCAAGGCCAGGATGTGATGGGGCTTGTTGCCCTCTGGAGCAGCAGATGAGGGCACTCAGCCTGTTGTGGGAAAAAGCAAAATAATTTGGAGCAGTTCGCTTCATGTGGGTGAGACCTGCCTGGAAGCACAAAGCCATATGGGTGACATCAATAAAATGTTCCTACACTGTTTGGGGTTCGAAGGAACTGTTAGTTGCAAGAACTGGACATACCTTAGCCTGCATGCAACAAGAATTCAAGTCCAACACTGTATCAGCCTGACAAAAGTCTACAATTGCTTCTTCTACCTTGCTAGCATGTGGAAGAACAAACAGTATTTGAAAGACCTCACAATGTCCCAAAGAAAGAGTAGCGTGTCATGTTAAATGACACTGACCGCTTGGTCCATTGCATCTCCTTTGTGATCCCCACCGTACATCATGCATGCTGCAAAAGATGGCAAACTGTTTGCAAGTTGTCAAAATATTGTGCGGTTTGATCCCGACATAACACAGCCTCAACCTCAAAAGAAAATCAAGAATCCTCATCCCACCTGATTTGTATTTTGCATCTATTTCGGATGAAACTGGCCCACCTGGGTGACATTATGTTGCAAGAAAATCTCTGCTGAACGGTGCACATATTTTAACCAAAAACAAAACATGACATTCCCCTGTAAACAACTGGATCTGCCTGCAAAGTTTAGCACTGATTGCAAACACCACCCCCCACAGTCCCAGAGTCCACATGCCTTCTATTGTCTGAGTCCCTACCATGTTGTCTGTATCTGGGCAAGATAGCATCTCAGCAAGCCCTCTCTGTAGATCTCTGTGGCTTTCTGAGGCCTCCGGAGCCTGTGGGAGGCAGCACACCTGCACAACAGACAATAGTAAACGCTCCTATAGATTCTGCTGGTCTTTGAAGTGGCGATGGATGTGAGCTCAATACCCGAGGCCCTCTTTTATCACATGCATCGCTCTGCGGTTTCGGTGCCTTTGTGATGAGAGGCGGCTTTGAGATGAGTCGACCAGAGCTTTAAGGACATTCAAGTGTTTGGTTGACCAGCCGCTCCACATCAGACAAGGTGTTCACATGAGATGTACACAAAGCCAGGATCTCGAGGACGTCTGAAGGGGGTACAAGCCATCGTGCTCATCCGCTGCGGTCAGATCTGCCAAATTTTCATACCACAGGTAATTGGCATGAGGTTAGCTGTCAAAAGAAAGAGGGAAGAAAATATACATGTGTGGTGGAGTCAAATCATAGAAGATGACCTGAGAGCTACAGTGTGTTTGGGTTGGGGAAGGAAAACGCCACTCAGACAGTAGATTCCTCACCAAAGCATTATCGCCACATCTAATATTCCTGCTTTCAGTCTGTGGTGTTTGCTCACTGTGTAACAAGCATCCAAAGCATAAACTAGCTGTGAAATATGACATCATAAAAAGCAGTAGGTTTTTTGATTATGAAGAATCTATGAATTATTCAGCGGCAACTGATGGGAATATCTTTTCTATCTAGCTGCTTCCATTTCTATCTCACAGTTCTTTCTTATGTCTTACTGCTGTTCTGTTTAACTTTTTCTTATATGTCATTCTTTTGTCTCATTTGTTCAACCCTCTCCCTCTCATTTCCATCTGGTGGGTTGAATAACACATCTGTAAAGTGAAGATGACAGAGGAGAAAAATGGAGCAGAGTGTGGAAAACAAGCGAGCGCAGTGAATGACTGGTGTTAAAATGGACACCTCACCTCTTGACAGTGCTACAACAAAGTCAAGTGAGTGGAAACCCTGACTGGTAAACAGAGACATCCCAAACACACCAGACGATGTTTCAGTGTCAGCTCTGTCATCATGTGGCTAAAAAGCCAGCCAGTGTTGTCCTTACAATCCCAGCGTCTGACCCTCTATCTGTCACCGTCTATTTTACTGTCCCTCTTTAACTACACACCATCAGCACATGGCCTCAAAAGCAACTCCCTTACTGTACATCGCATTTGTTTACTGTGCTTGCCTGAGTGTGAACTGTACTGTAGGAGTTGCTGGGGAATAAACCAGTCACACTCTGTGGTGACAGACAAGGCCGTACAGCATGTCTCTGCACAGCGATGAGTAATTATTTCTCTAGGGCTCTTTGCCTTGCATATATACACACCTACATTTGAGTGTGCGTCCTGATTTCTGTCCATAAAATTCTGCATAAAGAGATGAAATATAGACAGTTCCTGATAATGAGTCGACTTCATATCCTACTGCTGATGTAACTAATTAAAACCATACAGTGTCTACAGAACCATGAAATGCTTCAATGTAACCCTCTGAATTCCAAAACTCTACTGGCAGGTTTAAAAATCAATTGAACTTTGACAAAATGGCCAAATTAAACCATTTATCAGGGCCAGAAAATATAAAAAATGAAATTATCATGGGCTGTTTAACTTTCTAGCAGTCCTTGAACTAATCATGTGTGACGTGTGATTCTATCAGAGATATAAACAAACCTAATCTTTAAATTGTGATTTCATCAAAAACGTTTTATTCCACGTGTCATTTTAAAATGTGCAAATAGTTCACAGCAACCAGATTCTTGAAAAAAAGTATCAGAAAAAAATTGTCAGTCCTTGACACAACTAAAGAGCTGTCTGGCTCTGCTGCAGAAAACAGTAATGTCAGAAAAATTCAATTAGTAAAATATCTACATCATGTGGAGACACATTTTTCCAGGATATGTAATACCTAGGGGCCCTTACGTGTAAAATCAATAAAAAAAAAGTTCAACTTTAGTTTTTCCCTTTTTTATAATTTTGATAACTTTGCTGTCCTGCACAAAAGGCATTTTTGAGTTCTCTCTGCTTCTAGCCTTGGCTGTGTTGTTTCCATAGAGGCACAGGACTTTATATTGCATGAAAAATGAGCTCATGGTGAATAAAAATGTGACAGGAATTTAAAAAATACTCAGAAACTGTTTAGATGGTAAAGGAGGCTTGGGGTCAAAAATCAGTTCATCTACACTTACTGTCCCCAAATTTAGACAATGCAACTACATTATTGTTCTGTTTTTATATTGTAAGCAAAGTGACTGAGTAAAATGCCAGCTCAAATTGTAAAGATAATCCAAATCCAAATTTGCATTTGTCCTCCACTCCTAAATCATGTTTTAGATGCATGAATACATAGAATAGGATGATGTTTTGTCTCAAACTTCTCAAGGGAAATATAAATGAGTTAACTGCACAAACTGAAGCTTTTTTGGCAGCAGCCTGCATGGAGCAAATTCATTTTAAGCCTTTGTACATTTGACAAAGCCCACGCACCAGCTTGAACTCTACACTGAAAAGAGAGAATATTTATCTGGCCCGCTTCCAGTTACACTTTTTGGTTCAAGGCACCACTGAAATGTGTGTTGTATTTGTTTGTCTAACATTTATGTTTCCAAGTTTTCACTAATTACCGCCTCACAATAAAAGTGAATACTGGGCCAGATGTGGACTATGAATGCGTGTAATGGTGATTATACAAATATATGACTTTGTGCAAAGCATTTGACCTGAGTTGTTCTCACCTTTATCTTCTCTGTGTTTTCCCTAATTCACAAAAACAGAATTGTGGTGTGTCAGTCCAAAACACACAGGCATGAAGCCAGCCACACAGGAAGATATACAGTCCATGAAAACTTAACTTCCTGATCCAAAACACATTACTTCTACTTCTTTTCTGTAATAGCTCCAGTAATGAGAAAGTAAATGAAACATCTATGAATAGACGCAGCACGACTTTCACTCATCAACGAAAAGCCACATGATTCTGATTCTTCCTTTGTTTCATTAAAACCTTAACATGCACATGCAAGCACACACATACTGAATTACACATACCAGACATGAACACTGGTGTCAAAACACTGCTGTATCTGTCACTAATGCACTCCAAAGTATGTGCTTGAAAAAGTCACTACCACTAACAAAAACCAATGTTTAGAATGGTTGAAGTAAGGACTGGCAGTGATCAACTTGAACGGTGCAGCAAGAGCAATCCATGGCCACTCCACATGAGATAGAAGAGCAGTGCCCAGGCTGAAGAGGCCCTCCACCTTCTCATCTGTCCACTAAAAGCCCTCTGTCACTGGTTCATGCATGAATCCTCATCCACCCACGCCCCGTATAAGCCCATAATGAGCCCTGGGCTAATGCATAGAACAACACAATTAAAGTCAAAGTGGACAACTCCCCACTCCAGTCCACACACGAGCATGCAGGAGAGCACTCACTGCGCTGATGTGTTTGTGTATCCTGCAATGTGAGCTTGACCACTCGTGCCTGTGTATTATGAATGTGTGTGTGTGTGTGTTCGCTCTAAGAAGCAGAACAGAGCTGACATCTCCAGCCAGTAGCCCTTTGACCTGTGGCCTGAAGGCCCAGCATAAGACAGCGGTGCTGGCTTGCAGTTAGTCCCTCCCTCTGGCACAGAATCCTTGGCAGATCACCATGAAACACAAAGGCCACAGGCACATGGACCCCATCCAGGATGCTACGCTTGGTTTGAACTCTCTCTTGACAAAGATTAAAAAAAAGACAGAATAATTTCCCTCCAGAAAATCCTTGAAGGGGAACTGAGGAAGAGTCCAGCAGTGTGCTACACTGTAGTCAAAGAAATCTAAGTCAGATTTCCGCTCTAATAGGCCAACCTCAGCTCACATTAGAAGCCTCACAGAAGCAATATTTGCTTCCAACTACACTGTATGGGAGTTAAATTGCCTACACAATGGTACATTTATCATGGCCCTGATATATTTATCTTCGTCTGTCTCTTTTTCTTTGAGCCAAGACGAAAATCATTCTTGGTTTCTGTGCTGCCTTGCCGTTCCCCATTTCTGTCACAGCTATTATTTCATGAAATCTGACTCTTGGTATTCTGTTTCTTTTCAATTTCCTTTTCAGCAAAGCTCCAGAGTTCCCTCCTCCCATGTCAACCACGTCTTAGTGCACAGCACAATGTTCCAAAAATATCTCTGTAGCAAGAAACAACCTTAAGACTACATTCAATTAAATTTGCAATTCTATTCCAAAATACCAGGAATGAGTCCTGCATTTTTACAAAAATACAAAAACCGCTCATCCTCGGATGCAAGCCTGCCTTTGTTCTCCGTCTCTGTCACTATGTTTATTTACTCCTCTGAGAATGTTTTTGTGTGTGAGCACTTGTTTTGGACAGAAACATGAGCTCCACAAACTTCCAATGAGTCCCTGACAGCCATCCCATGATTTCCTGTCCCCAAAGATAATATACACTCTAATGTAGAAGAAGAAAGCAGCTAATTGACCAGAAATCAAAGCTAATTGGCTTCTGTTGAGCCTCTTCCTGTCCCACAGCAACATGGACATTGGGAAAAGACCACCAACAAATAAGCAGCAATCAGCAGTGGAAGTGTGATGCTGGTATCTGCAGGGTGTGGTGGCCCCTGGCTGAGTTACTGGGCACTGTTGACCTGACTTGTGTTTGCTCACACGCCGCTGGCTTACCTGATATAGATCTCTGTTTCTGGCAGTTCCCACCATAAAAAGGCATTTAAACCCCCATACTTCATCAGAGGAGTTACCCCCAAGAAGACCTTCCCCTAGGATCCCATGGATCATTTTCTACATTTCCTCCTGGCAAGTTGTAACACTTACTCTGTGTGCAGTAGTGTCTGTGTGCATGTATTGCCAAATGTTATTTTCAGTCACCCACTCTTTTTTTTTTATGATTTCAACTGGAAATACTCACCAACATCTCTATCTTCTATGTTCCTAGGACTCGTCAACAAATAATAATGCATGTACTGTTGTGAACTTTACAAGTAGAAACATGTGGACTTTGTGCCGCGAGTTGCTTCTTGTGACAGCCATAACAGAGTAAGTACTGGTGCTTTTTGGGACACCACCCAGGGCTAAAGAAACTACAGTCTGCTGTGCTTTTAGGGCTTTTTAGACAGTAACATTATTAGAGTAATTTTAGAAATGGTGTTATAAGTTTTCCCTGCAGAGCAGTTCAGTCTCCGTTGTTTTCGATTCTGTCAGCACAGTCTGCAGCACATGTAGCAGAGCCGACAGTGGTGCAGAGTCAAGCTTTGACTTCATTGTAAGTTGGTAACTAGTTTGTGAAAGGGTTACAGATGCATTAAAGCGAGGACAAAGCGACTAAAAAAACAGCTTCTTTCCGAGAGCCATCACCACCCTGAACTGTCACATGAAACAACCCAGCCAACAATATAATGTAAAATGTGCAATATACATCACTGTCTCTGCTGCTGCTGCTCTATAAGATAAGATAAAGATAAGATAAAGTTCTTTATTTCTCCCCACTCCAGGGGAAATTTACATTGTTACAGCAGCTACCCCAATACTACCCCAATATTCACTCTATGTTATGTATACTACCTCATATCCACTCACCCGTGCAATACAATCATACCAAAGTGTGCAACACACTTTTTTACAGTGCAGTACATTATTTTTCTTTATGATTCTCACATATTTTTTAAGATATTTATCGTTTGTGACATTTATATTGTATATTTTTAAATAGAAACTGTTTTCACTACCTTTAAGATTTTTAAGACTGTTATGCTATGTTTGCACTGAAAAGGAGAAGCTCTCCAATCTCGTTGTACACTGTAAAATGACAATAAAGCACATTCTAAATGCATTGCTAGAAAGGTAATCACAATGACACCGTCATTTTCCCTTTCTCTGGATCTACTAAAACATGCAGACAGAAAAACAATGATCAAAGATAATGCAGTAAACAATAGCGCTGATTAAAAATAAAATCCAAATACAACATTATCTAACGTTATCTACTTCGACGCAATATAGCTTATGTTGATAATAAATCAGACTGACAAATGTTAGATTGATATTTTTCGTTCTTTCTTGCGTTGATTTGTTCATTTGCAGATCCCAGCACTTAAAGCAAATACATGCTTTAATGTGTGTCTGTTTCAGTGAATTACACGTATAAAGCCTTGATTTTACATAAATGGCTGTGGACATTTATACTCTATTCTCCCTTTTTGGTCCACTTGGAGAACTCAGTTGCGCACATTCGCAGTAGGTCATCGCCTGTGTATTCTGCAGACGCACATTACTGCTGACCATGTGCACCACTTGCACGGATGTCCACGACTTGGACAGATAATGAAATTTATGTCACACGGATCCTCATGTATTCAGAAAGTGTAACACTGTCCTAAAGCCCAGAGAGAAATGTAGAAGTGGATTTACTTTAGCTCCATGGGTAAAGTGAAGTAGAATAAATAAGGTGGAACAAAGTACTCAGTTTCATTCATGTGGTGTAATGGGAGAAAACTGACAGCACACAGTGATGGGTAATAAACCAAATGAAGCAAGACTCAAATGTTGCTTGTACCAGTGTGGCTACATGACCTACATCTGTAGGGTGGAGGAATGCTGATTCTTATCTAATGTATGATATGGCCCGAGGACAAGACAAGTCAACTTGGCACACAAACTTCACTGTTATTCAGCGCAAACTTCTCATTCCCTGTGTTTTCAACTACAAGGAGAAGCTTCAGAGTTGGTGAGTGCGCTTTAACTGATGCAGCGATAGAGTTTGATTCGTGTTACGTTCTACAAGGACAGCCATGAAGTATCCGATGAGAGCCCAGACAGGGTTACATTAAAGGCATTCCAGTGAACCCTCAGCACTCCACAGCACAAGATCCCGGTCTCTGTTTCTCCCTTCCAGACAGATGCCAAAGTCATTGTTTTTCCAAGCCTGCTTTTCAGAGGGAAAACTCGATCCTGCTGGCTGCCAGTGTCACCAGTGGCCCCCTGTCCTCCCCTGTCATTCAATCCCATCTCTCCTCCTTTCAGGAATGCACTTCAGTCATTCTTTTGTTTTCTCTCTCCCTCTTTTCTCCGGACCATGGTGCCCTAGGCAGTCTGGGGGCAGTGTGTGTTTGGTCGTCCCAGATCTATTCATCCTCTCTGGTGAAATGGGATACAGTGACCTCCTCTGTGTCCGGTGGTCCCCATCCCAGGCTCCTGTCTGCTAAGTGTCAGAGATCGGGGCACCTGTGGGTGGCGGGGGAGGTAACTCAGAGGGTGATCAGGAGACAAGCCAAGAACATGAGTTGGTTGGATATCACAGAGAGATAATATGGGATCAGAGTGAATGTACCGGCAGCAACATTCTGCAGTTAGTTTATGTTTACTGTGCGTCAACGCTTTGGATCAAATTCTCAGAGCCATCTGTTGGTGCTGTCATCGTTTGACTCCCCCAAACAAAGCAGCATACCCAGGTTCCAAACCATGACTAATAAATGATGCAGAATGGTGAAATGTACCATACTGTCCCTCAGCAGGGGATATAAAAATAGATGTGTCCATTTTCTATGCTATTTGAACACACTGTGGCATACTTCACTGCTATATGCAAACCCCTCGCTTCCCATTATAGGACAAAAGTGGGGGCAATTACAGGAAGGGTCCCTCCATTATACAAGGGAATATATGACACCCCCTACCTCACGAGACATGACAACCTCCCTGCACCTCACATTAGCATAATCTACGTTTACCACGTGAGCCGCAATTTGTCTGGAAAAATCTTTCCCCCCACTGGTTCATTATTGAGAGTGTGTCCATTAAAAACAACTGAATTACCATCACAATTGGTTCACCATAAGGTACCGTGTTTGCAGTCTTTGAAAGAGTAATTGGATCCATTAAGGCAGGAAAAAATGCAAGAGACTGTAAGAAGCATGCTCTTTTGTGTGCAGTGTGTGTCAGTGGATATCTGTGTAAATGCCAGTACATGTCGGTTCCTCTTCACGTTCCTTCTTCGACTTCTGCAGTAGTGGCAAATTGGGAGCAATTAAGATAAAGTTTTGTAATTTAATTAAGCTTTCTTCAGAGCATATAATGTAGGCAGCAAGTCGTTATAATGGCAATTTTTCAACAAGAGCAGCATTAAACAGACATTTGAATGCGTCTACGCCAGTGACAAGAACGTCATAAGCTGTCAGATTAAAGATACTCTGTAATTTTAATACAAAATAACTGCCCAAATTCATAATCAGTCTTGTTTGTATTTGTGTATTTCTGTGTTATGCAAAGTCACAGTTGTAATTATCACTATAAATGATGATAATCTTCTAGACTTTTAATGTTTTTGCAAAATCAACAGCTACATATTTGCTTCAGAAGTCATACGCTTGTGTTACCTGCAGAGAAGAAAGTGGAAAAATGAGAGCAGGCAGCTCAAATGATCCATGAGTAGACTCATCACCTGTGTATAGCAGCTCAGCGATGTGAATCCATATATGGTTTAGCCTTAATAAAAGGTCCTTTAACGTTGCTCCAGACAGCTCATCTCGCTAATGTTAACAAGCTGAACAGGAGTTGTGCTCTGTGATAAATCTGACCACTGCCAGAGAAAAAAAGCTCCTCTAAACAGCCTGTGCCATATGATGAATGAACAAGACCGCAATAGTCCTTGAAACATGGAGGTAACTAGGAAATGCCACAAACCAATCTGTCTCAATTGTGTTCAGTGGTCTGTGATTTCTATGGGTCCACGCAGGAATGTGCGTCTCTGTGCGGATGTCCTAAAAAGAATGCTGTAAAGCCATTACCTGTCTGAAATGGTGGCCCAATTATGACAGTCTCCTTCAGCATGCAGCCTTGCAAAACCAAACTCCATGAAATTGATTACCTGCACACCTGGACCTCATTTGAGACTCTATTTTTCTCGCTTTCCCCTGTCAGTGACTCCCTGGGCCTTGTTCATCTCCCACAACAGGAAAAAAATGCTTACAGAATGTGCGCATATAAAGTATTTGAATATTAAATCCTCGACACCAGGGTAACTATTACGTTAAGAGATAAAAATATAAAGGGATTTTTTTTTGCTTAAGTACTTTTTCCAGACTCATTTGAGACAAAGAAAAGGAAAATGAGAGGGTGAGAAAGAGAGCAAGTGGGAGAGAGAGAGAGAGAGAGAGAGAGAGAGAGAGAGAGAGAGAGAGAGAGAGAGAGAGAGGGCAGGGGATGAATTTCCAGATATTGAATAATCACCTGGTTCCCAGCGTTTCCCTCCTTGCTGCTATCATTAGCAACCCCAAGTCTTTTATTCTTTCATTCTATTTTGTATGCCTTTAATAAAAGACTCCCCCTTTCCGCCTAGGATTGACCTCTTCCATTAGGCTCAAGGTTTCTGAGGTTGGCACAAGGACATTCCTTTGAGAGAAACGGCAAGGCTTGGCTGCCACTAAATAAATAGAGGCATTTTATGGCGCCAGTGACAGTAAAGCTGAATGAGATGACAAATCTGCCAGTTGGTTTATTGCTGAAGTAAAGACTCAGGGATTTTACAACAGTTAATCATCTTTCTAAATATAACAGTGTGTCCAGTTTTTATCCATGTGGAGATAGGCAGTGGTTCAATTAAAATCTGCCAGCAGAAACTCAGTGGTGGCGTTTCAGTGTCCAAGCTCTTCTCTTTCTACCCCCTTTTTTCATTTCATCTTTGCACTTCCACTGTGCCTCTCTGTGGTCTGTTATAATGAGTTCTCAGTTCTCAATGACTGATCAGGCTGGGAGGTGGAGGTGGAGGAGGTCGGGGGCAGTAGGGACTGTTGTCTAACTCCCTCATCACTCCTGGAAAAAAGAAAACCCTATTTGTGTTCTGCTGTTGACCTCAGTTTCTCAGTGCGAAAATCTCCCGGGGTTCCCTATGCTCTCTGTCCGTTCGCCCGTCCACTGTACTCTTCACTGCCCAGTAGCTATGCATATCTGTCGATAATGTTACAAGGCTTTTCCCTCGCAGGGAAATCTTATGGGGAAGTGGGATGACAACACAGTCAAGTCAAATTGCACACAGATGGCTTATATCATTGGCTGTTTTCAAGGAACCGCAAATGTTGAGTTACTTTTCTCTGGGTCCAGGTTGATGTCAGTATTTTTTTTTTCTCAGATAGACTCCAGGGACTGTCTGAACTCCCACTCAGTGCACTTGAATGCGGGTGGATTTGGTTTTTGCCTGCTGACTGCGCTCAGAGCTGTGCTTGGCTGCGTGCTGCTATAACTCCAATGCAGAGCTGTCAAATTTGTGCAATGGGTATCTTGATACTCTACACCTTGAAAAACAAAGCACAGTTAGTAGCACGTTGGCATATGTCGCAATGGGGGAAAAATTACTGCAATGCAAAGTTTAAGTAGGGAATGTGTCAGATGTGTTAGTAGTCACACGGTGGTGGGTCCCACATAGCGGTCGCTGGTGAGTAAACCTGGCGTACGGTTGACTGCGGGGCGACCTCGCCTGTCTCTCCTGACTGTTGTTTTGCATTCTTCATAATTAGAAGCGCCCAAGCATGCCAGGCATTCCTAATAGAGGTGTTTTACACTAGCGGCTGACACCATCACTCAATCTGAAGCCAGTGGTCCTTTCCCAAAGGTCAATAGCTCAGCCTTCTCTTGCTTCGAGCTGCCTCCTTCCCAGAGATGGGGGGGCCCACTCATCAGGGTGACAAAGCCACACGCCTCCTTTCTTTTGTTCCCTCCCTCCTGCTCTACCTCTGCGCACCCTGACAACCAACACTGGGGCTGGGTACTAGTTAAACCCAGACTCCCTATAGTGACGGATGACTCCTCTGCTCTCTATACAATGAAGACGAATGCTAAGCATGAATTATTAAGGGCCAGAGCAGAGCAGAATATTTTGATGTTGAACCCTTCATGAATAATTCCAGCAGGGCTACCCCGAAATTAATTACCTTATTATCTATATACCGCAGAGGTAGATGCTAGTCTTTGTCTCCAGGGTTTCAGGTGCTGGAAGTAGATGTTGGAAGCAATATATTGGACATAAAAATTCATTTCACACATATATTTGGTATTGTGAGCGAGGCGAGAGCAACCTGAGCTGCGATGTGTTTGGACAGTGCAGGATTGTAAATTCCCTTTGATCCTGTGGTCAAAGATGGGTCCACAGAGAGACTTGCACTGGGATGAGAAGTACATGGAATGCAGAGGGGGCTGGAGAGAAGCAATGATTGGGAGGCGAGCGTTGGGGTTGCATGTCCAATTATCTAGCAGTGAAGGAGAGAGGGAAGCTGGCCAATTAGAGGAAAAGGGGAGAGACCTCTGCCAAAGAATTAGTACATACCCCCACCAAGAGAGATAGACAAGCGGATGGAAACACAGCCCACAGAGACACAAACAGAAAGTGAAGAGGAAGAAATGAAAAAGCTAAACGAACTCAAGATAAAATGCATCTCTCTAATACTTTTTTAGGAGGTGGAGGTAAGAAAAGGTGTTGAGAAATAGATTGTTCTTGTTTCATGAATCCAGTGCTGCCCGAGTTCATGTAAAATCTTTTTTTTTTTCATTATCTTTATGAATCTGGGTAAAATCATCTTTCTATGGAACCATTTTAGGATTTTGCTGTGTAGGTTTCCACTATTAAGGGAAATATACTGTATGGTGAAGACCGGAAAATATTACGATTTAATGCACTGTTCTGTTGACAATCCGATCAAGAAAAATTATGATTCTAACCTCAGAGAAACTGCAGCTAGCCAAATTCCTGACTGAATAACACTTAATAGGGTAATTACCTAATAAATAATGCCATGTATCCATCCTTACAAAAGCACTCTGTGCCACTGCAAATGTTCATGAGGTTCCAATAATTTACAGTGAGGTCAACTATAATTGTCTTCTCTCCTATAGAAACTCGTCAAAGTGACTGGGGATTAAATCCAGGGGTAAACAAAGAGGAAGACAAAGTGTGCTTTTTACTAAAATGATCCTATTCTGTCTTTCTGGAGATTTTTCATTTCCTGTCAAGTGGAGAGATGTTTTTTTTTTTTTTTTTTTTTTTTTTTTTTTTAAGCTAATTTCCCTCCAGCACATCTGGAACGGAGATAAACGGAACAATTAAGAATCATCCATTATCACTTTGTAATTAAGGAGGTCAATGACTTATTGACTTTGAACATAACAAATTGTGCAGGTTAACGGTGCTTAAACCCTCTGAAGGTTGTTGGAGATAATTTGATGTTTCTTGTAATTCATTTGTTAGAGATTATGAGCAAAGAGCACACTGAATTCTCAAGACTAACAGTTATCAAAGCTATGTATAGATGATTACTCAGTTACTGTGCAGTGTGCAGACAAAGGCTTAAGAAACAGAATCAAATGTTGCTCAACTAACTTAGTCACTCACTCAGAACAAGCATGATTAGCACGTATACCATCTCATTTCTCAGACACCCTCATAATCCGATAAACGCTGTCAATATTTGTTTGCCCTGCCTTCGAGGTCTTTCAATTATTTGATCACTGCCGTCTGTAATCTCTTTGCCCTGAGAATACAGTGATTTCTCACTCACTCCAGGAATGTCTGGTGACTTTTCAATGTCTCATTTAAGTCTAAGCAAATTGAGGGGTTTTGAGCTAAACAGCACTGCACTCCGTGGCCAAGTCAAGTCCAAACAGCGGAGCCTGTCGTTTCAGACCAACTGTATAATTTCTGACACCACAGGAATGAAGCCACAACTTCTAAACTGAGACAATGCTTGGTCGCTTTGAAAGACCAGCAGTCTGACTGCCATTCTACTATCACTGCACTCTGTGATAACGAGAAATGGTCTTCATTGCAATCAAGGCCACAGCATTCTCTTTCTAGGCACCTGCATCGCAGATTATCATCTGCTTTCAAGACGAAAGGACGTGCCCCATCAGCATCAAAGCAGCAGCCTCCATTTCTGTCCTGCAGGAATGCTCCTCTTAGATACCGAGAAACATTTAGGGGCTGCAAACAGGATATTAAAGGCCTTACTCCTTCAGTCTTACAGCTGGCTCGCAGTACAAAGGCTCTCGTAAGCCAATAATTAGCCACAGGTCCGCTTCACACGCTCGCCTTGACCCCTGACCTTTTTTACTCACCACTACTTCCTGTGAGCATATTTAAGGCCCCGTTGTAAATGGCCCTTTGATCAAGGAGCAGCACAGATGTTTAATACATGCAAAGCCATTAGTAGTCCTTTGTGCTTTAATACATCATAATTTGGAGTTAAGCAGACAAAGGTCAGGAGGGCACTCTGGCCTGACCTGGGAAGGCCCTCGGTGCTTGATCAGTGGTCAGTCTTTAACAGGCGTCCTCAAGGAGAGACAGTGTGCCGGCTAAGAGAGGGGAGGCAGGGGGCTGCTTGGTGATGTGCGAAGCAACACAATTTACATCACATCAGAACAGAAATTAGCAGTAAATGGGAAAAGGACCAGGTCATCAGTCTTTCAGCCCTTGAGCATGCTCCCCCTTCTTGCATAGCCACCTCCACGCTGCCTGTGGATGATTGTGCTAAATAGAAATGAAACTAAAAATTAGCACAAATAACACATCTGTTCTTTTAAAGTATAACACAAGAAAATTCAGTTCAGGAATGCTGGGAAATGAGCCTTTAGAAAATGTGTGTCTCTTCAAAGCTTTGTGAATTCTTCTGGGAAAGAACACTTGAGATGTGCAGCTGTTAGGGGTGTATGTTCCACACAAAGCAGACACAAACAGACACAAATCAACCAGTGTAGTGAATCCTAGCTGCTCCATTGCTCATCCAACATAACCACATGTTAAATCTTCCCTTTTTTGTTCTTCTTCTCAGTTCTCTCCACATTCTGTCAGTTCTCTTCTTCCTCTGTATTTTTGGCTTTCTGCTCACACTCCATTTATCTCTAAAATCTATGTTGTGGCTCTCTAAACCACATAAATTGTGTTTTACACACCAAAACCTATAGTATGGGATTTATTTGCTTCATTTGATAGAGAATACGGTAATAAAAAGTGCACATAATGAGCCCCTTTCATTTTAGGAATGAAAGAATTGAATTATTGCACACACAGATGGGTCCAGTGTAAATTATCAGAGGAAAAGCAGTTTGTTCAATGTGCTGATGTGGATATCAAACAAAGACATCAATAAAAAAATTGGTACAAAGTCTGAAAGCACTTTATGAACTATGCTTTTAATAAATCAATCTAATTCTATGCTGGGGCAAAATAGTCAGCAATTATAAAACTGCACAGAGCATTCACTCAGAGTCATTCATCATCAAATACTATTAGATTTATGCAGAACCAAATTGCTCTAATAATTCCAGCCCCTTCCCCGGCACTCAAAGGACACTATAAAAGCTCAGACAGATAAAACAAGATGTATGAGCAGGGGGATGTAGAATGAGAGCGAGGATCGCAGGATGGCATCTGGGCAGATTAAGATGCAGGCGTTTTACAGCCCAGCATCTGTCTTTTGTGTCCTCGGGCTAAAAGAAGACCTCAGACTGTGTATCTTTCTGATTGTAATCTGTGGGTGACCACAATCAATGAGGCCCTCTGTCTGCCAGATCAATGGAGGGCAATAGTAGGTGATAGGAATTTATCATGCTGGAGTGGTTTTGTTTGCATGTGTCTGTGTGTTACATAATCACAACACATCCTTACACACTATAAAAGCCAGAAACCACCCTCCCACATCATCATCCATCTAAAAGAAATGATGAGATGATTGGCAGTTGTCCATCTAGCATGCATATTTTCATGCAATTTGCATTTGAAGAGAAAGAAATCAAATTATTCATCGATAAATATGTATGTCTAAACCTGTGTGCGCATTCAAATTCAAACTTCAAATATCTTGAGCTAGTTTTTGGGGGGAAATGTGGACATATAACCCGAACATCCTCTGGAGTCGAATAAAAAGGCTTGATGTGATAAAGAGAGCAGTGTCCATCCATAAAAGGCTGGCTTTGAAGAGATGAGGGGAGAGAATGTAGGTTACTAATCCTCCCAAATTAAAGGCATAAAAGAGATTAAGACGAGAAGCTCTAACTTCCAGGCCAGTACATGGCTATCCCTGCTACTCTCTTCACTTCCTTTCAGAGTACTCAAACTATTTTTTTACTTCAGTTAATGAGCGATGCAAAAATATCCATCAAACGTGTGCATACACTTTTTGTACGCTGGCCAAATTAGCATAAAAACTGTGTGTAAAGTGCCATAGAAAAGACACCGCTGATGATTTACCATGGTAATATAGCACATAGGAGATGGAGGCTTATACTGGAATATGTGCATAAACACTACTTAGATACACTTACCTCCCTTTCAACATCTGTCTAAATAAAGAACAACATTCAAATGCCTGTTTATGCTCAAGTGTAATGCCACTGACCTTCCTTTTATCCTCAGGAGGATTTTTAAAATAGAAAACTTCAGCCAGTTTGTGCACACGTTTAACACGCATCGCGTACTGACCTAGCGACAAAGGCAACCAGCTATTTTGGAGGAGCTTTAGCAGCAAAGCATGGAAATGAACCCCCCACGCTGACCTGACTATTTTCAGTCATGAACTCTCACCTTTAGACAAGGACATGTCGGACTTTGAGCAAAAGCAAGCATGAACTCTTCAAGACTGTTTTAACACCAAACTGCTAAAGTAAAACCCTTGATTCCACCTTGTAATTAATGAACCAGTCATTAATCACCAAGTAATTACATTTGACTGGTTCATATGTAGGCTAACCGTGCTTGCATCATACATGGACCATATTTAAGTGAGCGAGAGAATGCTCTTCCAGTCTGCAGAGCATTCGCCGCTTCTTTTCATGTAATGAGGTTATGCTATGCAAGTGGTGAACAGCACACAAATGGGTGTAAATACCATTCACTCCCAGCTGTGTCTGCCTGCCTCACTGAAGGAGCAGTGGAGAGAAAAGAGAATGCTAACACAAGACCAAGGAGCAGATAATGCGAAGCAGCGCTCGTCTATCATGACGATTATTTGCATGCAGGGCAAATAGGAGAGGAAGGAAGGGAAAACTACAGACGGCAAAACACACCACCAGCCCACCTCTGTCCCAGGTAATGACAGAGCAGAGCTTGAAAATGAGTAGGTGCACAGAAACGTGTGGAAAGACAAGCGAGTTAAATAGGGAGAGAGGAGGAAGACATAACTTACAGACAGATATTTTGCCATCAATAGCCTTTTTTTCGACTTTTTATCTCAGGAGGGAAAGTTACCCAAAGTTTCCCTTGAAAGGAAGCGTTCAAAAGAAGGAGGATATCCTCATATGTCTGCTGCTCTTTTATTGTAAACCTAATTATCATATCTGACAGAGAATGAGGCCTCAAAGAAGTGTTTTGTCAGAGAAAATACATAAAAGATGAAAAGTGTAAGAAATAGAGGAAATATTCACTTTGATGAGAACACATTTATGGTGGTTACGGACGCCTCTTGCCGTGTTGTTTTTTCATTGCCCTCCCTCATGTTTAGTGAGATTTTAAGGTCCCCTGGAATCTCCCAAATCTCTGTCAGCAGGAAGGCTTTATAGAGAGCAACCACATCCCAAGGGAGATGTACGATGGGAATGCTTTCATCCTTTAGAAAACTATCTCTCTGTAAGAAGTTTATCGTATCAGCCGCTACACATACTGAGATTCTGCCTCTGAAGAAACAACACAGTTCAGAACAAATGGATCAATTGGTTTCCGAGAGGTGACTGTTTGCATGTACAGTACCTGAGCAAGGAGATATAAATAAAAGCATTGTTCTATGAAAATAATTACTTGTGATGATAGCATGGGGCTCATTAACAAGATATCTTGTGTGATCATCTCTGCTCATCTCATCACTCTCTCTCTCCCCTCTGCTTCTGTGAAAGGTTAAGAGGGAGGTGATTTGTTATAAAGAGAGGATTAATCCAGCTGTCTGACTACCACTTGGCTGTGGGACTGTGCTGATAATAGGTGCCTTTGTGCACAAAGTTGACGTAGATGAATTAACACCATCTCTATCCATTTATCTATCTATAGAGGTCGGTTCAGGTGGAGAAAAGCATGACCGTGCAAATTTATCTCGAGTGAAGCCTCTGTATTTGCTAAAAAATAAATTCAACTGAAGAAAATGGAAAGATATCTACGTAAATGTAGAAACTGTCACATGTGTAGAGTAAACCTTGCACACAAACATGTTCATACAGTACACCTTTACTGCTGCATGCCTCTACTCACGGCTCACAAACTATGACATGGAATGCGCTGCCTATCTCTCTTTATATGATAATTCGCCATGGTTGACATGCTGGAACCTAGATAAGACGCATCAGGCTAAGAAGATAAATGTGACAGGACTTGCAGGGGACCACTGCTAACATATATAGAGTTTATTTGGGGACCATGTGGCGTGAAAGTGACGTTATGGCCCAGTGATCTTCCTTGTTCCAGGTGAGGGCCTTGGCTATTACATTTCGTTTCATTACAGCAGCAGCTGACATGCTCCCAGTGCGAGTCACAGTAAAGATCAGAAGCACCCCCACACCGGTGATAGAGAGAGAACGGCACTTGAGTGTTTGATTTAATGTTTTAGAATAGCATAAAAACCTTTGTTTATCTAGGAGGAGTTGATTGGGCGTACATGTTGAGCAATGCAGCGCTTCACAGTTACACCTGGAGCCTACCAACAGTTTATGACTACTGAATACTGACCAGCCAGTGTAGTGGGCCGCTAAACGCACCTCAACAGCAGCTGTTGAGAAAGCAAAGAGCATGAAGGCAGCAGTGTAGTGGAAACAAAATTTAAAGTAGCACGGTGGCAGAAGTAAAATAGCCTATTCCCCTGAGGAAAGGGGGGAAGATTGAGGAAATCAGCCTTGGTGAAGCGAGCCAAAGACACATCCTCAGTCTGATAGTGATGGGTCAGCAATTCCCCCCTTACCCTCTGGCAGCGAATTCTGTCAGTTTAACTTACGTGACTGAAACTGTAGAGCAGGTCACCTACTGTAGCAAGTGTGAATTATAACCCATAATGGTTAACTGATTCTCCAGTGCTACTCTAGTAAAGATAGCTCAGGTTGCAAGGCCAATCTTGGCAACATATATATATACACATATATCAGTAAAAACAGCTTAGCGATGAAACCGATATGACGCGATGAAGGGTTACACTACTCTTCTGTGTTCATGAGCCAGTTTTTACTTCCATCAGTGGAGTCGACCATCACTTGTTATTTTCCTAGTCCCAGGGAGACATTGTGATTTAACTGGAGGTAAGACATTGCAGTCAAGAGTAATAGCAGAAATAGAGGCTGGTGGGGAATCTCAAGGATCTTCTGCTGATAGATGAAGCGACTGACTGAACACCGCAGATATGCAGCTAACCGCAAGCAACGGGGACCAATTAGTTATTAGGAGCCACAATCATTTACACTTACCTGAAGATAATGATTAAGTATCTTTCAGCACTCCCTGTTGTGTGTCTATGTGTGCGTGATTGTGTGTAGAGGGAGTAGAAAGAGATCTGGGAGTGGTGGCACACATATCCCATCACACTTTGAGGTATGGTGATGAAGCGAAGCAAACATCTCCACCTAAACACAACACAACAAACAGGGTGACCCCGCTTTAACCCCAGCTCCGTCCATCCATCACCCAGTGAGACACACACACACACACCTACACACACACACACACACACACACACACACACACACACACACACACACACACACACACACACACACACACACACACACACACACACACACACACCGCTGAAGCCCATATCTCTGCATTGTCGACATTGTGCCCACCCTGTGGAGAGATTCATGCTGCTTCACTCCATTAACAGCCCCAGCTCTCACACACACGCAGTTCACACCACGAACAGTCTAACTGACATTAAATATTTGAACAGGTTCGTACAATTTGTTCATTTTTCAGGGCAAAAACTGCTTGTAAATTGACAGCAAGCTGTTTAAGTTCTAGAGGGGAGTTTTTAGACTCTCAGATTTAATGGCTTTCCACCTGCTCATTAACAGAGTTGGAACAGAAAATGTGCTTGAAAAAAAATGACGTTTCACAAGAAATTTTCCACATTTCGTGGAACATATTTTTACTGTGAAAGCGTACTTTCCGACATTTATTAGGAATTTCACTTTAAGAAGAGAAGAGGAAAACTTTTGACAACCACTTTTACTGCCAGGGTCGACTCTGATCTCCTAAACTTTGTTTCCCAATTTCTGTTTATTACATTTACAAAGTATGGGTATCGAGCACGGCAGTTAGATGGTACCTCCATTCCTCAAGACACCAGGCAGACAGATAGAAGATAAGGGCTTAGACAGTCAGACGTGGTCAGAAAGGCAGAGGAAATCCCTATCATTTGTCTAAGGCCCTGCAGACGTATGTTCAAGCTCAAGTCTCAACCCCCTATCTCTCTCTCTTTGCTTCTCTCTCAGTAGTTTAAGGTTCATGTGGAGGTGAGGGTTCCTAGCTCCCCTCCCTCTCCACTGACCCCTTGCTCCCTACGTGTCTCGGTGCAGCAGACCCCCTCAGGGATCGACCTCTTCCCCCTACAAACAAAAAAACATACACACACATGCACACGTGTTGCTTTTACGTGCTCTGCAGGTGTTGCAACATACGGTGAAGCACACAGATTCCCAGCACATATACACAAAGAAACCCAACAAAAGGGCCAGAGAAAAACACGTCGCAATGGTGCGGCAAACAGACAGATAATGTTCTTACTCTGCATGTTTTTCAAGCTGGCAAGATCCCACTAGACAATACTTGATGGTGTTCCTAAGTGAAAAATCAGGCAACAGACCTCGGCTTTTGATTCAAATTGCTGGTACAGTCTGTGCCTTATTGTTCACAAGTGGAGTTAGAGGATTAAGGCAGTGCTCAATGTGCCAGAAACCTTCAGAACAGGTAATTATTGTAAGTTGACCGTGAGTGGAGGAACAACAGAGGAGAAACTAGTATTACTTCTCGGTGAAAAGGTGCAGAGTCCTGGGGTGACCCTGAGATGCATGAAGAGAACTAAATTTTGAAAATACCAGGGGCTTTATACAAGCATTTCACTGCTCCACCTGTAACACATGTAAGGGAGGACATTTCAGAGTGGTGTGCTGTCTAGGTCACTTCCCACTCATCCATTACCCCTGACAATTATTCCTTTTTTTGAGAACTTTCAGGCCTTTTCAACTTGATAGTCAAGTGAATAAAGAAGTGTACAAACTGAACTCAGCAAGCATTTGTGTCTCTGTTTATCCCCATAAAAGGAAAAAAAAGACATGAGCCATGTCTCTATATAATTTCCAAATGAATTTAAGCAAACTTTTGAAATGTTGCAAAAGAATAAATAAAAAAAGAAAAAGCGAATTAGGCCAGTTTTCAGTAACTGCTTTGGGGCAAACAAAGTAGGCTGAGTAGTGATGTCAGAAAGTGGTGGAAGAGGCTATGTTATGCAAGAAAAAGCTGAAAACAAAACCAGTTGTTTGCTAAAATAATAAATAAAACAAATCAGAAAAGCTGTGATTATTCTTTCATATCATTTGGTTTTAACGATGTTTCATGCAGCCCAGATGGGAAGGCATTGCATAAAGTGGAAACAGCTGATCAGTCATGTAAGATAAATGTTTGCCTCAAAAGAACTTAATTGAAAAAGGCATTTCCATCACCTTTTATGCAAAATAATTCTTAAAAAGTTGAGCAAGTTCATAAATCTTTTGTGAAAATTGGGGATTTTTTTTTTCAAATTTGCCATTTTATTTCTCAAAATGCACAAAAATACATTACAGAAACACAGCTACAGCCACTAAAGAACGAATGAACGTGTATCCTATAGGTGATCAGGACCAACCAGTTTGAAACAGAAGAACACCTTGTTACGCTTAAGCTGCACACAGCTGCAGTTACATTGTACACACACAGATAATGTTATGCAGGTCAGAGAAGCTCAATCGATTTCCATCATCCATAATCAATAAGAGACGCTATGAAGTTTGCTCATCCGTGGAAATGTGATGTGTGATTTCAAACCATGTAAACCATATTTCTGGTGTTGTTGCAGGCGGAGACAGCAATGTGCCCTGACCCAGATGCTTCTCCTCCGATTGCCTTGGCAGCACCCCAGGGCCCGAGGCGGTAATGAGGGGGCAAGAGGACAGGCAGCCCGGGTTCACTGGTGGAGCAGGAGGCAGAGGGCAGGCCAGAGAGGCCAAAGGATATAAAGGCCTGAGATGCATACTAATAAGGTGTCAATTACAAATTCCATTGCCAGCAATCTTTGTCAGTCCCATCACAGCTAATAAAATTGCCCTGTGATCCAAAAACCCTGCTGAGCACAGAAAATCTAGAGGGAGACTTCTGCATATCTTAATTCCTCCGTCAAAAGGCAGCTCATCTCAACATTAACTGCTCTTGTCACCTTTAGAGGAGGGGAGGATGATAGGAGGAGGGGATTTCTTTCCATCACAGTGGCAAAAGAAGAAAAGAGAAGAAGTTTGTTGGAATATTTTAACATAGCACAATGAATTAAAACCTACACTGACATTTCACCCTGACATTCGGATGTTTGAGACTGAGAGAAAGACAGTGTGTTGTGTCCTATAACTGCAGTTCATTCCCCCACAGGACTGTGGGGTGACAGCTTGGACCCATCACCAAGATGAATGGTTCTGTCCTACACAAGGCCTTTTAATTAGCTCCACAAGCTGCCTTTTATAAAGAGCACACACACACGCACACGCACACACACACACACACACACACACACACACACACACACACACACACACACACACACACACACACACACACACACACACACACACACACACACACACACACACACGTCATGCTAGGCACATGTTCACAAACACAAACCCACAAGCAAATGCAAAAACATATATCAAAACACAAATTTTAGGTTCTGGGGGGATGTTTAAAAGAGCTGAATATTTTTGTCACAGTTTATGCCAAGCACACAACAACAACATATCTTTGATAAACCCCAACACTCATCTATGCAAAAAAGTGTGGGCGGTATAAAGCCATTTCTGCTGACTGAGAGCAATTCATCATCATTTTAGTGGCAAAGAAGAGGGGTGGGGGTGAGTGGTAGTTGTGGATTTGGGGAGGCACGGGAAGGGTGAGCAGTCTGCCAACCAGACGGGTACCATCAAGACCAGGACAGGAAGCGAGAGATCACACTCCTCCTCCTCTGGCTCCCTTTCATTCCCTCCTTTTACCCTGCTCCTCCTCCGCTAAGAATCTTCCTCCACACATGGTTGGGAATGTAGAGCCCCATCCACTATTAGAGCGTGGGTGGGGTTATAACAGGGCCTGGGAAGGCTACAATGAACCACCAGGGCTGTTCCAATTACAGAGTGACTGGTACCAGATGATGAAGCTTGCGGCATCTCACATTAACATCCACCATGGCCACAGCATCTGCCCAGATGAAGGGCTACGGCGGGACACCGAGCTCCACGCACACACAGCACCATCAAATTAGTGGAGCTGCCAGCTATACAGCATGTTGGTGGGTGGAATAAAAGCAAGGCTGCCTGAGTGGGACTCAAACCTGTGCGGCTAAGCAAAGAATCTGTAATTGTGCTACATGCTCTCATTAGGTAAAGGTTCTCTGTTAGGGGCTGCAGTGTGTGAATCACAGAGAAAAGATAAACCCAGAGAGACAAGTTTTTTTATTTTTTGATTTGACAGAGGCAAAGATGGTCAGTGAAGTGCAGATAATGGCTTGATCCGGCATGCTCTTCCTCCTCAATGTTCCGCTTTTCTTTTTCTTCACCGCATTCGCTCAAACACCCGGGCAAGAAATACACCGACAATAAAAAAAAAAAGCAGCAAAGGGGTTTACAGTGTATCTGTCACACTTCTGGAGGAAACACTGTGGCCTCACAACACGCCACCAGCTGCTCCGGAGCCCTGACTCGAGGTTTGTTTATAGCCCTTTGTTTTCTCTGCCCGGTCTTTCGCTCCTCAATTTCAATTTACTCAGATACACACTAACACAAAGGAGGGCAGTGTGTCAACGCCCACAGGCCTTTGAAGTGCAACTGAGTGTTAGTTTAGACATCAGAGAGCAGCTTTAGAGTGAGCACGCTCTCCCCTCTGTCTGCTATGTGCCTGTTCATTGCACACATTTGGCAAAATATGGGACACTTGAAGTGTGAGAAAGGCATGAAAAACACTTCACTGCTTGCTGCCCAAATGTGACCCTCGGCTAACCTCGGCTGTTTCATTCTTTCAGATATGAAGGTGCAGAAGGAGCAGTCGAGTTTTGAAAAAAATGAAACGATCTTTATTGAACACCTTGGAGTTGTAGGTGTCTCTACGCTTCATTTCCTAACCTCTCCCTATGGAAATAAAATAATTTGTTATCAGATCTACTTAAAATACTGACAGCGCTATAAATCTGTCAAGTGCACCTTGAGTTACTGCATTCCATTCACTCAATCCCGATATTCTCTGTCTGCATGGAAAACGGTCATAGCTGCCAGGCAAGTCAAACAGATTTGATTTCACTCATATCTAGTAACAGTACGTTTTTCTTTCTACTGCACCGCATGTAACAGAATCTGCCTTGTTCCCTTTGGCCTCAGGAGAAATCTTCTGCCTAGCAGGGCTAGAGATGGACAGAGAGAAGCCTGACTGCCTGTGGCTGCCAGCGGGTCTATGGGGAACAGGCTCATCAGCAGTCTATTGGAGAGGGAAAAGAGGGATGGATGGATAGAGGGAAGGGCGTGAAAGACGGAGGGAAGGGGGAAATCAATAAGCTGGCAGAGTGTATCCTTTCTCTGGTATTAGCCAGTCCAAATTTCTCTTTTCTCTTTTTCGCATAAAGGGACGGTCCACAGCACTCCAATCACAGAACCGCTCAGCGAAAAAAACACATATAGAGACAAATATTACAGACAATCTTGGGAGGACAAAGAATCCAATCATACACCCACCACACAGACAACTTTTCTTAGTTTTGAAGCAAACAACTATCCCAAAACTTATTATTGTGAAAAGGTTATAGTGCAGGATATATCTACCGGCACAAACATAACACCAAAACCAATATTACTGAAAGAACCATGAAGTGCTTCTTCGAACACGTATATAGTATTCTCCTGAGGGGATATATATATATTTTTTTTTAATCTTATTAAACATATAGAGTTTCTCACTTTTTCTTTTGTTTCCTCACATCAATTGCTGCAGTCTGTGAGTTGTCAGCATGTGGAAAATATAAAGGCCTCGATTATGACGAAACATAAAGAAGCTGGACTCCTGAGGGAATGACGGGAAAAGACAGCCTTCCCTGACGGGTGCCCTGACACCTCGCCGGAGACAACTCAGGAAAACAGAGCCTGGAATGAATAGTTCCTTCTCCAAGTGAAGAAGTTTTTCTGCATTTGGAGCTGGAGGCAAAATATATCACGCAGCAGTACAGCCATTCCTGACAAATTCTAGATTGTAATCCAGCTTGTTAGTCATGCGATCAAAGGGCATCTCTGTTACCACCATCATTAGGAGAGAATACATTAGTCAAGCAGACATTAGGACATTTAACCTCTGCCCACTGAGTCACTGCGGCCTCATCGATTCCTTCAGATCAGAAAAGAATGACAAACAATGGCCAACAATCACTGTGAGCTCACTGCTGTGGACAAAACCGAAAGCCTCTCCCGCAAGGTCAATACTAGAGCCACTCTATCCTGATAAGGATCCAATGGGTGATAAAATGAGGGCAGAGGCGGTGACAAGTTGACAATGCGGTAATTTCCAGTCAACATTCTTGAACATTCTTCATCAAAGAATATGACCTCATTCCTTGTTAATAGTTGTCTATCTAGCCAGGTTCAAAGTGGATCAAGTAAGATATACAAATCATTAGACTCACCTTGAAAGAACTTTGATCACAAGAGGAGCCTGAAGGTGCCTCATACAACCTAAAGCTCCAGCCAAAATCATTTATCCTGAATATTGTCAACAGAGCTATGTCACTGTTATTCAGGCTTCATCTATCTGAAAGGGCCATGTTTGATGAAAGGACAGCTGTCATAGCGGGGGACTGGCATAAGTACTGTGATGACAGAGTGATGCTGAGAGAAAAGGAGGTCATGTAGCTGAGAGGCACTTAGGAGCCATGGACCAGGGGGGCCAGGATATTGTTCGTCAACACGACTAACCCCACAGGGCTCACAAAAAAACAGTCTGGCTCTCATTTAACCTCCCCCTGTCTCTCCAAGTGGAACCACAGTACTACAAACATACCAGCACTTAAAAAACTGATATTCAAAATAGAGACTAATTGAAACGCTGCCTGTTTTTCATTCAGAGGGTCATTAGAGCAACAGTATTAAGACTGGATTATTCAAGCACAGCAAAATTTACACATGATAAAATGAAACTCAGTCTCAGTGGAAGAACATGTTAACATATTGAAGTTTATACTGCAGAGAACAAAAAAAAGATCTAATTCTGATGTACAAAGTGGTGTAATAGCAACATCTGCTTCGAGCTGAGCCTGGCAACCTACTGTGAGTCTAAAATAATTATTTTGTAGTAAGAGAGGACTTCTCATTACAACTAATTGCTGTCAATCTAGTCTGTTTATTGAAGTAAAATTCATGTGTGAGCTTTCTGCTTAAAGAAACTGACTAAAAAAGAGACTTTTTAAAAAAATAGACACATGAGTACTGCCTCCTAACAGAACTGCACTCACTAGATCCCCATAGCACCACAGAGTGGCCAAGCTGTTAAACATAAGCATGCTATCTACATCTCACTGACAATTTCCTGGCAATATTTCTTGGAATATATGTTTTAATTTTCTACTTTCGCCCACTGTTATTTGAAGCAACCAGTGTGTGAGTTGGCCATCATTACCTTAAGTCCATAAATAAAGGAAATGTCGAACAAGCCAAGACATTAAAATTAAACCTACACAGTAGCAGAAGAAAACACAGAAAACACTGGCATGTGTCTTGTTGGTTTAGAGTAACGTACAATCAACTTGTTTTCTTCCTTTCATCTTTTTTTCCCTGACAAGGGCGCACAAACAAAACCGCCTCGTACGAACAATAGAGCAATGATTGTTGTGGGCATAAAGTGAAACTTATCTGTCATGTGGCCCCCTTTCGAATATGCAGCACTAAAGCTTTGAGAAGGAGAAGAAAAGCCAAAAAATGTCCCTCTGGTACAATGGTGGCCTTTGTCAAACTGCAGGCTGATACACAGCAAACAAAATGGTAAATGTTTGAGCAATGAAACTGAATCCATATTCAGTGCTCAAAGCAAGGCCTAACCTGCTCAGATGTTTGGCAGGCTTTGTATGTGTCTGGGGAGAGAAGAGGACAGTAAAGAAAAGTGGTGGAAGGTACACAGAGCATTTTAAATGCTTTACAAAATACCTCGCTATTATAATTTTTAACTCCCACTCCCTCCTTTAACAATCCGCCTTTCATTTAGTCGGAAACTTTGCTTGTAAGTCGCATTTTTTATTGCTGACTAGACAAATCTGCTGTGTTTCCACATTAGTTCCTCTGGTGACAAACCTATGTTTGACTTTTTGGTTAAGGTCATGTACTCTGTTTGGATTCGTGCCCCTTGATCTCAGGCTGCCAACACATACAGTGCAAACCCATAAGTCACTCAGCTGGCTCATTGATGGAGCCTGAGGTTCTGAGTGTTTCTTTAACCCGAATTAAGAAAAAGCTGGGCTGATGGAGGCTTTGCACAGGACAGATAATGACTTGTTTTATTCTGGTATTGAATCTATATAATGCCCCCAGGTTTGGATTAGGGCCCACCAACAACACTGGACTTTGATATTGACATGAGGAAAGCCAGACCATTTCTCCAATCTCAAGGGACAATGATTTGGTACCAGTCTTTGACCTGCTTGTCCAGATTCATAGTTGTGGCTGTGCTCATTCACCTACTGAGAATATCCAGATTTATCCTCTTTCACAAAATCTCAGGCAGGAATACAAATTGCATGTGACATCACATTGCAAAGACATTGAGCAGAACTGCAGCAGTGAAGGAGGCATGGACAGGAGGAAGGAGAAGATGAAAGGAGTCGCCGGGATGTCACAGTGAGTCTATTGTGGATTTTTCAGGACTCAACGTGTCTTTTTGTAGAAGGAAATCAACCATGCCTTCCTGTACATGTCTGGTAATGAGGGTGTCCAACCAAGCTAACAACTACCAACAACCTCACACACATAGAGAGAGACAGACACACAGCTGAAGATGTGAAAAAAAATTGTCAGGACAGTTTTATTACTGAAAGCTGCTTTGCTTAGTCTACCTATTCCCATTGTATAGTCCCAGTCCATAAATAGATGCGACCAAATGGTATAACATAAACTTAAGACTGAGTTGCGTCCCTTAGCAGCATCTGCCACGGAGTAAATCTGCCCACAGCCTGCAGCTGTCAACAGGAAGCCCAGAATGACCTCCACAGACACACACACATGCTCAAAGAGTCAAACACACTCAGAAACACACACACACACACGCACGCACGCACGCACGCACGCACACACACACACACACACACACACACACACACACACACACACAGTCTTTCATCTGTCAATGATTGGCCCAAATCCAGCAGTGTATATCTATTCCACTCTATTTTTCTAAAACTTAATATTCAGTTTTGTTCAGGTCCTGTCTGTGTTAATATCAAAGCTAAATGGAATTAGTGAAATACATTCTGCCAATGCGCTGCTAGAAATAAGCAAATGAAGGAGTGCTATTGGACGTTTTGTAAACACATGCTATATTTAACTGCACTGCCAGCCCATGTACCCCATAGCAGAGTGCCGACAAAACATGTTCTCAAAGGAGAGAAGGGTTTCTGGTTTTTGTCAGTGTAACAGCTCCTAGCACCTCAAGTACCGAGCCTCGATTGTCAGTTTGCTCATATTTTCCTCCAACCTCTTGGCAGAAAATTTATAAGAACATTTTTAACAGTTTATTTCATGGGCTGGCAGAGTCAGTTTTTGGTGAAAGCCTTGTAAATGTCTTTTAAGACCTCTGATAATCAGGGGGACTATAGGCACTTCAGGGAGCCGAGCACATGAAAGTAGCAGTTTCCAATAATCTATCACAGAGAGACAAGCAGAAACTAGTAAAGTAACTGGTGTGTGATCAGCCACTCCTCAGCCTGTGTCAGAAAGCATCATGCCATCTAAATATTCCCATTCCTCATAGCATGTTGTGAAGATTAGATGGGATGACGCACGTATGGGTTTTAGAAAAAGTCCCATAAGTGACAGCAGAAGCAAATGTCCTGTACACCGCACATCTCTCATCAGTCTTTATTAAATAGACAACCAAACTGAACGGCGTCAACACGCTTAATGAAACAACAGGGAAGGAAAATATGTGTACACACACACACACAGCGTCCTGTGCACTCGCAGCACAGATGAGTACAGACCAACAGCAGTCCATTAACAGTAATGAGCACATAGTAGTCAGGGGGATCTCTGGGTGTGACAGTAGTAGAGAGACAGGGGGGTGTGCACCCTGTTTCAGTGCCAACCTGCCATCTGCACCCAGTGCTGGCTGAGTTAATGAGAGGATTAGGCCCACATGCACAGCCGTGGGACATGGCCCCTACCTTGCCACCAGCAGGAGCCCACCACACCAGCACTTTAATATGGAAAACATGACAGAGGCAAGGTGGGCTACTGTGCACATGCTGAGCAGAAACCCCACCGACTGCCAACGTGCAAGGGCATGTGGGTTGTCTGTTTGGCCATTCCTTTGTGGATGTGTGTGTGCAAAGATGCGTGCACTTGTGTGAATGTGGATTTATTAATAAAGACCTAAAAATCTAAACATGAAGCGAGCTGCATTCGGCAGAGGGAACAGCGGGGATCAAAGGGGCTCCTCTCCTGATCTGGCACAAACAAAAGAGCTGCTTGATTAAATAAAACCAGGAGGCAAAATAAATCTGTGCACATAGAAAAAAATCATATGAGTACAAAGGAACAATCTGTTGAACAAAGCATGAACATGTTAGCAGCTCAGTTAGTCAGTGACCCCAGCCAGCACTAGGAGCACACCGCTGTTTACACCAAACACGCCATCAGCACCTCCTAAACCACCGCTACAGACTGCATGTCCTGAGGCAGCCAGCCATTTTACACAGGCCCCCGAGGAGCACAAGGTCCCTGAGGCCTCTCCCACTGGCAGCGACACCTTTATGTGTCACTGGCTTCCTCCTCATGGTCATCATCACCTCCACTGAACTCACAAAGCTCTGTAGCAGAGGAAGAGATCGGAAAAGGCGATGACCGAACACCCAAATGCCAGGGACAGAGATAAAATTACTTTAAAAAATGCTGCTTACAAAACAAATGAACAGATAGATGAATAAATCCACTGACCCTGGGTACAAATAGTCCTTAATTACTGCACACCATGTGCCCTGGGAGATACATTAATTAAAAGAGGATAATGGAAGGCAACAAGGGAAGCTCTGTATGAAAATAGCTGCCAGCAAAAAAGATCCACCACAAGCCTCCAAATTGAAAAATTTTGTTTGAAGAAATGCAGTTCATCTATATTATATGTTGAAGTTGGTATGAAGGGAAAATGACAAAAAAAATATGAATGCATACACCATGAAAAAGAGTGGCTGCCAGTGTAAACCAATGCTCAGATCTCATGAACGTCAATGTATTATTCTGGGTTTGGGATGTAATGAAATGTGAAATCGCAAGAAAATACTAATATGCCACAGAGAATGCCTACCATTATAGGTATTATGCACAAATAAAACCAGTGTTCATGTTGGACATTTTAATTCAAACCTTTCATGCCCAATATGGCTTCCTGACCACAGTGAGGAAACTTTAACTAGTCAAATTGGGTCTTGGCAAAAATGTTAATTTGCCTTGTCCCCCCGTTTACCCTGTCTGTGTCTGAGCTTGTTTCTGTTCACAGACTACTGCTGGTTCTGCTCCCACAACTAAGATGGATGTTCTTTCCTTCTTCTGTCCTTCATGACTGTGAAAACCATCATTATCCTGCCCACCACCTACGCTAAAGCACTCCTCTGAGGGTGAGAACAAAGGCAAAATGCAGTCCATATACACAACCAAGGGTCAGGCAAAACTGTAACCTTTGTCATTTGGACTACAATCTTTCCTTTTCCATTTGTGCCATGTGAAGCAGCAGGATTAGCGCCAAAGGACAGTCATGTTTATGTCCCGACCATCCCATCCTCCTCCCTCTTCCCCCTCCAGCTTGCCTGTCTCTCCACACTGGCTGATCAAGGCCCTGGGAGTCCTGTAATAACAGTCTGTTTAGACACTCATCACTGATTGTCAATTAGGGCTTCTGTCTCTTGTGACCCCCAACACAGAGACTTTAAGGAGCTGTTGACAGGCTCAGTCATCTCTACCTGGTTAGTCACAGTGCTATTTAAAGGACTACGTCACCTCTAAACATCCATAAACTGCTGAGTGTCTCTGGTGTGTCCGAGACAAATGGGCCAAAGTTTCTCACAACGTTAGCTGGTAACTAATAAACAGAAATGCACAAAGACAGACTCTAATGGCTGAATAGAGTATGTGTTTAAAAAAATTGATGAAAAAAAATCACTGGCACTCTCAGATATGGAATGACTCATCACTGTTTCACTACAGTCTAATAAAGAAAAACAGACCCTAGAATAGAGTGAAATGGAATGAATGGCATGGCTCTTCTGGGTCTCATATACAGCCTATCAGACCACTGGCAGAGCTGGAAGAACATTGTCCAGCGGTGGTGTTGTATTAGAGGCTTGTATTTGTTAATGTGTCTGGGCTCCTGCACTGTTGAGGGAGACGGTCTAACAGAGAGGCTGTTGTGCATTGGTCTGGCTGGGCTCCACTGTCCCCTCAAGCCAAACTACCATATTCACACTTTTTTTTTTTATACAGCCTTATGAACTGGGGGCACTCTGTGTGGGTGAATAGTCTCTCTACCTCTTCACACACAGAGTACTTTTTTTAGAGTTCACAGTGTCAGCTGGGCTGAGAGCAATTGTTCCAGTGAGAGTGTTTTTGCTTTATTTCCATCACTTTTTCTTGTCCAGCCTTCCTCTGTGCCTTTCCGGGCTGCTGAATAGTGGCCTACACCCTCTCTTTCATGGTGCCCTCTCTGTTGCTAGAACAGTGACGCCTAAGCAGAGCCTGGGTCTTAAATAAGGGCTTGAGGCCTGACACATGTGGCCTGTGAGCTGACAGCAGCTTTGTGGCAGAGGCAAGAGGGGTGGGAGCTGGGGGCCAGGGGCCAGGGACACTCAGGCAGGAGAGACAAGCTGAAGGAGCCCCTTGAGAAATAGCCTGGGCCAACAACCACAACAACACCTCAACAAGGGCTCCAGTCATCCAGCGGAGACGAGCTGGAAGGGAAGTAAGAAACCGTACCACTGCTGGATGCCAACAGGAATCAAGAAATCCAATGTCAGAGGCAGAAGAGGAACACTAGGGATGAGGAAAGTCTAAAAGGCAAAGCGAACAGATGATAGACAGAGGGGAAGGGAGAAAGAAGGTGAGGGAAAAAGAAAGGAGGCTGTATTGGTGGGCTAATCGTAGCAAAGAAACCCCTTTTCTGTTTGTCACACAAAAGAAGCTGGAATAAATTCTGAGGAAAACAACCTGGATAAAGGCTGAGGTAAAGGAAGTTGTGAAGAAACGAGAACAGACAGGTGAAAGGGGTGAAGAGAGCAGCTTGAAAATGTGCTGTGTGTCACAACACATTGCTGCATATACCGTAGTGCATGTGAAAAGGCCAGCAGGGAGATAAACACAAACACACAAAAAAGCAGCCAAAAATAGTTGAATGTGACAGCAGGGAGACAAAATAACAACTCTGATAAATTAAAGTGCAAATGCGTGAGAGAGTTACTTTAGAATTACACGAGGATCAGCAAAATTTCTGCAACATAAAGTATTAATTAGTATTATTGGCTATCTCCTATAGGATTTCAGCAAAAGCCGTACAAAGCTGAAAGAACTTCAATGGAAGGGAAAGAGAAAAGAAAAGACAAGAAGGACTGGGTGGTTTTCTGGGACAGGAGACAAAGAAAAAGACAATTACAGAGGCTCTAAAAATCTATTCAGTGCATTTTGCTGGGAACAGTTCCTCCTCCATCTCCCTGAGTCACTGTGCGCTGCTCTGGCCCGGTCCCAGCCTAATCGCCACTTTACCTCCATCTCAGATGATTTCGCAGTTGTCACTGAACACTGAATTTCCTTTTTATTTCCACAAATGTTAACGGGGGTGCATGCCAAGATGGCGCCAAGATAGTAAACTGGCTCGAGAGTAGGGGGGGAAACGTGTCTCTCAAACTGGCAAACGTTTCCTTCACGGTTGTTAACGTTCTCCACAACAGCAAGTTGAAACTGTCATTTAGCAGGTGAAAACATCCAAACTGAAGCTGCTGTGTTTTACGCTGAAGAGCTAATGACCTTCACTTAACATTAGAACCATCAACATTTCACTAACAAGCCAAGAGACCCTTGTGGAGAAGAAGAAATCCAAGTCAAAGGACTACTTAAGAACACACACACACACACACACACACACACTGAAGGTCAAAATGTTATCCTCACCTGTCCCCAACCAATCAACTGATGTCCACACATTGTGCTGGAAGTCGTGCCTGTGGCTGGGCTTGAAGGGCCTGAGCTGGTGCAGGCTTCCTGTCCAATTACAGTTAGAGAGGTCACTGTCCTTCCTGCAGCTAATGTGGATTTACTGACACTAAATCCTGCCTTAACAAGCCATGGAATCAATCTGACACAAAGAAAGAAAAAAAAACATACAGCTGTGCAACATGGAGAGTTTGTCTAGCAAGACAACAGACAGTAGCTAATGGTTTAAAATGCCACTGAACATTAAATCCCCCTCTGTCATGTCCACAATTGTGCTCACTGATTCCCTCCTACAGCTGCTGCACTGTTTTGTTTTCTACACTTCAGATCTCTTGAGCTTTATGCCATGAAGCTATGCAACTGGTATGCGAGTACTATGGGCCAGTGGAGTGAATTAGGTTTGAAACGGGGGTCAGAATAACTACACTGGGGCAATGTTCTTGGCATTGACAGCAGCATGTGTTACCCAGGCTGGTTACCACATACACACAGAGAGAGAAGTGAGGTGTGGTAACAGTAAACAGCCCAGACACTGGAATGCACAGGGCAGTAAAACGCTATACAGCCCCATTTATCACAGCACCCAGAGCTCGCGCGGGGCACAAATATCAGTGTTTCCCCCACACACCCTGTTCCACAAACAGATTTCAGCATACTTTCAGCCTCCCACTGTCTATAACTCTACCCCATGTGGCGCACTGTCTATAAGTGACTGAGTGGCATTCTTGCTGTCTCTCGCTGATGTGCTTGTCAGTGAAGTTTTTATTAATAGCCATGTGAGTAAACCATTTGAGGTTTAGCGTAATGCCACATAGGCCGCGGTGGTGGATGCCAGAGGGGTCACCTCTGGGACAGAACTTTAGAAAATGGCATCAGAGCGAAGGGGTATAGCAGCTGAGGATCAGGGGTGGAATATGTAAGGGTGGAAAACAAAATGTGTTTTCTAAACGGTCGGCACGTTGAGTGACACTCCTGTAAACTGCATCGCGCTGAGGCTTTGATGATAATGTATGAGTCATCATTTGTATGGACTAACATGGTAGATTCAATAAAAAGCAAGTGTCTGTGACCAATGAGAGGAGGTACAGTCCATATACACTGCTATGGATCATTTAGCTCACTGTCAACAGAGTCGGGCAGCAGGAGTGAAAGCGTGTTTAGGAGTTGGAGGTGTCTTTGTGTGTGTGTGTGTGTGTGTGTGTGTGTGTGTGTGTGTGTGTGTGTGTGTGTGTGTGTGTGTGTGTGTGTGTGTGTGTGTGTGTGTGTGTGTGTGTGTGTGTGTGTGTGTGTGTGTATCTGTGCGTCTGTGCGTGTCAAATACTGAATGCACAAGCTTCCTCTGAAGCCTTTGGTGATAAATACAAACATTTGTGGCCAATTTAAACATAAGTCTGTCCTCAGATCCAGTCAGCAACAAACAGCCTCAGGGACAGATTTGTAAAGAATAAAAATCCAAGAGTGACAGCCAGCAATGTGTTCTCTGGCCAAAGTATCTTTCCTCGTGTCGGATACAATCTGTGTTTATCTCACTAAAGCTTTTAAACTTTCAGTCTCCACCTTCTCCATTTTCCAATATGAAGGCCCAAAAACTAGCAAGTGAGAGCTCTAGATACTAATACATAACTGCATGTGCTCTGCTATTCCTGTTAATTCAAAGATTCCCAAGGATATTGGATAGGCAAAATGATTTAACAAAGAGCTGGGATTAGAACAGCATGGAACAAGGTGCTTGAAGCAAAAAACAAAAAAACGAAACAATGAGCGATAAGGAAGACTGCGCATGGAAGATAATTAATGAATAGCTGCGTCAAATAATACAAGCTGTAACAGTGGGACCTCTTGTCCTACTTCTGCTGCACACACACACAAAGACACACTCAAATCAGGGGAAGGGGGAGGAATTAAGAAGTGGTTCCGAAAGGAATTTAATAGTGATTTACCAACAGACTTTCCCCTAAAAATATCTTCAGGAAATAAAATATGGAACAGCACGGGTCATTGAGAAAGACAATGAAAACAGAGAAAAGCTGGCAAACAGGGACATTCTTAGAATAATGACACAAACACCACATGGCTTTAAAAAAAAAATAAGCAATGGTCAGAAAGTGGTAAAGGCTTTAGGTGGGAGTGGGGTCAGAGGGGTTCTGGGATTTCGTCCTGCCTGCAGAGGAGGTTTTTTGAGTTCACTTTTCTTTGTTAAGCGGTGTCAGCTAGTCAGGGCTGCAGGGGAAACAGACATGCCCCCCAAAAAGAGTGGATAGAGCCAAATGATCTGGAGGATGGGGAACTATTTTATATGGAAATCCTGACACTGCGCTTGCATTAAAAATGCAAAAGTCAAAGAGGAAAAAAAAATGTATACACTGGGCAGATGATGAAGGCAGTTTCATGGGGTGCTTATTTACTATAAGATATAATTTGTAAACTAATATTCAAATATATTCAGTTCATGGTTTCTGCCTTGAATTATGTGAGGTAATTTTGCCAGTGTCAGAAAAAGTGCCTTACTTCTGTGGCAGGTAATTGAGAGCAGTGACGTGAATAGAGTTTCGGATACGGTGAAGGCCTGACTCTCCCCTCAGTGTCAATGTCTCTCTGAGGCCCAGGAAAGAACCATTGTTCCATCGAGGGACACAAAAAAGGGATTAATTTGAATTTGGTTTACAATGCCATGCCTTTCAAGTTAATCCATCTGGCCTGTGCCCCGTAGTTGCCAGCTACTCCCTCTGTTCCCCATTCACTCTGTCAGTGCTCTTTGTCTCCAGGAGGGGTAAATGTCAATTCTACCACTGCATGGAGGGACCTAGGCCTGAGAAACGCTTAAGACACAAACAGAAAATGAAGACAGAGAGGAAATAGAAAATATTGTAATTCTTAAAGTTAACGTTATTTCCAAATCTGTCATTTTCTCTCCACTTTACCATTTTGTACAAAATATTGAAGATGACAGACTGATAATATATACAAATGTAAGATGTCGTTAAATGCAGAGGGATTATGCAGAGCACTGCTGCATAAGGTGGCTTTAACAGATGGAGAATTGGCATTCATACTCAGTAAATAACAGACTGTGTAAAAAAAAATAGTTGTGTCCTTCCTTCCTCTGTAGTTACTAAGTGGCTCGCATGATCTGGACCCCCTACTGTGGGTGTTAAGATGAGTCTTCCCATACATCCATCATGTCCACTTCCTCCCCTTCCCCCAGAAACCCAGAATTGCTATAAGAGATTGCTAAGGGACATTTCAATCACTGTTCGTGCGCTTTAAAACTTCAATTAATTCCCATATCTTCTGCCATTTCCCTCCCCCTCTACATCTTTCACATTTTCCAAATGCTATGGCATTAAAATTCAAAAACATCAATGTTGTAAATTATGCCTCTTAAAATGGAAAGACAGAAAAATAACTACAATACTTAATACTGCTATTTCTAACTTAGTGCTCACACACTGTTATGGTTTCAGTAGAAGTATCCAGAAGTTGTTTTTTTTCCTAATATATATCCCCGCTGTACAGTATCAGGAAGCTGCAATGAACCAAAATCATAAAATCTAATTTTACTGCATGGTGGTTTGGATAACAGAGTCAGAGGGTGACTGTGAGGCTGCGATGGGAGGAGAACCATCTAGGGGGAAAACTTACGGAGCCCCAGGGCACAAAGGGAAAGATGATTTAAAACACTTTGCTACCATCACCAGTCCAGATAATAGCTCTGCCTCTCCTTTACGCTCTCTCTCTCTCTGTATGGCTGCTGCCAGACGGTCACGGTACTGACCTGTGTTTCTGCTGCACAACTCCCAGTGCACCGCTGAAGGACGTGCACCTCAGCAGATCAACACAGGACGAAAGCGAACATTTGCAGCAGACATCTGCAGGGGCGAACGTGAGACGGAGAAGCTACCGAAGAGAGGATGCAGATGGGATGTTTGAAGTCTCTTGGCTGTTACCTAGTTAACAAGCCTTTCAATTAGGAGGCACCGCAATCTGCAGCAACAAATATCAGTAAACGCAGAAAAATGATTCATTTGGAGGCGAAACTTAATTAATGCAATTTTTCTCACTCCCGAGGGAGCTAAGTGAAATACAGATAATATATACAAAGAAGAGGGAACACTGATTTTAATTAGAGATGTTTTGTCAAACAACTCCACCGTCTCAGCTGATGTCCTCATGGTGCCACTTAAATACTCCACTGCATTAATCAGGCAGCTGACTGTAGAGTAACATATGCATGGAAAATATCAGTATAACTCTCTACAGAATCTAAAACATGGGAACAGTTCTCTACTCTTTCTTCTACTTTCTTCTTTCTTGACTGCCTCACAGTTAAAGTCAACTCCTATAACTCTTAGTGTTCTCTTCTGATTACAGCGAAGTGATTTTAAAAAAAAAAGTAGCACAGAAAACCAAGCCAATACGAAACACAAATACACAAAATTGCCTCTGATATTTTATTTATACATGTTACATGCTGTACACAGAGTTTTTCAAAGGGTAGGAGCTAATTATTGCCGGATGATGTCTGCACAGCAATCAGATGCATCCAACTTAAAATGTATTGTGAAACTAAAAATAAAACAGGTCTAAATCATTAAAATGTGTTTGAAATGCACATCCAGCCATATGGTTGTTATGAATGCCAGACTCCAGGTGATAACCGACAAAAATTCTACTAAAGAAAAAAAAATGGTTGATGATCTAATTAAATTAAGATAAATACAATAGTAGAAGGCCAACTGTGACGCCTAAGGGGGGCACTGTACTCCAATTACAGATTTGAGTTTTTCAGGTCAACTCTCAGTAGTATGGCGGGGATTTAACTAATATTCAATTACACAGTGGCTTAGTTCTAATATAAGCCAGCAGATTTAGCTGCCACTCAGCGCTTGACAGTGTGCAGCATGTAAAACTAGAAATAAATGGACACAGTGTTGCGGCCATGTCAAACGTGTTTAAACCACAAAGATCCTGCGTCCTGCTTGACCTTCCTGGTACACAAGCATACTGTCAGCTTTGTTTACAGGAGGTCATTTCCCAGACGTTAAAACGTCCGTTTTCTGGAAAGTGTCACAAGTCTGGTTCGTATTGCACATTGTAGTGACTCCACAGTGATTTCTACAACGATGCCATTCTTTGGTAATAAATGTGAAACTTTATACTTGAGTTACAAGTGCAAAACATGGTGCGGCAAATGATTGGGGAGAAGTAGAGCCCCCCATACGGGAAAGAGGTGTATTGAGGTGGACAGCTCATACCAGCCCCCTCTCATATACCATTAGTCCCGGCTGTGTGTTGCACATTCCACCCTCTCTGAGTGTGTCAGGAAAGTGGGGCCCCTCTACTGTGGATCCATCTAAAGAGTGCTAATCCACCGCTGGGCCATGCAAAACAGGGGACGACCAAACATAAATAAATAAGAATGAGCTGAATCTCTGTCTACTTTTCCCATTTCAATCAAGTGCCGCGATGGAAACCAGACAGTGTGGTCACATTCAGGGGTCAGGCCAGGCTCAATTAGAAAGCCCTCCACTGAAAACAGCAGCGATTATTTTTAAGCCCTTAAAGTATCTCTCCCTGCTGGCTGAGAAGTGGGGAAATGGGGCTCAGGAAGACAAAAAAAAGTACCTTTGCCCCCCAAAACCCGCCTTTTTTCTCCCCACACGGCTGTCAAAATGCCTGAAGTTTACAAACAGAGACAGACAGGATTAAAGGTGTAAGGAGGGAGGTCAAAGAGAAGAAAAAGGGAGACTGAGGACCTCCAACTCTTTGACAGATACCAGTTGCAGGCAAATGCCAAGCCGAGGCGGCTCTCTAAGACCACACTGCTGTGGAAAAAAATACTGCAGGACCAGTAATGTCTGGAAACTGGAACCCACGATATTTATTCTTATCATTCATTACAGATTCAGTTATAATAATAGGTACCGCACTGGGGGAAAAAAGTAGAAAGAGTGGAATATAGTTGTGTTAGTGGTTATGTATCCTGGGAGCATTATCATGTAAATGGGAGTTACTGTACAGTGAAAACCCTGCTTTTACAAATGATAGCAGCTGGGCCTCAGAGAGGGAGGCATGTATCCTGAACATAAGTGCTCTTCAGGGATACTATCCCTGCATTTCGTCCACCAGATCAAAGAGATGCAGCTGAAGAGCGTCCATTTCCACTGCTCAACATTATGTACTTTGTCTATGAAATGTCCACATCTTTCTGCCTGACAGTAGCCATGTGTGTGCATGACAGGTGCACATGTCTGTGAAAATAAATGATCCTCTACCTGGCTATTTCATGTTTCCTATTATTTTAGAGACTTCTCAGCATGCATTTGGCTTCTGTAAATAACTGAAGAGTCTGTTACGAGCCAGCCTATTTGTGAAATGGGGATCACTTGGAGTATTTCATTAAAACGCTGCTTGATGGCACAGTTCATTTGATTAACTTGATGACATCCAACTAGTTTTATGCTCTACAGCTGAACACTATTAACGCACCACCTCTATCACCTTTCACTCATCACTCCCAGTGTAGTCCCACCCAGAGTAACATGTATAGCACAACAAAATTTCATTATTTCGATGCCAATCCCTATAATTTTCATAAATATGTGACGACACTTCTTTGGATCAGGATCAAAGGAGTACCAGTGGCAAGAAAAGGACAGCTGCATGCAACTGCTGCAGTTCAGCGATGCAGCATGAATGGTGGGAGAATCGACATCTAAGTCATTTTTATTCTCTATGTATACTGACCAGCGCTTGATATCTACTTTAAGGGCTCTGTGTTCTTGTAATTATCCATATTGGATTGAGTAACGTTCCTACTGGTCCAGGCCAGAGACATTTAACTCAGTCAACCAATTACAGACCAACACTGTCAGCAGGACAGACTGGTGCCGAAGCTCCCTAATGAATACAGGCATGTCAAGGATATAAATTGGTTTCAACTGGAGCCTGCCCATACATCCAAAGTGCAGGCACAAGTACATGAACACTTCCACACCCATAAGACATACATCGCCGCTGAAAGATTTTCCCTAGGGCCTCATACATCTCACTCTGTTCCACAAACTTACTTGTGATCACTTGCAGAAAAAAAACCCTAAGTGAGCATCTCTTTAACATAGTTCTACATGAGTAGAGCCCAACAGTCTTTCAACTTGACATCAAAGTTGACTGAGGAATACAGTCCCTACAGTACTTAGCAACTATGAGTACTCACGACAGATCAAGTAGAGATATGGAAATAACACAAACTATACCACATGGAAAAAACAGGCAACAAGGCAGTGTATTTAGCACATCGTGACTGGGTTCCTGCCACGGCTTGGATGCAATATGCTATGACATTTATAACTAAGATGAGTAAGTTTTGTGACCTAAAAACTGTTTTATATGCTGCTTTGTAGATACTGTAGGTCAGAAAAAGCTTTTAAGGGATAAAGAATCTCATTCTGCTACATCCATAAAAAAAATGGCTTCAATCCAAACCATTTTATGTGAAAAAGTTGGAAAAACACTCACATGTTCAATAAAATTCATAGTTCTCCAGGAAATGTATAAACTCTATTGACTTCTCTTTCCTTTAAACCCATTCACTGTCTCCTTAAAGTCAATCCTAAAACTCAATGGCCACAGAAAAACCTGTTAAGATAAAATGCTTTTCTATTACTCCACTGAATTCCTCAGGAAAGGTAGATAGTCTAGGTAATGCAGGTGTGTATTTAATGTCTAGTCTACCATTTCCATCCAGCAAACCTTTTGTCTACAAGCTAGATTGATGCTCGTTCTCCATCTGTGGCTGAGAGGATTAACAGATGAGCTAAGGGAGAGTCTTATCTCACCTTCCACAGATAAATCAGACAGGGAAACAGTGCAGCTCATGCACTACTCTGGAGAGCAGCAGTGAGGGAGATAGAGGCATTTGAACAGAAGAGCCACACACAGCCTCCTCACCAGACTGTTTAAAACCTGCTTTAAGGGTTTATGCTCGGCTCTGGCTGCCCTCAGGAATGAGTGGCCAATGGCCATCGGCTTGCAGCCTGTTTGGAATGGCCGGGGTAGTCACCTTGATCTCTTCTGTGACAGTTTCCAGGCAACATGAGACAAAAAAAGCTGTCTGCCGAGAACTTGGCCTAGTTTTTGTTTACCTGACCAGTTTCAGATATTTCATCTCTCCTGGGAATATCCAGACACCTACTCACATAGAGTTTTTCTTAGTGTTAATAAAATCAGAGTATTTCCGTTTTGAGCAAGCAGTAAAACAACAATATGACATGGGAATCATAGGAATCAAAATTACACATAAATATTCAAAAAGACTGGGTTTACATGGACTCCAAGGTTACAATAATGTGTGACAGGCAACCAGAATTTCCACAAAGCTGTGTGACTGTCATCCACACTTAAAGTACGATTCAGCATTACAGAAAAGTGAAAGCGGACATTTGTCTTGTGTCCTACATGCCAAAGTGAATGTTATACGACGTCTTACAACTTTATGGTCAAGACGAATAACAGTTGATGTTCAAAATGAATATATTTATAGTTATGTGAGGATAGCTATAATAACATCTGTGTGTCTGGAGGACAAAGATGGCTTTATGTGGCTTTGCCTCAGGGGAAATAGTTGGAATCTTGTGCAGGATGAAAGGAAACCATTTTTTTAAATACAATCCGAGCTTGAAAGCGCTGCAGCAGAAATGTTTTTTGTGGCACACTCAAAGTGAAAAAATGACCATGTCTGAATGGAAATAGTACGCGATCTAGTCATTTGTAAGTTTTTCTTCTTGTAACATTGATTTGGCACAGTCATTGCTCAGACAAATCATTGTTGCTGATATGTCCCAAGAGCAGAAACAGACACTAAATGGTGAATGTCAGTGCTAACTGTTCTGGCAAGTACGCTAGCCTGGTAGAGAAAAAGTTGATTTTCATTCACAATATCCATTAAGAAGAAACACCCCAAGCAATTACGAATTATTGTTCTGTAGAATTGTTTCAACAATTGTTAATTATCAAGAGCTTCACTCTAAATGATTAACTGATGAGATGCACATTTCAGGCAGAATAGGCTAACAGGAATCTTGATAGAGTCAATATGCATAGGTGATGAAATATATGTGTCTAATGGGCTGAAGGTAAGTGTAACTATGGTCTTGGAAGGATATTCAAAGTCATTATGAGACTGCTTTAACAGCTGATTAGATCAGGAATATACTCCCATTACCATGATTCATATGTAGTGGAGTCTATAGCTTCATCAGGCTTAATATATTTAGAGAAGAATGGAGAGTAGATGCAGATGGTGGTGTAACAGAGAGTTCTTTCATCTTAAAATGGTGTAATTAATTTCTGCATATAAAAAAGTTCCCCACCACAAAGAAGGCACCCGAGTCAAGGTGACCTCTGGGGCGTGAAACATCAATGAATCAGGTGCAGGCCAACTGCTCTATTGAAGGTAGTAAGTTGAAAGGAATCATAGCAACTTCAAAGTAACACTGGCAAAACACAGAAAAAAAGAGAACACTTATAACAGTTGACATCAATCAATAGTGGTCTAGGAAATGGATTCCCATTCTGCTGACCAAAAGCAGCACTGGAAGGGAATCTTTATTCTGAGCCTCCACCAGTAAGCGATGGCCACGCAAAGTATGAATTACATTTAAGAGTAACTTGCATTGTGAACAAACTGCAGCGCTCAGGGATGAAAGCCAGCTGTCAGGCCACAGTGGCAACTGACTGCCTCACCACTGAGGACAGTGTCTGTTTGCCAACAGCAAATAACCGCCTCTGGACCATTTAGTACCATCTCTTTTTCTTTTCTGCAAACAAAAGCAGTCTGCCACTGACATGACACGAGCTCTTCTCAATGGCCGCTACCCCGCCAGATCAAACACGGGGCCGTATGTGGAACGAGCCCAAAGCCAACACAGTAAAGAACTCTGAACTAACCAGAGCACACGAAACACTACATAGTGCCAGGCTAACACAGAGGAATTTTAAGTCCCTTCTGTCTTGGCTCATTTATTATCCCGGCATCTGCTTTGCATGGAAAAGTGTTCATTGGTCATGAAATCAAGTTTATGTGGCATTTTGGTTTAGGGCACCGCAGGATAGTTGGCACCATCTAGATGCTGTCATCCCTATAAACCCTCAATATAGAGTCAAATTTTATATCCACAAACATAATATTCGATGAATTTAGTTGTTGTTCACACATTAAGCCTACATTAAGCAAAAGTTTAACTCATCTTTCATACCTCAAGTGGTTACAATAACTCCTGAATATATAACCTCGTGTCATTTGGATTTCAAGTATCCTCAGTTAAACTCCGCTCCCTCTGGAAACCCATAATCTCCTTTTTTTTCCTTCCTGTCATCTGATGAGATCAAAATTTGTGAATGTTTGAGGCACAGAGATACAGTTTCTGTATGGCTCTGATTATTGTGCACTGATGACCAGGACTAGCGCTAGGCGGACGACAGTTTAAGAGGAAAAATTCTAAAAATGCGTGCCGTCCCTTGCAAATTATGAAACATTTAAATCAAAAAAAAAAAAAAAACTCTGTAAAAAAAACTCTCATAAGATAGTCTGATGCCATGTGGCTGCCAGTGAGCAGCAAAAAAAGAACAAAAAACATTCAAAGGTATGAGAGTTGAAACTGACTTCAGGGAGATATCTCAACTGGCAAATGCTCAAACAATCACCAAATGCAGACACGTGTAGCTATAAACACACAAACAAATGCTACACAAACATGCACGTACACACTCCGAGGGACACGCACACATACATTCTATGGCAGCACGCTTATAGCGAGAGAGTTGCCAGCTGTCTGAGATCTTTGAGAGAACAGAACACCACCTGTCCCCTTATCTTCCCCTCACGAGCCAAGAGAGACTCTCTGTCCAACTGGAGCCACCTCCTTCTACTCTCTCATCCCATGCTTAATGGCAGCTTGTCTGCTATTTTCTCTCTGACAGTTTATCCCTGTCTTTGTTGTTCCTTCCTATCGCTCCTTCTGCGTGTTTGATCTCAAAGAACCAGATTCTGTGCAATTATTTTAAACTCACATCAAGGCTTTTTGTTGTTGTTGATGAGTTTAAATGTTGTACCTGGAGACGAAACCTGATGATGTTTAGATTTAGGTGCGCAGTTTAACCACATGTTTCTGCTGCTGTTGCCAGATAGGAATTCGTCCATGGGGTTGGTGACAGTGTTTGTGTGTGATCGGGGGTGAGGTCAACATTTCTCTGTCTCTGTGTTTACATTATCTCACTCCTTCACCTCTCTCCTCTCTATGCCGTTGTTTTACTTTTGGTTAGCTGAGTGTTTGGGTGCAGACAGATTGATAGAAGCCAGGCTGAAGCATGGGCAAAGTCCAACCACAGCTAAAGCCCGTTCTGCTGCTGTCAGTGTAAACATCAGCCAACATGATACCCTCACCGAACCCTGAGAGCAAGAATGATGAGCACCAGATTTGACCGTAAAAGATAATAGCATAATCAGTCTTGACTGGCAAAGCTAAAGTAGGGATAGACGATCATTGGCTTGGCCGATTCTTGTGGCCGATATTTGGCTTTTTTTCCAATTATCATATCAGTATCTTTAAATGCGCAACTTCAAATCTGATGCAGTCTCTTTTCTCTGTCTGTAGTCACTCTGTGTGCTCAGAAACATCTCTTAAGCAGAGATTGCATAAACTGAACAACAAACCCAAGCCATTGCCACAAACCAGAAATTTAGCGTCTCTCCCAGTGGCTAAGGCTACGCTAAAGGCTAGCGATTAAGTTAAAATGCAGTCACAGATTAACCTGAAACAGAGATTGGAAGAATATAAACAATAATGCTTTAAAATCTGGACCTTAGTGGACAATAAAAATAATAGATTAATGAAATATTAAGAAAATAAAGAAGAAGAAGAGACAAAACTGATCAATCTCAGTCGATCCCACATAAACTCTTATTTCTATGCAACATATTCAGTTATAGTCATCCTTAATAATGAAGAAGCCTAGTTTTGAATGACAGGTTCCTGCTATAACACGATGCTATAATGTTACATGCAATGTATACTGGCCCATCGATCTTTGAGCACCAATAATTGGCATCGGTATCGACCCTACAAAACCCATATCAGTGGATCGTTAAGCTGGGGTCAAAAAATAAAAGAGTTCTACAAGTCTGTTACAGTCAGCTTAGTGACGTAGAGCACAGTATAAATAGCAGATTTGCTTGAAGCAGTTAAAATAAAGGAGCATTCTCTGAATCCACACTGGCAGCCAGAAGGCCACCAGTCAAATGAAAGCAACATGTGCAGTTTCCAGGTAACCAGCCGTGGTGAGAATGTGCATATGATGGCAGCGCTAATGGGCCAGAGTTCCTCTGAGAAACACACACACACATATATAAAGTCATTCCTCCTTGTACTGTACACACATATACACACTGCACAGGAGCACTTAAGCCTGGGAAAGACTGGTGGAAGAAATGAGTGATGAGCCAACCAGCTGTCTGGGAGTGATGGTCTGGATCGGCCAGGCTGATGCTTTACAGACAACCTGAGCAGCACTATAGCAGATGGAGGTCACCACTGGGTAGCATAGCTAAAATTAACCCCACAGCTTAGAATGAATTAAGCTAGGCCCCTGGGCAGGGAGTGTGCATCCCACAGGAAGGAGGTGGGTGCTGGGCAGGGAGTACCAGGCCGACAGGGACCAGACCGCAGCTGAAGAAAGGTTTCACAAAATCAGTATGGTTCCGTCTGTCTCAGAGCAGTTACACCGACTCTTGAGACGTCGAAAGTGAATTTACATGGCAGTGGTGAGCCTTGGATAATGTGATTAAATCCTGGCAACACACTGAGTGATGATTAACTTATTCTCTCCCCTCTCTGTGCCCTTCCAATGTTGCTTCTTGCATCTCTGTCAGGCAATCAATAAGCTATTATAGCTCAAAACAGTGGGGTAAATTAACTTAGGCCTCCACCTGCAGAGTCGGCACTCTCCGCTAATCCCATTGGCAGCGAAAAACGTGACTGGATGCAAAGGCCAGGTCCCAGGATCATCTGCTACCGCACCATGATTATGGGCATGATACCCACAGAGAAAGCAAAATAGGCTCTAAAGCCCAAACATGGAACAGGTTATATTACAAACAGGCTGTGGTGAACATAGGGAGTTGCAGAGAGCCTCTTAGGAGTGAACAACACTCCACTACAAGTACAAGAAAGAAATACTGGTTAAACAAGTGTTGGAAACTGGCATTAGTAAGTGTCAAACCTTAAGCTATTTAGGGAAGTAAAGAACTCTGGGAAAAAGACCAGCTATATCCTGCGTGGTCACAGAAGGGCTTTCTATGCCATCCATCAGATGTGAGCCAATCGACTAAATAGAGCTGAGGCACCACTGACAGATTAGAATCTGATACTAGTGGAACATGGGGAGAGAGAGAGAGAGGTCTGGAAGGGGAGAATAGAAATGTCACCCCCGAGCCTAACAACAACACTATGGTCACACAATACCAGGCCTCACTGAGTCAGATGTCAGCTATTTCAAACTTACCCACAGCAACACTGGCTACTGTTTGAATTTTCAATGGATCCTCTCTACTTTTCTCCTTTTACACATGACGTCCCCCTGTCTGTCTTTTATCCAACTCTTTGCCAGTATATGGTTACACGGAGATCCTTTTGTGTCCTTGCCACACCCTGTTCAGAAAAGGTCAAGCAGGCACAATGAAGAGGTGAGGGTGTTTCGGTTCTATTCACTGCTCAGTCAAGCTGCCCTTCTCCTTCTGCTCCTAATTAGACTATTGTATATGTTTACATACTCTCCATTGATTATGCTCAACATACATGTGGTTAAGCCCGAGGTGTATAAACAACATTCTCCAAGTTAATAAGGTGACACAGATGCTTAAACACGTCAAACAAAACCTTTCAGATATGACCTGCATACTTTTAATTCTGTTCGCTGGTAGTTTGTTGATTTTCTGGTTCATCCATTTCTTTTCTTGTGCTTTATCATTAGTGCAGAATTGCTCTGGTAATGGAGTCATGTCCATTAATTTGTAACATGAGCTAGCATGCAGAATATCAGGGGCTTAGAAATGAACCGCTAGCATTACAGAAAGGTCAGGATAACAGAAAGCTTGCATAAGAACTACACTGTGATAATGAGCAGCAACTTTCACTCACACTGGGACTATTTTTGGATACACTCTTGTATCCTTGACATGACAAGGAGAAACTCATTTTCTCCCAATTGGTGCTTTAATGATCAGATTAGCTACCACAGCAACCAAGGACAATTAGATGACAATTGAATGCCATCATGTATCCCCTGTTTGCGTTTGTCATTGACTAATGGCAGGGGCTGTGACTATACACAGTCAGCAGCAAGAAGACTGCATTTTATTTGTAGTCGGATAGCACAAGACAGATCATTATCAGTGTTTGGTTCTGCTGCTTACCTCACCGGCTCGTCCTGCCTGTCACGCTCCAGGCTCAGCAACATGCTACAACTCTGATAAAATTTCAGATCTCTTTTTTCCTCTCCTCTCCATTCCCCCCTCCCATCTCATCTTGAAAACCCATCTCCTTGCTTCAATCTTTCTCTCTTTATCAAGTCACAGGAGAGTGAGAAAGCAAAACAGTGGGGAGAAGGTAGAGGGAGAAATAGAGTGGACGGGAGAAGAGGAGATAGCATGTTGGAAGAGAAGGTGCATCACATAAAGGCAGCTATTGCACAGACGTCATCTCCTGTGCTATCAGTCAATTGAATCTGAGCAGAATCCGCCTGTTTGTGGATGCTGTCGGCCAACAACAACCCCCAACTGCTTTTAAAGACCCAAAAAAACCCTTACAAACGTACATATTATACATACAATTCATGTTCAGGATTAACGAAATATATGTGCTTTACTTGCAGCTAAAATGCCACAGTTCACTGTTACTGCTTCTTAAATGTAGTGAAAGTAATATCTGACTGTTACATTGCCAAATGCATATATATGTTTACCGTGTTAAAGAAAAAAAAGGCATAACTTTGTTTATTTCATTTTGCAAAAGCTGCTGAAACTCAACTATAGCCTGATATTTCACCGGTTATGTTTTTGCTGTACTTTAAACCAAGGGCTCCTGGCTAGATGGCTCTATACATCTGAGAGTTAGAGGGAAACTGAAAAGCTATCAATAGATGGCAAATTGGTGGTCTGTCTCCTGGGAATGAATACTGAGCACCAAGGAAAACTAGAATTGCCACATCACAGTTGTAAGCCTCCATCAACCAGTCGAGCTGCAGTTTACATCCATGTCTCCTGCTGTTCCTGAGTTATGATGCTGAAAAATGGCCAGGAAAGTGTTTTTGCAGAACATTTTAATGTCACAGTGAAGTTGACCTTTTGTAACGAAAATGTCATCACTTCATCATTTTAACTTATTAAATGCTTCTGTGACATTTTGTTGAGTTAAAAATGTACTTTTGTGAGGTTACAGTGACCACCAAATTCTAATTAGATCATCAAGTCTAAGTGACTATTTGTGCCAAATTTGAGGAAATTCCCTCAGTGTATTCAGACAAGTCAAAGCCATAATGACTCTAGCTACAGCTGTCGCCAACACGGAGACATGAAATCAGGCCATCACAAGATCCCTGCATTCTGATCTAAAGTGGACCGCGCGTCCCCCTTGAGAACACTTTTCCAACTTTGCCAAAATGCTGTCTGAAAACCCCTCAAGTTTTAGTCTCCAAACCCCTTAATCCTCCCTAACTCCATCGTCTCGGATCGAGGAGCATGATAGAAGGTTTCAAGTGAGGGCTTAACCCAGGTTTAATAACCAGAGCATGTCCACTGAGCAGAACGCTTCGTCATATGACCAGACACCAGAATGCGGGCACGAATGTGCGCACATGCCTCACAGACACATACGAGCAGCCTCTCTGGCCACAGCAGGGGCTCAGACCAAGAGGAGATTACACCCCACAACAAGAGTAATACCCAGGTCTCTGCAGAAGAAGTGGAGATTAGAGTCAGCAGCATACATTCATCTGGTTCTCACAAGCACTGGCACACAGCTTACCATCGAGAGCATTTTTCAAATATGGAGCAGAGCCAGAGACACAGCTAATACAAATATGAACACATCTTGATAAAAACATCACACTTGGTGCACTCTAAAACTACACACTGGAAGACACACAAACAACATGGGTAGTTTTTAAGTGGAGGGGAAGTGAAGGCACTCTGCTATCAGTGGTCCTTCTGAGTGGTAGCACAGCACCACTGGACTCAAGAGCTCACATACTGCATCTTATCTGCTCTAGACTAGCACTTCATAATGTTAATATCATACTTCACTATCGTGGGACCCAGCAGCTGTCCTACCCATGCTCCTGTTCTGCACTATAGCCAGAGGCAGGGATTGCACAGAGATGAATAGTGAGTCACTGTGGCGACTAGAGGAAAAAAACAGAAAAAGCTCTGACGCACAAACGTTTAGGGAAGTGTTCAGAAGCCCAGACATATAGCTGTGTAGTAGCTCCACTTTTTCAAAGACGTCCTGAGATATCTGTGCAATGTCAGCGTATGTAATTAGACGGACTGCAGAAACCTTCACAGAAACAGAGGAAAGCGCTTAAAGTGGACTCTGTAAGTCAGCATTGTCGTTCTTGTTAACAGAGACAAGCCATTTCTTACACGAATGCACAGTGAGGGGAGATCTGAATGGCAAAAAAGAAGAGGACGTCACTGTGAAACAGCTGTGTTAAGCACATTCAAAGCATTAGATCCCTTATTTTCAAAGAGAGGGATCGACCGAGCAAATATCTATCACACTGAAGGGACTAACTCAACCCATGCATTCTTAAAAAAAGCACTTTATGTTGCCATTAAAAAGTACCTCATTCACCCAGGCTCTGTTTTTACGGTTTTATGGTGCAGTTTCCCCCTAAATTACACTTGTGACAATCTGATAATGCAGATGATAAGACACAGAGTGGGAATCACATGAAATGCCTGTTATTTTGGCTATTTTTCAAACAGTGCCCAGCTTCTTTTTTTTTTTTTCTGCGAAGAAAGAGGACAGAAGGAGGGATGAAGGGGTTCTGGTGTGCTTTTGGAGGACATGTCTCCCCTGTCTGTCCTGGCCCAGTAAGCTGTCAGAGACGGGTGGAGCATGGAGTGATTGATGGGACTTTGAGCAGGCTCCTTTACCCATGTCTGTACATCTGCCCCTTTAGCTCATGTACAGTCTTCTTCACACAACACTCCACTAGACATTGTTCAATAGACCAGTGTACACACACTGACAGATTGATGGAATCAAACATGAACACAGACACACACACACACACACACACACACACACACACACACACACACACACACACACACACACACACACACACACACACACACACAAACACTCCTCAAACACAGGAAATCTTGCCTCACCCAGTCGTGTTCTATCAGAGGCTTCATTCTTATGTAAACCAAATCCATTCATACTAGTTTCTCTCACTCTGTAGGATGTGTGTTCACTGTAGGCTTGGTGCCAGTGTTCACTGTAAAACAACACAAAGCGCCTAAAACTGTTAAAAAGCTGCCCCGTTTCTCTGCTCTGGCTCTTATCTGCTGCTGCTCTACTCTTTCCCGTGGTGAGCATTTTCAACACTTGGCCTCCCATCTTGCCAGCAGTATTAGTTTTGGTGGGGGAGGGCTGTGTGTGGGCGAGGTTACGACTGCCTGCATGTTTAGGAGAGCCGTGTTCTAAAAATTCCCAAAATCAGTGTGACATTTGACACATTTTTACATGACTGAGAGCGACACGAGCATCTTCTTCCCCCTCACAGCAGACTGCTGTCACTGCAGGGAGTGACAACTACATTTTGGGTCAATTATGTCAGCCAATATCTGCCAGAATGCATCTTATGCATAACAACACAGTCAGAATTTGTTGATTTATATTTAGTATTTTCACTTTTATTCAATAAGAACAGTATAGGGGGAATGGAGATGCTGCAGATACAGGAAATGAGTGACGCAAATCGAATCTTGGGTGCACTGCTCAGGTCATATATGCCTGTATGCATCCTAATTACAATCCCCAACATGGTTTTAAGTTATGTATCAAGGTCATAAGGAGCACTTCATGCTATCAGAAGCGCCATACATTCTTGGAAGCGTCAGCCTTTTTGCGTATCGCAGAAATTCTTCTTTCAGAATGGCATTTACGTATTGACCAAACCCAGCAAGTGGACACTCCAGCTTTAATTACATGGATTGCATTGATTTATGCAAACAGCCTGAAGTGCCAAAGACGCAAGGTTCAACACACCACACATAACATGCATGATAAAAATCACTCTTTGCATATATGGACTAGCTGGAGACTGATTAAAATGCATGTGTTGGACATATCTTCCCTGAGCTGACAGTTATGTGCTATGAAGAGTGTAATTAGACAGTAGCCAGTTGTTTCCAATGTACTGTAATTTCAAGATTAACAGCACTGGACTAAAATAGCCTTGAAACAACAGCACACACCCTGCAAGTATAAGTAACAAGATAAACTAAAATAGTACTTATTTAATTAGTATAAAGGAATTTGTGCCATTGCCAACATCATACGTGCAAAACTTTTCACACTAATATAAAACAGAGACTTTTCTTAGCGAGTTTAGCTTTGACACACACACACACCACTGGGTTTGGAGACTGTGGAAGGGGTCTGCATTCCGACATGAAACAGACTGGAGTGGAGGCCAAGGAGCATCTGTGGTGCGGAGCCCACGCCTCAGCTGCATGTTGACTCATGAAGCAGACCCTGGCTGTGCCGTTTGCACCAATTTGCTCTGAACCTCCCTGAGACAAATAACTGCCACAGAGCTGTAACACACACTGCCTCCAGTCCCCTGGCAGCTTGCCAGCACACTCACTGCTGCTTCTGCTGGGATTTAGCTGTCTTGATTTTTTTTTTTTTTTATCAGTCTGCTCCTGCTCTCTTATTCTCTGCAGCTACTATTTTTTTTCCATTTCTTTTCACTTCTTACTCTCATTTTGCATTTGCTTTCTAATATTTTCTGAGCTTAAAAAGGAGCCTAAAAGGAGAATGACACCCTCAAAATAGCATACAATGGAGTAACAGATGTAAGCAAGAACTTGGTTAAATTTAACGACAGCTTTTGCACCATATTGCTGCTCCAGTAATAAGTTAAAGAAATGCAAACAGAAACAGTGTGACAAATAATTATTTTGCGGTGAACTGAGCTATTTCAGGGTTTATTCCATTGCAGAGGGTAGCGAGGAGATGAGTGAGGACAGGAGGGAAGAAATGTTAGACAAAGTAAACTCAAATGTGTCAAAAGGAGGGGTTTAGTTTGGGAGGGGGTGTGCTGAAGAGTACAACATAAAGACCCCAACTCTTTGAGAGTCGACAGATGTAGCATAACGGATGTCCTGCAACAGAGACAGCCGGGTCCTTGCATCAGTGGGAGGTGGCTTTGCTGCCTTCAGACAAACGCGTGCCAGCCAACTGTCCTCCACTCGGCAGATGACCCTTAGGCACGAACCAAAATCTATCAGGATGAACCCTGCTGCCTTCCACACATCTGACGCCCCGACCTTCCCCCACTAATCAGACATCCAGCAAAGCCAGCTGGCTGCACACGGTGACAGAGATTTCACAGCAGCATCGAGATCAATAAGACTCTGAGATAAACTTGGCCTAACGGAATTATATGCAGTGGACCAAATTTAAGTAAACATCCCTTCGCTTCTGTTGTTAGTGGCTGTAAAAAGTAAACGCTGCCTCTGGAGAGAGGAATCTGTGTGTGGATGTGAGGCCTGCAGCCAACCCTGTGCGGTCAGCTCTGTGCAGCCAGCCAGGCCACTAGACAGCAGGCCCTGAGGTTATCGCCTGCTCAAGTGCAGCAGTGTGCCGTCCATTACCTCACTTTACTATCTCCACATCCAGGAAAAGGGAAACAAGCTATTCATAGAGCCTCTCAGGGCCCCATGCAGAGCACTGAGTAAAGGAATCTACTGTGACATATACCAGAGTGTACAGTGAACTGCACACATAGCTTATTGTGCTAATGTGTCTGTCAGTGATCATTACAGAAAACTAAGTGCATTTCTTTCTTACTGATGACTTTATTGTGTTCGTACACAAAACAGATAAATAACTATTAATTATTATTAATAATACCTGTATTGATTAACACCTTTGTGTAAAATAGCAACAGGTTTCAGTTGTTCTCACAACAGTGAACATAAGCATGTAAGTAAAAAATCTAAAATTTTGAAAAATTCTGTCATGCTTTCATCATAGCTTGATGGGATTTATACCATGTCATGTAGTATTTAGTTCAAAAAGATTCAATGCAACTGTAATAATCCATTTTCTCTTGCAACAGCATATCTACTTTTTTCCTTCCTTACCTTAATTTAAAATCCACTCTCTGACTTTTAGAATCTTCTTTGTTCAGTGCTTGGCAAAGCATGAAATACATCTGAAGATTCAAGTTAGAGAGATATAATCAAAATGTTTTAAAAAGTTTCTAGTGACAATGTATAATGAATTTCAGTGTGGTCTTCCTGTTTGTTCTTTATCAACTGGCTGTCTTCAAGCACACAGTAAGTTCATTATTCTATGCTGACATCTGTAATTCAACGAAAACAAAAACATAATGGGAGCAGAATCCTATCTTAAGCTTGTTTGAATACACAAGGCAAACAGGATTCATGGTGACTGCATTAGCCTGGGCTTTGGGTTAAGAGACTCAGATAGAGAGACTGAGGGCTGTACTGTACATGTGGTTAATGATAAACCAAACAAACTGGGTTAGCTCTCCTAGCCTGGCAAAACAGGACTTGTTGAAACTTGGATTATGTTAACAATCGCTGTTGAGACGGGAAACGGTAAAAGCCAGTCTCTTAGAATAACATCTCAGAAAAGTTGTGATTTCAGCTTTTAAAGTGAAAACGTTCAAGGAGGAGAGCGAGGCAAAGCAAACACAATTAAAACCATGACTTCCTTCTTTGGAGTTTCATTGGAAATTAAGCCCCTAACTCACTTTGACTAAAACACTCTGACTACAATGTTGGACTCATAAGAGTAACAGTATGACAAGCATCTTAAACGACAACAAGGAATCCAGAATGCTTTAAAACTGTCTTATACCCTCATGAGTCAGATTTATGGCTTGTAGTTTCTTCACTCTGGAGTTTAAATGCAGGCTTGTAAAGAAATCTCATCGTTTCTGCGCTTTTGCTTTTTCTTCTGCCTTTTTTTCACCGGCAAAGTTCCATCTTGGTTGCTCCGACAACATAATTATATGTAGCTAAGCATGAGCTGCGGAGAGGGGTGAGCGAGAGACACCAGCTGAGTGAGAAGGAGAGCGAGGGCTGGAGCACAGTGGCTTGTCATTACGGGTCTGTTTGAACCTTATACAGAATAAGCAGCCCAAACTTGAGACAGAGCCAATGGTACTTCGGCCCTGATGCTTCACGCCAAGTGTCTTGTTTTTCTACTTGGAAAAAAACCACCTCTGAAATAAACACTGTATATCGTCTGCAACATGGGGAAAATATTTTTAGTAGTATGACCAGTGGAAAACTTGTAAATGTGAAAAACTTGGACGCTGTTGTATTTTTATTAAATTATGCAGAATTATCATTTCTTTGCTGCCAAAGCTTGGTTGGAAACATATATTGTAGGATACATGAGGACAACTCAGCATCTTGACCACCAGTCTGCACTGAATTTCTGCAGCTCATCCAAAGCAAGATGTCTACACCTAATTCAAAAGCAGAGATCATGGAATACATCATAAAAACCTTGTGTCTGATCTAATGCTTCTTACTTTATATTGCACTTTGCTGACAAAAGAGGCTTGTCCCATCTGCATATCCAAGAAATCCCACAAATACAGCTTAAATCCAAAACTACACAGCAAGCATCTGACTGACACATCATACCATTACAAAAAGCCAGCAGCTCATGCCCAGCCCGGCAACCCCTCGCACTCCACATTCATTCACACACACTCACACATCATTCTTTCTTTCCCCATCTTGATTGGATTACAGTCAGCGGGTTGGTGACAGCCTCTGGGCATGCTAGAGGAGCGCTTGATAACTGAGCTCCCCTCCTCAGCCAGTCAAGAGAGCAAAGAGATAATATATCTGCAGAGCTGACCTCACCAACGACAGCAGCCTTTTAAGAATCATGGGAACAAATATGCCAACACAGGTCACAACTCACAAAAAGGGTTTAGAAAGATTATTGACTTCTACGTTGCAGACCTTCAACTACCAAATATTATCCTAACTATTATGTCTCAAAGCCTGTCTATTGACCATAGAGATGCTTAAATCTACTTTACATCAAAGCTCGTTTGTTATTGCATGAGTATAGCTGACAATAAAAGACATCTCTGACACTTCAGTGAAATAAGTGGGAAAGCTCTCCATTAAAAGATGACTAAACACAGATGCAATGATTGCATTCCTTTCGATATAAAACCTCATATCTATCTCTCTGACAAAAAGCAGAAGAAGGGCCAAAACAGAAAGGGCTTTGTTTCTATTGTAGCTCCTGACCACCTACCAAGGGCCCTTTAGAGAAGCACTCACCCTGGAATGATCAGGCCACTTCTCCCCCAAGGCTCCACAGGCCTACGGAGACTGCTGGGCCAAACACATCCTGCCCATCTCCTGAGAGATTATCCAACTCACTGAACACATTGAGCCCAGAAACACTGGAAGAAACTGGAGCCTGCTATTCAGCTCTATCTGAACCCAAACTCTTCCATTCACGCCCACAGCAGAGACAAAGACGGAATAGGAAGACATGCTGCACTTACTGGCTACTTCCAGTGAGGCGTTGTGGCTCACTGCCTCTCCCAGGTAGTTGCGGGCAACGCAGACGTAAGAACCTTCATCCGGTTTGCTGCGTCGTCCGTGGACGATGCGCAGGAAGAAGAGGGAGCCGCTGGGCAGCAACATACGCTGCGATCGGGGATTGTCCCGGTCGGTTTCCACCCGCTCTCCATCCTTGTACCACTCCACTGTCGGGGTTGGCCGCCCCTCCGCCTTACAGTTGAGAGTAGCGGGCTCCCCTTTGGAAACAATCAGGTCAGATGGGTGCTCCACAATCCGGGGTGGGGTGTCCTCTTGGCGCAGACGGGATCCTGGGAAGAAATGGCAAAACTAAAACTTGACATTTGCAAGGATTTATGTCCTTATTAATTTTGTTAGAACAAAATATGGTGTTGTAGGGTTTGTCTTACTCAGTAACACAGTTGTTAAAGCAACTATGCCTTCTGTAGACATATGTAATCAGCAAATAATAGTAGGAATCATTTCCTGTATAGGGTCAGTATTCTGTTTGAATAATACATTATCTTTTGGTGCTTTTTGCTTTCAGCTTCAGGCATACAGTTCTGAACTTGAGCTATACATACTATGCATGCCCACTGCACTGATATTTGCATATCACACCTATATTCAGGCAAAACTTGAAAGTAGCAGGATGCATTTGATAAGGTGCAGTAAGAAGCACTGCTTATGCAAGTAGCAAAGACCAAATAAACTACCAATTCGTGAACAAAGTCACCCTTTAATTACAGCAACAGCTCCTTCAGTAAAGGTTAACATTGCTGCAGCTATGTGACTCTGTCATTTCTCAGATCAAAGAGCAGAAAAGAAGGAAAAGAAGGCAACAGTAAACAAGAAGATGACACACCTTAGAGGTAAAAGGAAATTAAGAGATAAAAGATAAGATAAAAGGCAAGAGCAGAGATTACACTATTGAACTAAGACAAAGCAGCCAAAGTAGTGTCAACAGGAGTGCCAAGGGGGTTCACACCCCACTGCTATCTCTGGTCATTACTATTGCTCTCTGGCCAGTCAGCTGTGGCTATCAAACCTGCTTTACATGCAAATTAGTTTCCTGTTGTTAATTCCTGAAGGGTGGGACTTAATGGCACTGAATTCATTGTGTTCCTTCACACAGAAGTGAGTGCATATGCTGCAGAGAGAGAGAAAAAGAGAAGGAGAGCTCTTCCCTCCTCACCATATCTACCAGCAGAGGCCTTTGGAGCCCATTCAGCACCAATTAAAGAGAGTCTGGTCTAATTGGAGGCACAGGCCTGCAATTAATTTACCCAGCATCCCGTGAACTCGCCACACTGCCTCATTTATGTGCCATCCGCTCATCCCCCGTTACCCTCCAAAAACCGGTGCTGAGGAGGCATCTTCTGTGGTTGCCACATATTTTTGGTAAAGTCAGCATAATTAGTGACAGCTCCATGGAAAGATTAATCACTTCAGCACAAATGTGTGGTGTTGTCACTGGAATATAATTAATCCAGTACCCCAATGAAGGGCATCATGATCGGGAGTCTTTTCAAGTCATTGCTAAACTAACGGTTATGACAGGCTATGAAAATGACTTGATTGATGGTAATCACCAGAAATACTTAAATGGTTATCAAGGTTGGAGTTTTTCAACCTGTTCTTACATAAATCTTGCATAAACACTGCATTTCCCATCGAGTATTGATGAACCCACCTACTCTGAGGCATGTGTAGATGCTGCATGTGGTCGTTGGGAAAAAATGCAAATAATAGGCTGTAACAAGCAGCTTATTTCAATTAAATTTAATCTATGTAGTGCCAAAACCACACATATGTCATCTCAGGGCACTTTAGGTCAAGTCCTTACAGTATTATAGAGAGAAATCCAACTTTTCCCCTGTGAACATCAACACGGTACACAAGGATTTATTTTCAGATTACAGTTGAGAATTATTGAATAAAATCCTTTGCTAAAGATGGAGCAATATCATTGATGTAGTGCAATTTCATGCCATAAAATGCTGCATTAGAAATTTGCCAGCAACATCAACTCTATTTGGAGCAATTACACTACAGCTAATCAGTTGATGTTTCAATATTTTTGTGGCAACGTGACAAAGTCTTGCACAGAAATCTCTGTAATTCTAAAACTGGTTTGTTCCTGCATGTCAGACACTCTGTGAGTATAAAAAACATATCTGTAGATTAAAGCATTTCTGAGAGACAGACAGAAGCAGATGGAGAATTAGAGAGCGACATATCAAGCCTTTAGCTAGAATGAATTAGTCGACTATCTGGCACTGAATTAAGTTTATAAAAAATACATATCAGAGCTTCCTGGCCGTTGGAGCCGTCTGAGCTGCTACTCAGCTAATTAACCTCCATTTGTAACCTGCTCTTTTGAACCTACCGACCATATGCTAACAAGGCCCGGCCCTTTGGCCAGGCAGCACAGAGCCAAGCTAACACTTCTTAGTCTGCTAGCATACACAAGCCCATTACCACCACAGCAACTGCACCACTACCACCGTACTCCACCAGACAAGGCAAGCTAATATGTTTTCTTAAAGAGGACTTTGAAGAGCTCCGTTGCTATCTGCTCTCCCCCGTTCCCTTCCTGATTTAGATAGCTCCTCTCTAATTTGAAACGGCCTGAAGTTTGGGGTTTTATGGGGGAACCATTAACTATTAAGATGTGGCCCACTGTGAGGGGAGCAGTGCGCTGGGAGGTGCTGTGTTTGATCAGGGACTGTTTACTGTAGATGATTATACTGGATCAGCATGATTAACATGCACACTGAGAATACAATATACAGTGGGGTACAGTGTCCTGTTACAGAGAAGCTGGTAAGAATAAGCTGCTAGATAAATACTCTGTAGTTCATATGGCACTCTAATAAGTGTTTTGGGTGCGATTCCTGGGAGGGTGTGTGTTTTGAACAGTGAGTGGGTGCAAGCATGTATCAGTTACACAATGCTATTATCCTTTCCTTGTCTGTGATTGAATTCTTCGTGCGTATACTCTATGTGTGTGGGGGTTTCTTTGTCGAGCTGATCCCCACAGACACTTTCAGTGACCCGCGTTACTTCAGCTCCATTACCCCTCACCAGGGCAAAAAAGACACACGGGTGGTTTATTCAGTCATAGAACAAACGCCTCTACAGGTGTGAGCTTTTAGAAGATGGCCAATAAGCCAGCTTTGCTCCGTCCCTGTAGTTCACACAGAAGACCAAATCTGAGGCAGAAACAGGAGACGAGCAGAGTGCGCACTTCACTGCTGAACCGAGCTGCTCACCATCTCTTTCTCGCTTCACTTTGAGTCGTCTAACCCTGCCTTCATTTCAAAGCGCTGCCCTTCCTTCTCCTCTGCTGCTTTCAACCACCCTCTCTCCTATTTTCTATCCCCCTCTGCCTCCCCCACCGTTTCACTTTGCTTCCAGACAGAGAATGTGAGATGAGCTAATGCAATACACAGCCTCACCAAAGGGAAGCTGGGACTTCTACTGCAAGGATCTGATCGATTGGTGCCTGAGGCAAAATTCTCCTTCTCCCTTAACCCTCTCACTTGCTGGAGCGCACTCTGTAGCTTTTTTTCTTTCTTTCTCATCTACTCACATAGACACACTCACACATACGCAAAGTTAAACTATGCTTGAGGGAGCCTTTTGCTCACTGTGGAGGTAATTAAAAAAACCAACAATTCTGTAACTTTTCCTACTTGTAAAAGCAATCTCTGTAATGAACAACAAAGCCCGACAGCAACGATGAGCACAGTGAATTGAAAAGGCTCGGACCCGTCCATACAGCCACCATAAGGGTCCGGACCTAGACATTGACCCATATACTGTACACATGCAAGGATTCATGAAGACCTCAGGGTATTTACTCAATCTGGAATCTAGGCTCCTCCAATCATGGCATGATGATGGGATTTGGGATGGTTCTCGAGAATCCGCAGTCATTCTGCTGTCCAGTAGATCACTAGGTATGAATTGTATACTAAGATTACGGCTACCAGCTTCATATCGATTAATCTGTCTTGGGGCTAAATTTGATTTTCATCCTGCAACATGATGCTGTTAATCTTTATTCCACAAGATAAGCATGCTTCCTCAATCTGAAAAAAAGATATGCATAAGAGACAGACTGCTACTTATCATGCAAACAACATAATGTGACCTACTGAGCACCGCACTGGAATCCAAACTTCTCCTCTGACAAAAAACATGTACTATTAATTGTGTATAATTACAGAATTCCTCTTAATTTCATTGTAAATAGCCAAGATGCCAACTACACAAAAAAGCAATAAGGCCTGCAACTCTACAGCTTTGTACTGCTACAAAGCTTACATGTCTGGGAGGTAGCAATCGATCCAACTATTCTGACTGAAAGCAAAGAAGACGATGCAACAGCCTTAACTCTGAGCAGAAAAAAAAAAAAGAAGCCAGACAGTTTACTCAGTCAGAGCCAGGGTCATTCCATAAACACAGCACTTTCACCCTTTGCAATTAAAAGCTTATATAGGTCCACAGGCAACATTATGTGCACAGCATTTCATTACTATTCAAATGAAAGTCTATATATGAGGAACTGGCATACCTAGATGGAGAGAAGCAGAAAGACGGGTAAAAAAAAAAAAAAAAACTGGAAAAACAATCACCTAGCTGCAGTAATCAGTTCAGCTTCAGTGATTTCCCTAGCTTAAAAAAATAAATGTGCCTCTGTCTCTCACAGCTCTTTTTCATGGCTACTATCTTGGCAGAGTGTGAGGAAGAGGAAGGCAGCCAGGCACCTGCCCTTTACCCCAGAGAACTCACAGGGGAGAAGGACAGTGAAGCAATTTAGATCTGTTGTTACTGTGGTCCCCTGAGGTAGGGAGATGGGATAATGTGTCGACTTCCTCCAGTGATAAAACAACTTCACAATGCTGGCTCATTCACTCAGATCTGTACGACAAAAGGATGCCAGCCGAGGGTTTCATTTGATTATCTGAATGAATTTGCGGTAAAGTTTAATTTCCCCCCGTAAAGACGCTCAAGGTCCCAGAATCTCAGAAACACAACACTGAGAGGTGTTGCAGGAGCCTGAGCGGTATCCTCACACCCCGTATCAGATGACCAGCTGAACAATGGTAGAGATATGGAATATGGATCAGTGATAAGGAAGGCCAAGCACAGTAGAGCACTCCCTATCTACAGCGCCATTAATCTGTGATTAGGGGACTTAAGAGGGATTTCTGGCAGAGATAAGAGCAGAGGGCGTGTCCCTCGAGGTAGCCAGGCGGAGGCTGGAGCCACGCCTGCTCGGGGACACGGTTGGTCAATAAATGACTGAACGCGAGAAGAAAAGGCACCCTTTTCTGTTGAATTAGAGAAGATAACAGAGAGAGAGGGCAGAGATAAGAGGGAGAGACGGAAACGGAGAGAAAAAGGCAAGGCACTGTACTCCTGCTGATCAGATGACATTAACAGGAAAGTGAAACTGAATCTTTTATGGTTTCAACCTCAGAATCCCACCCTGGAATGCGCTGCATGAATGACTTTGCCAGTTGCATCAGATCAGACCTGTTTTTAATGTTACACAAGGCTATCGCTTACACTCCTAAGAGGCAGGATTAGAGGCCTGTGTGTGAGTGTGTGTGGAGATCCTGAGGTGGGGTGATGGAGGGGGATGATGGATATCTTTATGGCCTCTTTCTCTCCTCATCTCTTTGTCTCCATTTACCAAACAGAGCAGGGTTTGGTTACCCTGTTAATACTACAGCAGCAGTTGAAAGCCGATATCAGTTTTAAAAAAATAGCACCTCTATCCAAATTTGTGCTTTTTCAATCCAAACAAACCTGAAGTGTATTACCTGCAAGTTTATACACAACACTATGACCCAGCACTATCCTGTTTGATTGTTTCCCTGCATTTGTTGTTATAGAAACTAAGTCAGCACTCACAGATAATTACAATGCTGCCATTGATATTTCAGTGAAATATGGATTGTGCAAAGTGAAATATAAACAGAACACTAAGCTCCTTTGGTATTATTAAGGAAAAGACAGCAAGGATGAGGAAGTACTGAAAACAATTAACAACAGTCATCCTGCTCTGGTGTCTCCGCAAGGATCCCAACACTACCTGTTTAATTATTTTTTTATTTCAACAATAGGAAGGCGTGAAAAAAAAAATTCCCCTTTTTTAAACTGTGACTTGTTAAAACTACAATATATGCTTTAGTCATAAAGTTTTGTAGGCAGGACCTGATAAAATATTTAGACCCATCAAAACCACTTTATTGCTGTTGTTGCCTTTGATCATCCTGTTGCTCGTTTGTCAACTGCAATAAAGACGTGACAAATCTGCTGATGATGCCATAAACAACAGCTCTCCTTCCTTTGCTCAGGGCCAAGGGTTACTAACATGAGCTCCGAGGCTCTGCGATATTCACACTGACGGCTCATCAGGTCTCGAGGCCTGGAGCACCAGCCCTGGTTCCTGGCTGTGTCAGCTGGGAAACGCATCCCTGGTTCTCTCCAGGCAAGGCAGGCCAGGTTGGGAGTAAGACAGTGTAGCAGTGCTCCTCTGGGAGGCTGGGGCCCATCCTGCTCTGGGGCCCCCATCTGAATCTAAAACAATAGCAGCAGTATTTCCACTTCTGCTCCAAGCTGCATGCATTATCGCAAGCATGATAAAGGAGTATGGATGGTCATGAAACACCGTGTAAGTCAACCGAAGACAACACAGACATCTTTGTTCCGCTTGAAACCTAACAACAGACGAATGGCTTTATTTCATTCATCAATTTTACAGAGTGAGCTTGCTTCCACTATTTAAATATTCACAGTAATTTCACATAGACTGTCAGCAACAAAATAATGATGAGTAAATGTGAAAAGGCATAACAAGAGGAAAATATGCCTTACAATGATACATTTTCAACAGAAACCCAGGGGACACAATTGTGGTTGAGCTGTAGCTCCTCCTGATGCCAATCTGCTGCAGTGAGTGTCATTACACACAAACAAAAGCTGTCAAACTCTGTAGCAGGCCAAGAGGGCAGAATTCATTCCTGCAGGATAAATGTAAGTTGTTTATTATATCAATTCACTAGGACAAGGAGGAAATCTGTATTGGAAAAGACTGGAATGCTTGTTAGGAAGCTGCCTGTCAAATTGGCTCTGGAGACCAAGCAGATGGGCCGAACAGAGCAGGCTGGATGCAAGCAAAGAGTCGGTCTGTCTCTGTGCATGTGTGTCAGTCAATCTGGTATCTATCTATCAATGTATTCACAATGTGGGCAGACTCACAGGCTCCTCACGTTGACCCTACACATTCACAGTGATGACCTGAGAAGAAAACCCAGCCTGTACTTCTCAGGAACACCGATGTCAAGGATGTCATTCCTTTAGCAGAACACAGACCCCAGAAAAAGGGGCTGTAATTAATATGGAGCACAGATGCCAGGCTTAGACCTTCTATTAGTAAGCTTGTGTATGCAGCACCGTCAAGTCTCGGAGTACGGGGGGTATTACAGAAACAGAAGCACAAGGGAGTGCGAGCAGGCAATTACTTCTTGTTTTTGTTTTCCAGCATTGCCATTTTAATGAGGTTTGACCAGTGCAATCTTAGTGATACATCAAAGCTTTCTACAACAGCAGGATTGGAGAAGCAGGGGTAATTGAATACACTGGTACATTTATTTCCCAACAGGGGATAGTGAGCATTTCACTGCCGCCTTCTTACTTCCATGAGCTGCTAGACTTGAAATCCTCTAGAGATTAATAAAACCGTATTTCAGCAACAACAATTTGCTTAGCATTTTGAAAGACAAATATATAGTTAAATGGATGCATTATAAACATGAATGGATGGGAACAGCACTGCAGGGTTAATGTAAATAAAACTGCTTAATGTATGCTTAATTTAATTTGAAAATGCGGTGTGGTGGTCCGCTCTCTCCAAGGTCACCCTCTGGACTGGCTGCAGTATTTCTGTTCCTCTGACCAGCCATGATGGGGCTGTGATAGGTGGTGGGATGCGGGGGGAAGCCAGGGGAGGGGCAGAGGGACCAGCACACTCAGCTGGCACAGCCTAGCCACAGGGAGTATGGCATGTGGGCTGAATGCCAAAAAAAAGAACAGTTCTGAAGAGATGCCAAACTGAATTGGAGCAGGCATGGCCAAAAAGCACCTAATGCTTTATAAATGTTATTTATTTGATTGCAGCCATGATACAGGCCTGGTGTCAGACCAGTGTTGCATTACAGTCCCTGAGACCAAAGCTGATGACCTTAACTGCTTATGTAGGCTATTCTAAATGCTCGGCCAAACACATTCTAAAGTAAATCTTAGACAGCTGGCTGCTGAAAGGGAATTTCATTTAGTGCATTCAGTTGAGGGCACAATGGTAATGTCTGAGTGCAGAAACTTGGCACATTTCCTTTGTGGTGCCCTTTAGGTTAAAAGGGTAAGCACAGAGCAAATAGCACTGCAGTGTCAATGTGTGCAAGCTTGCGTATGTGCATATGTGCAACAGTGGTTCGCATACTGTAGCTGTGGTAGTATTATTAAAGTGAAACGTGGCTCCTATAGCATAGGTTAAGACTCTGTGGAGCCATGTGGCAAAGTCCCAGAGACACCAGCATGGGCCTGCTGAGTGGGGCATGGCCCGGGTCCAGCCAAATGGAACACAAATTGCCCCAAACTGTTCAAAACCTGGAAAAATTAAAGTGGGATGTAAGGCTTGCCATGTGATGCACAGTAAATATTTGGTCAAGATTAATGAAGGGGCAAAGTCTGCCAAGAAGCCTTTTTCTAGACGTCCACAGAGGGGAGACTGTGCCCAGTCTGGCATTAAAAAGAAATTTCCTTCTGCAGACAACTGCTCACTGGCCTGTCTGCTTTCCAGCACCCACTTACCACGTCCTCTCCTCAAAACACATACCAACTGTCCAGGTACACAGTGTATCTAGCCAAATACTGTTTCCTTCCATGCTACAACTGAATAGGACTTGATCACAAATGAATCTCAGCTCCTTAATTCTCATCTGCCAGTTTTCTATTTTTTATAGAAGAAATAATGTTAAACATCTGAGGAAATTTTCAAAGAAAACCTGTTTTCTTCCAGAGATGGAAACAGTGGCAGCTGTGAAGACTAATGCAAGGGAGGAAATATCCGTATCACCACCAGCCTTCAAAACTTTTTCTAAGTGGAAATAACCACCCTGAGGACATCACTTCTTCTTTCCATTTATACATAATTCCACAGATTTTCCACTCAAATTCTCCCATATAAAAATGATCAACTGTGAGGAAACCAATAAATAGATATTTTTATCTTTGGAATGCATCATTCCTGTTTTATTAGCAGCTCTAAATAAGGGTGTAGTCTGCACTGTCATACTAAACAGACAAACTGAACCATGGCAAAATTAAAGCCTATGTTCGCTATGGAGGTTTGAATTAAATCAATGAATTTCTTTCACTCAAATAGCAAAAGTATGACCATGGACAGGGGGCATAAGCCCAGCTCAAAGTCAAAAGGTAAAGAAAGTGCTTTGGATAATTTTGTCTTTGGCTACCCAGAAATCCATAAAGATTTAAAGTTCCTCTCCGGTTGTTGATTCAACCCCTAAAACTCATCTCTGTGTAGCAAAGTTGCATAATTAGGAGGGGTTTTCTATGAAAATAATCCCTTCCTGCCTTAAAATGGCTTAGATGTAACTCTACACCGTTACAGATCTATGAAGTCTCCGCCTCTCTCGCCACACATCCGTCCCCACTCGCTGCAGCTCGACACACTAGTTCACCTAGTAACGATTCTGATCAAACACTTTACACTATGCAACGCTACACAATGGCAAGTTGTAATATTAGAGAAATTAAACCATACATGTTTGAACCAGAAACCAGAAATCTCCATCTCAGTTTGTAACATATGAAAAATGTTAGTCTGTATTTGTGTTTTTAAGACTTAATCTTCAAAATGGAAATGACCAGCCCAGGCGTTGACTGCTAATTTCCAGCATATAAAAAACTCCATATGGACATTTTAACAAGGTAAAAAACTTGATTTTCACTGAAGGGCGTCTGTAAAAGTGACATCCATCATTACCATTAAAGCACTAAGCAGAGGTGGAATAATGCTGTGATTACAGGACATAATGAAATGGATTAATCAAGACTGAATGCTAAATGAAAGTAAGACAGAAGTAGGACAGATTTTATGACAGAGCACCTTCAGACATTTTGCAACAATGTCTTCTGAGCCAAGACAGGTGAGATTACTAAAGCAAAGTGCTTGTAGGGAAATGAGGGTGAGGCTCTAAACCTGAAGTGCACAGTTAATAGTTTGAAGAATGAAGCTTGTGATTAAGACTTGCTGACAGACACACGGGCAAAAGTAAAAGCAATCTTGTGTTTAAAGCCTGAGGAACCTGTCGTTCAGCCACCGACTACAATTGTTATTCAATTGGAGCTTTCATTGTGTAAGCAGGAAGAAGGGATGTCGGTGGGAGAGAAAGTTGAAGGAGGCTAAAATGTTGACAGGAAAGATTGATAAACAGCTCTGTAAGTCTTTCAAAACTGAAAAGAATAGTCTAGGCTTTATAAAAAGGTGAAAATCAAGAGGCTTTCTGTATAATTCACAAGTGTTGTTCCTGTTCAAAGGGCTCAATAGCTTTTTGCAGAGTGGCACCACACACATTATCTACAGTGAAGAAAATGGCAGAAAATGCTTGGGATTTTTTTGTGCTCATTTCAATGCTGACATCAAATTTAAGGAAAATGTCACCAATTTGCGGAAGAAGTGGGTAAGCCTGATAATAGCCCAGGATTAAAGTTAATCTCCCAACTCAGAGCAACTGTGTATTTACATGTTGGAAAATCACACAGTTATTTGAAGCCTCCTCACCATGGTTACAGCTGAATGGTTGGACTGGCTCCTAAAGCAGTCCTAGAAGAGTGAATTTCAAGGTCACCTTCTCATTAATTATGTTTTTCAATGCTTCCCCTTAAATAGAGAGCACCCCTCCTACTTTTATCACTGTCTTTTGTGTGACAGAATTAGCCCTCCGGAACTAGCAGGCTAAGTTGCTGATGCAGCTCTGCAGGAGAGTTGCTATTCGAATCTCCCAACCCATCAACTGCACTGCATTGAATTAAAAAAATAATATTTCAAAGCGTAAAATAAACAGGAAATAAAGTTGACGAGGAGGGAGAGTCTTGTCACCAGTGGGAATCTTAACTACGACAGTATTGCTGCGAGGGGGAGGAACCAAAGACATTAATCAACTAATTAGCAGACTCTCTTTTAACTGCTAATTTAATCTATTCCTCTCAGCCTCTTTAATGGTATTTTCCCCTGTCAGTTATAACCAAAGAGAGGTTTAGCATTTCAAAAGTGTATCCAGGCCTTGAAATGAGAGGGTAATAGAATGGTCACAGAGGCTGGGAGGAGGCCTGAGCTCAGGGAGTGAGAAAGAAAAGAAGGATACTGGGGAAAGGCTGTCCTCAATGCCATCTCTAGGTCTCCCCAGTGGAGAAAATGAAAGGGAGGGAGGTCTGAGCCTTTTTTAAAATGCACAAGGCAGAGTACCCCTCGGTAGCATAGCTTCACCAACCACAGCAAGCGCCAGGCCCAGGGCAGGCCCTCTGGGAGTTCCTGAGCATGCAGAATTTAGCTCCATGTGGTATGTTGGCCATATTAGTCCACACCAAAACCCTCAATGCCACACCGGAGCTTCGCACCATCTTTTATTTACTCAGCACTTCTAAAAATCAGCTTCACCTCTCTCCACATGTCCACCTTTGAGGGAAAAAAACAACACCAGCGTTCTTCGCCTCACAGTTTTTCCACCGCTCTCGCCCTAATCAGCAAATTCGAGGGCCATGAGGGACCAGAAGGAATATGCAATGTGAGCATAGGGAGCCCAGATCAAGAGTATTCCCAGAGCTGGTGTGTTATGGTACGTTTGACTGCTCCGTCCTCCCCTTCGTCCTCTGTTCTCCTCCCTACATCCATCCCCCCTTCCACACCCTGGGGTAGCCTTTGTGTAGCCGCACTCCTCCCCTCTACACTCCTCATACACCCTCAGTCTCTCGTGAACCATTCTCCTCCCCTCCTCCATGCCTTACAATCACCCTGTTAAGGCAGCACAATGCGGCCTCCCCGTCCCCTTCCCCACAGGCTTTTTTCTGCGTGTCGGCCTGCTTTATTTGAGAAAGACTGCGCTGACCAGTCACAAAAAAGGCAAGTCTTAAAAAATTGGGCCAAAACAAAAAAAAAAAAAAAGAAGAAAAAAAGTGGGGGGATGGGTAAGGGGATGAAGAGATTCCTTTCGCCACCCCACACAAACACAAACCCCATGTCCCTGCCTTTTCTTCTTGTTCACATCTATATTACTGGAGGCAGCGGGGAAACTAACACGAGACTGGATCAAGTAAGCATGCATGTACAATGTGAAATCAAATGTAATTTGCTCCTGCATTACTCGAAAAGAACATTTTTCCTAGCAGGAAGCAAAGCTGTGGGAATTCTAAGCGTGCCATTTGTGCAGCGGGGACAGAAACCAGACAACACCTTTCATGCTATAAGGGCACGCCATTCATCACTTCAAGACCAAGAGGCAATAGGGAATGTTTGTCCTCCACGTCAACTGTCAGAGCAAGATGCATTAACTATACTGACCCACGAGTTTAATATCCTGGACACGCCTGCTGCCTCCTTATATCAGCCAGCTCCACGCTAAAATGCTTGTATGAAGTTATGTTCGGGGGTATTCTTAGTGTAGACAGGCTTTACTCTGTCTGGCTGTGCATATTTGGAGCTTAAACTGACAGACAACTTGACAGACAAAGTGATACTTGCTAAGTAAGTCATGACAACATTATCAGCATGAAGTGAGCAAAATTCCTCATAACTCCCAAACAGAGCAAGCAGTTAATTCCTGAGGTATCCCAAATTCCAAAAGGTTGACACAAAAGACACAGGGAAGTATCCTGTTTTATAAAATTATCTAAATCCTCCGTATCAGCCGAGTTGAAGCCACGGCAAATTACAAACTATTGACGTCAGATGGATTTGTTAATTAATCCAATTAAGCAGAGCTTTTAGGTCATTAAAGGCAGAGCAGTTGGGGGAAAGCAGATCATTAAGAGTCACCGCCTAATTTATCTGCCCTCAAACAAACTGCTTTGAAATGTTTATCTTGTCAGTCATTAATGACTTAGCCAGAGTTTCTCACGAGCAGGAAGAGGACAGACACTGCCCTCCCACATTCCTCCATGTGGTTTCACTAAGCCAAAGTCTGCCTAATCCTGGATCTTAGGGTGTAAAACCCCGTTTGATTCGGATTAGGATCAGATTAATGTGCATTAGTGGAAGTTATGGAGATATACCGTTGCTTTATGGACACTGTCATCTTGCTTAGGTGTGAGATTTTTAAACTGAAAGGTGACACAGCAGACTTGAGACTTGTTCCCATCATGTTTCTCAAACACCCAGTGTGCTCACATAACCAGACAACTTGATTTTGGGCCTGTTTGGAACACCATTGAGCTATTTCACAACACTGATAGCGAGTGAGTAACTGTGAGAGGTGGTTAAGAGAAGAGGCAGGCTTTAATGAGAATGTGTTCGGGCCGTGTGAAAGGTGCTCGTAAGAAGCCCGGAGACAGAGATGAGTCTCACCTGTGCTCTCTGGTCATTAATTGGCTTTGGAACCTGCTGTGTCCTGTCATATCGCTATGATGTAGGAGGCGGAAGGGCTCTGCAATTTATCAGCACTTACGAGTCAATTTGTCAAGACCTCCACAGCTTGGTGCTGCTGGGACCAGGACTGATTACCAGGGCACCGCTGCCACTGCCCATATTTTTATCAGCATGAGCGCATACTCACAGTTACTCACTCTGCTGCCCTGGATATGATCACCAAAAGTGTTTACAGCAACATGGAGGTAAACTTTTTAGGGATAAGTCTGTTGTTTGCCCTGAAGATATGCCCATCCGGTTAATATATATATCACCCTAACAACCCTTATCTTCTCAAAATAATCCAAATTATCCTCTTAAGTGTGAGAAGTAAAACCACCTCTTGCCCTTATTTAAATGGTATCTCCTCTGAGGTGAGTAAGGTCTGAAGAGCAACCATTAAGTATATAGCAGGAGGACAGATCACCTGATAACAAGGCGAGACATGACAGATGGAGGTATCAATTTACAACCTTCAGACTGTGGCAATAAGCAAGTCATCACACATTTGACAGGCCAAAGGTCATCTTATCGCTCTCCTTCTATTCCACAGATACAAGTAAAATGTTCTTCCAACCCGGCCAGCAATGTGAAAATAATCTTGATACGATCCACAGAGATGTTACTGAACACCGTTAAGTCTTTACTTCAGAGATCCGATATCTTTCCTACATCAGAATGAAGTTGTTAACCCTCCAATTAGATGCAAATATGAAATCTTTTCCCTGGCAAGTGGCGTGAAATCCAATTTTCCCAACACTGGTGTCTAATCCAGGACCAATCCTTTGAGTATCTGCTGTCCAGTCCATCTCTATTAGCAGGCCCTATTCTCATGCCTCTCCCAAGGAAACATCCCCAGACATCCCCAACAGCCAGGCGTAATTGGAAACCCAGGGTGTCTGATGGACTTTCTCACAGGACGGGACCATTACAGGCTCAGGGTGGAGCAGATGGAGCCACCGCCTAGTTCTCAAAGCTCACCTCTGACCCTACTTCCTGTTTAGGTGCTATGCTGTTTCCTCAGACTACTGCGGTGTCTCAGCCTTTCTCCATCTCCGCGTCTCTGACTCTGTACTCATAAACAAAGACCCAATTCATGGCTACTATCAGAATAGCATCTGAATGTGAGCAAAGAAATTCTGCAGAACGACTCAAAATGTGAACAAACATGGACCACCAGACAGTTAAAACCTGAAAAAATCTGACAGAATCTGATTTTAGTGTAAATAAGGTGTTCAAAGATGTTCTATTCGATGCAGTAGAGAAACTAAAGTCATGACAGATGTCTGACATTTACGCTCACTTTTAGGGACATCTGGAAACAGGCTAAGAATTTGGACTGGTTATATGCCACAATGGCTTTTCAGGTTTAAACTTGAAAATAATTATGCTGACTATTGCTTGTGTAATTATATAGGTGTGCTGGAGCTACAATAAACAGTAGTAGAAGGCCTGGGTGTCCCTGCTGCTTCTCTGCTAGTATTATACTACATAGAGATTGTTCTGGTTACTCTTTTTTTATTATTATCAATTCTTTGTAAAACTTTGTCTTTGTTTAAAGTCCACCACATTCAGGATACTTAAAGTCTTTCAGTGGGGTGGTAAGCATTTGCTTCTTAACTCCGAAGCTACTGACCTGGAAAACCCCAGCTAACACGGTCCAGAAACTCTATAAAGACATCCATGTGATGGGTGAGGAGGCAAAATGTGTAAGATAATAACAAAAAATGCCAGTAGCATCAGACGACAAAGACAAATTGAAACCAAGCTGTTGTATTTTCACATAATAAATGGCACCAAATTGCATTAAAATAGTCACTGGAAGAGGACAAATGAAAACTAAGAATGTATGTCATTTGATATGCTGCAGATTTTCATTCTAAGAGCACATAAAAAAAAAAAAAAAATGTTGCACTCAGCAATAATAGTCATCCGGGGGAAGAATCATGACATACATGGAAACATGGTCCCCATTGGGGCTCGTGCTGTCTGTATGACCGATGATAGCTGCTCTCTGCACTGATCCCATATGGCCTCAGCTCTTTATGTGTGACTTTATGTGTGCTCAGCTTTTAAAAGTTGGACAAACCCTTTATCCTGTACATTGACTTTGTTGGTCGAGAGGAAAATTTCCCTGTTATGTCACTTTGCATTTGTCTTTTTATGGCAATAAACCTAAAAATACAAACCAGAGATGAGCCTCTTCCAAACATCTGAGTAAGGCCTGAAACGCACTCAGTGTTTGACTTAAGTCCAATGTTCAGAATTAGGTTCTAGTATAGTTGGCGAAGTTTGTGTCTATAACTGCACCACTGCAACCAGTTTCACATGAGAAGGCATTTCTTTTTATACATTTTGACACTTTGTTTAGTGATTTTAACTGAAACTGTGTATTATGCAGGCACTGTAGTCTAATTTAATTATTCTGTGTGGGTTGTAGCATCAGAAAATAAAAATTCAACTGGCAAACCCCAATAAAAGGCTACGAGACTCCTTACCTGAGCACACATGGAGAATTCCTAACAGAAATACAAATCCAATTGAAGTTGGAGACATCATTCAACGTCTCTCTTATGAGAAATGTCCTTGTGTAATCCAAATTATTCAAAAAGCAATTGAGGCATCCGCTCCTTCATGTCAAGCTGCAAGACAAAATCTCAGAATCCAGAGTTTGAAAAAGAAAAACAAACAAAGATTTTGGTTTGTGAGTCACAAAAAAGCAAAATAGAGCAGTCCACAAGCACCCTGCTTTGACTTCTTGATATAGGTGAGAAGGAGGGTTAAAAAGATGGGGAAATGAATAAAGAAACAGTTCCAAACAGCTCGAAATTTCACCACATGCTCTGTTCCGGTCCAACTGAATGGTAGCATGCGTTAAAAGAGAAGTGAAAGAGCTCTATCCTTTCTTTGAATTCATCCCGTTGCTGCTCACTGATCAACCAGTCGATCTCATTCAAATCATTTAGTTCCTTTGTGCAACAACAACAAAAACAATAAATCCGCTGCAAAGTTAACTCCAGAGCGAGTAAAAAAAAAAATCCGCTGAAAAACAAAAAAGAAATGCTTGCAGTCACATTATTTCAGTCCAGTTCTGGATGTGTCACTTGAGATCGGAAACTTTGCTACTTAGTACTGCTGTCCTCTCCTCATCCAGCCGATCCGGACGCCAGATCAGTGCAACTTTTCCATCACTTCTTTCCCCTCCAGTTCTGCGCTCCAGCAACTCCGACCGATCCGAGTGCGCGTCGCAGACACCGAACCTCACGCGAGAGGGGCGCAACGCGGATTCATATTCACAGCATTTCATTCAAGGAAAAGCGGAATGCCTCGTCAATTGGTATGCGCCTCTTTCTACCCCCTCCATGGACCCGACAATGTTTCCCAGAGAAGAAATTTAACCTCTTCCCGCCTGGATCCCACCGAAGCTCCAGCGCAGCTCTCTGGTAGGATTTTCTTGAAGTGCGTCCAATAGTAAGAGAAACCTTATAAAACTACCTGGACGTGTTTTTTTAAGTCTCTCTGCGGTTCTTGACTACAAACAAATGTAACAGCAGATTGCAGTGATATTCCTGAAGGGACTCCACAGTGTTTTTTTGTTTTTTTTAAAGAACTCCGGAGTTATTATATAATGGTTCAAACATAATTTGGGGTTTTGTTTAGTCTCCTGTGGTTTCACACCCCATTAATATTTCAACTTACAAACGGATCTAGCTATAAAACACTATTTTTATCACTCTAAAAATGTAGCTAAATATAGGATAGATACTTAAAATGTATAAAGTGATGTAGCTTACTGTGTAACTACATAATTTGTACTAAAATACTTAGTTTTACGCATGAAATTGCAGGAATATGTTGCCTCTATAACACTGGGAGATTCATTCATAAATATTCTGTAATGTTTGCAGTACACAGTATGAATATATTTTAAAATAAACCCGAAGAAAACAACCCACAGTTTATCTACATTAGTCCACTGTGCATCACTTTATTTAATTAAAATACGGCCTAATAATTAAGTGAGTATCCTTGGTAATAATAAAAAAAACATTTTTTCCAATATGACATAAACTAACTAATATAAAATGTGTTTCTCATTTTTTCCTCTTCAGACGTCAGTGAAGTGGAATTTCTTCTCTGCAATCATTCTCTAATTCTCTGAAGCTAAATGTATCTATTACAGCTTTTACAGCAAGTGGCTCCTTTAGATCTGCATCGTAAATGTGCAGTTTATCTTATACTAAAAGATCCAAATTGTGGAGAAAAAAAAAAGAATGACTGAAAAAAAACAACTGAAAGACTTTCTTCAGCTCAACTCAAAGCTCCTCCGTCTGCTCCAGTGAACATTTGTTACCCAACAGCGCCCTCCAGTGAAAGAAGCAGGAACTAATCCTGCTCAGTGCTGCTTTTCCCAGCAGTCTATCATGCACATGTCTGCTTTAGTGCTTAGTGATGCATTAGTCATCAAGTCCAGGGGATCTCACACAGTTTCATATATCAAACAGATACAAATCATGATGATCCTTTCTCTGAAATGCACTCTTGTGGGCTGAGAAACTGACGGGGAAAAAAAACATATTCAACACTAATTCGCACTAAAGGAAATTTGCTGAATTCAGCTCATTGGTAATGAATAAATGTGCAGCTATAATACTGTATAGCTCTACATCATATGCTCCAGCTGCTCTAACTAATCAGAGTACAACTCAGTCCACATGACTTGGATTTTTTTTATAAAGTGCACTGTAAAGTGAAATAAACGGAGTATAAAAAGCCCTTAAAAGCATTTCTGTTAGAACAGAACCATGACAGTACTTTGTACAATGAAATGCAAACATGGAAATCTGAAATATAATTGCTAAAAAATATAGTTATTCTCTTACAAATGTCTGAAAAGTTAAATAAAATGCTGTTCATCACATTTTGTTAATGCTGCAGTTTAAAGAAAAGTGTACTTAGAGCTACTTTAACCCTTTACTGCTTCAGCTTGAAGAAAACTGCATGATTGACACATTAAGAGAGCAGCATGCCTTTGTACTCCCAATGTGTTTTTTCCCCCTCATTCATCCATGTGTGCATTATATTACAGTTTACACTCTCCATTTACACTCAATTTACACTCTCCATTCTCACTCAGCTCTCATGTGCACAGTTCTCCTGAAAGCTTTATACAGCCCTGAATCTGTAAAGTGGCTGTTCAGCTTAATGCCACCAATTGAATAGTAAGATTTCCTCCAGCCAGCAGCAGCAGCAAAGAACAGAAGCAATTATCAGCATAGACCAGTGTGAGACTCATCAGCATAGGAAGGAGAGTGGAAGGGCTGGTTGCTACAAGAGAACAAGAGCTTTTTAAATGCTTGATGTAGCACAGCAAAGAATAAAACACAGCAATAAAACTGTATCACACAAAGTATCACAGGTCACTGATAAGGCCTTTGTGTCTTTTTACACACATAAGCTGCAAAAAACACAGATAGGAATGCATAAAACAGTAAAGATGAGGCTGATATGTGTGAATTGTTATCTTACTGGTCTTGCTGTATTGTCAAAATCAAAAAGCAATGTGCTACTCTTGGACTCTGGCCATTTTGAAATTTTTATGTTCCATCAAACTCTTTTTTATTCAGTTTTGGTTTCACCCTTCTTCTATGGTTGTCAAAAAAAGAAGAAAGAAAAGCAAAGAGAAGCAAGGGGGGAAAAAGCCCAGTGAGTGCAGGTCATGATGACTGAGCTCTGTAAACAGGGAGGCTCTCTGTCCTCGCTCTTCCCCCTGCAACCTTGATCAGACCAGCAGAGGCACAAAAAATGACATACTATCGGGGCTGTGATGGCAGCGGCCGAGAAAACAGAGAGCTTTTAACACCACAGCTAAATCGTTTTTGCACAAAACAACTTCCAAGAATTTACAAGGTACAAAATGGTAAAAAAAAAAATCCCCTCCTTGACTGCAAAGTGCTCCAAGGAACGCTGTAACAGCCACTAACCGAAATGATTTCTGATGTTGTCGAAAAGTTTTTTGGGTGACAGTTATGTAACGTAGCACTTTTGTACTTACTGTGAAAGACGTGGCTACATTTGTGGGAGTGTCTCAAGGTCTGGTGGTTCTGCTGAAGTCCAAGATTATTAGTCAGCCGTTTGCACCACTGAGACTTCTGCAAACCAGCGAGCCGATGGGCCACGTGTGGACCTTTGTGGTCTTTAGGGACTCCCAGCATGACCAGCATTGAAAACAGCACCACCAGCAAGCACACGATCTGCATGGTGAAGTGTAGGAGCAGTGGAGGTGTGCATATACCAACTTTCCTGCCAGTTCTGTAGCTGCAGAAGTGAAGAAATGCCAAAGAAAGTTCCCCAATTCACTCCTGCCCTGATTTAATCACAGATATACCTTGAAAAGTGGCAAAAAAGTTAAGATCCAATCCAACAATCCTCTTGCAACTGCAAACATTGCCGCACTTCCCAACAGTTCTTCATGCTGCTATCCTCGAGATCTGCCAAATACATAAACCCCTGCAGTCTTGGCTGGTCTCCTAAATCCAGCGACAATGTTTCCCCCCAGAGTACGATGGGATCTTAATGAGGGCAACCCTGTATACAATGTGCTTGGTGAAGTTCACTCCCCTCTCCGTTTCACCATCCCATCGCTCAATGGTGAGTCTGTCTCTCATCTTCCCGGCCTCTTTTTTTAATGTCTTATAATTCTCTTTTTAATATTCAGAAACAGTTTGTGGAGGTTCTGTCTTTTCTTATGATGTTTCTATGTGTTCAGCAAGACGGGGGATCCTGTAGACTCCATGCTGGGTCTCTTTTCAGATGTTTTGGCCTCTGCACAAAACCTAGGCCCCCTCAGCATAGAGGTGATGGGGTGACACACAGGCGGGGTGAGGCGAAGGAGCCCACATTCCCCTTTTTCTTGACTAAGACTATTTAATGGCTTTCATTCCCATCTCGCCAGCGCACCAAACAAGATGGCATAAAACAAAACATTTCCCCCTTGAAAAAGAAACTCCCTGTTGAGAGCCAAACACAACACTCTTTTCCTAGCAGACAGGAAAAGTGATGCATTTTGGGATTTTGCATTCCACTGGCTGAAGTTTTACCTCCTGGATATGTTTAGGGCATAAACAGAAACTTGGAGTCACCTTGGCCAGAAGCAGTCACAGGTATGTTTGAGTTTCCTTCCTTCCACTTTAGCTGGATTGTTACCATACTTCACTTGCCTCACATTCACTACAGTCTTTTATCATTCATGCTCTGTCCTTGAGGAGCCATCCTTTTATTTATTCATTGTGCTACTTTTCCTTTTACAAGACAGCAATTCAAATTTACAGCCTTTGTGAGTTGGCAATGGGCAGCACATCAGCAAGGTGTTTTGAAAAGATAAACACAAATAACGTGTTAAAAAGGACTTGCTTGAATGAGCTCTTTTAGCACTTTCCAAGACAATCAGTAAATAGCTGCAGGGTAACTTTGTCCTGCTTCTGTTTTTTGGGCTTTGATCCATTTTACAGTTACACAAGTAGCCCGTCACAAATCAGAAACAGTATCTGGGCTGACTGAGTGAACCAGTCAGGAGTGCAATGTCCTCTGACAAGCAAGGTCAAGGCTCTCAGCGCTGTTTTATGCTCATAAACAGACTTGAAGCTGCATGAAATAGAGGTTAGGAGGCTGAATAAAACACTGGCTGACCAACGGCATCAATTTTCATCATTTCAAAGCTCTGTCCTCTTCTGCTCTCCAGCCAAAGGAGGGCCTGAGGCTTAAAATAGACAAGTGTAAACATATGGAATGGCACTTACTCCACTAAAACCAACACTTATCCATCTTTTACGACACATGGAAGTATATCCTTTCCACAACTTCCTGCAAGAAGCAACTGTTGCATGATGGATATGTGTGGTAGATTGAATCCGCAGCATATATCAAGTTAAATGAAGACTGCTTCGCCATGCAGTGGGTTAACAATGAGAACTGACCCTTCTCTGTCAGAGTACTCTCGAGAATGAGATGATTTTCAGGTGGAATGACAGATTGTTAACATGGGACAGAGACGGGATGGAAGTAAAGGGCGGGAGAGAAGAAGTGATGTGAGGATAGATGACGTCAAGTCCTGAGGAAGTTAGATCGTATTGGTGTTACTGTGTCAAAGCTAAAAGAGGCAACAAATCATTTTTGATTGGTTGCTGAGGGAGCAGTGAAGCTCCAGGAGCACAAACTATGTGCACAAGTGGCTGCCATCATAAGAAATTTATTGTTTGACTTGCAGCAACCTTCTATAATGTCTCTAACTACTGAACAGCCAAACATTTAACGCGTTAATGACATGGTTAAGGTGAATCAATGTGGTGTGTAAGTGTAGCACACATGCCATTACTGTTTGGACGTTTGTCTTAAGAGCCAAAAGACAGTGAATGAAATTCAAAACACAGCCATCAAGTTAGACTAAAATCAATCAGACTTAGAGTAACACATTTCAGCCAACATGAAGTGCAGTTTTGTCATTTTTCTGGAACATCTACGGCAGAAACTTCAGTAACTGTCAGGCCGTTTCACACTGTCTGTCTACTGTGGACAATTACTCCAGCCCTTCAGCTCTACATGAGAGCTGCTCAAGAATGCATCGTTCTGGGCTCCATCCCAGAATACATACAGTTAACCCACTCAGATGAACCCCAGAAACAAGCCAAAAAGTCTTTTAAAAACTAGACAAGTCTAAAAACTGTTTTTGTCACTATTTTATTGAGAGTTTGCCAGAGTAGAGAGAAAGAGACAGGAAATTTAAAAAAGCAAGTAAGATGCAAAGCGCTGAGCAACAAATAGAAGAGTGAGAACATTCTTCTTCTCACTATAGGCTCTCTGTTCAGCTTTCAGACATGATAGAAAAGACAGGGATCCAGTGAAAGAAAATGACAGTGAACTAAACAAATCTGTTTCTGTTCAGGGAATGCCCCCATGCATGACGCTGCTGCAAGAAATGTGAGGCGAGGAGTAGGGGGAGCAGCAGACACTGAGGAAAAAGAAAGAGGGGGAGCTTCGCAGGATGCCGCAACGAAGTTTGGAGCACAAAGCAGGATGAGGCGATAAACAGGCTGTTGCTTTTCCGCTTGCCTGCACACACTGAATCCCTCTTTCCCTGTCTTTTAATGGGCCTCACATTAGCATCTGTTTAGCGTCAGCCTCAACATGGCCTGTGGAGGATGATTAAAATAACCCAGCTATCGCGTAACATCCTGGCAGCGACATCAAAATACGGTCAGACGTTGGAATATTTGCAGCAACAGACGTTTTAGAAAGTTTGTACGAACGTTCTCCACTTAACAATATTTATTAGCTGCTCCTGTTCAAATATTCCTCTTATGAGATTACCTTCCCTGTGGAAAGATATACTTTAATATGCCAGGAACAAGCATTCAACATTAAGATTATTATGGAGCACTTCATCATCTACAGTATCAAATATGTTTTCATGCATGGATGCACTTGTATAAAAGAGATGAACAAAATTACTCAATATTAAAGTATCTCTGACTGTCCTTGGCTGCTCGTCTTTACTTTGAATGCAGCTCATTGGGTGACCTGAGTCTCACCCCTCCCTCACAGAAAGGCATAGTGGAAGAAACAAGCAGCATTGTGTTTCATGCTTAATTGGCTTAATTGGCTTAGAGACACGGGAGCTTTAATGAGTGACAGTGGGGCTCAGGGTAACCGAGCCAAAAGATTCTTTTGTTCTTATCACTGCTGGATCTTAGCCAACCACATAGCAGTGAGATCCAAGACGAGATCCCGACCAAGAGCAGAACCACAGTCTGACTTTTATTTAAGTGATAACACAAACAGCAGTTTCCTGGTCAAATTCATTACATGCAAGCCATGCATTGTATCTGCATTAAATATTTGAGCTTTAGCTGTTAGCAGCAGAGAAATAAGACTTCTATTATGAATTTATCTAACAAGTTTAAATATTAAGGCTAAGACCCTACAGTGTGAGAAAATTAAATAATAAAATACTACAGCTAAAACCCTACAATATTCTAGAAAACACGAAATACATTGATAAACATAATGGAAATACTCCTGGAATTGACTGTAATTGGCGCTATATAAATAAAATTGAATTGAATTGAATTGAATTGAATTGAATGCTAATTTACCAGATTACAGAACATTATGAAGATCCTACAATAACACTAGCAGCTCTATGAGCTTGTGTTTCTGTACAGTGAGCTTTAAGCTAAATGTTGCAGTATGCTAACACTCTGGCACATGTCAGCAGGACGCTAACATGCTAAGTTTGACAGATGTAATGTTCACCAAATTCGCTACTGTAATTTGGGATGTTAGCTACTACTAAACACAAGACGATGTGGGCTGATGGGAAAATTATCTGGTTAGCAGGTACTTTAATTTAACTGATAATGATAAGTTCTGCTGAATAACCAGATCTAGGAGATCAACAGTTTAAAAAGTTTATCCAGAGGGGAGCATGAAAATTTCACAATACATCCAATAGAAGTTGAGAAATTTCACTCAAAACTGACATAGCTAGATGAAAACAAAAGCATATCGGAGGAAATCATGCAGATTCATCCTCTGTGACCATGAATGTCTGTAAAAATTCCATTGCACTCAATCACCAGTTTAATCAGTGCAATTAAAGATACTTTGACTTGGACAGATGGACCAACCACCCTGATGTCTCCAGACCCACACTACACTGTTACTGGGGCTAAATGCAAGTTAGCACTCAGATCAAACTATTTTCTGCAGTTTTATAGGCTAAATAATCATTCCTGATCCAAATCATTTGGTTTTCTACATTTTTTTCTGTCACACCATTGAAAAGGAATCCATCAAAGAAGTAAAAACACAAATTGTTCTTTCAATATTCTAGACAAACCACAACTGCAAACCCACAGTGCCACAGAGCTGAGAATTAATGGGACATTAATATTTTTGTTTCTGCAAGAATATTTCTTCCAGAAACTTTCCAGAGCTGTACTTAGAAAATCATTCTTCAGTAGTTGCGGTTTCAGCGGGGCCTTAGAGCCAACATCGGTGACGGATCTCTCTCCGAAGACCCCGAGCAGACAAAAATGCAAAGATGCTGCTCATGCTAAAAGCATTCCCCGTCTCTCAAATAAAAAGACTATTCTTTCTTTTTCTTCGCCTGGTGCGATCAGCTGTCAAAACAAACGGGCGCTGTGATGGATGTAATAAATATGATCGATGGGATATCTGGTGCTGCTGACCTCACACCACGCGCCAGAGTCGAGGGAGCAGGTGCTGCTCAGATTTACAGCCCCCCCACCTCATGATACTCTCCTCTCTCACACAGTGATGCTGAGCCCTGCTGAGACACAGTCACACTGTCGAGCCTCCACAGCCCCCTACAGCTCACAGAAACAAGCTTATTATTGGCTCTGGCTGAACTTCACGTGCAACATGACTATGCATGAATCAAATCACCACTAATAAAACCAGCAATGATTTTCCAGATCATCAAGCCATCAGTCACAACTGACAGTCATTACAGTAATTCCTTCTGGGAGGAGAACACACAGGGCTGTCAGTGAGGTCGAGGCACTCCTTATGTGTGTGCTCATAAAGATGGCTAATTGATCTGAGGGCGAAGGCAGCTCTGGAAACATAAACTAACATATAACTACAGTGTTTTGCCAGAGATCATAACAAAGACACTGCTGTGGATGGATCATTAAAAAACTGAATTTACAAGGGGTCTAAATTAGCTCTGAAAGTGTTTTATATTACCAGTAACTACAATAAATTACACGTATATGTTCTAATGTCAGTAAATTCAGAGCAGACAGAGGACTGATGAGCAGACTTCAGGGAGTTTAGAGCACTTCACACTTGTAATTATTAGAATATGAACTCTCTCGCTGTTGAAGGTGTGGCTAAAATTTGATTGTAGTTTGTTTTTAACCTAATAAATCCAAAAGGTTTGAATGGCATGAATACTTTGAAAAAAAAACTTTACGATTACACCATTGTCCAAAGCCAGAACTGTAAAAGAAAAAAAATCTATATGTTTCAATCAAAAATTCATATAAAATGTTTGCTTTAGAAGAAGTAGCCATGATCTTTTCAGCTGTGACCAACAGATGTGACAAAAATTCAGGGATTATTTCACTGTACTGCAAGATATTTACACAGAGCTGAGAGAAAACTAATTAAAAACAAAAATCTGTCATATCCAGAGCTACCATTTTGTTCCAGTAGTAGTAACACCTGTGGGCATTTGGAAGAATGTTGTAAAAGTTTTTTTTTCATTTTTTGTAAAAATGTATAATTAAAAAAAAATACGGTTTTGTTATGATTTATGATATGATAAATTTGCTCACTGCACAGAAGATGTTTTTGATGTTTCTCTACTCCTAGCCATAACTGTAGTGTTTCCATAGAGGTGCAGAACTTTATATTGCAGTAAACATTTAGTCCACGGTGACAGGAGCAAAAAAAATGCCCAGAAACTGCTTGGATTTCAGAGGTTTACTTTAAAAAAAAAAAAAAAAAAAAAAAAAAAAAAAAAAAAAAACAGCCTGCTAAGAATTGTGGCTGCTCTTAATATGATTCTACTGAGGTATGAAATGAATGCTCTATAAACATGCTATTGTGCTAAAAGGATCCTATTCTGATGGTACAAAGAGTCAATTCGCCGTATTTGTGATTATTAGAAAAAGTTCACTGCTGCCTCTTTTGTAAAGACTACAATGAGGAAAAGTCTTTTAAGGGCCATTGTGCATCACATTCAATACCAAGTGTGACTCACATACACGCTTCCTAAAAGGACCACACTTTTCCTAGGGGCTTTATATCGACACTATTGCTGCCGTATTAAAACTTTGCTACTCTTATTGACAGGCACAACAAAGTGCTTTGACCTCTGAAATTTAATCGCACTAGGTCACATAATTACTAGGATTTCTTCCTGAAATATTAACCCACCGATATACTGTAAGCTGGACTCTGGTGTCTTATGTGACAGGTTCGCTCTTCTCATCTTTCCTTATCCAGTTTACATTTGTACTGTTGTGTGTTGGAGACTGATAGAAACAAAGACAGGGCAGATTACGTAGTCACGTGTGGAAAATTGTTAATTTGAATTTGCGAACCGGGCTGCACAGTGGTGTAGTGGTTAGCACTTTCGCCTTGCAGCGAGAAGATCCCTGGTTCGCATCCCGGCTTTCCCGGGATCTTTCTGCATGGAGTTTGCATGTTCTCCCTGTGCATGCGTGGGTTCTCTCCGGGTACTCCGGCTTCCTCCCACAGTCCAAAAATATGCTGAGGTCAATTGATTATTCTAAATTGCCTGTAGGTGTGAATGTGTGAGTGCTTGTTTGTCTATATATGTAGCCCTGCGACAGACTGGCGACCTGTCTAGGGTGTCCCCTGCCTTCGCCCGAGTCAGCTGGGATAGACTCCAGCCCCCCCGCGACCCTAATGAGGATTAAGCGGTGTATAGATGATGGATGGATGGAATTTGCGAACCACCAGCTCCTGTAAAGTTAGATGAAATAAAGCATTTCCTCCTCTCCCTTTTGAGATAATAAAGAATGTGTCCCACTTACTTCCTGAGACAACACTTATTATCCTTTCACTGGGAAATTAAATGTGTTTGACAGGGCAAGAGCAGCTGATTATTAACACTTAGCAAAACCCCATCCAATCTTCTTCCCAATTATCATGAGGACACTAGAAACGTGAATCTGAATATTCTCATTTAATTCTCACCTTATAGTCTTTGTGCTTTCGACCCCTGAACACTCATGCTAACTCCCATTTCAAATCTCACCCCCGGCTCCAGTGCCTCTTGCCCACATTACTCCACTTGCTATCCTGACAAGAATGGCTAATAGTCTCATTTCCGTGGACGGGAGCTAAGCTAAGCTGTGCAGATCAGGGAGATGAAAAGAGATTGGATGGGGAACAAAAAACCTCTACCGGCCACAGCAGCTCTGAGCCTGTGGGGAAGCTGCAAGTAGGGCATTAGTGCATGGTTATAACTAATTAAATCTCAAGTGAATCACTCCCCCAGGCGTGGCCAGGGATCTTTCTCTGCTGTTGCACTGCTAGGAAATGAATCTGCTGCTGTGCTGGGGATAATATGTGAGAGCAGAGGTAGCTGAACATGTAGCACGCCCTTTTCTTCCTGTATCATGACCATCAGGGTACTAAGACTGACGAACATAAATGAGTGTCATGGAAACGTGACACCATGATGCTGCGGTGACTCTTGGGTAATATATGTGAGGGTGACACTGCCAAGGAAATTGGTTTTCAGGGAGGGGACTCAAGGCCGGTGCAAGAGCCCAGTAATGAGAGCGAAGGATGAATAAAGAATCGAGCTCTCTGTCTCTCTCGTGGTAAAGCTGTCAGTGGCGTGTTTCCAGACACAGACCACTTCACCTCCATATCAATAAGGAGGAAACATGCAGCCCGTCTCCACCTACTGAGGCAGGAATATGCAGACAACCAGTACACAACAACACCTCTCTGAAGATACACTCTTTTGCGGATATTTATTACTGCAGAGTTGAATATACCTTTTGTATAGTTATAAATGTGAAAACAGGTAGCATCAGCTAAAGTCTGATTCTTGTTCTATCAGCCTTGACTGGTTGTGCTCATAAAACAAGTGAACAGGACTGGGCAATGCTCCCACAATGCTCATTCCTCCTAAATATAATGGCAGTATGGTATAATCAGATCGAATTTAAAGTTTAATCCTCTGAACCCAAAACAGTTTGTGGGTCGTTTTGCTCTCTGATTTTCCACTGCACTATGAAGTTCTGCACCTTGTGGAAACAACTCAACTGTGCCTAGAAGTAGGGAGGACTCAAAAATGTTGTTTGTGCAGACTGACAGTTTCAATTAATAAAACATTTAACAATAAGCAGAATTCCTTTGATTATTTATTGCACATTTAGAAACATGTGAATGTTAAATGAAATACCAGGACTTTAAGCTTAAATTTAGATTGTTTTCCCAACTGAACGACATGTGACAGATGAGTAGTTCAAAGCCTGTCAGAAAGTTGAAAATCCAATGATTCCCTCTTGTTTTGTTGTTTGTTTGCTTGTTTTCATTTTCCAGTTCCTGGCTGTGATAAATGCTCTAATATTGTCAGGATTTGTGCTTCAGAGGGTTAGGAAACAATATCTGAGCTAAATTTGATGTTGTTGTTTGATGTGTTTAAAATTTTACCTTTTAAAAAAGTAGGTGCTGGATTTCGCCAAACAATTTTCCCAGCTTCAGCTTCTGTGGTCACATTCTTATACTATTTGTGCCATAAGTTTGAATAAATAATAAGTGTTAAGAGACAAAATGCCAGCTGACAGAACTGTGTCACATATCACTTTGAATTCATATTTCAATGATGGTATGTGCCATTACTGTATCAGCCAGAGGTCAGGATCAGCAGACTTTTGTTTACATAATACAAGACAAATGTCAGCATGCTCAAACCTCTAACTCATAAAACCTCCTGGAGGGTCTGAAAGGCTTGTTACCTTAAAAAAAAAAAAAAATGACATGACATATTCACCTAAACCAAATCTCAGCTTGAAATAACATTATTTCATCAAGCTCTCTTTATATTCCATGTCTCATTTAAAAAGTTACAGAAACTCCATTGTTTGACAACCAGATTCTGTAAAGTAACAATATTTTATAGTCCTTATTGCAACAGAGAAGCCATTAGTCAGCTGCGACTAACAGTTATGTGACAAAAATTCTGTGATTCCCTTGAGCTGAACTCGGCTGAACTGCAGGCTGTGTTTTAAAAAATAAAATAAAACGTCCATAGTAAAGTATCAATATAGAACCACCTTTTTTTCCCTAGTATTGGCACCTGTGGGCCTTGTACATGTTGATACCAGGTTTTTTTGTTCTGTTTCTAGCCATGGCTCTGCTGTTTTCATAGAGGTGAATGACTTTATACGGCAGTGAAAAATATAGTTAGTAACAATATGATAAGAGCTAAATATTTAGGATTAAATGTTAGACATGTACAAACAAAGAGAATCAGATATTTAACTTTGGTTACAAGCAGGAGGAGGGTCTTGGGAGAAATACCTCACAATGCATACTAATTGTTTTATATTTTGCTGGTCTAGCAGTTCTTCCAATCAAGCGATGCATCAAATTCCGATGGTATATGCACCATAGTGGATGTTTCAGCTACTCACCATTACCCTCTGCGCTCTCAGAGTTTCTCTGTAAAGGATCCTACATCAAAGCTCAGCTGGATGCAAAATACAGTATGTTGGAGTGCATGACAACATCAAAAGTGACTGGAACAGAGTGCAGTCTGTATCTCTTAGATCCTGTCTTCATTTTTATCAATAGCAGTGTTCTATTTTCACCCTAGAACTGTGGAATAAGAGGCTGCATTGTGTGCTGATGGATGTTTCCTATTCCATCTATGACGTCTTTGTGATTGTTCAGCAATATTAACCTCATTGCCTCCACAGCTCTCGGTTAAATGTAACTTTGTTCGCACATCACCTGCCTGCACATCCATCAGAACAGTGAATGGTTTGTTGAAGACCTTCAAGGGCGACCGCTTTGACAGAAAATAAAAAGCTATACTGCGAGACCCCCCCTTTATTCTGTAGCCAATCAACGATGACAGCGTGGCAACCTCCTGCTCCCTGTCTTTATTTCCATAACCCGACAAATAGAGCCGCTCTGTGAAGTTGCCGTCCTTTGTGATCTGTGGCAAACGCTATGGTAGCTGTCAGTGGAGAGGGAGGATATGAGTGCTGATGTGCTCTCTGAAGTAACGCTCAGCCTTTCATGTGGAGGCAGAAGAACCAAAGACCTGTCTCCCCGGTGCACGTCTGCCTGCTAAGCAGCGGCCAGCAAAGTGTAAGTGCAAGAGTATCAGCGAGCCTCTCTAATCCGCTGCCTTCACACAGGTCAGTCTCATTTATTATGAATGCAAAGTTCTGTGCAAAGGTCTTTGATATCAGGAAACAATTTAGAGCTGGCTGAGAGTCAACGTCTTGCGGGACCAATAAAAAACACTTTTAATGTATTGCGAACTTCAGGTCAGCATGTGGTTCCTTATAAAATCCCCAGTAGGCCGAATTAATCCCAGGTGACGACCATATGAGACATTACCGTGTCATTGCCAGAAGTGTGCCAGCTGTTTTCAGTTTCATAAGAAGCAAAGAAGGTCAGGTTTTAAGTATCACTGATAGTGGTATATTCCAGATATGCAACAACAGGTCATGATATCAGGAACATACCATCCTCCTCCCTCAATGTCATGTATAGAGTGCGATCAGATAATCAGTGAAACATACTCATAAATCAATAAACCTCTTGCTCCATGAAGGTCACTGAGATCACATGACTCACAATTAAACACAAGCGGGCACCTAAAAGATTCTTCGCTCCAACACTTGAAGGTGCAGTTTTTCACTTTAGCTCAAATTGGCAGCTGTCAAGATCATCCTCACGTTCCATCCGGCGAGTCACGCTCTTTGAAAATGGAGTCTTTGGCAGCCGCCCACTTTTGCGCTATCAGGGGCAGACTGAGGTATTAGGGCACATTAATCTCATTTCCAATTCACTGACTGGGCCAGATCGATTTCCTTCATTTTCATGCACAGATGGGATTAAATGGCCAGATTAAAGATGAACTCCTGGCAGTGTCCACCAGACAGATTTATCACTCTAAAGATGAACACAGATGCAGCGAGGCAGATACGACATGATTTTCCCCTTTAAACTCTGCATTCAGAGCCTGCCAAGTCTGTTAAAACTGGGAACTAATGTGCTAACTGGCAGTTTAAATTGAAAGATTCCTGCACTAATAGTTGTTGGGCTGAAACTTTTGAAATGTCTTGGCATTACTGTTGAAGGCCACAGCATGATACCAATGATAATTGTATGGTTCTTTTGGTTATTTTGCTGAATTTCAAGCAAAATAAAATCTGGAGCTGCCAAGCTGCCACACATGGTGATGGACCTCATAAAGTTTTTTGGCAGTTAATTTGGATTTCCTTTTTCTTCACAAGGTTTCCTGAAGCTGTGTGAGGTCCAGTAAATCATCAAGTGAGGTAGTTTCTCCTTGCTGCGACAACACACTGTGAACACTTTTCCCCTTCACTCTGGGGAAATAGTGCCAAAAAAAAAAAAACAAAAAACTTGCATCATCAGTAATTTCCTCCAGACCTGATTCCTTTGTGTACTTGTGTGTGTGTAAGTTAGTCCCTCAGGTGGACCACATTTCTGCCTCTTCATTTCCCTTCAGTTTGTCTCTGGAGATACCGGCTACAACAATTGATGCAATGTTTTTAGTGTCTCAATTTCCCACATTTCTTTTCTTTCAAAACTGTGAAATTCTCGCCAGCAGTCACAACACAGTGGCTGTTAATAAATATACTGTATATTTGCCATAAAAACACACGTGAAAGTACAGTCCGACAGTACTGTTTATTCTGTCAAGAGTCTCTTCAGCTTTGGAGGAATTTCTGATTGAAAAATGTAAACAAGTTGGTTTCCCCGAGTGCATTCTGTAATCCCACTGACTGACTCTCAAGAAGGGATTATATATAATTGGTTTGTATATCAGCTGTGACAGACAACACATGCTTTCTGATTTTGTGTAAAACTGTTTCTCATAAAGAGTGAAATAAATCAAACTTAATTCTCTTTTAACCCCCTGAAACCCAAAAATCTGCAGCAGGTTTAAAAAGCATGTAATTATTTTAAAAATCACCAAAACTACAGTATTTACTGTAGCCATAAACTGTAAAAGTAGAAAGAATGGTTGGATTTTTAAATTTCAGAGGGTAACTGAACTTCTTGAGTGTGATCTTTGGGGCTACAAAGACAAATTACATTCCATTTTATCACTATCACTTTATTCTACATGTTTAATTTAAAAAATTGCTCTAACCAGATTCTATACGAAAATTAGTGCTATGAGAACTTGGAAGAGTGTTGTACATATTGATTCCAGTTTTTTTTTTACTTTTAATTTTTGCAAAATAAATAAATACATTAAGCTTTTGTTTTTTTTCTTTTTTAAAGATTTATTATATTATAATGCTGTTATATATAAAAGACATCTTTGAGCTCTCTACTTCTAGCCGTGGTTGTGCTGTTTCAATAGATGTTCCAGACTTTATATTGCAATTAAAAATGAGCCCACAGTGAGTAAAAATGTGACAGGAGCAAAACACGCCCAAAAAAGGCACAATAAGGAGCCAGTCCACAGCTTTTAAGACAACACTCTGCTTGGAACACTAAAATGACATAGATCTCTTTTCCTTCACTGAAGTCCAGAACTATGAATGTGCAAATATTTTTCATTTTAATAATTTACTGCAGGACACAGTACGTCTCCTGCTTTACTTTACTTCTACAACCACTTAAGTTGCAAATGAGATCAAGACTGGCATCTAAACTAGTTACGATCTCACAAATATATGCTTGTCGGTGCATGACTTCAACTCTGATTTGAGAACAGAGACACTTTTCCTCTTCAGCAGATAAATGTAAGAACAGCTTTCCAGTGTCAAACATTTAAAGCAACAAATAAACACATTTTTCAGTGGAAAGAGTCTTTAAGTATCTTTGGAAAGCAGCAGCAGTACCTGTGTAGCCCAAAGAGTTGTCATCTTCGTGTTCGGAGGTAGGAGCTGGAGTTGCCCCTTCGCTGGCACCATCCTGAGCGACTCCCGTCTCTGTCAACAATAACACCACAGGGACTGAGAAACTAGACGCATTCTGCCCACTTTCCACACCCACGGTCCAAACCTCCAGCCCTCTGCATCCCTGATACAGGCAGACGGCGAACACGCAGAGAAGCGCCGGGCTCCATCCTGGTAAACTCTGTCTGTGGCGGAGGAGTCTGAACACCCACATCCCAGTAAACAAGCAAACATCCACAATCCAAACACTTGTCTTAAATCCAATTTATATGCCTTGGATGAACAGAACGATAGCTTTTGCAGCTTCAGTCAGTCAATGGGTAAAGATCCATCAGATTAATATGTTGATAGAAGTTTCAGTTTTACTCTGGGCTCAGCAGGACGTCGTCCTGTTGTCCTGTGTGGGGCTCGAGTGTGAGTGTGTAGGTGTGAAACAGTCAAATCTACCATATCAATAGCCATAAGTGGCTGCACCCCTAAAGGAGCACATGGGCAGGACAGACGAGGGAGGGCCAGGCCACACTCTGCATGATTGACAACGGCACTCTGTATGCACGCACACAGTCCTGATGCAAATACAATGATGCACCATTAATTGCTAATCAGTTCCTTTTGATTCCGCCTCGTCTTTGTGCCTGTGTCGTGGCCGAATTGACAGGTTGAGTGTGTGCGACAGGCGGCTCGAGGGCGGGACAGTGGGGGGAGGAGAGGTAGAAGAAAGGCCAAGAGGGCCGGGGTGTATATGGCTTTCTGGGGGAGACAGGAGGCCAACTGTGGCCTTATGATGGCTCTGTGTGAAATAAATCAGACTCAGCCATGCCCATTCTCTTTGTATGTCACTGACAGGGGGTTAATTTGGGCTGGGTGGTTTGGGGAGGGGAGGTAAGGGGAATCTTAATCATCCAGCCCCTTTAAGCTGAGTGAGAGGCAGTCTGTCGGAAGTATCCGTTTCCTCAATGAGATCTGGCATCGCTTCAGATAAATAGCAGACGGTACAGACAGAATCGTTCATTGGAGAGTACTTTAGATCACCAGAGTGTGAAGAAGAAGGTGACCCATCTTTTCACCTGCTCCTCCCACCATTAGAAAATTGACAGTAAAAATCCATGCAATCTTTTTACACACAGCGATGACCCGAAATCACATGTTACAGCAGCACTTAGATGCATTAATGACGGTAAACACAAAGAGGACATTGAAAACGCAGTGATCATGCTCCCCTGCTGTGTCTGTAATGATGCAATTAATGTGACAATAAAAAGGATTTCATGCTGGGACAAACTTATTATGTGGCACTTCTCTGCATGTATGTTTATCCAAACCGCAGCATCTGACTGACAACACTGCAGGAGAGCTGAGCTTCTGAGTCACACGGAAACAACCGTGTCGGTTACTCTGAATCATGCACATGTATGAAGTGTGATGATACAGAAAACACATGAGATGAGAATGTGTCAGACACACACAATCAACTGTAGATCTGTCTGACGCTTATAGCATGACACCTGTCAGATATATGCAGCGTTTTCAATTTGTTCTGACAGCAATTACGGGCGAGAACAGGGAGCTACAAATGTGGAGTATTCAATTTTTTTTTGCAAAAAGTGAAGAAACTACTATAAGAGCCATGTTCAAAATAAATCTAATTTACCAGTGACTGAACACACCAGATAAAAAGGACCTTGAACAACAAAATGAAAAAATTGTTAAGCCTTTAAATAGAGCATGAAAATTCATTCTTGACATTGCAAATAAATAATAACTGTAACTAAGTATGATGGATGTTTGGAAAAAAGCCTAATTTTCAGCATTTTTAAGTAATCCAATGGGTGTTTTGCCCAGGGAGAAGCAGAATTTTATTAAACCATGAAGACAAACTTAATCCACTGAAATATAAAAAGCTTGCAGAAACTGGATTCACAAAAAGTTTGCTCAGTTATTATACTGCAGCTGATGGTAGAAGTGAAATTAACAGCTACTGAAAGAGAGTTAAGATCACATTGTCAAACAAACCATGAAGCCCAAAAATTTATCCTATACAACTCAATTACATTTTAAGGAAAAATGTACTTTCTATTCATGTTTGATTGCAACAGAACACAAATACACTTCTAACCAACATACCTTTGCCATTTTCTTTGGTTTACTGTTGCTCCTTTTCAGCCAATCAATCATATATTAGATGGTGCAAGGCTTGTTACCCTGGTAACCCAGAAAATGGAGGAGAAGCATCAAAAATACAGTAAAAGCACTGTATTTAAAGTCAAACTATGCTATTTTCCTAAACTTAACCAAGTAATTTAGGTGCCTGAATATAATCAAGCTTCTAACAACCAGTTATCAATGTCAAAGCATCAACCAAACATAATCACATAGTTTTGTTGCCTAAATCTAACCAAAGAGTGTGTGGAGTCTGACAGTAAACAAATAAAAACACATGTTAATTTGAAGAAAAATGATCAGAAACTAGATGTTATCTTTTTACTTCTGGGTGAAAGTTATCTGAAAGTGTCTCTGTCGAAATGGAAGCCTTTTGGACTGCATCACAGGTGAAAACATTTATTTGTTTCAAAGCAAATATGCAATTTCCTTGTTAAAGGAACATCAAAGACACTTGCTCATCATCAACACTAACAACAGTTTATTATAATAAGTTTTAGCATCAGGATACAATTCCTGACAAAGTTTATTTTATCTAATTTGCCCTCAAGCCCTGTCTGCTGTATTTGCCCTTTGTGTCTTTGTGTGGACTCTTCCTTTGATTGTCTGGGTGGTCCACAGTCAGAGGTCCAATTAGAGACCACTTCAGAGTTCATTATTAGGAGGGGTACCCACCTGCCCCTGGGGTATCAGGATAAAGAACCAGGACCACAATGTTGCCTTGCTCTGCCCTTTTTAGCATCAGCACTGCACCCAACACCAGATCCCCTGCCGGCTAATTAATGTGGCACATGTGCAGATAACTGACTACTTACCAAAAGATACAAAGGCCGGGTTGCCCCCTTTTGCCCCCCTCTCTTTTTCCTCCCAGGCCCCAGACTTTAAGTCCTGGCCCCCTGAGTCCTCCTCTAACATGAGCGGCATCCTTTTTTTCCCCTTCCATCACGGGCCTCTCTTCATGGATCAGTTCACGCAAGCTTGTTTTCATACTGTACTGGCAAATTATGAGGTCGACTCTAACTACATTTGACTTGACTGGTTGCTTGTTATGTGGTTGCGTGGACCCAATCAGCACTTTAGCTTCTGTACAACCTGACGTGTCAGAGAACCTGATGTGTAACTCATTGCCCATGTAGTTGGAAGCTGTTTAGTTTGACAAACGCTGCGAGCTCTTAATAGATGTGAAAGAAGAAGCTGGAGAGGCTAGCTGTTGTCTCATTGTTATCTTGTCAAGTATTGGCAGCAGTGCTCCAGCTCTGGCAGCCCATATAAGTGATGGATGAGCTTAAAATGATGAGTTTGGGGAGTCTGACTCTGGGGCTTGTTAACAGGACTGACTGATTATTTGCTGTAGGACAAGTTCCTTCACACGGGCTGATCAGAGAGGTGGCACATTTCTGTAAAAGACTCTTGGCAATTTCAGTGATTAAATTGGTTTCTTGGAAAAATGTTTTTCGCCAACATCTGTTTACTTTTTGCCTGATGACAGAGACAAAACATGAACAGCCAACAAGAATGCTAATTATGGGGCACCGCCAACAAGATTTCACTTCTTCATTTGTAGCCTTCATTCTCAAAGCTGAACATTTAAATGAAGTCTTTGGTACCAAGAGTCAAACCCATCACACAATCTTAAAAGTATCTTCATCATTTCAGACCTGCATTCAGAAGTCTTCACTATTATTCAAGACAGACAAAGGAGGAAAAAGCACAAAAAGGGGTCTTTCAAAAAAAGCCTGCTTCATCTGTTTCTGCAGCACCATTACACTCATTTCCATTTTGATAACACTTTTTTTGTTTTCTGCATGACTAATGGAGTTTTAATCAGGCCTTGAGATAATACATACATACACAGAGAGCACACTCTGCAAGAGAGAAAAAGTACAAAGTCAAAGTGGAGAAGTGATTATTGACTCTTAAAATAACTTCAGCTTTAAAAAGAAATTAAGAATAAATTGTGAGCAGTATCAGCCACATTTAATCAGAAAAAGAAGATTCAAGTCTAGAGATGAATAATATACTATGTGAGTAAGAAGACTGTATCTGCCTGTAGCAAAATAACAAATATTAATAGGTAATGCTGTGCTTTTAAGGAATATCATGATGGATACATTATCTGACGAGTTGTTGCTCTGATAAGAAGAAAAGCTAGCAGGGGAAAGTTGTATAAATATAGTTAACATACATAACTGTGCATCTATATGAAGACATAGTGACTAAACTATTGAGACAGATGGCTTTAAAGGAACAGTTTGACATTTTACAAAACAGATCTATTTGTGTTAGATGAGGAGATCAATAGCTCTTTACTGTCTTGTCTCATAGACAAGGTGTGATCAAAAAGTTCCAACACTGGGTCTGTAAAAAACAAAAGCCATGCTAAATTTAAACTCTGCTGCTGTCCCTTTTGAAGAAGTCTTCTTGTCCAGGGATACAGCACTCCTGTCACATTTGGTACTCTCTCTGAAATGTCCTTTCTGATCACTTGTAAGTATGCATTTCCATTTTTATCACAGAGCTCCAACTTGCACTGATAGCAGACATAAAATTCTGTGTCATACTCTGAGACTAAAGAAGGCACATCATGTCAGCAGTATGACTGAGAGCATGTGTGTCATTTTCTTTGACATTCACAGGGTTGTGCATCATGTGTGTCAACACTGAGTCCTACTGTAATGTCACAAGATATCGGAGTGAGAACATTTGGTGCAAAGAACCTGAAATGTGATGCGTATCATCCAAGTACCATCCTCCAGGGCTGAAAAATGAGGCCAGCACAGAAATGTAAAAGAAAAAAACAAAAAACTGAAGTTCCCCCAATGGCCACTTGAGGCTAGATTCAAAAGTGAATTAATTCCCAAAGACCACTATTTTAAAATGTCCAACTTTACGGCGAAACAAACAAGTTCACAGACTAGTACAGAAAATGCCTTTGGTCTCTCTTAACTGCACTGTAGGGGTTTTTTTGTATAACTCACCCATTCAAATTGTATTTTGACATTAAATTATGCATAAGTGAGTACATCACACTTTCAGTGATAGGAAGGTATCGTCACAGGGCAGTCTTAAGATGTTTGCATCGCTTTTCTTAGCTCCACTTGGGCTCAACCTCCTGACTCATTTTTGGATTAGCTCGGTCTAAGGCAGACTTAGGCAAACCTATGGGTGGTGTCAGGAAGGGTTTGTCCATTTTTAGTAGAGGAGATCAAGTGTGTGTTGCAGATGGTGCTTCATGTGCTTACAGAACAGTACTTTCAGGGAGCATTCAAAATGTGGCAGGAGAGCTGGGAGCAGTGAAGCGTTGCACAAAGACACTTCTTTGATGGGCATAGCAGCCACATTTAAAGAAGGTACTGTTTTTGCTTTGTAAAGGTGCAGTGTTGAAACCTTCTGATCACACCTAATACATTAGTAGATGGAGTCAGCAAAAAGTTAGCTTAGTACAAAAACAAACAAAACCACTAATGGCAAAGAAGTAGGCTAGTCTGGCACATGATCTCCAGTAAAATCACAATTTGTCATTTTTATATTTCTGTTTTTGTACAGGTTAAACAAAGGCATGTAATATGATAATTTGTAAACTTCAGAGGTGCTGGTAAGCAGCTTTGATTACCTTAATGCAGAGCTGAGCCAGCTTTTCCCCCAAGTTCCCAGTCTTTATGCTGAACTAAGCTAATTGGCTAGCTTCATATTTGCATATCAGCATGAAAGAGGTGTCAGTCTTCTTACCTAACACAACTCAACATCTTTCCGCAAATGTCGGATTATTGTTTAAAGGCAAGAAAAGCACTGGACTCAGAATAAAAAACAAAGTCTCAATTCACTCAGTTGTACAGCAGCTGTCGTGAGAAAGTGGAGCAAATGACTCACACATGTACTCTTGGCATCGGCTCTGCAGACTGATGAGCTCTTAACTTTCATCATGTATGAAACTCTGTCTCCACAAACACAGTAAAGTATATTAATAGCTAACTGATAATAGCTTTAACTCCAAGCACGAAATAATTATATGCCACAGTCGTGTACCATATTATGAATCCCACAGGAGGGGAAAAAAATTACATATGATGACGTGTCATTACTGTATATATTTAAAGTCGCACCGCCTGGTCCTCCTCATAGCCTGCCAATAAAAAAGTCTTTGCTTTCAACCTGATCTGTGATGGATTAAAATACAATTTAATAACCAGTTAAGGCATACTGACTAGCTAATTGGTATGCTGCAAGAATAATTTACATACTGGAAAATCATAGACACATTTTATGTGTTTTTCAATAGATTGTGGATGTGTTAGTAAAAGAATGAGTGGGAGAGAGAGCACAAGAGGGAGTCCCAGTTTAACTTCACACTCTCCTCTTATGCTTTCAACAGCTATTTAAGATTCTAGCTATGATATTGACAGTGACAAGCTGCAATAATTAGGACTGAATTAGTTCCCATGTGTGAACTGCAGTGAAAAGCACATTTTAGCAAATGTTAACATCACCTATCTCTGCAGATACTAGTCTCATTTAGCAGTAGCAAAACCCTCTGATGTTCTCAACAGTCACAGTTTCATTGCTCCAACTGGAGGAAACTTCAGTGCAATGACAAACAAAACTATTCTAACCAGACTTGCCAACTTGTGAGTGAATGGATGTGCACACAGGATTTTACTGTTGACAGTTACACCACAGTTGTATGTATTGTATCTTTTCCCAAACATGGTTTCGTTGGTTACAACACCAACAGTAAATACATGCACATCAATCCTCGAAGCTGGAATGTGACTCATCTGCGAATGCATGATTGGCTGATTGTTGTTAAATAAAAGTGCAAATGTCAAAGAAGAAATATGTGCCGGTTCGCTCACTGATAGATTTGCTCGGGGGGCATCAGCAACCAACCGCAAAAAAAGAAAAACAGTGAGACAGTTCCAGGACAAATAGTGCTGATTGGCTTGAAGGGTGCTAAATATTGCATGGTCACTCAACTGAGCTTCTGTGCAATCGCTCAGCGCCGGGCAGAATCACAGTGAGTAAGCTGCTCAACACTGTAACAGTCACAGCTGCTTTCAGGGCAGTTTTATCCCCAGAGAGTGTGTTAAATTCAAAGACAGACTTTAGTGGATCGCTTTTCACGGATATCTTATTCCCACACCTTTGCATTACGTAACATGTATTATTATGCTTACTTCAAACTTTGCTTCTCGGCTTTGTTTAAAAACCACTGATGTCAAAGGAGTTCAAAGCCTGCGAGGAGTCTGAACTTGCTCTGACATCCCAGTGGGGCTGAGGCAGGCAGACTCCATGCTGCCAAAAGCCCAGATGTCCATCTTTGTGACACTGCAACACTTTTTTCCTTGCCAAAGAGACAGATTGGAGGACAGGGAATAGAAAAAGGGAGAAAGAGAGTTGCTTCTCCTAGGTAAGAAAAATAAGATCTTTGAAGAATTTAAAGTGCTGTAGCCAAGGTGAACAGCTCCTGAATGCTTGTTATGTATTAGTCTGTTCTGTCGTCTGCAGCTCATGGTCATGACTCAGAAGGAGCTTGTCAACATCCACACCAGCGCAGCCAGCAGACTAGTGACCTTCTATGATTCCTTACTGCTCTAAAATCTGTCTTGCAGCGTTTCTACTCGGCACTTCACTTCAGTACCATGAGATTCTCTTGAGTAATGACAGCTAATACTTGTTTTCTGATCCTTTCTCTTGGTTTATTTGCAAAATAAATAAATAAGTCGCCATCATTCTTCACAACCCCAATTACAGGAGATAAAAGGAGAGAGAAACTAGAGGCTTATGACTATAGCAAATGAGTTTAGAGGGCAGTGGAGCAGATAATTCAGACCACACTTCAAGGCTGCGGCAAATTAATGACGATCTACAATGATGCTACCCTTCCCTGCTCTTTGATTTGCTTAATCAGGCACATGTGCTCTAAACACACACACACACACACACACACACACACACACACACACACACACACACACACACACACACACACACACACACACACACACACACACACACACACACACACACACACACACACACACACACACACACACACACACACACACACACACACACACACACACACACATTTGAGTAAAGAAAGAGCCCTCAAACTCAATTCACATATGTTTCTTGTTTAATCTCTAAAAGTTCCATCAATATGTTAATGTGAACAATTCTTTCCCAAACCTAGAAACCCCCAAAAAACTATAATCTGTCATCCTTCCCAGCAATGTTTTAGGGAGCTGCTCTGTTGGCAAAGTCTGACTTTCCAGGCAAAAGGAAAGTTTTTCGAGTTTTTACACACAAATGAGATGTGGTGTTTAATCAGAAAACGTGACCATAACTCTTGAAATGCAACTCCAGGACTTGTTAATGTATTTAAAATGTGACCATACTCGTCGGAATGCAAAACGATGTAAAGACTTGACAGCTGTTTATCATCCACAGTCCACCTGTGCCCTCAGTTCCTGATAAAGTGGCTGGTAAAAGCCCAGAGGCTGTTTGTGCCATTAACGTGAGCCAAGGGGAATTCTGTAACTTTTTTAATTAAAGATGCAGAGAGGGGAAAAGATCCACCGCTGATGTGTAACCTCCACCGTCTTTGATGTTGTGACACCCGGCATTCAGTTCACACCAGGCACACCTACTAATATCTTTCTTCTCTCAAGCTGTGTTATGGTCAAAACAAATGAGCAAATGCCAAGTGCATCTTGGTTTGGCAACGTTTGCTGAATAGCTCCACTGACGTGCAATTATTTCTTCACATGATGTCTTTTTTCCTGACCTCTACTTTAAAAAGAGAACAACAGACAATACAGCAGCTGTTAAAAATATGCCGATGCATGTATTTATCGCTATATTTTCTTTATCTCCAGACTCTCTCCTTATATACTGTATTTTACGAAAGATCAGGTCAGGTCAGGTCTATGTACACTTAAAAAAAGTGTTGTTTTATTTTAAAAGAGTTTCTGTTAGATTTTCTAAACAATTTGCTGTTATTTTACAGATTTTTCATGTTCTGTCAAATTACAGAAAATAACTAGTGGAGTATTTTTTAGTTGACTATATAATAAATAAAAATAAAGCAAAAAAATAAAAATATCCACATCAAAATTCTGTATTTGTACAAATAGTAATTCTTAATGTTTGACCACAAAATTACAGTGGTTCACTGCTTTAAAACAGAAAAAAAAAAGATTTTACTAACATTCGTCGTTATCTGAAACAAAAATCACGTATATAATAGTTATATATATTTTATTTTTTATTTTTTTTTAATGGTAAATACTTATTTAAAAAATTTTATTTTAGAGATTTTTCCAGTTTTTTTAAATTACAGAAAATAACTCGCAACATCCTTGACAAAAAAGTATTCATTTCCATGTTAAAAAAAATAGGCAAAAACTGTACATAATTTCCACATTAAAAACCTGCATTTTTAATTTATGTTTTTGCAATATAGGACAATAAAATTATGATGTTCTATTGCACTTAATTCAGACAAAATGGCATCAGTTTAAAGATATTTGGCTTTTATTTCTACAGGATTACAGGAATCTACTTTTTTTTTTTTTTTTTTTTACATTTTTTTTTCTGGCAGTCTTGCTGCCAAATTTTTCTTCAACTAATTTTTTTATGGTGTATCTGTTTCAGTTTTGCCTACTTTTATACAAACACTGTGCAGTTTAAACATTTTTCAGTGAAGCCTCTGAAGTTGAGAGATGGAAGTAGATTGAAGCTGACTTTAAACCATGTAGACTCAGCTCTAAATTCAAAGCACACATGTAACTTCACTGTGGTGGGCACAGAAAGCCTTAAATCCAATCAGACAAAATGCACTTTAATCACATGCAGCAGTCTCAGTCTACAGCCAGTGCATCTGTTAGACTGCACTTACTTACATGTACACAGAAGCCCAAGGTATTTTGAACACAGCAGTTTAGCAATGACTTCCAAGCAATGATTCTGTTCATTTTTCTGTGATTGCCTATGTCACAGTTCAGTCACCATCTGATCTGAAGTCAAGCAAACTGAACAAACAGCGGCACTATCTCTCATTCCCAGCCTCTCTCCCCCTCTGTCTACACAAACACTCTCATTCCACCACGGATTGGTGCTTGTCAGGCAGAAACATGTGTATGCTAATTTGCTGGAGCACACGCTAACCATTCACAGTCCAATGAGAGAGTGCAGATAAACCAACTTATGCTCTCAATATGTCTAGCTCTGATTAGAAGAGATGAAAATGAGGCCCGGAGACGATGTGTGGTAAGAATGTTGCAGGCATGCAGCCAGTTTCTCAACAGTCTTGAAACTAACAATCTCGGTAGACATCAAGATCAATACAGGCAGCTTCGGTAGCAGAGTCTGTGTCAGGACCTCAAAGCTGTCTGCTACATGTCCACAGATGAGTAAAGTAGTTGGTGAAACCACTGGGGGACTGTAAAGATGGTCTAACTCAGCAGGATAACGCGACAAATCCTGCTCCTCTTCTGTTGTTCCAAGTTAAAGTAGTTTACAGCTGGGAGGAGGATAAAATGTCAATAAGCCCATGGCAAAGCTTTGATTTGGGCCTATGTCACACTGGATAAGGATACCTAGACATCTCTGAAGTGTGTCAAACAGTCTTGCACATTTGTGATGTCATTTTTGTTTCAGAAAATCCAGGGATTAGTGTTTGAAACATCACTGGAAAAGAATGCAGGAGAAAGTTGTTGGTAAGCCAGCCGAGATTAAACACATTTGTGGTCTTGACTGTTGTTCAAAGAATGCCTTTGGCATCATCAGGATAGTTGTGCTGCGCTAAAAGAAAGACAAATGATGTGTTAAAATGTACAGAAATGAATTTCATTAGGCTGTCAAGTGGTAAGGGGGCTTAGGATGAAGGAAATCTAGTCTGCATCACCTCGAGCAAGTTTCACGTCAGAATTCTTGAGGATAAAGGGTAAATCAAGATTTACAATGTGAGGACTCATTGTGTGCATTCTCTGACAGGTTAAGCCATACATTTCTCCCACTGGAACTCAAAGAAAAGAGGTGTAAAGCAGGTATTTTGATTCTGAAAATGTCTGGAGGATGTTAGAAAAAGATATCAACCGGAAAAAATAAGAAAATGACTAATATTGAGCAATAAACAGTTCCTGACAACATGACCTCAATTATACAAGAATTCTTCTGTCACCTCATTAAATCAAAGCTTGTTTCCACCTGATATGCTGCCACGGGGTGTTCAGATGACGACATAATTATAGGTTATAAAACAATTCCGAATATTTCATTAAGCTTTGCCATAAGTCATTTCAGTGCAGAGACATTTACACAGTGAGGTGTCAAGAATATATAACTTTAAACGTATCCATTATCCTCCTACTTTATAGGTCTTTCAATATCATTATCAGCAGTGTGAGGTACACCTGAAAGTAAATATACAGAAATGATGCAGTTGTGAGATCCAAATATTTGAGTCACTTGGAAATTGCATTATGTCTGGCTTCACATGGGACCAAATGAAGTCTTGTTTGTTAATTTGCTACCTCCTAAATGCACTGAGACATTTTTTCAAACCACAACTGCATCAACTGTTGCTCAATCTTATTCAGTTATTGCATTAGACAGCCATCTTGATAATCTGCACAAGGAAATTAAATATCTTGAAAATAATAAAGAACTAACTGCTGCAACTACTTAAAGAAAAATCTAATCTAATGTGCATAATTTATTACTTTGCTAGTATTGAATCAACCCTGCCAGCAAGGGGCTTCTCATACTTGGTTTCTGATACGTTTTTCTGGCTAGAAAGCAGTGGTGTCAATTCACACAAGGGAGTGTCGAAGCACCAGAGGACCAGAGGCTGTGAGAAGCAGATCGTAAATCCAGAAAAGGCAAGAAATGCAGCAAAGGACAAAGTGCAACTCTCCACACCTCCTGTCAGTGCACACAGCCCTCCCTTCTGTCACCCCTTCAACACACAAAATCAGCTAAATTTATTAGCAGCAGGTGACTTTCTGGATTGCCGCTCGATTATGGAGTGATGTGCTACAGGCAGGGTATTGCATTACCATCTGTTTGTGTTAAGCTTAAACACATAAAAAGAGTGTGTTTTATTCCAAAGGAACCAGGCATTCTGTCGCTGAAAGTTGAGAATGTCCAAAAAGTGGTCGCACACAACACAATGGCTAATGTAATTGTTCATGCTTTACTGCAGTAAATCCACGGCGCTGTAAATCACGCAAGACACCAACAACATTTTTGTTACATTTGAGAGGGCAAAAAGAAAGGGGGAAACGAATCCCGTGGTGTCAGACATCTGGTGGTAATATGTCCAATAGTGCCTTCATGTGGTTCGAGACTATTTCTGTGATCTTTCACCATTATTTCAGTGTATTCTGAATGATGTACAAGTTTGTTTTTCGAGCATCCAGTGAAAACTCAATCCAGAAATATTGTAATATTCTTCAAAACTCTGTGTAAGAGTGGGAGAAAGGCAGTCAAATAATCAACGTATGTTCAGTAACACCAACATTGTCTCATTGCAGATTTTCAATTAGCAGATTAATTAGAGAGGTTCATTTTAGGTTTTATGGCGTGAGGCTCCACTGCAGGTCTTCATTAGTGCTGATTGGAGTTGCTGCCACAGCGGGCCTCTCATAAGTTGTGGGTGATTCCTTATTGTTCTGCTGCTCACACTGCACTTATAAAAGTCTGTAATATATTGATGTCTTGGCCTAGAGCATAGAGTGATGATGGTAGCGCGAGACATCAATATTTCATTTTTTCCAGTCAGCCAGCATCTTCCAGATTGTTAAAAACACAAAACTAGGCTACATGTTGGAGATAAAAATACATTAAAGTGTCATTTTCTGCAGTTATATGTTAGTTTTAGTGTTTCATATGGTGACAATGAAGCTCAATTTAACATCGGGGGTGTAATCTGCACTCGGTCATGGATTCTGCATTCCCTCTGTGATGCCAATTGACGTCGACTAAGAAACTCTCCCGTCTGACTGTGTTGTGGAAACACATGGCTCGAATATCTCCACGCAGATGCAAAACACAAGTTCACAGTGTCTGAGCGATGGATTCCCATCATGACTGTGCTGATGTTGTTAGACAGAGCTGATGATTGTTGTGAGGAAATGATGTGTGTGAATGCTGTGTCAGCGGGGAATGGATGCTGATGCACAGACCCTCTCCAACCACTGACACAGCTGGATTGTGCTTACACTGATGTGTATCAGCCATGCAGACAGCAGACTTGGACTGGTTATTGAGCTGATTTACTCAAACAGTCTGCGGGAGTAAATATGTTTTTCTCAGTTCAAAATGGTTCAAAAAATAGCCCAAGTACAGCATGAAAAGTATGGCAAGAAACATACAATCATTCAAATAACGTTGCCACTCGTTTCTTGTTTACATTTAGATGTGAAGTTAAACGTGTCTGCCATTACATTGCTGTAAGTGATTACATCAAATTACTGCAACAAAGCAGGAAAGTCCCTGCTTCTATTTTCTGCTTGCGTAGCTCACAAAGTTGTGCAATAACCTCTGGTCAATAGTGAGACCAAGATGTGTATGAACCAGTCCTAACAACAGCGAGCCTTGAGCGTATAGATGTTCTGCTCTCCGGAGGTGTGAGGCCTCTCCTATAATTACCACTTCATCAGTGGAGTAAAGGGAAAACAGAAGCCCCAGCAGATTTCAGTCTGGGATGGTAAACAGCTTGCTCACTCTTTGCTGTGGTTGGACGGTGGGCTTTGCTGCTGTCAGCCAGACTGACTGCTTGTCCTATATGAGCGCATTTATGTGTGGATGCCCTACAGTATATATTTCAGAAAACCAAAGGCGAGGCTGTCTCATCAGCAGAAATGGTAATGAAAGAGTCCACAAATGGTACTTTAAACTGAACTCATTCTGTCAAACGAGAATATTTAATATGGATGCAGAAATCTGCAGTCTCAAGTAACCCTCTTAAACAAAGGCAGGAAGGGTTGAGCTTAACACAGCTTGAAATTTCTTATTGTATCACCAGAAGGGAAAAGCATTTGTCCTTGTTTGTCTGAAATCATTTTTTCAGCCACTATTTAATTTTCACCCTGTTTACTCTGGTAATTCTGCAGTGCTGCAGAGCTTGTTTTTGGTTCCAACAATGTTGGTCTGGTGAAAGTGTAGATTTAACCATGTTCCTCTTTAAACACACTTGGTATTGGAAGTCTTTCCATCACTTTCCAATGAGACACTTCACCCAGAAGTTTTAACATTTCCTATACAGAATGACCAGCATCACCAAAGAGAGGGGATTGGAAATCACAGGAAAAAGTCATGATTTTTTTCTTTAAAAAAAAAACAAAAAAAAAAACCTTTAGCTATTTGGCTATTTAAACTTCATGTGCTTGGATTTGGACCCAGTAAAAGCAGCATATCATTGTTCGGTAGCCAACTCATTACTAAGAAAAGTCATATTTTAATGTGAAATTTGATCCAAACTTTTCAAGCCAATTTTTAAAAATAAAATATCAAAAAACACTCGATACAGCACATTCACACCAACAAAACTACAAACATTTTCACCGTAATCCTCACAGTAGTTATTATAAATGGCATCACCATTATTTTTCACACTAAACCAATCCTTCACAACCAATAACATTTAGCTTCTAACTTCTATAAGGTGCATTATACTACATTATTTAAATACCAGCCAGTTTGGGTTAATAAATAAATAAAATAGCAGCCACCCAATATCATCTCCATTATCCATAGCTTTAATTGTTTCTGAATGTAGTCTGATGCTGTTATGCAAATACAGTTTCCCAGCATGAAAGCTGACAGAAATGCCCAGAATGGCTGAAGGTCTACTTGGCAAAAAGACATAAAAGAAGTGGATGTTTAGTCTAAAGCAGAATACAAATGAGAAGTAAAAGTACATATTTTTTTTTCTTCCCATTTTATTCGTCTCCCATCCAGATGTGGAATCTGGGTTCATATGTATGTGCATTTGCCTTTTAAATCGTTGGAGTGAAAGTGGCGTGAAAAAGGAGGAATAAAACATCAAGGGGTGGCACCATTTGATTTTTAACCTCTAAAGACCTGCCTCAGCACTTAATGACCCTTTGACCCAGCATATCCTCCGAATCCCAGATCCTGTGCTTTGGCTCAGGCCCACGCCTGTCAGAGCCCCAAATTTATGGAGCATGTCTGATCACGATGTCCACCTGTTTTTTCACTTCTCTCTGCTGAAAGTTTCAATTCTTCTCATAATTCACAGGATACAAGGTTGTTTTCTTCAACAAAAAAACCAAAGACTGTATCTCTCAGTGCAATAAAAAGTGAATACAGCAACTTCCTGTGCAAGACTGTACAGTAACCACAACACAGTCACATAGCACTCTTAGATAACACATTAGTAGATACTGAATCATGCCCTACAACAGAATCTGTACAAGGTTTTCCCTATATACTGAAGGAGAACATTTTGGTATTGTGATGAGTGAATATTCAGATATCACTGACACTGAGGTTCCCTTTGATAACAGCTTCACCTCCTTCGTTTTTTCATCTCATAGCATTCACTGACCTTCCACAGCTTTGGTTCCGACCTTGTGCGTGTGCCATGCAGTAATTGAGAGTCTCAGCTCACAGTTAGCTAATTAAAAAAATGCCTGTACCTCCCAGAGGCTTGGATTTAGAGAGAAATAGGATGGAGAACATATCTGAGAGAAGGGAGAGCACAGAAAGAACAAAAAAACTGCAAAAAGAAAACATCTGAACAGTGATTTTAACAGAAGACAAGAGTGAATAATGAACTTTAGCATCTTAATTAGCTTTCCAAATATTAGATTTGGAAAAGTGACTGATGTGTTTGGAGAAAAAAAACATCTCATATTACAGTAGGAACAAAGATTTAGAGATTCGATTCTCATGGGTCTCATCATAAATGTGACGCATTCTTTAAACACAGTGAAGCATCTCTAATAATTGTTCTACACTCTTGCAAGCATCTACTGGTTTGGGTTTCGTTTCTGATGACTGTGTGTCTGTGGTTGAAACAGACTGGTCTCCATCTGGCCTCTGACCCAAACCACATGATCCAGCCCACCGCTCATTAGCACTCATTTCTCCCCTCAAACTCCACCAGGCTTGTATTGCCATCTATTGGATACAAGAGCTTATATCCCAGTTTATGCAACTCCCATGGAATATAATTTATGCTAGCTACAACTTAAATGATATTTTCAGTGCAGAGTTGCAAACACAAAGCACAGACTTTCTTACTCATCAGTCAAAGCAAATGAATCCAGAGACATATACAGGCCAAAACCTACTGTTTGCAGGCAACACATACTTTAAAAAACCACACTCTCCCAGATAATTTGTCATCGCAGTCATCCCGGCAGCACTATTTTTGTAACATAAGAAAATATGGCAATATATCAGTCAGGTTATTTACTTTTCTTGGATGACAAACCGGAAAGATTCTAAACTGCATACTTGGGAAACTTGTGATATATGTGAAATAAATAGTTTGCTCCGATTGAATTCTGAGAAGCAGGCAGTTCTATGGATTCTATTAGCATCCAGAACAGACTAAATCAGCCGTAAATCCTATAATCTGTCTCATCCATCACAAGGACGAGGCTATGTCAGAGGGAGAACCAAAAACCTCAGCAAACAGCACAAGGCCGGTGGTCTGCTTTGTGGATTTGCAAGTACAGGCTGACCAAAGCTCATCTTTATGCATGAATATTGTAAAAATACTATATCAATTATGGCGTACGGTGTCTTTTTGAAAGCAGTCAGTCTATCTGGAACAGAGCTGAACTTGTCTTCTGGGCAAGCAAACTGTTGTGAAAACTGAAGATGAGGACGAGATTTGAAAAGTAAAGTAAGTAAAAGATTTCACAGAGCGACATATCAAAACTGTGTGGACACAAGGAGACAACTTGTTGCTAAAAATAGAAAATACAATATTTTATTCATCAGCACACTTACACAGCCACATGGACACACAAATCCAGTTTGGTGTATTTAGTCCTGCTTTGAGTTCAGTGTTTGAGTGTGACAGTCAGATGAAAAGACAGGAAAAAAAGGAGATAATGTACCTACATGAACTATAAAAGTGCATTTTGCTCTGCCAGCGAGAAGCTCTGCCTCGCACACTCTTAGAAGAGATTTAGTCTCAGGTAGCAAATAATAGCTGGTGACACTATCACTTATATCAGCAGGCTGCCCTCATGCATATCGCTGTATTCTATGTGAGCTGCCAAATGGAACTTCTGTGTGCAGATTGCAGTGTTCCACATTCAAGAGATGAGTCAGATAAACTCACACATTTTTATGGGGAACATTTTTCCATTTTAGTGGTTAGTGCAGATAAAGCGTTTTTTTTCCCATCTTTCTTTCTTTCTGTAAGCTACCAAATAAGGTGACAAGATTAGACAATACTAACATGACACTTTGCCACAAGCGGAAGGTTACGATGATTCTATCACAGCAAGAACTGGGATGCAATACAAATCAGCAAAGGCACGTTTTTACAGATTTGTTGGATATTTAGAGGAAACAAGCTGTAAACACAACACTGACACGTTATCACAAGCAAACACGTTAGTAAATAGTTGCGTATTGGCACATCTGGCAGATACAGAACAACATCAGTATTGATCTGGATTAGTTAGTTCAATATTGACAGGAGACAAGGGATACGGAAATGCAGTAAATAAAGAAAAGCATAGATAGCATAGATCATGTTCACCAGAGTGACTACAAATACTAAAATAAACATAGTTAAAAACCTGACACTATACCTCTACCACATATGGCTACGTCACTACTTTAAAAACAAAAAATACACAAAAATCATTAAGTATTTCTTATTGTTGTTGTTTTAATTATTTTAGGAATCCAATTAACAACAGGCAGAGGAACTACCAATGGAAACTAGCCTTTCTGCTAACTCGGGTGCACTTATATTTGTTAAAATGTTGATTAATGTACATTGTCCTTTTCTTAAAAATAAAGATTAAAGTATGGTCCAAGTTGACAATCAATGTGGTTTCATCTTATCTTACTATAAAATGACATTAGTCCTGTGGTCATTATAGATGTTGTTAAATCGATGCTTCATTCAAGAGCAACATTCTTACTACAGCTTCAGATTATAAGAAATCGTTTATACTGACTGAGGATATGATTAGAATATTTACATGAAAGTTGTTTATTTTCTGCCTTGTGCACTGATATTTATATTTTATTTGATTTGTTAAGAATGAGGTGCATAACTTCACAGAGTGAAAGAGCGTTTTTGTCTATTTTATCTTAAGCACGCTGTTATTTTCTTTCACAAATGTTTTAAGTAATAAACGGGTGGTATAAAAATCCTTGTAAGTGGTTCATTCAACATCTTAGCTAGGATAATGTGAATGTAGCCCTTTAAGATATTCCTCTGTAGAGCTGATAGATCATAAAATACATGAATCTGCTGTAACATGGAAACCACTGACAAGTTAAGTTCAATAATGCTGATCAGCTTGTCACACTACAATGTTCTGAAACTTCGCGTGGATGTTACTTTGACACGTACCACCAACCTAAACATTGTTTCAGACCAAGCACATCCCCCCCGATGGGAAGAGCCCTCCCTGACAGCAGCAGCCTTCCCCAGCAGGACAATGTGTAACACCACACAGCAAAAACTGTTCAGGAACACAAAAGTTCAAGGCAGTGACTTGGCCTCCAAACTCCCACAGGACAAAAAAAAAAAAGATACGCTGCCAACATCCCTGTGCCAGATACCACAGGACATCCGTCGAGTTCTTCTGTCCATGTCCCTAACAGGTCAGAACTGTTTTGGCGGCACAAGAGGAACCTAAACAATATGAGGCTGGAGGTTTGTAATGTTGTGGTTGACTACAGATATACAGAATTATCAACAGTGATAAAGCCTCAGATTCTCATATAAGAATCTGAGGTTTCCGCTTGTTTCTGAGACCTAAAGTGAGAGAGGACTGGAGTTTGCAATAGGAGACCTATGAGAACACACAAGCTAAAAAAAACAAAAAACAAAGTTTGAGGAAAAGAGACATTATAAGAAAAATGTGTTTTCAGAACATTTAAGATTGTAAAGACTTTAATGAGCCTGAAAATCAGTATGTGTCCCCTTTAAGTAACAAGCCGAAAACACCTAGTAGTTAAAGTTTCACTATCACCCCTAAGTACGCCAGGTCTTTGTCAGAAAACTCTTTGGATGTTTGAAATATGTTGCAGGATTTAGAGTCCAAAGAAGCACTGCACACCTGTATTTCCTGTGGATTTTAACTGAGTGAAATTACAGTTCATGCTCTGCAGGTTCATAGAGAGGTGCTGGTTCTAGTAAATGATGGCACAGATTTAAAGCTCCTAACAACACCTTGAATTTATTACTTCTACTGTTCAAGTCCACATGTTATCGATAAAAATGACTGATGGGGAGACTATACAGCAGCTTTAATGTTGAGAACTATAGAAACAAGAGAGGTTGGTGCAAGAGGCGGAAGGTCAAAGTACAGAAACACTAAAGTATGGAGAAACAAGTCTTAATCTGCAAGTAGTAAATGTTGAAAAAACAATAAGTCCTATATTTTTTTAACAGCTTAAAGTATTTTTCCAACTTTTACCTCCTATGTAGTATACACAAGTAGTTTTTGCAGAAGTGTTGCAGGATTTTGTAGTCACATATCACAGGCCATTTTCTGCTGGTGTACTGGCCAAACGCAGGCCAAAACCCTTTGTGCTCAGTGAATAACAGTCTTATCAGTTAAAGACATCGTAAAACTGTTTTGTTTTAGCATCAAAGAGGGCATCACAATTTTAAAAATGTACTCCCAGTTCCATGCTGCTCACCAAACAGCGGTCTGATAAGAAACTCTGATTGAAACCAATATTGCACTTTACAGAATTTGCAATTGTATCTTCAAGCGGCTAAATATAACACCAAACTCAAGACTTCCAGTGTCATTGCAATCCAAAACTGCAAATGATATCACTTTTCATGCCACTCTGAAACCAGCTCATGTCTCCTTGGGAAGGTGAGTGACCTGCTCTTGGTTGACTTAGTGCCTTTTCCATCCCATTCCAGTCATTTAATCTTGGAACAGTATCAAGATAGCGATCTCCCTTTAACCTCCACCGATGGGACAGACACTAAGGGACATACCCCCTGCTTCATCACTCAATGTTGAGAGGTGGTGGCATGCCAAACAATCCCATTAGGCAGCAGCCAAAAGCCCAGGGACAGCAGCAATGTCCTAAAACAACCGCAGTTCTCTGCTCATTTGAACATCCTCTCTCCTCCCAACATCTATGCACTCATGTGTCAGCATATATAATGAACTCGAGCTACACTCAGCTTTCACTCGGAGCAAATAGGCAGCCCCATCACTCTGAGTAGCTTTTTACAACTCAACACTGATCAATTAATGACTACGAATGAGACCCTGAGAGATATTCATACAGGAATATTAGAGTGATGCTGAGAGAAAGAAGAGCACGGGGAACGGGATAATAAACCATGAATTGCAACTCACAGCAAATCCAAAAGCAGAGAGGCACTTTTGTAGTCATATTGATACCTCTTAAAACTGGCAACACATGCCAAGGTCGCTGGCCTCATATAGATGATTTATTTCACTCTCATATCCAGGTGCCTGTCACAGAGAAATGAGCTGAGACTCAAACAGCAACCAGAGTAATCAAAGTGGCACATAATGTTTAGTGCTTCCCAGATCTTACTTCACGAGTGCAGGGAGTGAAAAGGAAACAGTAAAACACCAGTACAGGGGGAAAGAAAAGATGTCTGACCCTGTTGATCATTTTCAAAAGCTGAGAAAATGCAAGAGAAAGAAAAAGAGGAGAAGAAGGTGTATCAAGGGGAGGAGGAGGAGTTACTCACGGCTCCTGTCACCTTTCCACCTCCAGCTTCCTTTGTGCTTCCCTGAACCGTCCCCTGGTGCACAGACTCCACTCAGCACCTCCAGCAGCACCAGCAGCAAGATCAGGGGCATCCTCCTGCCGGCCATGCCCGTCTCTGATGCTCTGCACAGGGGCTACAGCAGAGAGTCGAGGGCCATGAGAAGCGCTGTCCCACGCTCGCTCATATCTCACACAGCTGCACGGTGTGATCCAAAAGAACAACACGTCTTCCTCGGCTTCCCCCCGGAGTGTGAGTCCTGGGTCACGACACTGAAGCCCCAGAGAGGGTCACACATTCACTGCAGACACCCCACCTCCTCCTCCTCCTCCAGGGGGATTTGAAGGATCCTTCTGAAGGCAATAGCTTCACAGACTGACTGTATTTCCAGCATTTTAGAAAGGCAAAGTAAGCCTGGATTTCTTTGGAACTCTTCTTCCTTTTCAGTGCCTCTTGAAGTTAGGGTGGTATTTATTGCACTCCTGGTCAAATCCTCAAACTGAGCTCAGTAGTAACAGCTCCTCACAAACAGACAGAGTACAGGAAGAAGCAAATTGATTTCCCTCTCGCAAAGCAGAAGTTGTTCAGGTCACAGTGTGGAACGGTCACACTGATGGTGACACATCTCTTATCCGGCAGCAACCAACTCTTGTCACTCGCAGCAGACAGTGACTGAATGAATGAGTGTGGGTGAATGCATGTGTGTCCTCCCCCCTGCCTCCTCGTCCACCCACCACACGTCTCGGATCACATGAGGCAGAGCTGATATGAAAATAAGGAATAAATCACAGAGATAGTTCACTACAGAGCAGCCTTGACTTTGTCAACAGAGCATCTGAGAGAGGGAGCAGAGAAAGAGGGAGAGAGAGGGGGAGAGAGAGGGGGAGAGCGAGAGAGTACATCTAGAAAGCAAGTGAGGAGGGAGGGAGGGAGATACAGTGGAGAGAGACTGAGTGAGACAAGCGTGGGGGGTGTGAATAGCAATTTCTCAAGTGCAACGGCTCTTGCGCTTTTGAACATCCATGACGCTCGTTCATGAGTGTGTTTCAAATGTGGACGTCCAACAGCATGGCTCAGCTCACTGGGTGTAATGTTTAATATGTGTTGCGGGAAACAGGATTAAAGTAATGCAACGACTTCTCCTATTTAAAACAACACAAACTGTTGTACCTGCATGCAAAAAACCAACCGACCTGCCCTGTGCAGACAAGTACGCAGACCAGTTTGACCAGGTGTGTGCACCTGTCACAGTGAGTCTGTAATTGCTGCAAATTAATGCCTGCAACAGTTTAGAAAGGATGTTTGAACAATGGCAGTTTTACAAAACAGTTCCACAGGAATAAGCTTTCTTCAGCAAATTCCATTTCAAAGCAAATGTCAAAGATTTTAAACAATTCTAAGGTGATTCAAATGCACTTAAATTGAGAATTTTAAAGCACTGTTTCAAAATTAGCAGCACTGTTTGATTATTCTCCATTAAATAAACAAATCAAGTAAAGCCACACGACTCTCTACCCCTGCAATACAACCATCAGAAAAATAACCTAAATTCTCAAACAAAATAATCATGTTTCTTTACTTAAAGTGTCTTACACCGCTATATATTCTGCTTAAAGTTTACACAATACACAGATATACAGTAGGCACAAAGATACACACAAGCCCCCGCATTACAAAGACTATTTTTGTAAAAAACAAGCTCAGCAAGTCTGGGTTTAGAGTTACACCACTCGTTTCCTCCAGCTGCCCCGGCTGTCAGGAGGCAGGTGAGCGCAGGTTAACGTGGGAAACTGGAGGTGTCAGCAGCACCTCCCCCTCTGTCCACCCCCATGTCTCTTTCATATGCCCTTCATGATTGCTGTGTAAAATGCTATTACTAAGTGTAAAATGTGCCTTAACAAACACTGACAAGACCAAATTAATTAGTATTTACTGTGCAGTCATGAGGTCAGTGTGAGGTTAAAGAAAGCATAAATGTGTATACTGACTTTTTTTTACTGAATGCTTTATGCCACAAGCTATTATAAAATATAGTATGCGAGTCTCTCTCTGCACATAATGTTACCAAATTAAATCTGTTCACCTGATGTGCTTATTTTATTCAATGGCGTGGACAATGCCTTACAGAGGTGTCCCTATTTGTCAGTCATGTAATCCTGATGTAGTGGTCCTTGAGGACCATGCTCCTGGAGATGTAATTAATCGTGTTACATTAGCCACTGATGGAAGTCTGATTAAAACAGCTCTCTAATGATTAGGCCTCTGGAATAATTACCACTGCAGTGAGGATAGGCCACTTCAGCCCCTCAGGATGCCAATCTAACACTCCCACTACCTGCGAAATGTCACTGCTAATGCCAAGTGCACAGAGACCCAGACAATGCAATGCAAATTCTATGCAGGGGGAATAAATGGCATGGCAAGTTGCAACAGAGGCAGCATGTAGAAACTCTCTACAGGTAGCCTGGTGTGTATGTTTTTAAGGTGAGGTGTATCTTTGCTAATATGCTGCCAGAGAAAGAGATTAGCTGCATGTTTACCCAGAACCAAGGGACGTAGGTTACAGAGAAAAGATATATGTAGACAAAAGATTATTACATAAACTTTCAGTACAGTTACTATAGACTCAAGTCTTGTTTATTTTGTGCTACCAGAGAGGCAAGTGCCAACTTGATATGCTGATGTCACTATAAAACTGGTCCCAACTAAGCTGTGCACACTGTACTTGTGCAATTCTCTTTTTTCAATGCATATTGCTCACAATCAATCATGTCTTAGCAAGTGCTGTTGGGAACATGCTTTTTGTTAATTATTCATTTGTTAACATAGGTCGCTATTAATCATAGTGTTATATGCAGTTCTATTGTGCACTACAAATAATACATTCGCATTTGCCCAGTGTGGCTGCTGAAAAAATTATCATGAAGGTACTTTACTCAAAAATTTAACTGCGCAAATAAATCACATGCAAACTGTACAGCAAATAACTTAAACTGTCTATTGTAATCACACATGATGACTCGCTCTGCATTTTTGCTAATTAATATTACAAATACGGGTAATTCACAATTGGTCACTACGAAAATAAGATTAAGATAGATAAAGAAATAAGAAATAATTTCACTTCACTGTCAGTGGGGAAATATAAAGAAATTATTATTTGGTAGCTGCATCATCAGATACTCCTTCACAGCTTGTCTTGTGCCTACATAATTCCATAACACTGTTGAACTCCATTTATCGGCTGCATCTGGCAGAATTTATTTTCAGCTTTTTGGAGATCAGAGGTCTTACACACCTCGCCAACTATGTTGTCCCTCAGGGTCAAATCTCTCCCTTATCTTGTCATCTTCTACATGCTCCCAGCTGTTTGTGTAAACAGAGCAATTTCAGTTGTTCCAAGAGGAAAGAATAGTAAATAAATTCTCCTCCATATGAAGCCACAACAATATTGTGTCTCAAAAACTGTGACAAAGGCATGAAAGCAAGGATGAAGCACAATTATCTTTGGCCAAATGCCAGGTCTAACAATTCCCTGTGACATGCTTCTTCTTTTTGTGATAAGAACATTGCTTTTCAATATCAATTGTGAGTTTTGGCATAAGGTTTGATGAACAATTAACCTTTGAAAATTACATTAAAAAAAAGTTAAGATCTCCATTCTAAGAAACATTACTGGATTCCAACCCACCTTAACCTGAGATGAAGATGAGGAGGAGGAGGAGGAGAAGGAGAAGAAGAGGAAGAAAGCCTGATAGGAATTTATCCTCAAGGCTAAGCGACTGTAACACACTTTTCAATTAGATGCTTTGCACAAGTCTCCAACTACCTTTCTTCCACTGCTAACTGGGTACTAGCTCTGAGCTCAACTTGCAAATCTTGTAAAAAAAACCTTTATCCATCCATCCATCCCATTATCTATACACCGCTTTATCCTCATTAGAGTCACGGGGGTGTTGTAGCTTATTCCAGCTGACTTGGGTCAAAGGCAGAGGACACCCTGGACAGGTCACCAATCTGTCGCCGGGCTACATATACAAACAATCACTCTCACATTCACACCTACGGGCAATTTAGAATGATCAATTAACCTCAGCATATTTTTGGACTGTGGGAGGAAGCCGGAGTACCTGGAGAAAACCCACTCATGCACAGGGAGAACATGCAAACTCCATGCAGAAAGATCCCAGGAAAGCCGGGACGCAAGCCAGGGATCTTCTAGCTGCAAGGCCAAAGTGCTAACCACTACGCCACTGTGCAGCCCTAAATAAACCTTTAGATATTTTAAAATGCTTGTTCGTATACCAGCTTTATCATTAAAACACTTTCTAGTTTCTCCAGACTTCTGCTGAAGACCACCATGCTAAAAAAAAGACCACTACTGAAAAGCCGTTAAGGTCATTGTTTGTCTCATTTTCCTTCAGCTTGCTTCAGTGTTTTAATATCAGGCAGTTGATGTCTATGAACACCTTTGCAAATGGCAGTCAGTGTTTGTACATGTCCCACTCCCACATTTCTAAAGGCTAGCTGCCAACTGAACTGGTTTGAGACCAGGCTTTAGTTCCAAATCAGCCCTGGAACTGCCTTGACAGAAAAAGTTGTAAGAGACTCATTTCAGTGCAGCACTACTGACACTATCAAACCACACGCTTTGTCCCAGCTATAGTTGCCTGCCAGATTCTCACACCTGACTGTTTAATGCAGCTATAGACTTGCAGCACACTGCCTGAAAGAACTGCTCACCCCTGCAATCTTCAAACCTCAGATCAAATGGCTACCCTCAGGAGAAGCATAACAAAATGCTTATGTTGGAAAAAGTATTAAAACACTTAGTATGACTATTACATCACAGCGCTTGTGTTTAAGAGGAGCAAAAGCAGCTACATGTTCTTTCTGGCTGAAAATTGAAGCTCAGTGGCGTTGAACACATACTCTCTCAATGAGTTTGATCAGGATTCTGGTTTTCTCTGTGAACTTTAGATGTGAAAATATCACTCATTTGAGAAAGCTGAAAGCTGACACACTGAGAAAATGTAGCTGAAGATTATTGCATGGCAGTGCTCAGAGCAGGCATCTCTCACAGCTCTGCCACTATAAAAGAATAGTTTTGAAGATCAGATCCCCACTTTGTTCTTCTCTCCCCATCATGTCAGTATGGTGTTTATGATGCTCTCATTCTGGCCCCTCTTAGCTCTGCCAGTGCGATGTGACAGCAGGGTTGATGAGTGCTACAAAGACACCCAGCTGGGATGAACAGGCGAAGGACTGGACATTAGTACACAGCTTGGAGCACAGCAAGAGATTTGAGGGGTGGCGGGTGGGGTGCTTGCCACTCACAAACAAGAATGGGAAGATGAGCAACAGTAGAGTCAGAAATCCAAGTATGAAAACTTTCTGCACTTGAACTTGCAAAATGATTGCTAAAAGTGGTATTAAACTTGTCATAATAGCTGCTGCATTTTTTAAAATATGCTTACTAGCTTCCATGCTAAGAGTGAGATGGATAGATTGATACCACTCTCATTTCTTCAGGCAGCCTGTAGCTAGCAGTCACTTCCTGCAAACAAGATATAATGTGCTTAAGTGTGAGCTTTAGGGTTGGCGGTCAGTGAATTCTGTTAACTTAAAACAAAGCAAAATTAGCCGTTTCCCCTGTTTTCAGATTCTGTGCAAAGCTAAGCTAGTTGGCTGCAGGCAGTATTTCCATATTAAAACTTTGTGTTTGAGACTGATATCAATCTTCTCAGCTAATTCTGGGCAAGAAAGCAAACCAGCAAATTTGCTGAAATGTCAAACTATTACTCTAAGTCTGTAGTGCCAACACCATGCCAGATTTCCAACTCTGTTATAAACTCCAGTACCCAGTATTTGAGGTGTTAACCTCACAGACACCACTTTAAATTGGACATGTATAAACTCCAGAAGTCTGTCTTTTGTAGCTTCACAACACAATAACTTCTATTATGCCCTTTTCAGTGCATTTGATTAGAATTTTAATTATAGTGCTTTTGGAGGAAGGCAGATGGAGCGTAAATTAGCCATCAGGACTCTGGCTGTACAGTGACACCATGTGATGACAGATTTTTTTTTCCAACCTTCATACCAGAGTTCCAAGCGATTCATATTTCATTACTGCCTCAACTTCAAGAATGCAAAAAGAAATCAGGATCCGACCACATTTATAGAGACGGGAGGTTGTCGACCAGAAGAAAGAATTACAGCCCGGCACAGTGACATCTAATCTACAGGTTGTAAATAAAGTTCAGAACTGGATCTGCTCTGCTGACCGGCTCCTTGGCGGTAATACAGTACTGCACTTGGAAACACATATTTGCGCATCTGCTGCAGAGCCCCTGCTGCTACTGAATGACTTATGTTCACTATGTATGCAGGATGATAAACAGGACCACACCCAGCATTCCCTGCATGGCCAGGTTACGATGGTCCACTCAATCAACAACACTGCCACACCCACACCTCCAACCTTCTATCTGTCTTTCTCCAACACACACATACAGCTTCCCCCTCCAGCACTAGTCTCCAATCAATGGGAAGTCACAGGAGGAACGTGGCTGAAGGTTAATGTGTGCAGGGGAAAAAAAAGAAACACATGATCACTTACAAAGACATGGAAGGAAAGAAATAACTTACACACGTTCACTGCAGCTACAAACTTCCAGTCTTAATAAGAAAATGGCTTCAACCTATAAGATGTCACTCACAACCTTCACACGTTCCCAGAAAAATAGTATATTATAGTGTGTACATTGGAAGGCCTTTCTATTTCAATGTTAGAATATTTTAATATCTCAACATGGCTCAGTTAATACAGTGTATGAGTTTGTGCTTGGGAAAATGAGTACATCAATTTTCTCAAATTGTAAGTTAATTGAAGCTTATAGATGAGTACAAGTCATCATTAATCCTTCAAAATACTCATCTTGAATGAAATCTACAGTTTGCAGCTTTTGAAGCATTGTGATTTATGCCAACGCTGACATTCAAGAGAAAGTTAGGATGACTGAAGACAACAGACTGCTGTTTACATCAGTTGATTTTATGATAGCAAACTGCTGTAGCGACGCTAACATCTGCTCTGTTATGGAGACAAACAGGGTGAATGTCATTTGCCACCCCATAGTCCTGGTTTCATTCCCCGTAATGGCTGTCGTCGGCAGTCTCACCTTGCAGAGACATTCCAGCCTGCAGCACTATCGTCCAGATAGCACAACGCACTGTGATTTACAGCTGCTGTGGCTGCAGGGCCATCTGGACCATAACCACTCCTGAACACTCAGCATTAGGCTCCACATCGCTCCTTTACTCTCTCTCAGTACATGCTTCATGTTTTCTGCATAAATCTTCCTTCGTTGCATAAATATATATTCCTCCTTCCTCCCACATTCACATGCAAACTCTCCTTTCAGATCTTCTTTTCTCTCTCATCTCTCTGTCTACAAATACACAGGAGGAAAAATTTATGTCTGCTGTCTACATCAAGTGTAACTGGATTTGGACGTATCATAAATAACATATTGTTGGAGAAACACTTGAAAAAAAAAGAAATATGGAAGGCAATTTAAACAGATTTCATGAAATATTGTAGAGAAGTAGACTTATCTCAGGAAACCAACCTAAAAATTTCCTCTTTTATGTGCTTTAGACCTTTTTCCAGCTGTTCTATAAGTATACGTGCTTTAAATATAGAATAGACAGATGCTGAAGTAACTAACAGTATTGCAAACACATTACTGAGTGTGCGTAATGCCTTATACTGAGCAATTATTGCTCTGTTTTTCTGTTTCCCTCATGAAAACATGTTCACAGGAACAGGTTCACACTCACAGCATGGATGAATTTTCTCATCCTCTTTATAAGTTGTGATTTTGCTTACACAGAAAGAGCTGCCAGGGGCCCTTAAGTTGTAAATTATGTTTTATCTTGCCTTAAAAAATGCCCACACTGTTATAAGTGCAGAGGTTCCCCCAAGTGAGGCTGCACTTGCACCCTCCACTGTCTGAAGTCTTTTGCAGAGTCCACATAAAATCCATGGGAACACAGCAGCTGAACCCAGACGGCCTGGCGCTGGCTTTCCCCCAACTACATAGGTGATAATCACACAACCCTCAGTGTAAATGTGCCTCATTCATGATTATGGGAGTGTCATAAATGTGTATCTGCATCTTTTAATGCGCCGCGCCTCTGATTCAATGTGTCTCTAAAGAGCCTTCTGCTACAGTATGTGTTCGCTGGACTGTGAGATGAGAACCAGGTGAAACATCTGGTGTCATATAAATGGTGTTAGAGCATTAAGAGCAGAGCTGTGCAAGCTTCAGAATAGCTGCAGATGTGGGGAGGGTGCTGCTGAGTTAAACCTCTGCAATATGACTGGTGTCCAGCAGGAGGCAGTGAAGGATTCTGTCAATATCAAGTTGAGCCACCTCAGCTACTGATTCCACCCCAGGGAGGTCTGGGACACTCCAGGAAAACCAGGGTTTAGGTGTTGAAGTGACACCTGGAAGCTGAGTCCTGAAATACACACCTTTAGATTAGATCTGCTAATCAGCCACTCTCCATATACAAGATCACTTACACCCACAGATTGATTGGAATAAATTATTTACAGATCATATGGATGTACACAAGCCTGCATCTTTAGAGTTTCCAAGGACAAACATCTTCTTGAGATGCACTGTCCTACTGATTTGCAGTTAACATCCAATGCAAAATGCAAGCATTAAACACAAAATATTGATGGTATTCTATTCAATTTCGCTTATTCATATAAAGATATTTAGTTTATAAGCACAAAAAAAATCAAATAAAAGTCATTGTATAAGGTGTGTATTCATTCAGGCAGACAGGGATTAACTTTATTATTCTGCGACCTTAAAATGTACCTCTCCACTCAGCAGGAGACATTCAAATGTGTATGTATGTGCAGCACATATACACCATCTTATGAGCATATGTGGGTGTCTTTCCTATTAAATTTTGTGTTGCACACAGGGCCACTTCAAATAAAACTGCATCTCACTACCTTTTGTGTTACAACTAAGATATTGCATACGCTGAAGAAAATCTCTACAGGCCTGCAAAAGTTGTCTACCTAAGACATTTACACCATAAAAACCCTATGGAATGGTCTTGCACATAAAATAAAAATATCGGCGCTATATTTATTTGTAAATCAAATTTTAGTGCCTGATGTGTGAAGCAAGGGATAACGGGAAGGATGGAAGATATACTCCATCTGGCCAGGAGGTGGCACTCAAATCTAAGCTAAACCTTCAAGCGAGATTTGAGAATTAGTAACATGATCCTGAGAAGATGTTTTTCATCTCTCACAGCTTTTGTGGAGTTTAAATGGTTACTCTCACTTTTGAAAAGTGTAACAATGATGAAAAGAGCAGAGACTGTGGGAAAATGAGAAGAAATTAAAGTTAGTGTTGGATTAATTACCTATTTATAGCAGATATTCTTGAGCATTTCTTTAACTCATGCAACTGTGATTCAGGAAACATGACTTTAAATTGTTTTTGTGGACTTTTTTTCTCCACAGCTGCCCATTTTTCATTCCCTAACAAACATCTTAAGTGCCCCGGTCCTAGTTTAGATTGCTGCGATTGAACTAATGCTCTCCTTTTCCAAAAGAGGGCAGTAGAGTCTCATGTTGTGAGACTTAAAGAGCCTCAAACTCTCCACAGCTCTGCCTTTTCATGCTACATTTTCCTTGAGCTCAAGCTCCTCATGCTGTTTCATTGGGACTAATTAAAGTGTCCTTCATCAAAAGCAAAATGTTAATGATTGAGCTGGTTTGCTCCCAAACTGATACCAAAATGGCTGCATTGGGTAAGTGCTCGCTAATTGGTCAAAGTAAACACACGCCTATCTAAAGTATACGCTGACATAATGCCCACATTAAATGCTACAGTCTCTCTCCTGTTTCTCCCTTCAGACCCCGCTATCTGCATTACTTCCTCACGTTTACACTGTTTCCGCTTTCTCTGTGAATTGACAGACCAATAAGCCTTTAATCCCTTTAATACAAACTTTCAACAGAATCATTTTTTAATTGCATAAAATAAACAGTGACTGCGTAATCAGATCTCCTCTCAGGATATATGTAGTTCGGCTACAGATGGCGGATTAAGTTGACAAGTAAGCCTGCAAGTTATTTTGAGAGGGAAAAAAAAGAAGGATGAAAGAGTGGAGAATAGCACAGGATGTCACAATAATTCCTGTGCAGCAAGGAGTTAGCCAACACATGAGGAGAATAATCATATGGAGATGATGGTGGTGGCTCTGTGATTAATGGGCCCATTTTCTTTGCACAGCTTGGATAGTGGGCCTACTTGGCCCCATTAGGAAGAAGCCTAAAGCCACCCGGTTCTGATGTCTGCAATTCATCAGGCAAAATATGAGCAGCAGAAATGTTTTAGGCTCAACAACCATGAAATATGCACTATAAAATACACACAAACACATTCTTGTGTTCCTTTTATGCTGCTTTTTGATATGATCTACGCATCTGAAAAACTGTCAGAAGGTATCATGTCTGCAGTAGTCGGAGGAGAGACACGGCCAAGGTCCTATTTCTTATAATTGCCTCAACCTGCTGTGCAGAACTGGAGGCAGAAACTTGCGCTTGTGTATTTCTTTCCTTATTTGATGGACTACCAGGAGCACAAGCGGCAAATACTGGCCAGACAGCCACCGAGAAATGCCAGTCCCCCTTTTAGAGCAATATGCAAATCCACTGTTAAATTTCATTTTTCTAATCCCTTTAATCAGAAACAGGGGAATAAAGCCAGCTGGTAGGAACCCATGTTAAGATGTAATTAAGCATCTGATTGAGTTTCAGTGTATACCAGAGTGTGTGTGCCAAGCCGAGAGCTGGAGTAGGAGGAGGGGATGGAAGATAGTTGGAGAGGGAGGGATGGGCACTTGTACACCAGATTGAGCATTGTGGTTGGTGGGGGGGACACTGTGCCTGGCGATGGGGGAACCGGAGCTCGCGGGGGGCTTGGTATTTTCCAGCATGCTCCACTGCATGAGTGAACAGCGATCAGAGGCACATTTTTATACATTACTATGAAGGCTCCCATGTCAATCATCTCCCTGCTGGCACTGGAATGTTTTTTCTCCTGCTTGAATCCCAACGCGAGATCCCGGAAAAACAGACACAAACGGCATCTCTACAAGTCGCCTCTATCAGCACATGCACGGGTTGTTGCGGTACATTTCTGTTTGCCTGTTAAGTGAATTCTGACACAGACTTTTCCTCTTCCATCTCATCCGACGTGGGTTTGCATTCACCACACACTGCTCCTGCTGACATATATACTGCATGCACACCTGGATACTGGCCAAGATATGTAACCTAATCCACGTGTAGTTGACAAAGGAGCATGTGGGAGAGGAAACACACATGCACACAAAACAGCTTGTAATGAAATTCATTCACTCAGAATGTATTCACTCCCAGACAGAGACAATATAAAGCTCGGTCTGGAGAGAGAAGAGCTGTCACACCAGTTTAGTTGAGCTGGGATATAGAAAAGATCCATTACTGAGACCTTTCATCACCAAACGATGCATAATACCTGTGGGGCTCTGAAGCAGACCGTGACAAGAGGAGGGGGTAGGGTGGGCCGTGAGGAAGAGAAAAGGCGGACAAAGCAGGTGACAGAAGTCGACAGGTCATCATGCGTGTGCCCTCCCACCGTCCTTTCTCAGTCATCCTTCACCCTTGCTCCATGCGATGGCTGTCAGCGCCCAAAGCCCATCTGCTGAACAAGCTGCCTGGTAGCAAACACAGTTAAAGGAGACCCAGACTGCTCCGTCCTGATCCCAGCAGCCCCAAATGCACTTTTACCCACAGCGAGTCAAGAAGATAATGGAAATTATCAGCATCATTTTGCTGTAGTTACCATGTCTAACCTTACAATTAAGCTTAACAAGCCCACACGTCTGGTTTATAACAACTAAATGGTTAAAAGCGTTCATTTGAAACTGTATTTTCAGTATCTCAGTACGGCAATACTACCTTAATCTTGCATGGACTCTTTTAGTGAACAATAACTTATACTTTCTTACAGCTGTATTTTCCAAAGCAGTTCACCCAGCTCTCAAAGCAATTTGCTTTGTAGTAAAAGTGTGCAAGAAGACTGAGTGTAACACTGAAAGCAGACAGTTTACACTGACAGATCTAATAACACGTTTCCACAAGCATTTACAGTACGCAATTATAGATAGCTCTTTGTCTACAAAACACAAAGAGGAGCAGAACTGTTATGTGTTTGTTTACAATTCATTGTTAGAGTCTCTTTCAGTGAGACAAAAGGACAGAGGTAAGCAGTAGTTCAGTGAAAGGTGATGTATGATCAAACCTGAAAGCAGTATTGATTTTCCTCAATTGTGTTTGCTCCGTTTGCCACTATTAAATATGGATTCTGTGTGACTGCCATCTTGACTTTGTCTTGAAATTGACACTCTCTCTATAAAGGGCTATAGCTTTTTCAATAAAGCCCTGTGTCAGGAGAGAGATCGGCCTGACACAGCCAGAGACTCCACGTTTGATTTGCTTCAGAGGCAGCACATCAATGCCACAGCAGCACTCAGGTTAAACCACGTCGCGACCGATGGCAAGAAAGAGAAGGAATGTCAGCGAGCCACAGAAGGAATCTCAGAAAAGCAGCGATAGGACATGACAATGGCTGAATTTATGTTGAGATTATCAATGCACTGTCCCCATGGTTTGGGGTTTTTGCACAGGTCTGTGCAACTTCATCACAAAAAGGTTACAAGAGAAATAGGCCTGTTAAGTACTACTTAAAGAAATGTGCTCCAAAAATAAACTCGCAAGGCCCAGTAAGTGAAGGAGATTAATCTTTGCTAAGCTGTCCTATTTCAGAAAGAAAGCAGGTAACAAAGTATACTATCGAAGCAGAAACCATGCCATTATATATTTTTTGCAGCATAGAGGTTCTTGTTTTTAATCATGGACATATACTAAACAGAACCTTTAGTGAAATAATTGTTTCCATCACAGCAATGTATATTAGAACAGGGGCTGAAACCTGTGGGTTGACTATTAAAGCTAGAAACACTTGCTTTCAAAACTATATGTTGAGGTCAATGCATTTTTGACTGATTCCTTTAAAGCAGCAGGATTTCTGTAAATTGTAGCAGTGACCACACAGAAAACATCCTCTGAAGCATCGATAATGGACAAACATCCAATTCAGTGCTGTTGACGCTTTGTCTGCAGATGAATAAATCCAGGTTGATGCCCATCTAATGTACTGTTTAAAGCCATTGCCTGTGACAAATTGTGCATTTCCTTGGATGCCATGTCCTTGTGAAGCTGTTCCTGCATTGTTGCACCTATTAGACACGTTTGTTTGATTAGAGCTTCTACTGACCATTAAAACCCATTTCAAAAACTGATGCAGCTCAGCAGAGGACTGTTGAACAGAGGAAGTAGGATGTGTGTGTTTTTGGGTTTGACAAAAGTACCAGGCTACTAAACCTATGATTAGTGATCATCAATGAAAAATAAATGCTACCAGAACCACAAACAAAGAGTTCAAAGTGCCAGAAGAGTGGATCTTGTTACTGTATTATGTTTGCAATCATATATAGTTCTAACATAACTTTACTTTTATAACGATGAAGTTCCTCTGTAGGCATTAATTAAACCCCTAAAAACTCATCTTTGTGTGTCAAAATTACATACTTAGAAGCTTTAGAGATGTCTTGCAGCAATCAAGGCTCTTTATAACTTATTGGTATTGGCACAAACTTTAGCCCAGTCCTAGTTTATGTCTGTTGTCGCACACGTGTCACAATTGTGAAACATTTTTTAAATTAATGCAGTATTATCAATAAATATTCAATTAATTTGTGCTACAAATTATTTACACTGGTCATACGTATGCACTGGTATTGCAGTTTTTAGCCATGAACACAGGATACAGGTTGCAAAAGCTACTTTCAAATTTGCTAGAGCGCCATCCCAGCTAATTTTAACATGTGTGCTGGCTGGAGGTCATTCCAGATCACAGAAGTCGTGTCATGGTGTCCCTTTACCAGCTAAACCCCCACAACGCTCTCTGTTTGCAAACACAGAACTGCTCACCTCCTCTGATCTCTCCAGTATTAAACAATAAGAGGAAGCAGATACTACAGCTAATCTACAACACTTTAAAGTGTTTATTATCTAGGAAAATAGTATCATGTATCAGCAGATACTAAATATTAAATTAGTCAGATCAGGGAAAAAAAAAACTTGATCAGGACATCATTAATGAAGGTAGGTCCCTACTGCCTTTAAATGGCTTAGATGTAACTCCGTTAGAATAAGTGGATCTCTCATGTCCCTGTCTCCAGAACCATCCACTCCTCCACCGCTCAAGCATATCAGCTCATCTATTATTCTGCTCAAACACTGTTCAAACCCATAGCAGAAGATACATAATATTATGTAATTATTATCATCTCCCTTAAGATATGTCTTCTTGCATACACAAAAACAACATGAGGATATGTTATCAAGGCATACATAATCAGATGTTTTTATCACAATGATTCTTTAAAACTAAGTTCTGAACCTTAAAGACACACACAAGACACATTAATATAGTTTAAAAGTTTAAATTAAAACTGAATATGCTAGGATAAATACAAATAAATCATATAGCATGATAAGGTCAAGGAAATATTTTTTTGAAAAAGCAGTTTAAAATAGGTCTTGTAGGGCAACCGTATAGCTCAATGGGTTAAGTGGGTGACCCATGTACAGGGGCTGGTCCCCGACGCAGCGTCCCGTGTTTGATTCCCGCTCGCGGCCCTTTGCTGCGTGTCATCCCCCTACTTTCCCGTCTGCCTCTTTACTGCCACTATCTAATAAAAAAATAAATAAAAAATAGGTCTTGTATTTAAATGAGTCATTTGACCACATACTTTTGGCCTTGTAGAGTGTCAGCCTGCACTAATTTACTAGGTAGTTTTATTGACACACAGACCAACACTAGTCAAGTCAATTTTATTTACAGAGCACATTTAAAAATGACCAAGGTTGAACAAAGTGCTTTACAGGGTCAAAATATATACAAAATATAATCTGTGAGGAAATATACAGAGCAAGATAACATAAATCAAGGTGTCAACACTCAATTTCAATTAAAAGCCAGAGAGTACATATATGTTTTCAGTAGGCACTTGAAGGTATCAAGAGACCAAGCAGTTCTAATCTGAACATGTAAGTGATTCCACAGACTGGTTGCAGCCACAGAAAAGGCCTGGTCGCCTCTGTTTCTGAGTCTCGATGTGTAAGGACCATCTGATTGGCCGACCTCACAGCTAAAACTGGAGTATGAACGTGTAAAAGCTCAGATAAATAAGAAGGTGCCGACCCATTTAACACCTTGAAACAAGCAATAAAATCTTAAAAACAATTCTGAAGCAGACAGGAAGTCAGTGGAGTAAGGCTAGGCACTTCAAAAGTTTTAGAAAATAAAACAGACCTATGTATTTTTGTTGTTGTTGTTGTTGTTATGATTCAATGAGGCACACAGATTGCATGTATAAATGACTGGCTCTTCAATTATATGTGTGTATGAGGTCAAAAATTGACTGATCAAGCCATTGATATCAGCTTAAACAGTTTCCATCAAGGGCTGTAATCTCGTGAGAACAGAAAGCAATGCATTAGAGGGCTACATGTTAGATGCACATTAAAGACCACACTTTTTGACCTTCGGAATTGTAAACATAGATATCCATACTGAAATATGCAGACACACACAGGCAAGTATATGCTCATACAGGTATGTTATCCCTACAAAGCCAGGCTCATTATTCTGTCCCCTGACATTTCAGCACCGCGGAGAGCTCCCATATTAATCTTGAACTGTGCGTCTCCCGTTCCCCACACATCCCTGCCCCTAATGACAGTTTTATCATAACTTATTATTGCTGCCCCAACCCTGTGCTGAAATTATGTAAATTCTCCATGTTTGGTGAGGAAAACATCTTTATATTTTGCTCAATGGTCGCTCAAGCGGGAATCTAATTCTGCTCACCGACAGTCTAAATGAATCGGCTTGTTACGGTTTGAATAATGGTCTAAGCAGTAGGAGACAGGGTCGGCTAGCTGAAGGTTGAGAAGGAGAGACCCACTTAGTTAGATGCCGCCTTATCGGATTGTACCCCCGCTTCATTCATTACCTTCCATCACTTCCCTCATTTGCAATAAGCAATATCATTACAGGATGATTTGCCTCAAACGTGGGGTTGAAGTAACATCTCGAGGCAGAAATAACTGCTCCAAGATTTGTAATTTGGGCTGCAATATAGGCCGGTAATAAAGCTTCAAATTCACTCTCACCCACACACCCACCCTGCTCTTTTTGTTTTGCCTCTGTCTCTTTTTCATTCACACATCAACAGAGGCAATAATGCAAAGAACACCACAATGCCTCAGCTTTAATAGGATTTTCTCAAATGAAGAGCATCTTAATTGCCATAAAAGCTTTACAGGTGTCCAAAGCCTTTGCTTCTATCTCTGTTTCTGTCTTTCTTACTCTCAATTTGTAAGTCTGATTCTTTGTCTTTTTGTCTCTCTATTTGTCTCCGTTTTTGTCTCTCGCATGCCTCCTCCTCCTCAACAGATCTATTTGTAGTCAGTGACACCAGACTCTAGCCATCCTATTTATTTAGGTAGTTAAGTGAGCAATCTCACAAGCAGCAGACCTGATTTCCAATTATGCTCCATTTTTCTGCCTATGAGAACGTCTCAGGCTTTAAGAAGTCAGTATTGCCATCGCAGCCCCTGTTTTGATGTGGGAGAATCTATAACCCTCAAAGACTACACTGAGATTATATGTCCAACATGAGAGAGTTTGGATCTATACATCAAAAGATGTCTCCCTTGCAAGTTATCCTTCCATTAACTGTACACTTGACAGTCCAGAGAATCTCAAAGTAGAATGAGATAAAAACAAAAAAAAAAACACATAAGCAGGGGTCTCGAGAAGAGTTAATTCAGTCTCATTTTGACAACTTAGACTGGCTTAGCAGTAGCGCATGAATCCCTCAACCACTCCTGCCACCATGTGGTAAACCACTGGTGGGCACGGCTAGCGTCTTACTGTTATCCCACATGATGGAATCCCATCCTCTGTAATTAGATAAATGTCCCCTAACAGCCATTTCAGTGTATGAGTCCCAATAAATTAGCAGCTTGTGATGAAATTAAAAGGATCACGGACCTATTTTAAAAACTAAGCCTCCACCCCTATCATCCATCACTCACGTAACATGAATTAAGTACACTCAGGGAGTGAAATAAATTCACACAAGAATGCAAAGTATAACTAGTGATATGGCTTTTCTGGTTGACATTTAGAGCCTCACACTTCATTTTCTGTCTGAAAATGTCACCCTAAGAAATTAAGTTACTAAATCCTTGCCCTTTCCTGTGAAGCTAAAAACACAGGTGTTTTGGGGGATAGAGTTAGCCTGGTGAGACCAAGAAGAAAATGACATGATCCTAATCAGTGTTTAACAATTACACAACTGATAACTGACATGAGAATAAACTGGAGAGAAAAAAGTTCGTAGTTACAGGGTTTCGGCTGGTAACGAACCCATACTGTTGTCGCTGTGATAATAATCACTACTGCAAACACAATGCAGACAGTGTCACTGCTCCCTTGTCTGCCACAAGGTGTGAGATGGGGGATGGGGGGTTGTGTTAGGTGTGAGCTACAGACAACAAACAGAGGGATATAAAGAAAAAGACAGCCTGAGAGATTAAAAACACCCCACACCTGCAGACTTGTCAGAGTTAGAGGTGGGTAGCAGTGAGCCTGCTATAGGAGAATTTCTTCCCCTCCGTCTGCATGGTCATCGATTGTGAGACTGCTGAGGATCGACACAACAGCCTGCAGGCAGGGACAGATGGGCCGGTGCCGCTGGAGCAACCCGGCAGCGCCGACTCTGTCTCCACTGTTGGGGCCAGCCGATCCCAGATGGCTGGGAGGACAGGGGACAATGAATTATGAGTGATGCAAAACCACTGGGTAAGCATGCCTGAGCATTTATCATGATTTGGGTAGATATATGACTAAGGGAATAGCTTTTCAGTGCAGGGCAGCACACTGACAAAATAAATAGGCACCCAGCCTGACTCCAAGGTTGATCTCTAGACATGCCCACAGAGATGCTCCCGCCGAGAACAGAAGACGAAGCGAGTCTACTGAGAGAAAGTTGTGTTTCGGGTTTTTCGGTTTTTAGGTTTGCTTGTTAGATTTTGTTTTCAAGGTCCGTCTCAGACACACTGTTCTCTAAAAATGAACAAAGAATGGCCTCTCACCTCTCTTGGCACATACATACACACACACACACACACACACACACACACACACACACACACACACACACACACACACACACACACACACACACACACACACACACACATATATATAAATACAGCCTCCTCTATCTCTCCTGAACTGGAGGCAACTTCTTATTCTGTAGTCACGTCTGTATATTTAGGCGAGTGGAGCTGGAGTGCTTCTCCTTGGCTCTAGGTCAGGGGTTCAGTCTGCCAGGGACTCAGACTTCTACAGGCTTCTCAGCGCTCTAATGGGGCACTGAGGGAGAGGAGGTTTCAGCCGGGACCATCTACCTCCTGTGGCAAGCTTAATTGGGTATAAAGAGATGTAGCCCTCCCTGTGCCCTCCACCTCGGGGTAAACCGTATGATATGTTTAAGTAAAGGCTCTAGACGTGGTGTGCAGGTTAAAGCTTGCTTTGCCTGCAAGCAAAGAACAATGTCTGCCTGTGCCTTTTGTACTCCTTGAAGTGTTCGGGACATTACCCGCACATGAACAGTTTTCAGTTTTTCCTGATGACCACAGCGGTGCACTTAGAGCTCTGTTGGAATTACTGCTGTTTCAAGGGGAAACGGGCCTTAACATTGATGAATGGACTGAAATGTCACTTCTCTCATGCTTTCCTACATTTCTTCTTTAACCTGATAAATCAAATCAAAAGCAATTGGATGTGGAGTAGCGCTGGGGCATTTTCCAGTCGTACCACTGAACACAAAATCTCCATGCTCAAAGAAAAATACCATCCCAATAAAAAGGTGGATAAATCACATTGAATGTACAGGTCAATAGTATTGAACAGTAAACCTCTTTTTCACCATTCCTTCATCAGTGGGCCTGGCATGAAAGGGACAGCGGGGGTTGGCTCAGCATGGAGGGAAGTGTTAATGTGTGTTAATACACTAAAAGCCATGGGGCCTTTTCTAGGTGATGGATTGTCACCACTAAATTAGCGTGTGTGACAGCTCTAGTGCTGCACTATAGGTCAGGGAGGAGCCATCAGTTATTGAAGGTAAAGAAGGTTTAGTGGGCCAAAAATCGAGAAGCACTGGTTTACACCTGGCCTAAAATCAAAGACGAACAGAAATGATCAGCAATCGAGAACATAGGGACCTTAATATGTCCACTATTATAGCAGTAGTAGAAGTAGTTTTTGATATTAACATCTTATCCTGGTCCAATAAACTTAGATACCCCCTTATCTCAGTTTTTCCTGCATAGAGACCACTCATACTAACATGTGAAAAAAGGATTAGGCCTCGATGATAAAAACTTGATGGACATTTAATCAATAGCAATAAGAAAATTGCTTGATGGAGTGTTCGATCATTTCATTTAAATGCACTAGATGCGAACCACCATGAAAGCACATGACAAAAACATAAAATTTGGTTGCATTAACAAACCTCTAGCAGCTACTTGGGTCAATGGATTTGTTGTTGCTATAAAAAGATAGTTCCAGCCGGTTTTCACTTGCTATTTTTAAAATATTGTGTGTCAAGGTGAGATCATAGCTTTATTTTTATATACTTGAAATTCAGTAATTTTATTTGTGCATGTTTTTATTGCTGTATTAACATTTATTGGTTTTTTTTTATTATTACTTGGTTGATAAATATGGGCAAAAAAGGGTGAAATTTAAAGCAAGATAGTTCAATTCAAATTGCACCTGTGTTTCTTAAGTAATTAAAAATTATCAGCAATTATCAGTATTGAGTCATATATTAAAAAAAAAAAAAAAAAAATATGATAACAAATTTTTTTGGCTCCATCACCCGGCAGTAAACAGGATACTGTGGCATCTAAACACCTCATCCAGGTTTATCATCATTGTGCCATGAAGGCAGATGCTTCCTAATTTTAGACATAACTTTAGTAATGAGTTGGGAAATCAATGCCAATTATGATTAAATAAACTAACAGCAAAGTTGGACACAAGTATAGGGAAAGAAAAAATATGCTGTTGCTCCTGTCTTCCATTAATGTGGATCAGCAGCAATAAGTTTCTGCACTAAATGCAATACATTCTTGATTGATTACAAAAGTGAATCATAAATTAGGATATTGGGGATATCATTAGTTTTGTAGGTATTTGGACAAATTCACATTTTTAGGTGCTGATGGTACTGCATAAAAAAATTAAAGGGTCACCAAATTGCGATTTATCCTGAAGGAGACAATAATGTCAGTAGGAAATGTCACAGCAATACATCTAATAATTGTTGAAATATTTCCAGTCTGGACAAAAGAAGCAGACTGATTGACATGCCACCCCAAGAGTCACACTGCTACAGCGAGTGAAAACACAAAGAGGAGAGCAGACACAGATATATAAAGCAAAGACAGCAGAGAATCCGATTAGGAAAATGCGTAGCTGAATTATTGTGATGCCACTTTTATACAAATTAATACAACACTTTCCACTCTCCCATTATCTAACCTTTCTATTTCCAGACATGCAGAGTATTCATCAGGGTTGGACGCCGCATAACCACAAGACTGATGACAAATCAATACTAAGCGGCCCAGTTCTCATTGGACATACAGCAGGAGAGCAAGAAACATCTGGAAATGTCAAGCCTTCTGAAAGTTTCACTAGTGGAAGACACCACCGGTAAATCGACAAGTACAGATCGCCTGCATGCAGGAAAAGTGGGCATACATATGATTGTAAAAACCAGGCCTGTCAAATTTTCAACAAAGAAAACAATGAAATGGTATTAAATCAATGTAAATCCTTACTGCAGGTGTATGAGGCGCCGCTGTGGTTTAGCGGTGAAGGGTCTGTGTTTGACGGCTCATGTCAGATGTGCTGAGGACATGTCAGGCAGGAGTGATGTGAGCCCTGTCAGCTCCTCACTCCTGTTTCGTCCCAGGGCGCTGCGTCAGCTACCTCGCTATTGATTTGCGAGCTTCTTCGGGGAATTCGGCTTGATCCGTTGTCGCGGGACCAGCAAAAGCAATTGAATAGAGAAATCATTTGTATAAATAAGCAATGTTCTGCATGAGGGCGTCCAGGGATGACACACTGACATAGTCACCTTGACATAACCCTGCAGCTCCCTCCAAGAGCAATCAGTGCTGACCAGTGCTGTAAAGCCTTTACACACTGACACACTCACATCCCTAATGACCGTCTTATGTGCTTTTAAATAGATAAGAGTGTCAATGTCTTTCACTGGGTTCAGTTGAGGGTTTTCTTCAAAATGGCAGGGAGATTTCTCCATCGATTTATATTGCTACTATAAAATTATAAGACAAGTGTTAAATCTGCCATTAAAGGGCTCATTAAAGTCTGTAATTGCAACACTGGATACTGTCCTGTCATTCATTACTGTTACTGTCACAGGATATCTAACAGTATGTATAGCACTGTGTCACAAGGCTGCATACTGACCTGTTTTTAGTCATTGAATTAGGAAGGAATTAACCCTTATTTGATCTGTGAGAAAGAGCATGATGAAGCAAAAAAAAATAAATCTATGCTTATGCTTTGTCTGCATCCCCTCGAGTTTCTTCAGAAATTTAATTTATAATGAGAAAGGAAGATAGATGAAAGAGTGAAATATCTCATTAATTCGTCCTACAGGTGGCAATATGCACTTCAAGGAGATTTAAGCAGCTTGAGCATAGAGGGCAAGAAAATATTTCTATTTTGTTATTCATTTCACTCTGTAGCTACATCACACTTCATCATAGCTCATGAATAACTTTCCCTATCCATTCTGAAATTCATCTTTCTTTCCTCCAAGCAGCCACACTCACAAAAACACACGCATGAAAGATTAAAGTGCATTGTTGGAAACGGCATTTCTGCAGTTCACAGTTCGGACTGCAACTTTAGCTCTGTTGAGTGAGAGTTGACTGGTTCTGGTCTCATCACTATGCTTCGCTTGCTGCTGTTGCTGCTTGCAGGGTCAGGAAACATGAGCTCAGCACCTTGGCCTCTCCCTCAGACATGCACAGAATGGCCATGTCAGCACACAGGGAGGACAGTGTCTATACCACGGTTCACTTATTCTGCATGCAAAAATGTATACCATGCTTCACTGTGGCTGAGCAGAAACTGAATATCATTTGGTAGTATACTTTGCAAAGCACAAGGAGCCTTTAGATCTCTAAATGCATGCCTCTCTCTTGATGCATGAAAGGTACTGTCCAACATGTAACAGCAGCTTGGTTCTCTACTAGTTCTACTGCAGTCAGTAACAGGTAAAGATGAGCCACCCCCTGGGTCTCTGTGATCCACCTCCACTCAGTGCACTCATCATCAAATACAGCTCTGATCAAGTGATTACATGAGTGGTGTATGGGTGGAAGCCTGAGAAAGGCTGCAGGCGGTCAGGACAAAGAAAGTGAAGGGTGAGGACAAGGCTAAAGATACTTAGAATGACAGTCCACTGACAGCAAGATTAATGACCCAACGCACAAAGGTCCTGAGCAGTGTAGCTTTTTGATAAGACACTCTGGACCCCCTGCACCACCTGGCCACAATCCATAAAAATCGAAAATCCTGTGGATTTCAGCTCCCATTAATGAGGACTCCTGGCAAATGATGCTGTCCCTCACACCCTCTGTCCCCCGCCAGCACCTAATCTAGATAATCTGATACTGTATCACAGACAGAAAGAAAAAAGACTTGTCAGAGATTGTGAAGGGCAGTTTTCTATGGAAATATGTTGCTTTTAGTATGTGTGGAGTGAAATGTGTGCGAGCAGAGTCTTTGTGCAATTTATGAGCAGAGCAGAGGTAAGTGGGCAGGTTGAAGGCCTCTTCAGCACTGTTGTTCATATGGAAATGAGCAATAATGAAGTCAGCACTGTCAACTTCACATCTCTCCGTATTGTCATAGTGATAAAGGGCACTAGAGGTAATTAATTTGAGTCAAAATAGTGAATACAGAATACCGGGGAAATGATGTCACAGACACTGAAGAGGCTGCATTGTGCCTTTGTCAAGTTCCATGTCCTCACAAATCTGTCACAGCGCTCACTCAATTTCACAGCAGAACTCCTTAAACATTAACAATGGCCTCTACATGTGTCCATTTACAAATTAATTTAAGCAAATTGAGAAACTGGGGTATCAGAGTCTTTCTAAATCTCTGGAGTTAGATGCAAAATACTCATTGAAGATGCCAGTGAAAGAGTGTTTGATTTATGCACAAAGGCAGAAATATGCATAAGCAATCTTTGCACAAACTGTGTAATCCCCTGCATGCACATTGTCACACATCTCATTACGGTGTGTATCTCACTCATCATGTAATTCAGTCACAATATCTGAATATTAATCCTTCCTGTCCTTCATCTGGCACACCAACGTCCTCTAAAAGCACCAGAGCAGTCTGTATGTCGTTACAGCGATTACGTATCAACATGTCATGATCCATAACAGCATATTGATTGATGACACACGAGTAGGTCACATTTATGATCTGATGTGGTATTATTTCATAAATGACTGTGATCTGACAAACAATATCTACTTACTGGTGGTTGAAGAAAATAAAGCTTTACATAAAATTGATGTTAGAATTATATCCCAACACATCTGAAAGACTTCCAATAAATAGTATGATACACACTGTGAAGGAATCTGCTAACACTGCTCTGGACAGTGGGCCAAAGGGTCACTATGACTGCATCAACTGCCTTAGATAAGTTGTCAGACTGGTGTTTCCAAAGGCTGCACACAAGCCGTATAGAAGTAAACAACTATTGTGCATCTTCCACAGCCAGGACTATGGGGATATGAGGAGCTTTCTTCTGTGTTATGTATAAAGAATAACCTTGAGCTGGACATGTGATGAGCTCTCTGGGTACTAATATACAGAATGTCAGTATTGGTATGTCAAGGATGCTGTTCATTTGTATCATGACATCTGTGATTCTCCTCCATCGAGCTTCTTCAATGAACACTTCTGCATTTTAATACATTTCTTGGGTCTCCTGAGTCTTCTTGGCATGAGCCGAATTTCATCTACCTGTTTCCACCTGCTCACTGGAATTTACATTACACATACATAGCAATCAAAAAGTTCGGAGACTGTTGAGACAGAAAGGCAGCATTAGGAGACTACTAAACGAGTATGGCAACCAAATGTAAATCAGGCGTATTTTTATAGACACAGTCTTGGAATTTTTTGATTACACCTCAAAATCATCATATTTGCCATATTGGTACATTTTACCACATATTTCAAATTATAAAAGGAAAAGTTCACATTTTTAAGTATGTTTAAAACAACACAAAAGTATAAAAACATGCACAATAGCACTGTTTGCATTAGTCAAAACATGCGGTTATTCATTCTGATACAAAATTCCTTCTTTATGTGAACATTTCTCCACTGCAACTCAGCAAGTAAACTCCATCCAACACAGAAAAACATAGGGAGAATTTTGTGATAAAAGGAAGGAAGATGATACAGCCATATAATTTAATATCTAGCTACAGCTTCTGCTTAACTTTAGAAAGTGTCTTTGAAATCAAAACAGCTGTTACATATTTTATTGCGCACCAGTTAAGTTGAAATTGATTTTTTCACAGTTAGTCAATTACATTACTATCTCTTTCAATGTACATGTGGGTATCTGATTACTGTATTCAGATTAAAAAAATTGTCATCTATTGATAAAATAAATATTAAGACAACCTTGTGCAGTACCAGCAAAAATCTTGTAAACATGCTGTGGTCACTGGGAATGAAAGAACACTTAGCATCTCCTTCAACATAAAATGCATTGAGCTAATAATAAAAACGTTTGTACAGGACAAATAAGTGGCTGAATCATCAACAACCACAGGCACAAACTGGTTGATGTTTCAAATTGGTCAGAAATTGTCAAGCAATGGTCATTAACTTGCCATCAAAGCCATTCAGGCATAAGAAACTGTGACTAATACTAATGTTATAGCAATAAAATGGTCATGAAGGATATATCAATATATCGTTTTGAATAGCTGCTGTTCATGGGGCACTGTAACCTTCAAGCTACGCCTCATGCAATCAACTCCACAGAGCTGATAAAAGTGAATGCTGAGTACACAGCCGCACTTGTGCAGCAAAGCCTGAAGGTGTGACAGACACAGGCAATAAAACTCAGCAAAGAACAGCAAGATGGTAGAGAAAGCTATGTTCTCTCTCACCCATACTCTCAGAAACATGACATTAATATGAAATGGGAAAGACAGAAGGAGTGGGGGAAGTGCAGCGTATGGATTCAAGGGAAGAAAAGGAACAGAACTGACACTTGACATAAGTCACCTGAATGCAGTCAGTGTTCAAACGGTATCAGCGTCATCATCACCAGCTTCAAAATGTTTATACAAGCAAGTCTTTGCTGGATGTACAGTGTGTAGGTGCAGGTGTGTATTTATTCTACAAATATCTGGATAACTGTGTCAGGCTGGGTGCAAGCAGGTTCCTTTTTCTTGAATGCTGAGGCCCAGCTGTGTGCGTTTAACCCCCAGCACTTGGCCCTACCATAGGTCTCCTCATCTACGCAATCACATGACAGAGGCCAATGTCCTCTCAGCATCCTTGAGCGGAGCTCCTGTGATGGGCACCCAGCCAGTGACTGATCACCCGCTCATTCCCTCACGTCAGCACTTTCGCTCATCCAGTTCGTCATCAATGCTCCGCGGTAATAAAACCAATGTCAACCTGCTCCTTGTGAAGTTCACATGGAGAGATAAGGGTAGAAAATCTTCCACTGGCTTTTTGTTCCAAATTAATTTCCTACTGCCTTTGTGCACACCATTTCCTGGGCTACACTTAGTGCTGACAGCACGATAATCTCATGTTTTCTCTCCTGCTTTTCAGCATACATTAGGAAATCTTTGCTGCATTTGAGTCATTTTCCATTTGACTTTTATAGTCAAATGTGAATTTCTAAATGGAAATAATCGATCAGGTGAGGTTGTTAGGTTGTTCTGAAGCAACAGGAGCACCTCTTTCCTTAATTAAAGCTGCATGTAGCTGCCGTAAACATTAGGAAAATGGGGCCGTATATCAGGCTTATTACCTGGACATGACCATCAGTGCAGGGACTTTGTCCAGGGAAATCTCTTACAGCCCATCAAACAGAGGCTTTGCTGCTGCTATGACCACCTGATGGGTATACCTTATGTCATCCAGGAGAGGAAAGTGTGATGTTATGATGTTTATATGAGAGTTTAGGGAGAAATATTATTCATATAGAAGGTCAAACATTGAAGGAAATGGAATAAAAGTTCAGGTAACTTTTGGCTATAACTCAAATCAGGGCTGAGATTGGCTTATTTTCTTTTTAAATCTTTCTGCTTACTTACTATTGTATGAAAACAGGAAAATTCCTTAAGTTTAGAAAGTAATCCTATCTCCCAATGTCCCATAACATTTCTTATCCGAACCATTACCTGTGCAATAGACAGCAGTGCATTGAAACTAAGAGTGCCAGTAGAGATTATGAGGCTGCAGGTGAGACAACATTAAGAGGAGATAAGGGAAACTCATAAAATAGCAGCATTTCATTTCCTAAAAACACAATAGATGCCAAGGCTGCCTGACAGACCACTATCAGCTCGTCTGGAGAATCATAGCTTGGTTATCGTCTCTGTGAATGGAACGGTGGACCAGGACCACATAGGCAGCTCTGGCTGGAATGCTGATGTTGGAATGCAGGCAAACTTTTTGTGCAGAAACTAGACACAGATTTAGACATTTGCAGTCCACTAAATTGCTGTTATCATCACACATCAACACTCCTATACATACAGGCAAAGTCTCTACCTTCTACCAGGGATGATTGTTGTTCATTCAGACAACTGATAAACAAAAAGTAACTCCAGTGACGAAGGCCACCTCTTGCATTTGTGTAAATATGTGCATGTCATAATCTCTGATAAACATAGCACAGCATGTATTTTAACTCAAACCTGATGATCCTTTTATAAATCAAACTAAGTAGTTTGATGCAAAACCACCTTAGGAATTGTCTGTTGAAATTGTAGGGGAAGCTTTTAAATATCCTTTGTACTTGTAGCTGCTAAAGTCCTAAAGTCATCTGCCTGTTACCTAAGAATTTGAGGAAATTAATCTGGGTTTATTCTACTTTGCAGAAATAACATGCACGCAAATGAAATAGTCAATTCAAATTTTTGGAGGAAAAATGATTGTTGATTAATCAATAAAATGAATGACAGGTTAATCAATAAAAAAAATTGTCATGATTGGGAGCCTCAAGTCCTTCAAATGTCTGAATGTGGACATTTGTTCCTTTTTAAAAAAATGTCTGCTCCACTATTATTAAATGGCACATATTGGCTTACTGATCCTACTAGAAGGTGGAAGTGTCAATACTTTAACTGGAGTTATGACAACATCTAAAACAGGTGCACCAGAAGATGTCACCTTGTAAAATGTTGCTGATTAGTGAGTCATTTCTTTTAATAAAGGCCTGACAACCTAAACCCATTGGAGAAGTGCTGTTTATGAAATAGAGCTACATCCAGTTTCTGACTTTAAAGCTTCTTTTTAGCCTCCACATTCTCTCCACACATCTGACCTCCTGCTGTAGAAGCACAAAACACAAACAGACTGTCCCCGACTCCTCAGTACTATCTACAGAAAAAGTCCCTTTAATGTCACAAAGGAAACTGACTTGCACACTGTGATATAAATTAATTAAATATACCAAAATACATATTTTTTCTTTTTAAGTCTTCACCTTCATTTTACAAACACAAAGCATCTCAGCTGCAGCAATTTGGTTTTTGAAGTCAAATAAGTAAAACATGAAAAATTGAAAGATAAACTCTTTACATTTAAAGACGCTGTACAAAGACGCAGGCAGTCTATTGTCTTTCGCTAAACATAAGCACATAATTTAAATACTCAGTTCTGGCTTTGGGGGGAAATGTCTCAAGTTTCCACCATACGATGCACGAGGAAGTTGTGTGGAAACAATGTGCTTCCAAGTATTGATTTTTTTTTTTTTACTTGCATTCTGGTAGCTCATTAAAGATATATTTTAAAGAACTGGGAGTTGACTGCAACAAAGAACTTTTATGGAGCTCAGTAAAGAAGAAAACTACCCGGAGCTTCAGTTATATAAGGGAATAAAAACAAAACATTGGTCACTGCCAGGTTTTTTGCCTGTGTGCAACATAATGTATTTGAAGAATTTAAACTTTTTTTCTTTTAATTCCTCATGTTCTTTGTGTTTCCTCGAGGTTCAGTTCAGCATGAGTGGATTCTAGTTGTGTCTCCGGTGTTTAAGTCTGTGTGAACTTGGTGGTAAAATAATGCTCTCAAACATGTGTCTATCTAAGCTGTGGAAATGTAATTCTAATTAAAAATATTAGTGGATGTTTATTTTTCATTATACTGACATTGTATAGTGAGTGATGACCTTTATATATTTTACTTTGTGCAAAAAAACAGGATTAAAATCAGTCTGATCATTTCATTACTCTTAGGAACTGAGGAAGGTTTCTACAGGTGGATCCAACTCCCTGCAGTTTTCACTTACAAAGAACCTTAAAAAAACGAATCCAAGGACCCGTCTTCCTCCTCTTCCTCATCGATTGTCCACATGTCTGTGCCTGAGTCTCATGGCAGCAGAAGTCAAAGTGATGGAGACAAAAGGCGGTTCGAGTATTAATTCAGCGCTCACGTCTTCTTTCAGGATCTTTTCACATGCAAAACACTGGGTATGCACATCGGGCCGAAAGGGACGCTGACAATTACAGCCTCACATTGAGCCACTGTTGGAGACTCACTCTTCAGGCTGATTGACAAATGAAAGAGCTGAAATAGCTTCCATTTAAAATGGCCACTTGCCAGAATAGGGGGATCATCTCCAATATCTTGTCTCAAATGGGAAAGGGAAAATATGAGCGCGCATGGGAAATTGCGCTCACAATTCAGTACTTTACAAAGGCCATTTAGGCTTCATGCACAGAATACCCAGTGGTACTGCAGAGGCTTTAAAGCTCAAATTCAATGGAACCTCAAGAAAGAGGAGAGACTTTAGGGTGGTATTTGTATCCAACTGTTCTTTCCCCTCGATCTGAAAACTTTTCATACTCTACTAAGTAATTCATTCTCCTGCAACAAGGGGTGCGTACCGGCGCACAAAAGTACACTGATTAGCCAAAGCTGCCTTGTCCATTAAAGGGAAGATAAAATTTAAAAAAAAGCTTGGAAATCTCTGCGATTTTCTACAGAGATTTTCATTTTCCTGCTAAGCACATAGACGCATAGGTTTTCACACATGGATGTTGCTCAATTTGTCTGCAAGTCCTTTACTTTACCCAACCTTCACAGCTGAATCCAAATCAACAGTTTGTGGTGACAGACGCCTGTTGAGCGCCTCATCACATGTGAAACGAGGATGGCACGGCTCCCATGTGGTGAGAATTGACAATGTTTTCTTGCTCGGGTTAAATGTGCAACATTTTACTGCCCTTCAAAACTTCAACTTTAAATTCAGATATAACGAAGTAAAAGTACACAAGACCCACAGGAATATAACAACAAAGCAGGGCGGTGTTTGTTTTAGGAAACGACATAGTGGAGGCAGAGGTAATATTTCAGTTTAAGCTACACCTCAATTAATGGATTAAAAGAACAAGACAAACAAAGTATAACAACAAAAAAAGACAACGTGGGTTTTTATTAAAGATTAGGGATCAGTTATTTTTGCTGTTCGGGCTTGTCTGCTGGAGATTGCTTTTGCCCTCAGGATGTGTAGCCTGAAGAGCACCCCCCTACAAACTAGATTCAATAATGCCTCCACACCGACTTAACAAAATCAATTACCTTTGGGGCAAAAACTTGTAAAATAACTAGAACTACACATTGACATGCATGAACAAAAGCAAATTTTTAAAAAAGGCACACAGCAAGAAGGGATCAGTGTTACTGTTGTGTGCATGAGATGCAGTTAGCCAGAGCAGACGTAACGCAGGAATATAAATAACAAGTACTTGTGTCTGAGAGCACTAACAGCTGCAGGGGAGTGCTGCGTGCTGCTAGGAGCACAAACAGGTTCTTTAATGGAGAGAGGGATGTGAGGAGAAATTCATTTGTGAGATGACACTCTCCCGCAGCCCCACAGCACAAAGCCCATGAGAGGGATGTTGTGGCTCGGAGGACGGGGGGTTGGTGGTGGTGGTGGTGGATGTTTGTGTGTGTGAGGGGCAGATTGAGGAGTGGGGTGAAAAGATGCAGAGGTGCCTGTGTCATGTCTCGATGGAAATCAATAAACTCTGCTGCATGCACAGCACATCATATCACACATGCATGCTGGTGTACACACACTCACAGCGAAGGATGGAAAATGTATGAAGGAGCCGCATGTGGAAAAATGAGCAGCTGAACTGGTATTGTACTATCTGTTGCTATGCTACACTCTACTGGATTTAAAAGTAATATAGGAGCCTGATGTAGGATAGACAGCAATATATTATTGTGCTTTTTCATTGTCATGTTCAAATGCCTCCAAAGGAATGTTGATGACTAAAATCCTTATTAAAACCACCAGCTGAGTCATGCTGTATGAATATTCAAGAGGATATCTTATTTTGAAGGACGCTCCAAATGAGATTAACAAATTCATTAAACAAGGTTTCCTAACTTTTAGTTAGAATGGCTATGAGGTTATAGATGTATGTGTAGGTGGTAATGATAACTAAATTGGTCAGCATATTTTAGGATGACATTACAGCTTCACCCATTTTTGTTTATCCTGCTTAAATTACTGGCAATGACTTAGACTCTGATGTCATCAAAGTTTTCTTTGCTTTCCCTCCGCTTAGGAGTGGCGTTTTTGTCTTTTGGTCCCTCAGAGAAAGTGACCTAAAACTCACCTTCCCCTTGGACTAACTTTGTTACAGATCCACCCTTAAATGTGAGTGGAGGTTCAAGGTGGAGTCATGCTGCTTACATGTGAAGCTATAGCCGAAGGTGTGGAATAAAGAAACGGCACACAGAAGCTCAGGACATCAAATTTCAAGCCCAAGAGCAAAATATGTGAGGGAAAAAAATAAAAAAAGCTGTGTTGGCTGTGCACAAAGACACCTCCTACACACACAGACACACACCTCCTTGACAAAAAGAGAAAAGACCAGAATAAAAAGGAGGAGGATACTAATAAAACAAATGCCCAAATCTCCTGGAACAGATTTTTCATCATTAAATGATGGCCTGAGGGTAGAGGGAGCGTGATGAGGAAACACTGGCTTGTGCCCTGCTCTGTAATTAAATGGTGGCCGGATGGAGTGAGAGGCAGAGAGATGATAAGCACTGGGCTCTGTGCCCCAGGACAGAAGAAAAGTGTCAGATGCTTCCAACAATATGGTTATCTGTGACACAAGTTGCCTTTTTTGTGAAAACAAAGATGGCAGACATACTGCTACTGTTATGATATGATCACTGCCGGCTCTCAATCAGACATGCAAAAAGTAAAGAATGTATTTAAATAAAAAATACCATTATTACACAACACAGGAAAAAAGATCACAAAAACAAACTCACGGATACCCCTATATCTCTCATACAGCTTGAGAACATTTGTAATATCCTCAATAATACAAATGCTGTGACTTAGTTCAGTTTATAGATGTGACATCAATATGCATCTCTGACTGTATATTAGATGGATATTGTGTTCCTTCAGTAATAAGTGGCTGGCATGACCAAGATCAGCATTGTGTATTTAAGTACTTACAAGGACTGTTTCTTTGAATTTTCTTATATTACATCAGTGCATTAGTGAATATTACCATACTCAGCCATGTGTACTTCCTGGGATATGGCAAAAGAGAATTTGTGGAATCAATGGAGTATATATACATATATAAATTTTAAAATGTCAAATAATATATTGTAGATATTCTCTCAACATTTTCAGTTCAGCTCAGTTAAATTCAGCTTGATTTACATGGCACCGATTCACTATATAAGTCATCTAACGGTGCTTCGCATAGTCAGGTGAGGACCTTACAGCATTATATTATAGAATGAAACCCAACAAATCCAAACTATTTTTTTCTGAGAACTCTTTTTTGCTCCCATAGACCATGTTGGCACTGAGCCAAGAAGGTTTAATCTCAAAATGTATTCTTACTTCAAACTGTCTCCTGAATTCTAAAAGGAATCCATGAGTTTGAGTAAGTCGAGATAAACAGGAACAAGACTGAGAGTGTACAACGATATACGAGTGGTTCGGTGAAGCTGTACTCTGGCACAGCAGTACTTTGAGCTACAAAAATGCTAATGTAAACAAACTGACATTCTCACAATGATAATATCAACCTACCAGGTGTGATGTTTTCCATAGGTATTATCTTTTCAGTGTGTTATCATGCTAACATTTGCTAATTACCACAATTATGAAGAATACAGTTGAGGCAAATGGGATACTAAACTAAAAGTTTTGCATAGCACTAAGGTTAAAGTTAAGTAATTACCCTACAGAGAGGCATGCATATGTACACTAAATATGATGGTGATCCATCTAAACAAAAGTAGCCAAACAGTAAACAACTTAAACCTGTAGAGAAAAAAAATATGATAATAACCGAAGTTCTGACATGCTGTGTTGTAACTTCAGTTATTTTTGGCTCTAGTTGTTCACAGAGTCCAACCTAGATTAGTGCACAAGTTTCCAAAGACCCAAGGCTTTAAATGTATGACAGTAGGGCTGAAGAATCTGAGGAAATTACATATTTGCTATTTTCTGACAGATAATTCCATTCGATTGGCCATTAAATAGTTTTTTGAAGTGAAACTTTAGTTCAGTATTTCCTGTGCAGCTTAAAACATGCGATGGTGTGACAAGCCAAACAAGAGTTTAAATTGTAGGTTAGACACACTGTACAATCCTTATCCTAAATTGCAAGCCGATGGATAATTGCATTGTTTCAGCCAGCAATTTCAATTAACAATCACTTAATTGTTCATCCCCCTCTATGGGAGTACTTCAAATTCTCATAGAAAAAAATGGTGGTTTGCATACTGCAACATTTCAGTGACATACCACAGCAGCACAATACAAGAGAACCTGAGGAGAAAACATGCACTATTCAGTGTTGAGGCACTTTACATCTATTTGCTTCCTCTCGCTCACACATACTGTGTTTTAAAACAGCATATTCCCAATAAAGCTGTTCTCATTTGCATATTTCCCTGTTTCTGTTGTCAGACAGTGGAACAAGTGTGAAACAGTGACTGAAGCCGCTTATTAACACAACATGAGAACTAACAGTCATTTCCAAGCTGCTGATGTGCACTGCTTAAATCCTGATTTTCTATCTACAGCATTGTCTGACAAACTCACCATACACATGAGTCAATGACAGCAGCTGTGAGTCCAGCTATTTTAAAAGAAATAACGCTAGTAAGAAAAGAACAATTACACAATAAGAGGAAAAGGACTTTAGCTGGTCTGTGCTTGTGGAATATCCGTGGTGGCCATGCAGCTGTTTATTTAATGGACAGACTTCACTCTTTCATTTTGCTGAAGGGTACGGTAGAAGCTTTCTTTTGGAGTTGCAGGACTGACTTAAATATCAAACCATCTTTTTTTATTTATGTTTATAATGTTGAAGTTGCTTGTTCACATCCACAGTATTGCATTTTAATATACAAACTTTGATTTAGATTCCGTATTGTACTGCATCATACAATAACACACAGCTTGTCACAATAAAATGACCATAACTGAAGGGGCCATTTTCCTTTATTAGAGGAAAATTAATTGTTAGTATCACAGCCTACATCCCATTTTGTGTTGTTGAACAGGTTAAACAATGAACATTCTTATTAAATGTAGCAATGAAAAAACTGAGTTGAGAAAAGAAGCTAAAATGAAAATATTGCACTGACAGACAAGTGCGATAACCACAAAACCATAACTTAAGCTGACAAGACAGAGATTGGTTTACTTTGAGAAATCACTATGGACAGAGATCAGAGAAAAGGCTTAGTGCTGGTTTCTTTGACAAAGCTTTTTAATATGTCTTAACGGAATGAATGGTGTCACTAAATTGTATCGTTCAATAGAAATAAAACATTCGGTCGCAAGAATTTCATTATACAAAATGCCAAGCCTTCAATCCTTCCCTTTCTTCAATAACACCACAGTCTCCCTTGAGAAAGAAGAGTAAAACACAGTGTTGAAATGAGGATTTTTCACCTAAATACAATTACTGGGCATTTTGTAAAGTGCTGTATAAAGCAATCAGGAATCTCTCTTGAAAGTTGGCAAGGAGAGAAACAGGCTGAGTTTTAATGTCTGGGTATTTTATTTTGACTTTTTCATTGGTAAAAAGCTTTTTCTGCCCTTTGCCAAGCAAAGATTGTTGTATCCCTGCCAGTCAGGTTTTGAATTCTCTCGATGGGGACTGAAGATGAGTACAGTCATTCCTGAAAAATGGCTGTGACTCCACAGAGTCATGCGACGGATGCTAAAGCAGACGGTTTCATTTTTCTGGCTTTAGCTTCAAATTAAATCAGACATCAGAAACGACCTTCAGATATCAGCAAAGCCAATATGCTGACTAGGATGCATCTGAGAAAAAGACCAGTGATCAAGATTTATGGAGTGAGGCTACACTGTGTGTCAAGAGTGATACGTGTCTCATCAACGGTGAAATGAAATGTCAAATTAGTTTGTGTGTGTGTGGGAATTGTGTGTGTGCTTCAGCACATCTACACAAAAGCTCTAATGGCTGTTTGTACATAAGATCTAGACACAAAGAGACAAAAAAAACTGCAGTCAAATGAGACCCAGAGTGAGGGACTGAAAGGGAAGTATGAGTGTCAAATAGGGTGCTTATAGTGCAGAACACTAATAAGGAGAGCGTCAGCAGGACAGCGGCAGCAGATCCATTCTCCTCCGGGCTCCATCTTGGCAGTACCTGTTATAAACTTCCTCTACCGTCTTGCACAATTGGTTCTGTAATTTAAAAAGGTCAGCATGGCTCCTGTGTAATTCAATACTCTCATGGTGCTGTATTAACCACATATTTAATCACCCTCGGGGTGGTGTGCAAGCTGAATACTGAATGTAAAGGGAAGACGTGGGACCCACAGTACAACAGGGCCTGGCTCTCCCACCTGACACATATGACTCACAGTATGTAGAGGGGCAGCTTATCCAGTAAAATACCTTGTGTGTCCCAAAGAAAGGAAACTTTCTGTATTTTAAATAACACATTCAAATAAATATACTAAAGTAATATTGGATGGTTAGGGGAAAAGAGTTTCTTTTAAGTGGCTTGCACAATGGAAGAGTAATTAAATTTGTCCGAGTTGCACTGCGGATATGACAGATGCAATATCTTGTGTTATTGAGACAATCATTTTAAAGGACAGGCACACCAATGAATAATCTCAGTAGTATAAAGAAAACACAATATTCTATGATGAGACACACAGAGCCATAGCTACTGAATGTTTCCTTCAGTTTAATTCTCAACATGCTACAAAAGGCAAAATCTTTTAAGTCGACAAAAACTGTTGCCATGATTAAAAGCATTGACCTCCAATTCAGAGAAAAAAACCAAAACAAAATCTAAAGTTACACTGCACATAAAACACACTAGAATGTCTTCCTCCAACCCGAAAAATATGAGGCACCTGTAGCACTGAGGCTGGCAGAGTATTACGGGAAATTAATGATACTTCACCCAAAACAACCAAGTGAATTACAGTGAGCCAAGAACCACTGCACTCTACCTTCAGATGGGAGAGTCACAGATGTGGTCCAATACATTGCATATGATACTTGGCAAGAATGCAGCGTAATAATAAACCAAAGTGAAGAAATAATACAACATTTGTTTGCAAAATAAACGGCAGCCATTAAGACTAAAGATGCTCAATATATCTATGGAAATGGATACAAGATAAAATCATAGCAGCTGAGGTTGAATCTGGGCAAATGAATAAGACAATGTACCTTACAGTGTTTTTCTGATCAAGTCAAAGAGTACAGGTATTATATGCAAACTCCAAAATTATAATTTAAATCAGTAAAAGTTGGGAAGTTGTTAAATGAAAAATAAGTAAATAGCTGGAAAAACTACTTCTGTGACACTGAACTCATAGTTAATACGAACAATGGTCAGTTGTTTTCTTACACACCACAACAACTTCATAAAGGCCATTTCTGAGGTTACCAATCCTTCAATACTATGGACAGACAAGAACATTATTATTGACTGATTGCACAAAACACAGAGTGCTATATACAATAGCAACTTTGTGTAAATCTGTATTGTCCATAATATCAGTCCATGACAACTGCAGTGCAGTAAAGATTATGGCATAACTACACAGGAGACATTTAAACTGTGGGGCACTCAAAAAAAAGAGAAGAGATATAGCACCCTTAATGATGCAATCTGTGCAATTCCCCTGAAAAGCAGATCATGTGATAAATTAAGATTATCCTCAATATCAACACATCAGATTGCACACCTCTGCTCAAAACATTTTTTTTTTGCATCAAGTCTGTTTTCTTCCATTTTGTGCACTAACTATACTAACTGTGTATCAGGCTCTGAGCAAAGCCAAAACATGGGTGACCTGCACACAAAATGCTAAATCCATCCTTTGTAGACACAGTAGAGGACTGAGGCTACTGCTAACAATCTGCTCATGCTCTGCCTGCTAAACAGTTAAGATGAAGCAAAATCAGACTCCTACACACCCCTGCACCACCCTGACATCCCCAACATTAACTATCCACAGTGACACAAATAGTACTACCACCTTCACTGGCACTGAACACTGGTACTGGATGCAAATTATCTGCATTAGTATCACGCAGCATGAACATATTTCCTAGTCTGGTATCCAATGGAGTGAGACAGTGTGCAAAGAATACAGGTACACTGCTCATCAATCTGAGGGGTTAAACAAACTCAAAGAGTAAAAAAATGCCTTTCAAAAAAGGAAACAGGGAGTCATTGCTTTGGGAACTGCCAGTATTTACTTTGAGGCAGAGAAATTAAAAGAGCCGTCAGTCATGAAGAATGCAAATAAAAAAATCAAAGTGATGCCTTGGCATTTTTCGCTCATTGAAAGACAAGGGGAGTAAGACACATGGTCCTGACGGAATTCAGCTTTCCCACTTCAAGATATTTATGACATTTTTCTTACTATGCTGACACATGAGCAGAAAGTACAATCCATGACTTAGATCTCACAGTGCTCTCCGGTTTGGGTGAATTGTCACTGAAGCCGAACACCTGGCTTGAGGCACCAAGTACCTTACATATAAAAGAATGTCTATTTCCAAATCTTGGTTTCTAACATGAATACACTTACATAAACATCATTTGACACCTTAAATCTTGTGGGTATCACGTTGGATCTCTTCAGCTATGAGTGATGAAGATAAGAAAAACCCTTGGTTCTAACATTGATACCATCAGGGTGTTTAACAGAAGTGTCAATTCACTACAAGCTAAATTCAATCCTAATAAAACGCTTACTGCTGCCAGTCAGAGATCATGCTCCAAGGCTGTGATGAAATGCATTTTTGCAAGTTAGTGGTCCCACACTCATGTACACACATCCTCAAGCAAACACACATGCACATTTATATGATTGTCTTTGCCAGGACATTCATTGACACAATACCTTCCTGAGGCCAATGCACAAACCTGAACCATCACAGCTGAATGCCTGAATTGCCAGCCCATTTTGTAGAAAATAAAGGTCTGACTGCACTAAACTGTCATTCTTCTATAGAAAAGAAAAACAAAAAATGTTCTGTCCTGTTTGTAATTCTTTAAATCAATCACAGTCATCTTGGGTGGTTCTAAGTAAAGGGTATGGAAAATCCTGTGCTAAACTTGAAATAGTCAGAATGGTAGGTTGCTACTTGGAGTTTGTTGTTGGTTGAGAAGAAAAGCCATCTGAAATGAGACGTCAATAGCAGAGTTGTATCTGCACCCTATATCTAGTGAGTCAGACTACTGAATGCCTAACTTGAATCATGAGACCACGTCTTAACCCTAAAAAAAGAGTCTGGACCTCAATTTTGTCCCCATAGTGGCATGAAGTCACAATGGGTTGATGTGCAGTCAGCACAATGTCCCCACCAGTGTAAAAAAACAAACCCACACACACACGCTATTAAATCTGAGTAAAGAGAGTCACATAACGCCCTCTGCCTGACAAGTAAATTGCTTCGAAGATTGTGTTTGCAAAAAAAAAATACGGAAATAAAGGTGGTGGTGGCATGAATGTAAAGAAAATGAATGAGAAGTGAAAGGTAATAGTAAGAAGCAGAGGAGCCAGAATAAGTAGGTAACAGAAACCAGCAAGTGTGAAATGTTCTCCTAAGCAGGAGCGCATGGACCTGTCGACCAGTCAGATGACAGCTGAGTGAAACAAGGGAGAAATCAGCATTGCATAACTGAGATGACTGTCAGTCGTAGTGACAAAACATATAGTGTGGGAGCTTCCCTCATCTCAGACTGGGACATTTCAATACCATGACATATGAGGACATTTAAATTAGGGCTGATTTTGGGAAAATATCTAATGTGTTACACAAATGTATTGTGTAACAGATTTAAAACATGATGATCACTACATTACATGAGTTGCTATCAGAACATTAACTACTTCGCAATTATCTGCAAGGACAAGAACTTAATGACATGAACTGTTTCAAATATGTTGACTCCATTTTTTAAATGGCATAGAATGTATAACAACTACCACAAAAGCTATGGCTGTCTTAATCTAAATATATAAAGCAATTATAATCCCACAAAATGAATTGCAATAAAAAATGTATTAAAATAGGACCTTTCTAAGAACAACCTCTGGCACAAAAACAGATTGGTCATTTATGGCTTAGGAGTGACATTTGCACATTCTGCAATTAAAGTCATGTAATGAAAAATACATCTTGGGTCAGACACACTACATAATGTATATCCTAAATTGCAGCATTTGGAAGTTGCTAATTGCATTGTTTCAAAATGTGATTTTTTAAAAAAATAATTTTTTGGTAGGTCCCGATTTAAATCTCTTAAAAGTTCCCTGCGCAGAGCATAAGCCATGGAAGAGTTTGGCTTTATTAAAAGAGATATTTTGAGAAAAATCTCTTAAATGGCAAATGTCAGCAGAAAACAGTGATAAAGAAGTGCCCTCATTTCCATCTTGGTGACAGAAACCAATGATGTGTAGTACTAGTAATCCACACAGTCACAGGAATTTGATCATGACAATCTCACAATGATCAAGGATCAAAATGTACTGTACTGTTCACTACAAAATGACAAAAGTTAAGTGAGAAACTACTTCCATCATCTTCTAACTCTTACAAAAGATTCCCTATTTCTTGACTGGAGATTATAGGATGATTTTGAATTCTTTGGTTGTCTTGTGAACTTCAGTTTTTTGACAGATACCACAGAGTGCTTTGATAAAACCTTTCAGACTCAGTGCCTCAGTGAAACCAGGCCCTGAACACCTGACCACCATCACATGAGGTCAGGGACTGACCCTCAAAACAACGTAGTCCAGCATCTGTAGCACTAAAAACACAGAGCATTAAATAAGAATAAGTGACACAAAGGATTGTAACAAACAAGATAAACTGGCCACCTTTAATGAATATCATTAAGTAACAGAGTGAATATCCAGTCAAACTTTTATAGCATACCAGTAAAGTAGCCCTTACAATCTGCTTGTTAAAACTGATGTAACAAATTGCACTCAATTTGTTGAAGGAGATTTCACTTAACAGTAAAAGTTATTATGCACCAAAGGAACTTAGGCAAAATATATCTAATACTTTGTACAGTTAATTACTAAAAGTGAGCAATATGAACTCAGATTAGTATGAATGGTGGGAACACATCTCTAACAATTTTTAGTGACTGCTGCATTGAGCCGAACAATAACTGTGATAACAGTTAAAAATATTGTGGCAAGTGGTGACTCCTTCTTGATAGGAATCAGCAAGATAGCTTAGTTTTCCCCTTCACACAGAGAATTACAGTGAACACACCTATCTGTGCTAAGGCAGGGATTGTCATCAGCTCAGCAACCCACTGCACTCATGGTGTCACAGCTTCGCTAATCTAACATGAAGGTAAATTAAACACATGTGCAACTACACTGTAAACATAATGGAACAATGTGGAACAATTCAGTGCAACATACCATATTTGACATTTTCTAAGATCCATAAGCTTTGCTATGACATACCTGGAACTTTTCCAACGCGCATACTCAGGACGCTACAACAGACGACTGAATCTACTTAATTATTATTATATGACTAATTGAACTGGTAGTATTTACTCACTGTTATATATTTCATTTACTTGTCAAACAAAGAGCTTCAGTGTGTATGATATTACCTGTGCAGCATCAACCAAAGCCAGACAAAAGCTCAAACAAGAGGAAGAGGTGGCTAAGGTTGTAAATCAGTTTGACAAATATTGACAAATTGACAAAATTTGCTTTCACTTGCATTGTTATTATTATATGACTAATTAACTAAATTCTTAAACATTATTGTCGAACACAGAAGACGATGTCAATTTTGTGAACTTGTTCTTGCAGTTGTTACTGTTAACAAATGGGCAGTATAAGTATTGTATAAGTAGTGTATGTATTTCATTTGCTGACTAATGTACTTAAGTGAAATTAAAATTACTTGGATGGGTTATATTTACCCTCACAAAACCTATCTTTAGTATACTACAGATGTATTTTTCTAAATTCTTATAATTTCCTTTTACATATATGCTCCACTTTTACATTAAAACCCGTGAAAAAGTGCTCAGGTGAGTGAAAAATTTGCATAACTTTAGGATATCTGAGATATATTTTATATATTTTTATCTGTGTGGGGTCAGCTGAAGCTCAAACACTAGAAAGAGGTGACTGAGGTTGGAAATCAGTTTGATACATACTGACAAATCTGGCATGATTGCTATTTGCTTGTTAAATCACAGAGGTCTCAGATGTTTTTTTAAAACCTTTTACACAGTAAAAATGTCTAAACTGTACTCCATTCATTCAGTTCATAATTTCTTTATCTGAAGAGTCAGGAGCTTATCTCGGCATGCCTCTAGGACGGCTATCTTCTAGTAAATCTGGACTGGTTGTGCAATTAGGCTGAGCTTCATAGTTGCAAGGTTTTTCGCTTTTTGCATAAAATCTCACCTAGAGAAATGCTTATGCAGTCTAAAAGCAAAATACCAGTTGTGTGCCAAGATAAATGTTGCAATCATTGTGCCTAATGACTTTAGGATTTACAGCTACAAGTAAATACTGAAGCCAGAACAATGGTGTCAAGCATACAATAGTCAGACAAACACATGGACTGACAGACACTGACAAATAATGAGGATGGTGCCAAACCATGAAGTCTTTATCAATGATGAGAGGACATGGGAGTGCAGAGAAACATCAAATGTCCTACCTGGGACTAAAGGAACTTCTTGGCCTGGAGCCAGTCTGAGCAGAACCATGATGAAAAGGGGCGTGGCCCCTGACCATGTGCCACACATTATGACGATCACTGTCCTGGCATCACTCGATGTCAAACTGGGGAAAGAGAAAAATTAAACCGTTAAATCCTGCTACTGTATCTAGGATTTTTTTCTTTTAACTGAGTTGCAAAAACTAAAAAGGAAAATTGATATTCTATTTATTGAGCAGATTAAAACACCAGAGTAAAGGAGAAAACAACAAGTTGTTCAATAGCATGACCACAATACAAGCATCCCATTTCTAGGGCAATTTTCAAGGCACCAGTGGAAACAACGCATCCTTCACAACCAAATGATTCAAGATTCCCTGATGAGATCTTTTACATTGTAACTGTATGGTATTTGAATCTATAATTTATTATTCCAAAAGCTCCAAAAGACTAACTTTCTCTGATACTAAACTCTGACCTAGTATCTCCTTTTGTTCACAAAAACACAACAAATGCCTCTGTGTCAAATTGATTTCAGACAGGGGAGACAAAAGCGTCAGAGTTTAGCGGCGTGTGCGAGACAATGCCACTGTGCTGACATCACCTGCGCATAGTGACAGGGACCATCTGTAGCATGGAAATAAATTGGAGGATTCTCCGGATCAGCCATCTGTGGAACAACCTGTTCACCCTTGTTCGATTACATCCAGCAAGCCAGGTAGCCTCGGCTGCAGCGCCTCCCGGTCTTTCTCCGTATCTCTCTCTCTCCCTTTCAGACTCCCTTTCCTGCACTGCTACGCACAATGATTTTCTCTTTGCAGCCCTTTTTTCCAGGCATGACATACTCCTTGAATTGGATATGCTTCGACTAAAATATGATGGACTTGCTTTATCATAAATTCCAAGGCACCGCAGGAGTGACTGAGTCTCTACAAGCCTTGCATCTTTTGAGATGATGAAGAGCATTAAACATCGCTTCTCCACAGTAAAAGGTGAAAGTATGCAATAGTGAAAAGGAAAAAAATGCTCATTTTGCAATGCTTAGAAAGGTTTTGCACTCAAGACCACATTTTTTCCTACTATTGTACTATATCCTCCTTCCAATCATGTGTTAAATGTCTCTTAATTCTGCCAAACGTTCATGCCTTTTTAATTCATGCAACACCAAATGGACCAACTATTTGCCACCTATTACTGGAAGCTCCATCTTTTTGAGTCATCCTTTCTTCCTGCTCCTCTCACTCTCCATTCTGTAGTAGGTTTGCAGGAGAAAGAAGGCAAAAGCATACCAATTTGCTCTTGTAGCTTTTTTTCCTCCAATCTTATCTTCAGATACTCAATGGACACCCTTGCACACCTTTATATGCATTTCCTGGCTTCAGAATTAAAAGAGCCACTAAAAAGGCTGTCTATCAGATCAACCATGAGGAGCTCACTGGCGCAGTGTGTTATCATCACCTCATTCCTACAGTGTCACAGCAGAGCCAAAGAATTATGTGTTGTATTTGCACAATTGCTCCATTTGCATGTGATGAGGACAAGCGTGTCCCCAACTAAATGTCTGATAAAGAAGTCCTCGTTGTTAGACTACAAGGTTCCAGCGCATTCACTCCGCCTGGCCACCTAAACCCACATTTACACCAGAATCCTGGAGGAGTAGCGTACGGGGTTCTCCCATTTTTCTTGGTAATTGTGTCAGATAAACACTGCATCGTCCTCTTGCAGGCAATCTGATAAATACTCAATTACCAGTCAGGAGATGGTTGTGACAAGTGGGCGCCAGGGGTCTTTGGTTTAGAAATGTAGGATACATGGCAGCGAGGTGGCCTCCTTAACCCAAAAGCAAGTGAGGAGCTGGACTCGTAATTCAACTCATCACAGTGTCCCATTTGATTAATGAATGGACAGATGAGAGATAAAGGAAGATTTATCTGAGCTCTACCTCCTGGAAACCGCAAACACGTATGTGAAGATGCATCACAGTACAATCAATGACTATTCCTCTGTACTCATTATTAAGCCCGCTTCCATCAAAGGAAATGAGCATGTTTTACAAGACTTTTTTCAGTGGCTTCCTCTGCGTTCACTACCAATTCAGTTGGAGAGGAATGAAAGGCCCTTATTGTCTCTCTTTATCTGACTCAATGACTGCTGAATAGATCTAAGCCAATTAATCAGGCAGTGACAAGAAGCATTGCTGCTGGCTCAGTGACCAACTCCCACAAAAGACAGGAACCATCAGCAGAAGAGTCACTGCCCACAAATTGATTTTCAAATGCCTACTAAGCCAAGGCAATGTCATTCAAAACCTATGGTTGCTCACTGTGACACGTCCACATGACCCAAGCACCTAAACTCAACAGAAATCAGACCGGTCACGATGTCTTATCACTCTCACCATGAATGAAAGAATACAATTTTTCTTTTTTAGTTTTATAAATGACAAGTTTCCTGGTGGACTAAAGAGATGAAATACTTGTGTGCTTTATCCTTGAACCTGTCCAAGGCTCAGGTGAAATGGAGGATTTGCAGGTAATTTAAGGGGAAGCTAATTGGAGACCTATAAGTGTAAGAATGAACTTCACATTACCTCTGACTGAGACCTCTACTCATCACAGCTTAATCTATTTTGCTTTCATCCTCTGCTTCTGAAGCATGCTGCATATTTTTTCATAGACAACCCCAAAGTAAATCAGCTTGGGAAGCAAAAGCATTGGTTAACCGTAATTAGAACATGACAGCACATACAACAAGTACAAATTCAAGATTACACAGGCGTACACTAAGTGGATCTTATATTTTTGCAACATCCATCCTGTAGAATACAATTGTACGAGTGGAAAAAGTGATCCAACATAGATGTCTCATCTTTCTCTGAGCCTCTTGCTGGTCATGTGGTGGGGTTTGATTAGTCCAACCAACCTCATATCAGCCAAAGCTAGCACATATGAAATATCAGTAGCATGAATGAGTCAAATCAACTGAAAATTGTCCAATGTTAAGGTATTTTTAGCTATATTCTCACTTGTATTTCCTCCAAAACTGTTTCCTTGCTGAGCTGCAGCAGAGAGATGTATCCCAGCAGTCATATGCAAGCTTGCAAGCTTTCAGAACACAACACCAGCAAATAACCACCACTGGGACAAAGATACCTACGTGATATGGCTAACTGAGACTGCTGAATATGTGCTTCACTGAAGTTCTTGGGAAGTCTTATTTGCATGCAACAAGGACAGTAGAAACTGTCCTTTATTTTGAACAGTTTTTTTTTTTTTTATAGCTGTGTTAAACATAAACAGTACAGAGGTGAGGTACATTTATAGAGCATCTGAGTGGCATTTGTGTATTTGGAAAGACCTGAAAAAATCCAAACCTAATATTTAATTTGCATCTGTGCATTAACTGCTATTCCACTCGTCTTCTTAACATAGTTGGAAACGTCTGTAATAGCGTCATGAAAGTATGACTATTAAAAAGAGTGATTCAGTGCTCTCAGTTAGCTGTTTTTACTCTGCTGAATATGAAGTGAAACCTTCTTCAGTTCCTATATATGTAGTCTTTTTTTCCTGCACTGCTAATACTCCCACACCTACCCACAAGATAGTCAAGAGTATTGTACAATTTAAGTTCAGTACCAGGGGAAGAAAAGTTTAGACTACAGAGTTCAGCATTAATGTATGCCTCCACAGATCTCTATAAGAGTCTTCTAAAACACATACACTGTACTAAGGGGCATATGGATAACATAACCATTGACTGCAGTTCACTGCAATCTGCTTTGAATCAGTGAGACATAAAAATCAGCTTTAATACCTGTATAACTACTAACCAGGCCAAGTCTGAATTTATAAAACAACTGGTGCAATATGCTGCAATGAAGTGGTCAAAAATAACACATTAACATGTGCGTGGGATGTTAAAGGAATTAAGGAGAGTTAGTGTTGGTGCATATACGCACCTGCAAATCTCATTAAGCATGGTTTGTTGTGTTCTGCTTTGTCAGCGTCATATTTTGATGGATTGTTCCTGTGCCTCTCAAGCTCTCGGTTCTCTGTGTCACCATGGCTACTCCTTCCTCATAAAAACGCCAACACTGGATTAAGCATCTCACATTGACATTATGCGCCTTCACTTCATTACAATAAAAGGATTAACCTACCTGCGATCTGTAAAGTGATCTGTGGGAAGGGTGGACGACATGTGGCTGAACTGTCCTTCCCCCTTTGTGTAAATCACATCTCTTGTGCTCCTCCAAGTCCTGCCACTAATCATCCACACTCCTGCGGGGAACACGGTACAGACCGAGGCAACACCGAGGGACGAGAAACAAATCTGAAGCCATTAGGACGCCCTGTAGTTGACTTACATAATAGCATATGCTCCATCCATTCCACGGGGGAAGACAGTGCTTTACTGTCCCACTTTCTTTTCATTGCTACCATATGTCATGTAGTACAAGAATTGTTTTTAATGGTGGAAACTGCTTTAGACACTGTTTGTTCTTTTCTAGATGGAAGTTTATGTACTGGTATAGATTAGAAAGAAAATTTTGTTAATTTAATAGGAGTAAAGGGTCTTTAATTCCAAAATTGGCAAACTGATGGAGATAAGAAAAACCCAAATTAGAATAAATCAGAAGAGCTGAAAGCACTCCAGTGTGACTGTGAAGATGGGCCTGGTCACATGAGGCCTCCCCACAGTGATCCGTCTTCTCATGAATGTGATCTGTGATAAATTAAAAGCTGATTATTTCCTGGAGGGAGAAGCCAAGCGCTTGGCCCCCAGCCCCTTTGCTAGCGGTGATGGATTAGTTCATAGTCTGCACTATGGACCCGTCCCCACTGACTGCACAGCCACGGACGCCACGGGCTTAAGTGCCTCCTATCAGGATGCCATCTCTGACAACTCTTAATTTATTTGAATAAATGCGACACCATCTCTTTAAAGGACAGTTCCATTCTTCCAGGAGACAGATGGATGATTCTTTGATTTTTTTTCAAGTGGCATTACCATAAAAACATCCACCTCTATTTAGCACTGATGCACTGTATAGACATATACTTAAAAGCTGGGCAAAGTGCTCTTCTCTGTAAACAATAAGAAACATTTGTTTTATATCGTCAATAAAATAAGCCTTTATTAAATACAAACTTAACTATATTTCTTTCAAATGACTTGAGCTTATAAATGAGAAGACTTTGTAACTGAAACGAGCTGATACCCAGTAAGAAAGGTTTCTCCAAGAAACGGTTTTATTGAAGTCAGAGAGTACTAGGGAGCTATAGGTTGTGTATGTGAGCTCAGGTGCACTGTCCATGGGCTTCCACATAGCTGGGTTTTTACATTATGGGGCCATTCTCATGTGTCTGAACCATTTTCCCTGGGTTGGCATCATTTGGAGAGTCTACAGCGCAATTTGTCTGCAGTGATTGGGTCTGCTTGGGTGGGAACAAAGGCGGTCAGTCTGGCTATTGTGTCCTTTTGTGTCCCATATGTCAGAAGTCTGCTACACAAACAATGCAGCAACCGCCAAGAGCACAACAGTCATTATCTGCTGTAGAATCGCTGTCATTATCCTGCTGCAATCATAACTCTAATTACAAAAGTTGCTTTGTAAGCAGGTAGATTATGCAATGTTAATTATGCACCTACAATGCGGCAACCTTGTGTTAAAATGCCACTTGCTTTTGTCCCCTGCACAAAAGCAGCACACGTCTTACCCTCTGCCATATGCAAAGCAACACCAAGTCCCCTGGTGGCTGGTTTAAGCTCTCACGGTAGAATCACACACCACTTGTCATTAATAATATCTCATTAATAACAGTCGTAATGAATCACCCCTGAACCAGATTATCTGACAGAAACCAATGTGTCTGTGAGTGTAGTTTTAATTGATGAAGCTCATCCTATAAACTGGTCAACTCATTACTCAATTTCACCTACACCATCAGCTGGAGGAGGCCGAGCTGCAGGTGTTTCCATGAATTTAGTCTCAAACACTTAGGTACCATTTCACTATTTTCTGCATATAGATACTTCATCGAACTCTATCTGAAAATGCACTTAGCTTCAAAATCTGTCACACTGCCATTTTAAAGAGACAGAAACAGACTAATGGAACAGAGGTTTTAAAATGTACAGATAAAACTGAGCTTGACATAGGGAGGCTACCAACTATACTCCATTATTCAATTCCATGCCAATGAACATAACTTATAATTCACTTTTTAATTTTTATTTTACAATCCATTTAATGCTGAAATCTTCAACATACAAATTCAGCAGAGGTGTTTAAATCTGTATTGTGTTTCCATTTAATTACACAAAGAATTGCAGTCATAAAAGCTCAAAGATTTTTTAAACAAAAGCCAGTCACAGGATGAGTTTCCAAAAGCACAGCACAGCAGGCTTTTTGCATTAATCATCATAAGGGTGCACTTTACTAACCCACTCTGGCAAATTAAATCCTCAGAATAATATCTCCATCATTGCTGTATTTCTGTGCTCTGACACGAGCATCTATCTGGCTTTGGAAGGCAGAGCAGCACAGCCTGCCAACTCGGAAAGACCAGAAACCATGGGGCAATAAAAAGTGACATCAGCAATGGGAAAGTTAATAGTGTGTTTCAGATGCACTTTCTGGAGGACAGGAGTACTAGAGGTTTCATTCACTGTAAGTGACAGCGGCTGGAGATTTTCTTCTGCCTCCCATATGCTCTTATGAATTTTAACCTAATCTGTGTAATAACTTATAAATGCGTAAGGCTCACAGAGGGGCTGACGTGACAGAGTATATCGTCTGGGCCTCGGCCGCATTTACAGTCTGTGTACAGATCATAGTAACAGCTTGTTTTCCTTATTCATCTATTCAATGTGATGTTTGATTGCAGCCAGGCAGCATTTCCCCAGTGTTGTGTGTTGTAAGATGTGTCACACTGGCGGTTGTGTAAGGTTGTTTCTGACTTCACGAGCCTATTTCTAACTTTGCAGAGCTCATTTCAGCACAGCTGTCAGAGAATGCCTCAAGCTGAATAAACAGAGTATAGAACCACACAGAGACTGAAGACAACATGACTGCAGGCGTTTGTTTCAAATTGGGCCACAGGCACTTTTTCCTTTTATTTTTCCCCACTACATGTTCTCTGTCTCGTTTGTAATCTGACATACTGCTTATTGCGCCTGTAGTGAATTATACTGAATCATTTATCTTTACAGGAGAAGTAAACCTGGTGTCATCAGAGCATGATGTAAGACAGCTAATTCTGCAAAGAGAATAAAACATTCATTATTCTATGATACAACAATGAATATAACATTACAAAGCTGTTTTGCAACACCACTCTGGGCTTGTATTTATCATACCCTTAAGAATTACATTTAAGAACACTCTACTGAGCCAACATTAAGCAAAAACAATCACTGAAATCGAATGACCCATTTATTCGTGACTTACTGCAAAGCATAAGAGATGTAGTTCTTGAGTAGCTGTATAATTAATCTATTGTGCTTCTAGCTGGAAGACACAATCACAGACAATACATTTACTCTCCATTAGCCCCATGGTTCATACTTGAGACATTCCTACATTTAAACCTCATTTTTCAAAAAATGTGGTTACAATTTCATTTATGTCAAATCTTGCATGTCTCCATTGGCAAGTAAAACTAAATTATTTTAACTTTAACACGTGTATCTTAAGGGAAATATATGTCTGAAATGGAATTGAAAGAAAAACCAAGTTGGATTATGAATGGAATTTAGCTGCTGTCATATGAGGTATTCAACAGAAATTAAATAATAGGATTTTAATGCTATGTTGAGAAGTAAAAACAATAAAGATGAAAGGAAGTGATTATAAGCTAAATCCGTCCCCAGAGCTTTCTGGTGTTTGTAGTAACAATTGCAGGATTAATTCATAAATTAATTATAATTATTATTATTTATTAATATTAATAATTAATAAAGTCATTGTATTGTATTGTAAAGGAGGCATTATAATAAAGTTAAAAAATCCACATAAGAAGGAGGTTGCGGTTGACGGCTGGGTCAACAAAACATCTGACTTAACATCAGAGACAGTACTTTTCATAAATCAAACCAGTTTTGTTGCTTAAACCAAAGTGTTGTCAGTATATTTTTAAATTCCTTAAGAAAAGTCTAGCTATGTATTACTGATTTTTTGAGGTCAAAAGAAATTTGATAAATAGCTTACTTTGTGCTTGGGAGTAAAAGTGAGTCATATAAGTCCAAAAGTGAACATTTACAATTTCATTAATAAGGGCCATGGTCTCAAAAACATCTTACTGGATGTCCGTCTCTCTGGAAATGGTCTAGTTTAAATCAAAAGTGTGAAATTGAAACACTTCTTCCTTTCCCTTGCAACATTCAAACCACTGACCCTGACAGTGGTAGACTTTCATGCTCCACAAAACAGCAGAAAAAGATCAAACGAGTGATATGAGACATGAAAACTATACCCAGATAAGCAGCAGCAGCTGCAACTATCACCACAGAGGAAGAAAGCGAGGGGGAAAAAAACAGGTAGATAATGAGAACACAGTGGGTTTGCACTGTCTTGTTGCTGACAGACAGGAGCAGTGGTCCTGAACGTGTACGTGGTTCAACAAGCCTCTGACATGGTGAGCCCTTCTCCTTGGGACTGTCAGCCTTCAGCAGAGCACATCATCTCTCCATGAGGATTTCATCACATTAGCCTAAGCCGGGTGCACAGATAGCGGCAGCAGCAGCTATACAGTATGATCCACAGGCAGACACACAATCACCAATTAGAGCTATCACACACACTGTAATTAGCAAGACTGACTGATTTGAGCTTGTGTAAAATGTATTCATATTATCCAGATTACAAATAAGCACATTCATCTAATTAGCTCGCATAGCTCACGAGCTTAATTAAAGTTAATACATTATGATACCCGAAAATCCAGAGATTACAATGCTCCAAGGTTCTAGTTAATTAGAGCATTCACACATTGACAGGCAGAGATCCCAGTCTCCCTTTCCCTCAGCCAATTAAAACTGAGGGTCAAAGTGGACAAAAAAAACTTTTCTTTCTGCTGTTTGTGAGCTTTTCCTACAAGCATTTGGAAACGTGAATGTGCCTGCGGAAATGACTACACTCTTGTTCTTTTGCCAAAATATCTTTTTCTTCTTCCAAATCTTCCTGTTTGTTTGGCATGAAATGATACTACCAGCCAAATCAAATTAGCAATTACAGAGCCTGTCATCCAAAAAGCTCCACCTTGGTGTTTGTTTTTATATAAAGCTTACAAAAAGGCCATTTTCAGATTCATCCCTCTGCAATTATCTTTACAGTGGCAGGCAAACAGAGAATACTGAGTCAAACATTCATTGACTTTCACACTATGTAGAATTAGCTTTGCACTCACATGCTGCACAAAGCTGCATTAACATAAAGTGCCTCATTACTGTATTGCACGGTTACCAGGCCAGCTTTGTTATTAATGGCAGGGTGTATCTGAAAGAAAACCGCCAGCGTTAATTTGTTGTCAGGGTCGGAGTATAAATCAGAAAGGGGCAGAATACAACCTCCTGAGATGCTGTCCTTGTTAACGTTCATCTCGTCCTCTTAAGTGCGGGTAACGCCCACACTCAACTAAAAACAGAGACTTACACAAAAGCATGCTTTCACACACATCGACATTTTTATTGTGTTTCAGAATTTGAGAGCACACGAGGACAGACATCAAAAGAATTAAATGTTACTACAGCTCCACCTTCATTAATAGCATGTCAAGAGAGAATTATAATACCAAAGATGGGTTTTCAAAATTGCAAAACTGTTAACGTTCGCTTAAAGGGACAGTTCATCATTTCAGGAAACATACTTATTTGCTTTCTTGCTAAGAGTAATCGAGAAGATCAAAATAACCACATCTATGGTCAGTTTTACAAACATGAATATGTCTATGAAGGCTTCGGGTACCTTGAAAACACAACATTTGGGGAGCAGATGTGTCGCGTATTAGATCTTTTTACTGACTACACCTGCAGCACACATACATTGAATGGTTGTGACAAAACAAGACGATGCACTTTAATATTGGGATTATTGTGTTTTCAACTTCAGTGAAACTCGAAGTTTTTCACAGTTTGAGTAACATGGATAAGTTAATCTGCATACGTGTTCAGTGTAGCAACTGCATAACAGACTTAGTTCTGAAGTCTAAGTCTAAGTTTATCCATCACACAAAGCTGTTTAACTCTTGACTATTTTCAGTAGGACAAATTTAATAGAAAAACTGTGAAATTAGGTTTTGTTTCCCCAAGCTAAAATAATGCCTCTTAGTTCCTATCACACAACAAAAGTAGAATATGTACTTTCCTTTTAGAATTTAATTTATGATACCAGTACCACTGCTTTGCATCATCAGAAAACCAGAAATTATCAGGAGTCGGTAGGCAGATTTTGGTACTTTCAGCAAGCTGTATCCCTTTTGGAGAGCAGCAGATTTACAGACGGCGCACACTGGCTTGAATTCCTATTATTCTATTTTATGACTTAAGTACTGATACAGTGCTTCACTGATTTATCTTTATTTTCCATCGAAACAATGCACATAGATAAATATCGCTGTAAATGTGCCAGAGTTAGCCAAGTGGAAAATTTTTAAACGTTGTCCCTTGGCCTGATGCCAAGGTCAGAAAAGCAATATGGATAACAGAAAACTCCAATGGAAACGCTGCAAGTACTTAAAACATCAAGTATGTCACGTTGCAATGTCTTTTTAATACTATACTAGGAAATGATCCTAGGCTGAATTTGGGAAAACATAAGGCAGTAAACACATATACCATAATGCAATGCTGCTTACAGTTATTGCTATGTATTGAAGAAACACTGAAATTATACTTTAAAGGGCACCTGATGGGGAAAAAAAGATGATGTTACTGACTGTCATAACTTCCACCTCTTTTAATGTGATCCAATACAGTTACAGACAGACAGTTTATTATCATATTTGCTTGAGTCATTCATAAAAGCTTTCGCAAGTGCATTTTGCTATTTAGGGGTCGCAAAAGGTTTAAAAAAAAAAAAAGATCACTTCTGAGTGTTAAAGGCAAAGTGAAAGAGCCATCTATAGCACTCATACCACACAGAGCAAAAGAGGAACTGCAGGTGTTTCTGTTTATAGAAGTCAATACATGGACAAGCAGTAATTTGTCAGTCTCAAAGTACAAGATAATTATATATATGGAACTCTAACATGCTCAAATGGAAGAAATGGTAAAAGCAGAATCACTAGAAACAATTTTTAATGAATAAATAAGGTAGATTAACCTTGCTTCTCTAACATCTCTAACGCCTAGTTTGTATTAATTTGTACTTAGGGGCTACTAATTTACAATGCGCATACCATCACTGTAATGTAGGATGACAGAATTTTTACATAATATTTAATATATAAAATTAAGATAAATGGCTGAAAAAAATGGCTGAAAATCAGTTTGGTCTCTCTGCTGGCCCCTAAATGATGCAAAAACCATTATCGGTTCTCTTCAGTCTATCTCAAGAATGGCAGACTTTGAAAAAAAAAAATCCACTTGTTTATTCGTAGTGGAAGTAAGTGGAAGACAACTAACTGGCTGCATATTGAAATCTACTTTTATAACATACAAGCCTACAATACTATCTGCTTAAGTCATTCAGATATACTCAACAACTGACCACCAGCAGAACAATGCAATTAACATCCCAGTTACATCAAAGATGGAACACCAACAGTTGGGTTGCCCAAAAATGGCATTGGTTTTTGGTCATTCTTGCATTCTCTGAGAGTCAGTTGTTACTATAAGAAGAGGAGGTTGTGCGCCTTAACGGATTAAGAATGAGTTTATAAATAAGTTGTATAAATTTCTACTAAGCAGAGTTAAAGTATGTAAATATTTACTCGCATCAAAAGATAAATAACAGCCCAAGGCTTGCATGAAAAGCGGCAGACTCCACATGGAAAATATAGTCATATTTAAGAGGTGTTAGAATATATACGCTACCGGTAAAAAGTTTGGACACATCTTCTCATTCAACGTTTTTTCTTTATTTTTACTACTTTCTACATTGTAGATACATGCTGAAGACATCAGAACTATGAAGCAAGATATACGGAATTGTGTAGCAAACAATTGTGAAATAACTCTAAATATGTTTTATAGTTTAGATTCCTCAAAGTAGCCATCCTTTGCTTTGATGACTATTTGCTAACCCTTGAACTTCTCTCTATAAGCTTCATGAGGTAGTCACCTGAACCTATTTATTCAAAACTGAAGGCCCCCTGAACCAGCATGGCTACCACAGCATCCTGCATAGACAAGCCCTCCCATCCGATTTGCATTTAGTTGGACCATCATTTATTCTTCAACAGGACAATGACCCCAAAACACACATCCAGTCTGTAAGGGCTATTTGACCAAGACGGTATTTCACAATTTTTGTTTATTACATAATTCCATATGTGTTCATTCATAGTTTTGATGCCTTCAGTGAGAATCTACAATGTAAGTAGTCATGAAAATAAAGCAAAAGCATTAAAGGAGAAGGTGTGTCCAAACTTTTGACTGGTAATATATATACATAAATATAACATTTTTGTATACTGCCAAAGTCTATGGTTTTGAAACCTTTGAAACCCTCCCCTTCCAGGAATCCACAAAACTACTAAAAACTGATCTCTGTGTTTCAAAGTTACAAAAATATAGGTTTTTGCCATGAAAACAGTCCCTTCCTGCTTTAAAATGTATTGGATGTAAGTCTACGAAGTTGCCTCCTTTAGAATGTGCAGATCTACACTTCTCCACCCATCTCTCCACTGCAGCTGAAGAACACCATCTCACTTACAATGCTGTTAAAACAGTGTAAAACTATGCTACCATGTGCTATATAAGGGTAGTTCTGAACAGGAATCCTGGTATACAAAGCTCCATCCTGCAAGCTGACTGGATCCTGTTGCTTGTTTCATATTAAACCGTGGCTGCTTGAATCTGTATTCTTGGGACTTATCAGTACACTGTGGTTGCAAGATGCTAATGCTCAGCCATAGAATTGACAGCTTAAGTTATTCATAATATTTTTGGCATAAAAATAATCATTTTCATTGGAGGGAATCTGTAAGAGATGAACACACTAAAGATACCAAGTTATAGATAATAAATGGAATTTAAACAGTGAATCAAAAAATTTGTGTGCAAAAGTTCGGAAAAAAAAGGTTCAAGACAGTAAAATGAGAAAGAACAATGATTTCTGCATTGTGACGTGTCCTATGGACTTGTAGTTTATCTGTCATGAGTACTAATTTATTGCTTTTTATTCATGTATTTTTTATGACTTCCCCTAAAAGAAGAAATCAAGCACTTGCACCAGTGTGTCTGTACACAAATTCACATAAACAGACATGAAGAAACCCATACGAGAACACACAGATAAACACAGACACTCAAACTAGCAGACAGTCACAGAGGGTATTCCTGTCTCCTGCACCCTGATGTAGATGGATGTCCCCGGCTGCTGATCCTGAATCTACATTAGGTCATTACAATAAGCAACGAGGCCCCAACGAAACCCGCAAAGTGGAGGGAGCAGAGCAGCTCGGGAGGAGAACTACTCTCCCAGCCCTGTGGGGAAAACAACCCTGACACAGTCATCTGTCTTAGTTACACAGGAGTTAGACCTACTGACACACACACAGAGGAGCCGTGCTAGTCCATGCAATCTCTGCTGCTTTGTTATGATACTGCATTAAAGGGACTAATAGAGTGCATCTAAAAATATTGAAAACATCACAAGGGGGGAAAAGGAGGTTTAGGTGAATATAATGGATGACAAAAGTATCAGGCTAGTGGGGGTTGTTGGTCAGCTCGTCCAAGGTTAGAAATAACCTCGCTGCGGCACAGGTGACTTCTGACCCTGGGCGTCAGGTGAAGGTAATGCAGGGAGGTTGGACCAGGTCATGACAGAGAGACAGGCAGAGATGAAAAGTCTGGAGAGGAGGAGGAGGAGGTGGGAGGGAGAAAAGGCGGGACAAGGGCGTCACTGCAGTGAGCTCTCACTCAGTCACCTCGAGGCTGGCTGTGTTTACGGAGCTGTCAGTCACGTGGTGGGCCCTCTCTCAGGGGACACGGGCCACCGGGGCGATGAGAAAATAATAGCTCCTTCTGTCAGAGCTTCAAGGGACAGGGGTCTGATGGACACCACTGGGAATTAGACCCAGCCTTTGGGACATATCCCATCCTACACTTAAACACAGGCAGGACAGATACCCACACAAGGAATGAGGAACAAGAAAGCCATCACAGTCTTGCCAGTGACATTGGTATTCATATTAGGAGCCCTAAATATTTGTGATGAAGTCTTTGCACTTGCTGAGTAAACAAACTGGATTTTTAGAAGGTCACTAAGGATGATGCAGCTTTCATTTTCTATCAAAATGACCCAATCTTATGGTGATAATATATCTGTGAACAGGACTTTTTCTGGAAACTGAAACTTCAAGAACTGACTCACAAAATGTCAGCCATTTACATCCAAGAAATATTGAAATTCTCAGAAACACGCTCAAAAAAGTGATGTTTGCTCTCTGTTTGTCTGCTGGGTTTGATTTAAGGACAGTAAAGCTTGTCAGTGCAATGTCAGCCAACTCTAAAATCATGAATGCCTGGCCATCCTCAAACGCATCAACAAAGAGAGTTCTCAAAGTGCAATTGAGCTTCACAATACAAAAACGGCGTACGGGCGACAAATGTGATTGATTTCCTATCTCGGAATATTTTCAAGTCTCTGCCAGTTAATTTTCATATTGAGGTGAAATGAATAGCAATCAATGGCAGCCTGGCAGGACGGAGATCAATTTTTAAAAATTGTTCTATGTTTTGGAAGATAGCCATGTGCGGAGTATACACAGTTTGCAGTTAATGGAGGAAAACTATTGGTTTGCTTCGAAAGCAAGCAGTGCCAGATTTGACATAAAGCTGTCGTCCCCTTTACTCCACAAGGACAAGTCAGCATAAAGAAATGCAGTCCCACTGTATAAGACAGCTTCAGTATGGCCCTCGGTGATGAGCAGGATTGGAAACCACTGCTCCATCCATAAAATCAGACTTTAAATCAGGCTGAACCTCCATTAAAGGGTTGAAAGATAGCCTAGTGGAGCTCATCATTAGTACAAACACTCAGAAATCATGGGGTAGCATCTGTTTTCGGCACATCCTCCCACATCAATGCTCAGAGCAGTAGGCCTCGGGGAAGGGGGGCGTACAGACGACTATTCCCCTGTCCCTTACCATGAATAACAATCTCTACCTCCAGGTAATTAAAGGGGACAAACGATGTCCACGGGGCCACACCAGCCCATCATTAAGGAAAGCAACTACTGCAGGATGTGTACACACACAAGGAGAAAGAGACTCTCTCACAACCGTCCAGGAAACATAATGGCAATTGATTTTGCGTGGGGAGAGAGCACATTTCAATATATCTATAGCACAGATTAATCCATGTATCTTTTCTTTTTGTCTGCCCGAGTTAATGCAATGCTGCACATTTTATGCTTTGTTCTTAGCTGCCTCAAAGGGGGTGTCTGCTGCCTTTGTCTCTGCCGGGAGCCCAGACAAGATGATGTGCTTCTTACTCATGACCTGGCCTGTGTTGCGGGTTACCACTGATCCCACAGGCTGCATACACAAGACACACTACAAAGACTAGCAGAGGCAAACAGAAATAGACCCGTTTACATCCTCACTGCTGACAGATTATTCATGATCATGTATGGAAGTGAATGTATACAAACGCATCATGTGAATTTATGTGCACGCAAAGTACATTTGACTTTGTTGCAAAATTAGAGCAGCACAGACATCTGAGACACAGACAGACAATATATGCCAGCCGACTGTGTACTCTTCCTCATCCCCTTTGGAACTGAGTATTGACATCAAACACTGAGCCACTGCTGAGCACGCACAATCTCAGCCACTATGTTTAAAGATACTGCATGAGACAAACAACAGCATGCAAATAACAGCCGGCATCCTGAATCCAAGCTAACGTGGACAAGCTGCAGAAGTGACCTTGCCGTGTTTTTTGTGTTCTTGATGAATTTGCTATCCAGTTTTGCCAATGTTGCACAATAAAAGGCACATTCGTCATAATAATATGTGTGTTACATGCAACACAGAGAACATGTCAAGCCTGGAAATTGAGCTCCTCTCCCCCTAAGAAATAGAAAAGCAGTCACTGCACCTAGGCATCAGTGATATCCGTGGCACTTGAAAGGGAGAAAGTAGAGCTAGAGGAGAAGGAGGCGGCAGAGGGAGAGAGAGAATGAATGGGGTGACACTCTTTTGATAAGAAAAATGTGGTCGTGAGTAGCCCTTTGCTGCCTCAGCCCAACACTTCAAACTGTGTCCAAGTGCAGGACAGTCCCAAATCAAAAGACACTTTAAAAACACCCCAAGTACAGCTCAGAGCCTCCCACCGGGATTAAGCTGTTTTATGACTTTAAAACCTGCTAAATAATGCAGCACCCTACAGCAAGAAGAAACACAAAATAATAGACCGCAGACATTCTGCCAAATGCTGGGCAGTGTTAGTTCCACCGATGTAGGGTATGTCCACACTCTAAAGTGGAGTTTTGTCACAATATGTTGCAGCAAGCTCAGAGTAGAGTAAAAAAAAACAAAACAAAACAAAACATTAAGATATGGTACACAGAATCGCAGGAAACTGTACTTTTATTAGTAAAAGTTGTGTCAACATTACTAAGTCGGATGTGATAACATTTACATATCCCTTTTCAACACAAGCCACAACTGTGTGTCAATGCATTAATTTCACGCACATGTAATTTACTTTAGTTATGTGCAGCAATAACATGAGGCTTTTCCACATTTCAGCACCAATATTGGTCCAAAAACATCTGAGAAAGCAAAAGATAATGCTTGTGTATCTAAATCACAAAATATCCTTCTTCTATGTATTCTAAACAAAGACGTCCATAAACTTAAACTTTCCTGCAATAAATACTAAGTCTGTAACAGGTCAGATTAATGAGACTCAGGAGATGATGTTTAGTTTGTTGCTTGAAGCCGTTTGTAAGAGTCTTTCCTCTGAGATTATCAAATGCTTCAGACAGCAGCAAGATCCATATGAGCATCTCCAAAGCTAGACAGCTGCATACATTTAGGTATACAGAAGAGCAGCAGTAACTTCATTATTACTTGCAATTACCTTACACATAAACTGGATGATCTAACTCTAAGTTACACTGTTTTCTTTACTATAGGTGAGCTGTCACACAGAGTCCAAGTTCATAATCTATGCTAGTTGAATCATTTGTTATATCATAACCATCCTTAGGTTGAGTCTAAAGATCCATTATAGTTGTCTATATAGCTACATAAATTTTACTGTTGGTAAAGTAGTATTTAGATTATCAATATTTATTAGTTATTTGGACAGTTCATTAAGCTTTCCACTAGTTTAGATTCAGTATTTTATTTTTCCCAGTGCATTAACATACATTATACATCACTTCATGCACTGTCCAATATTGCATGTAGACAAATATTGTGTGTATATTGTGGCTGTATCTTTCTGTAACTGTACGAAATATGTCTGAACGAAGCCATTACGAACATTAACATAAAAATGATCTGTGTTTAAATACCAGCATTTTTGCAGATTATTGAAATCAGCAAAGTCTGATAAGGGTTTAAGGTTCAGGGTGGGCGTTGCTAAGAGACGTCCAAGATGTCACCGGAAGTTTATCAACAACATACATCTGTTCATAAACTACTATCGGTTTAACACACTCCTATCTTATCAACAAATGAAGCGACTTATACTGGTAAGTTCATAATTCACTCAGAATGTGGAAGCTAAGGTAAGCTAACTAACTTTCACTGAAGAAGCGAACGGAGGCGAGCTAGCTTAGCGTGCTAACGTTAGCATTTATTCCTACCTGCTGCGTCGGCGGCTCCTGTTCACCCGGCGTTAGGTAGGTCCCATATTATACAACGGAGAGGCTGTTTAGTTTAGCCGTCTGTTTTCCTCGGGTTCAGTGGTAGGGATGGAAACTGACAAAATAACTGTGAAAACCTGCAGCAAGGAAATTAGCTTTTGCAGTCCTCCATGATTTCGACTAAAACACACCTGACCGCACACCTGCCTATCTAATTAGTAACTCTAATTAAGGTGGCGCTGTCAGACAGGAAACATATCATTTCTGTGACTGCAACCAAAACAAACACTAAGAATATGCAGCGCTATATTAATATACGCAGAATTTTTGCCCTTTAGCATGAATTAAATGTGATTTCAGTTTGACATTAACCTTTAGGATATTGTAAAACTAGAAACCCTATGTGTTACCCATTATCTCAAAGGTTGACAGTGAGCAGCGGAGACTGTTTGCATCCACAGAATGGTTTTCTGAGCATTTACATTTGTCTGTAAGCGTTTTGGTGTAAGGAAGCCTTGTTCACGCTGAGGAGGCTGACAGGCCAGGAGCTTATCGCCTGATGCAGGGGCATGAAGCAGCTTACAGCAGGTGTACAACACAAACCTCAGGAGAGGACAGCAGTCTATCACAAAGGCTTACTCCCAGTACATTTGCTTTAATACTAAGTGGCAAGCAACTGAGGAATTGCGCCCATATTTTTAAAATGTAACATTTGCTATAGTGAGGCAGGCGTGGGCACGTGCGTCTTAGTGCCAACTGCTGCTGATCGAAATCATACTTTTTGGTGGGTCGCATTACTCTGAGTTGTAGAGCAGTAAATGCACAGTTATCCTGAGACAAATCATAGAGTACACTCTCAGCCACATTTTCCATCTCTTCCATTTCACACTTTATGGAGCTAGTACATCGGTAGGACATTACAGATTTGGGGACAGAACAAATTCCTCTTCCGTGACAGAATGTTCATACAGAAAATACAAACCAAAACCGGCCCAGCAAACAGGAATATGTGAAAGCAGAAAATCAGTAATAGCCATCATTAATAAAACCGCAGACCCATCAGTATCCCCACACTTTGATATACACTATATGCATTTATGCCATGACCGGAAATGGGAAAAATCTGAGTGTTTGAAAGTGAGTGATGCATAAGCAATCTGCAAGCACATACACACACAGAGTGTATAATGAGGGATTTTTGTACAGCAATCTCCCAGGTACTTAACAGCATCAATCTGTGGTGCTGCAGATTGTCTGTTTGATTTACACAACACTGAATCTCCTTGAGAGGCAACCATAGATATCTTACTCCATGCCTTTGATCACCATCTCCACTATCCCATTCTCACTCTTCCCAACAGCATCCATCCTCTTCTCCTTTCCCTGATGTTCCTGTTTTTCTTATTTCACATACAGATGTAAAATAGAAACACTTTCAGTGATAATAATGATGTGAACATTTCAATTTTCATTAGTTTTATTGGATTATTTCAGGAATAATTGTTAGAATAATATTCAAATAAATGTTAAGCTGCCCTTGTGGCATACATTAAATCTAGAAAAAGTGATTACAAATTGTAATCCTCTTCCACTGTGTCCCCACCTGCAGATGAATGACAAAATCCAACCAGTAAATGCACCCTAACTCCCTCCAGACATGACTAATTGACTTGCCACCATGGGTGACTGACATGCCATCCAGAGGGCACAATAATGGCCGTGTCATGAGGGAATGATGAGACCTGCCGACAGCTAGCAGCGCTCGACCTTTTTGCGTGTGAGGTCGGGTGTCAGAGGGAACAGGATCCCCCTTGTTGTCGGACCCACAGCCTCGGGGCTCTGCGGGGATGAGCCACAGCTGACGGGGAACTGGAGTTTTTCAATCAAGCAGCCGTGCAGGACAGTGATTTCATTCGGTGTGACAGTGGAATGAGAAATAAAAACAATAAAATAGAAATCAATCGTCAGCAGCCTCGGGGGCATTCAAACGTCTTGAGGGCGGAAGGAAGGTGAAGGAGAATGATGGTAACTTCCTCTGTCATTTTTACCTAACAAAAGGTTATTATTCTGTTTGTTTCTGTAGCTGGAATGTTTTCTATTCTGGAAATCCCTGCGGTTTGGAGTTTGGTTTATTGTATTGTTAAAATCCTTTCCGGTCCTCTTTTACCAGTGAATAAGTGAATCAGGGAAAGAGATTGCAAACACAATCATAATTCTGCATTGCAGTTCTGGGGGATTTATGAGAGAAAAGCCTGTGTGCTTTTCAAGGAATCGTTATTCACACATTCGTTAGTGTTGTTGGTTTTGCATGCTGGGTATTAATGTCTTATTCACTTTCTACCTCCTGTCTTATTTCCAAATATCACTAATCCTGTTAGATGAAATCTATTAATGTTCTGCTTTGGCTGCCACACACAAAATTCCAACTCTGCCACTAAGCCCCAAATTTGCCATGAAGGCATATCTGGCCCGCCTCTCTGGATTAAAAGATTTAGTGAGGCAACCACAGACGTGTGACCAGCAGTTCACAGTGGGCAAAGTCACCCATTCCACAAACAAAAGCAAGAATAAGCTGCAAATAAAGTGATTTTCATTCCAGCTATTATTCCCCTTCAATATGCCCCTAATTTCTCATTCATTCCTGTATTGTATCTGATCTCAGTTTTTGGACTTAATTAGCACCATTTTGATCCAGTGCGATGCATCCCATTCAGCATGTGGTCATGACAAAGAAAATGATAACATACTGACGTGTGGAGCAGATGTGCAGTGAAAAGGAGGAGATAAGATTACAGCCAAAGAAGCAAAATTATTCTTCAAAAGCCTCTTTCCTCATAATATAATAAATGCAAAACAAACACAAAAGAACAGTTGATAATTGAATTCTGCTAATACAGCAGGAGGAGGCTGATAAAATTATTGTCATATAAATCTTACTATGGCCATTAATAATTACTTGAAGCAAAGTTTTCTCCACACAACAGGCAGTAAATGTGAGCTTGTGATGTAAAGTGAAAGCAAAGCAATGATTGGAAAAGCTCCCATCATCTCTACAACTGAAGAATGAGCAAATAGATAAAGAAAAAGAAGACAAAAATGCTTGGAAAGCCAATCAGTCTGTTAAGTGCCACTGTGCCAAATGCTGTCAAGACTGGTCAGACTTCCACACAGTATCACAAAGAACTGACTACATCACAATCTGGAGCATGAGGAGAGAAAACGTGAAGCGATGCCACAACAGCAGCAGCAGCGTGGCCGAATCTCCACCTGTGTACAAAAATTCTCACAGCCATGTTGTAAATCTCAGAGAAGTGCAGAGCGCCGGATTAATGATAAGAGCAATCACAGGCAGGAGGCTGCTCACAGTGGGCGACAAACACACAGCAGCCTGGTACACATGTTTGGACAAGACACGTAAAAGAAAAGCCCAGTCGGGGAAAATAAAACACACAGACATGCAAAATTGTTCATTTTTGTGCGAAAATGTGCCAAAAGTTCATATAATACCCAATTTGTAGCAAAGCAAAGTCCCTGAAAAGACTGAAAACTGTAACACTGGTTTCACTGACATTGTGAATATATTGTATAGTCACACAATGCCACTCTATACTTTAAATCTTGATATTAATTAAGCAGATAGAGACCTTTGTTGACAGCTTTATAATTCCTCCTGTGCTCATTCAAATCATATTGATCCATCCTCCCTCAGTGTCCGGTGCAGTCCCTGCTGAGATGCTGCTTTCAGTGCAGTATCTCTGTACTGGCTGCACAATCCAAAGATCCTTCACATCCTGCAGGTAGATTCATGAAGGATCCCTGAAGGTAGATTTATAAATCGTTAATTCCTACAACCAACCCACATGTGCGCACAGCTTCAGTCTTGTCCCTGCTCTCCTGTGATGCGACAAGCCATGTGGCCAGTTGGGAAACTTTCAGCACCGCAGAGAACGAACAGCTCCGCGACAGCAGTCCTGTCAGTCTGTCAGTCAACAGGCTGCTCTGACAAGTAACACACACCTGTCAAAGCAGGTGCCTTCACAATAAAATGCTGCTTTTGATGTATCCAGAAGATCTGACTTGTAGGAGTAAACTGTCTTGCTTTGCGCACTGTGAGGATTTGCGTAAAGGTAGCAGGTTTTACGCATAGCCTGATCCGAGCCTGTGTGTCTATGCAGCGTCTATAGTGAGCAGAACTGCAACCCAGCCGGAGTGAATCATACAGACAACACTGCACAGCGAGTCTACACACCGGCAGAAAGAGCAACACGCACCATTTTCCCTCCACCAAACTGCGCTCTTTAACGCACTCTTCACACACACGCGAGTTTAAATCAACTCACCTCTCCAAAACGATGCTGCCGCGCGTGTTTGCCACTTAAAATGAGAAGTGATCCATACCGGCGGGTCCGGAAAAACTTTTAGTCGCTGTTGGGAACGAAACCCGGGGAAGATGCACAACCTACAAACCAGTGATCGAGAGACTGGACGCCTGGTTATCCTTCTTTCTAGAAACAAACCATCGGAAACCAAAGCAGAGTCCTTTTGGGTGAAGCTTATCCTTCAGGGTGGAAAAGAAAAAGAATATCCTGTGCCGTTTTGTACAGTGCGGGTTCAGTGCAGCAGCGGAGAGCCAGCGCATACAAATGTGTCCATGCTTCTCCTGCAGGGAGCAGCCGCGTCAGGCTCGCTGGGTCCTAAAGCTGCGCTAAACTAATGACACTGCTACCAACCCCTGTGTCTGTCAGGCCACTGCAACGAAGCAGCCTCCAGAAATGACTGGTTTTCACATGACAGCACTGAAAAATGTCTCAATTCTCACTCTTCTAACCCTTAAACCCTCATGTAAAATCTATCAAACTCAAGCCTTTTACTGAATAATGTGTTGTTTTCTTATAGAATGATGTTTTTATTCTACTTTATTCCAAGAGATCAGTTTTTTCTAGAGGGGTTTCAGCATGAAACACTGTTGGTCTAATTTGCCAAATAAAAATGAATGAAATGACTTGCTCAGATGAATCGTTTGCACTTGATGCGTTTCATTCGAAAGCAGTTTCGGGGTCAATAGCTGGTCCATCATCAGTTGTAAGAAACAGCAAAGTCTGGAGAAGCTATTTTATAGATACAGTACAGGTTATGATGTTTGGATCACTGACTCATCCCATCCAAAATACAAATAATTTTATTCACCCCTGCACTGGGATGACAGCTCAGTGTCTACCAACACTGCTGCTTCTCCCACTGGTTAAAAAAGTATTATTGGAAATTGATTGCATTTTGCGTATTCCATGTGTGGGCAACTGGACAAAGCCAACGCGCTTCATTCATGCACACACGGCATCATATGCGCAAAGGTGTTGGGTCAAGTCTTATAAATAGGAGGGTGTGACGTTTAATTGTTATCCTCTCAGTTGCAATACTCATCTCATGCCTTTTAAACAGCTTTGCAAAACACAGTGATGCATGATGAAAACAGACCTCCAAATTTAAAAAAAAACAAAAAAAACAAAACGTATTCTCAGCTGGTATCTGCATGTGGTAGGTTGTCATTTTTACATGATTTAATTTGTTTAGATGTATAATCAAGTTAAATAAGTAGAATTTTGTGCAGTAACCCCTCCATACTTGGATAATAATAGGTGGTTAGTAAAAAGTGTCTGATCCAAGAAGTCTATTTCAGAGTCTTTATTAGTCTTTAAGTGTTTTTGCTCCTTCAGAAAACGCACCACTTTTCACAGTTTATTATACAAAACACTATTGGCAAGTCTTCAGATTTAATGCATATCTGTTTGTAATCTGCCGTGCTTAAAGAGGAAAAGTCTTTTTTACCCTCCTCTGTAAAAGGAAAATGTTGCAAGGACAAAAGATTCTATTTGTCTTCAGAATTGAATTTCTATATTGATGCATTTATGTATTCCATCATCCTCTTGAATCAGTCCATCTATTCATGCATTGTGCCTCCCATTTCTTTTCCTTCCTGTTTGGTGATTCACTTGCCAAGCCATTTTGCACTCCAGTATTTGTATTCATTTATTTATTTCTTTATTTTTTTACAATCTCATGTATTTCTATAAGGGTAAATATGAACATAACCTCTCCTCCTGTCAATCATGGCAGATGCTGGCTTCTTGGAATGGATTGAACAGACATTCGGACTGCAGCTCTTCCCTCTCTGCATCTTAACACGTCTGTCTGGTGTGTCCAGAGAGGGAGAGGGGTCACATCCAGAGGGAACGGGGAACACCAGTCAATCTTAATTCTACTCACAAACTCATAATCCACCACTTGCACCTGTGGAGAACCTTCTCCTCTTAGAGCTGCATATGGTATCTGTTAGGCAGCAGTGCCAAGGAGGTCGGTGCTTCATGTCTAAATTGATCTAAATGCACCCAAATGATAAGATGTGCTGTCTGTTCAGTTGTTTAATAACAATTATGCGTCATTATATTTTGGGCTAATTAATTTCAAGGTCCTTGTATGGAGGTTAACTTGACAAATGGCCGTCAATATTGAATTGGACAACTGCATACTGCTGGAGTAAAGTGGTTTATTATTACGGCAACTCGCCAATGAGCAGCAAAGGCGTATAATACAGGAAATCTGCTGAGGCTCTGCTGTGGCAAAATACAGTATGAGATAACTATAATAATAACAGCACAATAACTAAATGTTTCTTCTTTGCTAAGTGATTTAGTTTATTTCTGTTAATTTATTGCAAAAAGGGCAACACAAAATGCTTTCCAGGGTCATAAATTTCCATAAATTACTTTGGTCTGTAAAACTGATATTGGTATTAATATTCTTTTTTTTCCTGAGCGTTCATCAAAACCTGGATTGGACATATATTAACATTTTATGATAAATTGGGGGTAAAAAAATAGTCAAAAACTACAAATGCTCTCTAAGTATATGTAGTAAAGCTGTATAAGAAGCCATGATCTTATCAAACTGATAGATGGAAGAAGGGTTGATTCATGTCCAAATATTTTCAAATCTGAACAGTGTTAACTTGAAAAATTAACAGCTATCTCAGGATTTAACTAGCATTAGTGGTTATTTTTGGCCAATTTTGGGTGTCGTGGAACAAGCTGAATGATGATTACCCTATAAAGTCATTATACAGATACATGAAGTTAAACTGAAATCATGTTTCTGGCAACCTGATTAATGAAAGTCTGACAGTCACATTCTTTTCTGTATTTGGTTTCCACTTATACCTGAAGGAAATATCATTCTCTTTACTGTCACCAGCTAATTGCCAACTTTGTTTGTCTGCAGATTGTAAAAGTGCATGTAACATACAGAAACTAGCCTGCATTTCAAAATGTGGTTGATGAGAGCAGAATCGTGGGTTGGAAACCTACACTATAAAAGCTAAATGCTACATAGAACTGATGGAAGCTGCAGAGTTCGGTGATAATTCTCTGCGTTTGTCACTGTAAATGACCCCTCCTACATTATACACCGTCAATTGGTCCACTGTGAATATATAAAAATATTGACTAATGCAGCTTTGGGACTAAAGGTATTTCAGTAAGACGAAGTAAACATTAGGAAACATCAGTCACATTATGGCTTAGAGTCATATATGTTAAAATTATCCGTAGTTCCACTCCAAGTAAATTCCTTTTTATCCATGCGCTGTCATTTTTCGAGCCAGTGAGATGCCATTGTAGGTCCTGCAATATGTCAGAATGTGATGTTGAAAGGCAGCTAAAGTTCAAATCCATTTACATTCACTTGGTGCTCCTGGATGGAGAAGAAAACTGAGGAGTCAGCTACTGAGACCATGCTTGATATGCAGGATAAGCGCCTGCATCTGCAACTTGTTAATCATATCAAAACAAGAAAGCAATGACACGCAATGAGGTCAAGCATCAGTCTTGAATAAACAGAATAATACTCTCATAATCTTTTATTCATTATTTGTCCAAGCACACAGGTGCTGCTGCGGAGAAAAAGCCATGTATGATTCAGGTTTTTACACAGCATAAATATTAACAGATTGCAGATTAAATTGCATTCTTGTGTTGATAGAATATCTGTTCATGGGATCAAGAAAAGAGCTGCTATAGTTAGTGTGATAACTTATGCAAACCACTGTCTCACACATTGCCTTGAGCCTTGGTGGTGTGGCAGCTGGTAGGTGGGAGAGTGTGACATGAGACTTTTCACTGGTATTAACACGACTTTTACCCGAGATCTCACCAAGCATCTATTCTTTTATTTTGTTTGAAGATAATGCACCATCAGGTAAACCACCACCTGCATACTAAGGTCTGAATTTCACAGGTACTTGATGGAATGATGAATGGAATGAATTTTACGCTTCTGTTCAGCTAACCTGCAGCAACACTTTGTAAGATTTCGGTGTGTGTGCGTTTCAATAAGGAGAACAGATGGCGAGAAAACAGAAGTGGTTGCAGATGGGCACTGGTTGACTTGAACATTAACTTGTAGACAGACCAACAGGTCAGCTTTCCAGGAAGACTGCCACATGTTCAGCCTAACCGGCCAAAAATATCATGCTGCTATTCAGATGCTGAAATGCTTCGATCCACATGCACGCTCACACACTGAATAATGAGAGCACAGCACAGATACACCTGAGTGTTATTCTGGTGTAACAGGTCTGACAAGCAGTGTTTAAATATCTGCTTTCATAACATGAATACTGATTAAAACACAAGACAGGTGTGAGAGAGTAAATACTGTTTCCACACTAGCTGCAAACAAAATAGTGGTTCCAGCTGCAGTATTGTACCTGATGGGCAAAGAGAGAAAAGTCTAAGCATTTGAAGTGCATCCTCTCTGCGCAATATAGAGCCAAAGCTTGTGGAGTTGAAAAAATATGAGTTAGATAGTTACTTTTGATCAGCTCACATCAAGCAGATGTTTCTCTCCTTATTAGGATGTGATATTTTGGACCAATATGGAAATACTCAAAGTCGTTTCTAGTTGTAGTGACAAAAATACTGCAGGTTGTTTGTTTGTAGGTGCATAGGGCTATGCAAGGAAGTGACTTACAACATAACACTATTGCCTTTAGTACGTTTAGTGTACGTTATTATTGTAGTACAAGGTAATCTACAATACTAAATATATTTAAGAAAATCCAGCAGAAAATCCCATTTGTGAAACTTATGAAGAAAAAGGCCTGGAAATGTATCTCAACACATTATAAAGCTTCCATTTCTGAGTTTTGTAGTCCGCTCAGATTTAACAGTGAGCACAATAGTTTGGTGTCATTTCAAAGTCAAGAAAGCCACAAACTGGCACAAAGCTGAATAGCAAGAAAGCAAAACTGCAGATTCAAAGGCAAGCAGGAAAAAAAAGAACCCAAAGAACCATTAAAAGGCACTGTATGACAACACATTACCCAGTAAAGTGCTGGAAGCTCAACTACAGCTACTACAGTTTAACTACAGCTTCATGGACCAGCCACCATGACTGTTTTTAGCAAACATGCACCTGAATAAAGGGAAGCTGCATTTTCCTGTTGTTTGATGCTACAGCGACATTAGCTGCAACACTTAGACTTCAGCTTGCAGTTAAACAGCAATGCCTAAACTGTCCTTGCATGTTCTCAGCAATACGCCCTTAGAACTCAACAATTTCACAATTTCAGTCCTCCTACCTGGAACACTTTGATAGAATGCCTCTTGCAGCTCCAAATGCAAATTGCAGACAGATTTGATTGGTCGCAACTTCACCAAGAAGCAGATGCTCCGATGTCAGTCAACATGGCAGCATTACAGGCAGAGTACATCAGTAAATAAATTACAAAGGCTATACCTGAAACATGTCACATCATTGGTACTTGGTGAGAGTAAAAGTCCAACTAAATTGATGTAAAACATTTTGCATGGAAGCCTCTTACATGTGTCATTTACCCTCTATCAATTTGGATATTTAAGCTTGGAATTCAGAAGTTTTACCCTGAATGTTTCCAACGTTTGACTTGAATCAAAAGCAGCATCAGACTCCAGCAGAGGAGTGAAGGAGCCACTGCCTCTGTGTATTTCAAAGAACTGTCAAACCTACAAGTTACTGTTTATTTGTTGTTGTTTTGGTATGTGCTCCCACTACGTAAAAGTAAAGCATATGTTTGGCTGCCTCAAAAATGCTGTTGTCTCAGGTCACCCATAGAAAGTATTTATGACTGGAGGGTTTCAGGACTAGCAGGGAAAAATCTGGAAAACAAGTAAGAATATTTGAGAATCCACACAGGGACACTTCTGGAAACGCAATGCAATGCAACCACTGCCCGGCAGAGCAGTGGTTCAGACGCTGTAGAGATGTTTTATACATGGCTGACTGGGTGGAGACCTTTCTGCAGGAGGGATTGCAAGTACGGCTTGCAAGAGAGTCTCTGAGGTGTTAAGGTAGAAGCCTGATTTGCTGGTCCCATCGGCGCTGCAGAACCGACTTGGATAACTACTGAGATAATGGAAGCTCACATCATGCAATGTGTAACTGTGGGACAACAGCATGGTTATCAAGCTTACTTTCTGCTTTTGAAGCTGATCCTTGTCAGTCTGCTCTAAAATTAAACTTTCACTCTCAGCCGATCACTATGCAAAGGCGTGTAATATTTGTAACATAACTGCACCTTTGTTTTTCAGTTTTAGCCTATTCATTCTATGTACATCACAGATATTCTAGGAAGAGTCATGTCTGTAAACCTAACAGTAAACCACATTTCTCTCAGTGCCCTTTACTGCATCCCTGAGCTGTGCAAAGGACGCAGCTCAGATAAAAGGGGAGCTGTTTGAATGCCTGTTGGCTGGGTGCTCAGTGGGATAAAGACATGAAATACAGTATGTGTCAGAGGTTTTCATCTAGCATCCCCTCTTTTTTGTGTGGTAGTCACGAATCTCATCCTGGGGTGGTCCTCTCTCCTCTCTGAGTGGGGTGGATGGAGAAAGCCATGCTCTGTCCTGCGGGCTCACATGGTTTTCTGTCTCTACGCAAGGCCTCTGAGCTGATTTCAGACTCCCTCGCTTCTTCGTTTAGTCCTAATTGCTTAGCCCACTTATTACTGTGACGCTGTCATCTCACCTCACAACAGCCTCCGGCGTGCCAGCATCTGACATGGCATGACAGAAATGTTTCTTTTCCCTTCCTCAACCTCCCAGCTTCAAATAAAAGACTTGACTCCTATCCCGAATTGATGACAGAGTTGAAAGCAGTGTGTTTATGTGCTACTTTCCTCTGTTGTTCGTCTGAAGCCCTACAGTGCAGACTGCTTTGTTTGTTCAATACCTGCAATGGCTTTGCAAACTGTGTGCTGTAGGCCACAGAATGAAGTAAAAAAAAAAAATCTGTATTATTACATGTAGCAAACAGGCATTGGAGAATAGATTCTTCACAGAGTGTATGCATAAATTGGAGATAATATAATAAATATGCTGCTTAGAATCCCAGACAAGATTGATGTAACATGCATGAACAAGACTGAGTCTACTGTCATGCTACAAGAAGTAGTGCTTCGAGCTAAATGCTAATATCAGCATGCCAGTGAGCTCACAATGAAAATGCTACTTTGATGATGTTCAGCAGATTTAATGTGAAGTATTTTAGAGTTTAATAAACACAGAGTACAGTTGAGGCTGCAGTGAATGCTATTTTATCATAAAAGTATTGGACAAATTCAATTTCTGTCCTGATGATGAAGGTAAGTGAAATGTTAAGGAATCACAACAGTTTTTATGGTTCATCCTGAAAGGGACATGAATGTCTGCACTAAAATTTATGATAAACCACCCAACAGTTGTTGAGATGCAATCCTCTCTCCCAAAAATGGCATCCAGTAAACTGCTTTCTCATTTATATTTTGAAAGAAATGTATTTTCTTCTCGAAAGGTCATATAAAAGACTTCCGGTTTGAGGCACAACAAAGTTGAATGAAAGGTGGAGGTATAAGTCACTCAGAAAACTTTCGCCCAAGAGATCAGAGGTAGAGCTTTGGTTTTTACCCACTGTTTGATTAGGTTTATGTATTAAACTACATGGTTAGGCTTATGAAAGTACCATCTTATGGATGTAACTGTCATAACAACACAACTTGTTAGAAGTGTGGCTAGGCTTAGGCACCAAAACTACCTAGTTAGGTTTAAAATAGTCTGACTCTCTGGATGTAGGCTCACCATTGGCCATGCATTTCATGCAGTTTTCAAGTTTTCTTTAGCTATATACGTGTTACCATTTTCAAAATCCTCTTCATTACAAGAAACAACAACCACTATTTCCAAATTCTAAGTTTTGTTAAGAAATTTGGATTGTACAGAAATGCAGTCCTCTTAGCTACAGCCAAAATGACTGCAATTGGTTAAAAGAAATACAAACAACCCAGAGTTTTTTTTCTCCCTACAGATAGCGGAATGATAATGAGTTACAGTCAGACCATTCTACACAACACTGTGTCAGTCCTTGAGAATATGGTCAGGCTGTGCAAGATTAGGTTTAGGTTAAAATTTGACACTTTCATGACATGTTTGAAGTTCTCTGTTTCTGGGTTACCAGGGTGATGCATCCTACCTCATCTAATATATGATTGGTTGGTTTGATTTGAAGCATATTTATGATAACAAATAAGATCTGGCAGAAATAGATTTCCATCAAAATATCATCGAGAATCCAGATTAGTTGCACAGAAATTAGATTTTTGAGAGATCAAATGCAGATAACACAATGCTCTGAACCTCATAGTGGCACTAATGGAAAAGTCATGGGATTACTAAAACCATTCACCATGAATGTTTATACAAAATTCAATAGCTTTCAAAATATGGAAGGGAACAGGCCATTACTGGATACTTGAAATGAGCAGAGAAACATAAACATGAATGGAAAAACAAAATGTAAGGTTTCTAAATGAATGAAACCTCATTACACGCAGTTGGTATTCTCTGAGAATTCTTTCTATTCTCTGCCTCCGGACCTCTCATGCTTCTATAAATACTGGAGTAGTAGAGTGAGGATTTTTGGCTCTCCATTACCTATTTCTGAGCTGCACGGAGAGGAGAAAAGGCCTGAAGAGGTTAAAACTCTTGTTGCAGAAAGAACAAAGATAATAAAGAACAGGCTTGCCTCAATAATTTGTAACATTTTTCAAAATGTTCTCCAAAGACCTTTCTCCTGGCAGATATTCTGTCTCATCAAACACAGGTGCAGCTAACAACATTAATAATGGCTGCTTAATTGTTCCACTGACCGGGTCCCAGTGTTGTGCATGCTGGTTCGCTGGCATTGTTTACCGTGGCAGCAAAATAGAAATAATGTCCCACCTGTGCTTTTCCTGTTGCAACAAATCAGACACAGCATTGTTGTTGTTTTTGTAGCTACACCGAAGTCCCACTATGAAGTACTTTGCAGTCTTCATACCATTAGCAGCAAAGGCAGTAAAGCATGCGGCATGACAGCAGAGGGAATTGTACTCAATTCTGTTGTGATAGATTCTCCTCAAAGTCTAGATTGCCTTTTTATTATGGTTTCCACAGTGCACAAAATCCATAGGCATTGGGTATTTTATAGGCCGGCATCAAAGTTTTACCATTCACTTGAGATGGTCACAGCAGCAAGGAGGGACACTCCCCCAATCACCATCTCCCCAGCTAATAGCTTCTTGTATTGGAAGTTAATTCTGCGATGGAATTAAATTATGAACCATGTCCAAACAAATTAATGTCAAGCCACAAGCAGGTGCATTTTTTTCAGTTTTTTTGACAGGCTGAGGGCATTAGCAATCTAACGCATGAGCCCTCTTCTCCTCAGCTTCTCAGTAATACACCTGCTGCCCTCCCACTCTTCCCAACACCAATTCCCATTTCATTGGCCATCAGTGTGGAGTCACATGGGGGCGAGGGGGACTACACGGCAGAGAGATAGATTAATGTGCCATCCGAATGTGGATCTATAGAGAGCGGAGTTTCATCCCTGTCCCAAAAGTCAAAGCAGAAAATATTATCAAACACATCTCGCTGGGGGATTCACCATTTATTCTGACTTTCAATTACAATTTGGTCTCTCATCACAGAGGAGAATATTACCATGTACGATACTGCCATGGGAGATAGAGATAAATGGATCCTGATATCCAGTTTGAAACTGCTAAGCAAATAATCCTGATATGAGTAAAAATGTTCACGGTGCTTCCCCACCAGTTGTACAGCATGGACTTAAAGTTTAATGCAAAAAGGCTACAAGCTGAATGTAGATTGATAGAAGGGCTTTTTTCTATAATTCAGAGGGAGTCAGGGCGACCACTGGTCCTTGTGTCTGCTCCTCTGGGAGCACAACAAGCTCCCCGGATGCCAACTATTGATCCTGCACGTTAAATTCAAGAGGAATAAGTGTTTAACTGATAGTCAATGGAGCCAGATGCCAGGGGACCCATATGCAGGTCACTAGAATGTGATGTTTTAACCACAGATGCACATTAAAGGCTGCTCTTTATAATTTATACACTGCACATGTCTGATTAGTTTGGTTGTTAACTCTTCCCTCAATTAATTAACCAATAGTTGGACAGCACCCGACAAGTAATTCAAATATTTCACCCAAATTTTATTTGCCACTTTAGTGCTCAACATTGATTTTACCAGTTTGAGACTTAATGACTTGATGCCAAAAGTTTGGCATCTTTGAATTTGTAGGGTTTTCTGTATAATTTTGTAAAAAACTTCATTATTGAATTTGTCAGTAATTTGGATAATATTGTAGTTTCTTCATGTTGATATTTAAATCATTCAGGCATATTTTTATACAAAATAATACTGTAGGATCTTAACCTTATAATCCCGAGCAGTTTTGGGCATATTTTCATTGCAATTAAAAGTCCTGCAACTCTATGGAAACAGCACAGCAGTAGCCAGAAGCAGAGAGAACTCAAAAATGTTTTTTGTGCAGTTTGACACTGTTACAATACGGTAAAACGTAAAGAAAGTTGAATATCTTATTTATTGTACAAAAATTGAAAAAACCTGGAATCAGCATGCACAACATTTTCCTACATGCTGACAAATGTTACCAATAATGGAAAAAAATATTTGAGATATTCTGCTACGAACAATAATATTATATATAATATCACTGGAACTAAGGGGCCAAGTCCAGCTCCTGAAAAACAAGCCCACACCATAATTCCCCTCCACCAAACTTTACGCTTGACACAATGTAGTCCGACAAGTATGGTTCTCCTGGCAGCCGCCAAACCCAGACTCATCCATCAGATTGCATTGCACTTGGTGATGTATGGCTTGGATGCAGCTGCTCAGTCATGGAAACCCATTCCATGAAGCTCTCTGCTGTAGCACTGTTCTTGAGCTCATCTGAAGGCCACATGAAGTTTGAAGGTCTGTAGCAATTGACTCTGCAGAAAGTTGGTGACCTCTTGGCACTATGAGCCTCAGCATCCACTGACCCCGCTCCGTCAGTTTACGTGGCCTACCACTTGGTGGCTGAGTTGCTGTTGTTCCCACACACTTCCACTTTCTTATAATACAGCTGACAGTTGGCTGTGGAATATTTAGGAGCGAGGAAATGTCACGACTGGATTTGTTGCACAGGTGGCATCCTATCACAGTTCCACGCTGGAATTCACTGAGCTCCTGAGAGCGACCCATTCTTTCACAAATGTTTGTAAAAGCAGTCTGCATGCCTAGGTGCTTGATTTTATACACCTGTAGCCATGGAAGTGATTGGAACACCTGATTCTGATTATTAATATTATATTATTATTATATTATCTAAATTATTAATACTTTTGGCAATATAGTGTATATATCTGTTGAAATGTTTCCATGTTTGGCGTGACAACAAAGATTTGCAAACATTTCCACATGCCGTCACTTTTCATGCCCAGTTTGCTGCAAAAACTGGGGTTACCATTCATAAATAAAATGATTTAAATAAGGCTAGAAGAAAAATAAGGTTAGTTTGGTTGATTTTACAACTGCTGTTATTTTTTTTAACACAGAGCGGTGGAGCCTGTGGGTCCCCAAACAATGAGAAACTAAAGCCAACGTCAACAAAACATGGGTTAAGTGCATCCTTTTATTTCCCTCATGTTCTTTGAGACACAGCAGAAGATTTGGAGTCTTGCATCATCTCACTAATGAGCCTTTTTCTTTGCAGAGGAATATTCAAATACACACTCTGGTCATGTGCGATTTCATGAAAAATATCCAATAATGGCTTTGCATGTCATGCTACAACTTCAGTAGTGGAATGAGAGTTTTTCCCCCCTCATTCTATCTGTAGTTTTCACAAAAAAGCCAAAGGCCACATGTGAAGAGCCACATGAATGCTGAAAGAGGCTCTTGTTGAAACAGTACTGTGAGTGAGTGCGGAAAGGTCAGCGAAGGCTTTTCAATTATGCCGATCAAAGCACAGCTTGTTAAGTAAATAAAACATAATGATCATGGAAACATCATGGAGGTTCCCTCATGGTCTAATGGAGGCTTGACTTCACTCCATCTCCGCTCCTGGAGAGTTTAAACATTTTTGTCAGATTAATTAGTCTGTTTTGCAAAAGTTGTCAGACAAAACGCATTAGCAGTCGATAGCCGCGCCAAGGAGACGAAATTTACCATCTCTCTTGTGATTCTAAACATGATTTATTTGGTCTCTCTCGCCGCCTGGTACCCCCTTCTTCAAACAAAAGCGACATGTTTGCTCTGCCTCACTGTGATCTTCCATGTAAATACTGTTGTCAGCTAAGCTCAAGCACATTTGCATTCTCACATCCCGCTCACACTTGGCCCACAACAAGAACCCTGCGTAGACTTTGAACTTCACACAGATGCATACAATTGCAGGAGACAGACGGAGACGAGGAAGAGAAGAAAAGGAGCAGAGATTGCAACGTAAACCCTGTGCTCTCTCCAACAGGCTGAGTGGTAGGCGAGCAGACGTAATGTACAGTCAGAGGCGGTTAGCAGTAATACCGGCAAACGGTGAGCAGAGGGGAAAATTGAACCAGTCAGGGCTTGAACAGGTGGTTATCTGTGGCAGAATCACTTGTGAAAGGAGCTTTTGCCCTTTGATAGAGAGAAGATGAAGGGTGAGGATAAGAAATGGTTATTGATCGATAGTCGCTTTATCTGCCTCAACCCTGATGACCAGACAATGCAATCTAAGTTGGTCCAGAAAGGTGCAAAGGTGCTGATGGGTTTTCAGACTACTTTGCTCTCATTTTGAGAGTTTACACCACCTCAATTTTGCATTTCTTCTCTCATTTTGTGTAGCAGGGATTTGAAAATTCTAATTTTTATCTCAAAAAAAAAAAAAAAATATGATTCTGTGTGATGAGAAAGCAATGACTCCTTGCTACGAACCCACAGAGTCACTGCTTGACATTAATTCTTCTTGGCTCTGCGGAGCACCAGGTTTTCATCTCACTCTTCTGGTGCTATAACCAGCTCCTTTTTTTCTGATTCACTTCCACCACTCTAATCAGTGTCATTTCCACATGTGGCAGGCGACTCTTCCCTGCTCCAATAAAAATCCACCTTACACTGCCCAAACAGCACACAGATAGTTGTTTGTAGCTGATGAAGCATTTAGCATCCAAATAAAATATTCCTCCCAGGAGTTAGTAGAGACCAGACTGAGGGAAAAAAAAAAAAGGAGAAAGAATATTGGACAGAAGCTCCAATTGAACAGTAATGTTTCTTTGTATCTGCTTTATGGAATTATAAGCAACTATTTGCACAAATCTTCAAGGTAACAACTTTATAAGGTCATATTATGTTAATGGTCTTTCTACAGCTCATTGTATTGCTCCCATGTAACCAAAAATATCTGATTATAACAGATTTTTCAGCCAATTCTAGAGGAAGAAACAAGATGTAAACACAACTCTCACCATTATTACCTGCTAAGCTGATGCAGCAAAACTTGTTAGCAAACATTTTCCTATTTAAACAGATCCAGAGCAACAGAGGCAAATATTGAAGCCAACATTCACTCTCTGTTTTTTCTAGCTCTATTCTGATGTGCATTAACTCTTGGAGGAAATATGTGGCTTTTTATCTGCTAAAATCTCCACTGTGTTCACCTGCTTGCTACTAGCTGTGCTTGTGTATTGTATGATGTTGCGTAGGAAGACTGCAATGGATTTTTAGTGCTTTTTCACTGAGAGTCAAAAAAAAATAATGCTGTGTGAGTGGTGATGGTGAACAAAAACAGTAAAGCTGCAACTCATAAAAATGAAACAATGAGCTGAAAGACACTCGAACGTGAACTGTGAAGTCAGGTGATAATTCTCTGGCCGTTTGTCACAACAAGAGATTTTCACATACAAGTAGTGACACGGTATGATTTATTACTCCTGTAAAAATATTGATTATAGCTGCTTTAATATCATATATCTTGTGCAACTTGTTTCTCTTTTATTGCAGCACTCACTGAAATCCAGTGCGCTCATGTATTCCTTTTCTTTCCAGGAATTTAGCTTCACTGATCAAACCTGAATCAAAAAATATTCATATTGCCAGGCTGCACTCAGCTATAGCTTATTAAGTGTGATTGCTGGAACAAAATGCATAGGGCAGATTGCATTTGCATCCCCTAACACATTACCATTCAATAAACAGAAAGCATTGGTATCAAGGGAGATGTGTGGTTTATAATGAGGAGCCACACCGCTATTCTCAAACGTCCCATAGCTCACAAAACGCACAAATCCAGATATATACAATCAAGCCGAGTACACAAACATATGTGCACGTACACACACACCACATAAAGTCAATGAGTGTGCTCCAATAAAAAGGCTCCACTTCTCCTCTCTACCAGCAAAGATCATTTTGGGAACACTGATGGAATACGGTGAGCGCATGTGGCTCGAGGTGGATATCAATTAAAATGATGTATGGCCCCAGCGTTTTCTAATTGGGACATGGCGATGTATTTAATAACACACATTAGAACCCTAATTAGAAGTAAATTGAGCCGCATCCTATTGTCTGCTAATCAACAGAGTGGATTGGGTGGATAAATAACCTCAGTTGGAGGGTCTCTGCTTTAAGATGTTTACATGTCAGAAGACACCTATTTGTTTACTCTGATTTCGTTTGTGTCGCTCGTGTTCCAGCAGCGCTTTATTAAGCACTGTGGTGAGCAATTTGTTAGTCTCCAAATCATAAAATTAAATCCTGTGTTTCCTCTGATGCTAAAACTTTATTGGGATAGTTAACATCATTTTTATCCATTTAGAAATAAACAATATTTTCTTTAACAGAAGCTGCAATAGATTCATCACAATTAATCAGAACACCTAAATGCAGGTTTCCTCTACTAGTTTCTTAGCTGATAGAGAAAAGAAAAATAACTATTACTATGGCTGTCCTTTTCCTGAAAATCATCTCCCCTTGTGCAAGTACGTGATTTCCAATTGTGATTTTATGTCAGAGTGAGAAACGAAGAAGTCAGATCAATCACATTCCTAGTCCCAATAAAGCAACAAAACCTTTTTTTTTCTCTTGGCAGGAGGTGCCTTCCATCACAGATAATTGGGATCTGTTTGAAAAGGATGTAATGTTAAAAAAAAAAAAAAAAAAAAGGGACCACATAACCTTTCCGGTGAATTATTAGGACATGTGCTGTTTGAACAAAGGCATTATTGTAAAATTAATATTGAAAATTGACATTATATTTCTGGCACAGTTGCTCTAGTGCTATTTTTTCTTCACCTAATGCTCAGTGTGTCCATGAAGGGTAGTTTTAAAGAGGAAAATGTCCAATAGAGGTAACGATCTGTGGATCAGGTAGCTGGTTACAAAAAAGCCTTTGCTCTGTTACAGACTGTTTCTCTGGGAGGTCAGCATACTGTAAATAGTAGTCATACATCCATGCTGACTCCAGCGTAAAACCCCTCTGAGCACATTTTATGGATCGGAGAAACGTTTGACAAGCTCTCTGCAATCGGATATGTCAGTATAAAGGATTATGTGTTTTATGGGGCCTGGTTTGAGCAGCAGATCTGCTCCTATAAACATGCACTACAATTTAGCCCAAGGTGTGCACTGGAAAGGTTATCCCATCACCCCTCTGAAAGTGCCTCTCAGGATGAGTGAATGCCTCGGCCACTCGCACTGTAGCGGTCCAAAACACACAGTGTTTTTCAATCAACTGCTTTGAAAGGGAGCAGCACTAAAACTAATGCGGCTTTTGCTTTATATCAGCACGTTAGATCATCCCTTATTCCTCTGCGCTCTTCCACTTTTCTGTCCCCCCCCCCCCCAGAATAGAACAACTCTGTTTCACACCTATTCACAAATGGGAGTAAACACACCCACGTATTGATCGCAAACTCACTTGTACTGTATTGGTTATCTATATGGTAATGCAGGACTGCATGTCTCATTTTATTATTTCATCTTTCTCTGTCTCCTCATTACAACAGTGCAGAGCTGTGAACACCTCCTGTGTATCTAGATAAGGCTATTTGAATGGATAACACATTCTCCTTTACATACAAAGGGTTATCTGTGAAAGAGCAAGCCCACCTGCTCCAACAAAGCCATTCATCATTGTAGCTCTGTATTCCTTGTCTTGGGGAGATAATTAGCATAACTTTGGCCAAGAATTGCTTATTTAGGAGCAGAAAGATATATAGATGCATATTATCTGAAGGACAAGGTAAAATGTCAGGAGCTGAACTACCTTTGGTTTGTTCAAAGAGCCACTTAAACATAAAACCACACAATAGGAGCCTTTTTGATTCTGGCACAGGATTCAGTTCCATTTATTCTGATGTCCTGAAAGGGAGGTTTGTCATATAATGTGCTGACATATTGCAGCTGAACCACAGATAGAATATTCCGCTAGATGAACTCTCCCACCTCTGATCACCTTCCAGCTTCTCTCCCTTTTTTGTGCAAATGAATAAACCCGCAGCACATCACAAACAAAGTCAAAAGGGAGCTATAAAAGCCTCTCCATACACAGATTTGTGACTGTAGACTTGAAAGGTGGCTGTAAAAGTTTGTACTTTGCGGTCAGCTAAGCTTAGATGAAATTCCACAGTGGAAAAATAAAAAAGTATCGAAATGTCCTCAGAAAACTTCACGAACAACTCCTGCAAAACATAATCCACTTCTTCACTGTCCATCTGTGAGCTCAGTATCTTCCAAATTGTCAGATTTTTGTAAATTTCATTGGCTAAGTACACGGCTTCTGTCTCACTTCTCGAATAATCCAGTCAAGATCCAAACTAGTCTCTGAGAAATCACACTTATATAAAACAGTACGTTGTAACAGCAAGTATGTTTGGAGAGAAATGCCATTTGAATTATGTTTTATGTCACTGGGAGACTTTTTAAATGAACATGTTGACTGATAGAATTTTCAAAAACCTGTTTGCTTTTACAATTAAATATTTGGTTATAGTGACTAAAGTATTAGTGATGTTTTTCTGGTTGGGTTTAGGCACTCAGAGGATTAGTGAAGGAAACCCTTAAAGACTTCCTCTGGTGAAAATCAAGTTTTTTTTCCTTGCTAACGTGTTCATATGGTGCTTTTTATATAGTGGAAGATGTCATATCATGAGCGAAAAAAGCCTTTTAACCTTGAAACTGCAATGTACAGATTTAAAATTCTGCAGTTTCATATGTAACAAACCAAAGGAAGCAATTTTATCAGTATTTATGCATGGTGTAAAGTAGATGCATTGGTGAGCTGGTGTGCTTGAGCATCCGAAAGCAAACAAGTGTATAATTACATCTAACATGACGAGGCTCTGTAAACAACTCCTAAATATCCAGCTTCAACACTCAGAGATGGGATTTTAGTGGTTTAATCAATGACCAGAAGTTCAACAGTAGCATAAAAAAAAATTAGACAACATACAACATTTTACTAAAGAATCATTCAGGGGTGTTTTTCTCAGCTAAACCTCTGTACAGAACAATAATATGGCACTTCCGTAACTGGAAAAGGATAGGTAGAGAAGATGTTTGAGGTAAAAATTACATTTCCTGTCAAAACAATATTTCTTAGAAAGTTGAAGCATTTCTAGCAGATGAACATAACTTACAGGAACTTTGTAAGTTTAGGCACTCAAAGCAATTAGTCAAGATTAATTAGAAAAAAAAGGTTTGGGGTAAAAACCTTTTCTATTGAAAATCAAGTTGTTTTTTTGTTTGTTTTAACCTTGTTGGTGGTGCAGAAAGACATATCAGGACTGAAATAGTGTAAAAAAAAAAAAACAAAAACTACACTGTACCAAACGAGTTCCAAGGTTTCATACGTAACAAACCAAAGGAAGCAGCTTTATCAACTTGTGTTTGTTGTTTTCTGCATCATTATTCTTCTTCAGAATCAGTTCAAAGATGTTTGGCTTACGGCAGTATGCTCGAGCATTCAAAAGGAAACAAAAGTGTATAGTTACATCTAAACACATTTAAGGCGAAAAAGGATTTATTTTCATGGAAACATCTTCTAAATATGTAACTTTAATACTCAGAGATGAGATTTTAGGGCTTTAATCAATGACTAGAGAAAGACTTTATATGTTAATAAAGTCAACAGTAAATTGAAATTGAAATTAAATGAGAAAACATATTTTCTCACTGACATTTAAGTAAAAACTCAATCAAAAGGGTATTTTTTTCTTAGCTAAACCAGACAACAGGTAGGACTCTACTATAAACCTTGGTCTTTGGTGTAAATGTCATGCTGCTCAACCCCAACCTCCTCCCCATAACTTCCATACAACACAAGAATATTGTATTATAGTCACTGGAAAAACCATAGGTGGAGAAGATATTCCAGGTAGCATTTCCTTTCTCCGTCAAGGCAATAATCAGTAAAACAAGCTGAAGTTGTAGCAGATGGACATAATTACTAGGAAACGTGGCTGCAAGTTCACAAGCATGTGTCTGGCTTTTACTCATTTCTAATCATCATTTATCCAAGCTGACTCATTAGTCTGCCAGACCTCCAGCTTGTGTGTTAGTCTGAAATTTCTGTAGAGTTTACTGATATCCTGGATATTTACTGAGCTCACAGATAATAATTAATTCTTATGGTAGGTTTCATACCAGAGAAGGGAGTTTGCTTCAGTGGTGATTTTCCTTTCCAACTATGTAATTTGGTCAGTATTGTGAATCCAAACTCACCACATCATGCCTCCTCTGTAAAGAGATACTGAAACAGTGAAAAATACAGAATTTGGGTGCCACTGTAAGTCTTTTCTGTAAAGCAGTTCCAACAATAGCAGAAGAGGTTTTCAGTGGCTGTACTGCTACAGGGGACGGCAGGAAAATATTCCAGTGAATAAAGTGAACGTCAGTCCCACTGCTCATTTCTGTGTTCTGTGTGGAGTCTTGCATTCGCTCATGGTCAGATGAACGTAATTGAGGAGGCAGGTCTAATTACCTAGTTGTGACACAGTCAGTCTCTCTGTGCTTCAAGCCTTGTGCTGGCGGCGGTAAATATAGCTAATTACATCTTCTGCTTCACAGCCTCTTTATCTAAATTCAGCAAGACACAGACCTGCCCACCCAGCACTTCATTACTGTGCACCAACCTAACGGGGACCTGATGTTTTTAGCCACCCTCACAAATTGCTTTGTAACAGTCCGCAGCATGTTACAAAATGCATAAAGGTCTGGTCTGCCCTATCACAATTACACTTCTAATTAATAATATATGCCTCAGTAAGCTTACATATGAAGCACCATTTCGCTACAGCTATTTATTGATCTTAGAAAAGATCCACAACACCTTCCAAGATGACCCATAACTGTTAATTAATGACTGCAATGAGTGTTTTCTGATCTGCCGCCTTATAATAATGGGACCTTTATTTATATAACACATTTCATGTAGCAGGTGCAATTCAAAGAGCTTTTCAACAATAAAAGTTGAAGAATAAACTAAAATCTAAATATAAAAATAATGACAAATCAAAAGATGCTGAAAAAGAAAGCAGTATTCTATAAATGTAAGTCTGATCATAGTAAACTGTATAAAACTACATTTAAGCTATATGAATGTGAGCCTAAAAAGGTACGTTTTAAGATTTCATTTGAAGCCTAATCTGGAACACTGTAAATCTTGGTTCTACTCTGAGGAATAGTTAGACACCAGAGTTATAGGGTCTTAGTGGTCTAGATGGACATACCTTACTACGATATCAGACACATATGAGCCAGGTCATTAGGAGATTTAAAAACTAAAAGCAAAATCCTAAAATTAAATTTACATCAAAGTGGGAGAAAATGAAGAGCGTATAAAACTGGAGTGATGTTTCATTTTGTCAAGAGATGTGCTGCTGCATTTTAAATCTTCTGAAGTTTGTTGGGATTTTTCTTTTTGGAGACCTGAGAACTGAACATTAAAAGAATCACAATTGCTCAAAATAAATGCATGAATAAGTCTTTTGGTATTCTATTTAGACAAAAAAAAGGTGCATAGGTGCATGTAGGTAATATTTCTGAGATGGTAACATTATTATCAATGTTTCTCAGCTGAGATTCAAAGGACAAGTCACAATAAATGGTAACAATGAAGTTCTTTACTTCATTATTTGTGTTCATAGACAGTATTTGTAAATCAGTAAACCAATGAGTCTCTCAGTTTTGTGATATCCACATCATATTATTGAGGCATCCAGACTGTTTGTCAGTGAGCCTTGTGTGATCTGAATGAAATGTATAACAGTGTATCATCTGCATAAGTGTGAAAATTAATTTTGAGCTCTTTGATCATGTTTCTCAGTGGCAGCATATTCCTGTGGTGGAAGAAGAATTCAGATCCTTCACTCAAGTACAAATACCAAACAGCAATACCAAAGTACTACATACATAAGTACACAGCAGCGAAATGGAGTTAATTTATTGTAGTAAAATTACTGGTTTGGTCCATCTGAGTGATATATTATTGTATCTCCCATCATTAGAATATTAATAGTGAAGCATCATTGCATAAGTTCGTAAAATTCAGTTTTTTTCAGTTCATGGACTCTTCTCTATTTTTGTGGCTGAAATATTGGATCATTTGAACATTTATTCAGTTAAACCATGTGAGAAATTTGAAAGGGAAAAAACTATACTTTATTTGAAGGAATAACTCACAGACATTCAAAATGTGAGCTGACTACACACAGCTTTTTGTAAGCTGTCAGAAACCATAAAGGTTGGAAATCACTGATTTAATTTTTAACAATCAATTGCATTTTAAAAGCTTATTATATTATTAATTCTATAAAATCTTCATCTTAAAAGCAATTCAAGCTGTCAGATAAATATAGTGGGGAAAAAAAACACAATATTTCCCTCTGAAATGTGGTGGTGTTGAAGTATGAAGTAGCTCAAAATTGTTCTAAAATACAGTAAACTTACTAAGGGTACTTTCCACCAGTGGCATGTACAGATTATATAAGAATATTATGTAACAGATTAGAACTCTTGATTCCCAGATTGGACCTGGGCACTTCATTAGATGACAAAACTCACAGAGAGACACCACATAGTCTCTTTAAGAGAGAAAAGACTTAAATCAGTTTAAAACTATGCCAAAGATGTTAACATGAGTCTGGAGCTAAATCAGAAGAATGTTCTGATGAGTAGCATTGAATGTTTCACTTAAATCTAGAAGTAAAACAAACCTTTCTTTCATCCAGATTCATACTGAGATCATTTACTACTTTTTTAGTGTTGTTTCAGTGCCGTGATTAAATCAAAATAGTTTTTGCTTTCAGAAAACAATTGAGTGGTTAGACAACAACTTTTCTATGATCTTGGTCATTAAAGGTAAATTTCATTTAACAACTGCAGTTTTAACAGCTGCCGGGAAAGTACCTGTGAGCATAAAATTAGCTCCAAATTCTAGCTCATCATCTTCAGGACAATTAGGAGGAAGGAAGAGTTTTTCCCAGAATCCAACCCAGTCTCCACAAAATTACCTTCCTATACAACTAAACTGCATTCTCAATTATGCTTTGAAAGAAATGTGTAAAATAAAATAACAACATGAATTCATATGAAAACTCTTGAGGAGTTTGGAGGGTTGGTGGAGGCAGACACATGATTCTGAAACAGGAAACTGGGATTTGGGTCCCATGTGGGTCAATTATCTTTACACATAAAGGTCACATATGGTGAAAATCCATTTTTATTGTGTTTTATGGTTGTCATAAACTTGGACATCTAGAATAAAAAAAATGTTTACTTCTGCCCATCCTTAAGCCACACAAAGAACTAGTTAACCTCTCACCTTTACTAGCCACTAAGAATTCCACCCAGATTCTATGTTACACCTAGCTAACCAACAGAGTCCAACTCAGACTGTGATCAGCAGCCAGGGCTGGCAGCATATTCCTTCTGAAAGGAGCGGGAACAGCAGTAGCTAATTGTTTTTTAAAGAAAAACAGCTAAATCAGAACATTGCTAAAACCGGGAGTTATCCAGTCATGCTAAAATGAATCATTTTGCAGTATTTTGAGCTGAAAAACTAAAAGACACACTATTGAGACATGTGAGACGTTGATTCATTTGTGGAAACGGGGCACAAAATGGAATCTTTAAGTTTTTTCCCCCACTGTTTTGTTAGGTTTGGTTGCTCAACTTAGCTTCAAGGAATATCATGGTTTGTTCTGAAGCTTCTTCTCGATTTTCTTGTTTGCCATCGAGAGTCCCATCCCATCTAATATATGATTGGTTATATGATTGGTTAGCCAAAGAGGGCCATAATTGCAAAGCAGTGCAATACATGACAAGTTAATAACAAATGTATTTGTAATACATCACGAACAAACAAAGCCCAAGAGGAAACACGTTTTCCTCAAAATTTTGAATAGGAACGTATTTTTGGGAGACAAGGCTCCAGAAGCAGGACCTTTTCATTCAATACTCTGTATAAAATAAATAAACTACTGTAAAATCCTCACATCTTGAGATTAAGATGGTCAGGTTTTGGGTTAAGAATGTGGCTGATAGATAGAAAAGACTGTCCTGGTGTTTCTCTAAGTGTGCTTAACTTTTATCTTAGAATGAGTCGATGTGCTTCCAGTTTAGATTTTCACTCTGCTTCCTATTGACTCCTTCTAGCAGAGAGATCTTTGCTGTTTTCTGATGTTGTGTTTTTCTTTCAGGAGGTCCGTCTCATTTTAAGTGGTGGTAAAAGGTCTAATGAGTCAGTTTGTTTAATGTTGAAGTTGGTCACCTCAGTGGAGACGGGACAAATGGGAGAGTCAGACTTACAAATTCACTCGATATTTCAAAGGCAAGATAACATTTTATGAGCAGCTTTATTTCAGTGGGATTCAGGACTGACTGAAAAACAGTGAAGAAAATGTAGACGTGGTCAGAGATGGTCAGATCAGTAACTAATGTTGGTGTTTGGACACACTGAATAAAATCCTGTGCGTAAATGCAGCTTTAGAGTTATTCATGTGGAGGCTGAAATACCTGATAATACAATCACAGTTAGTGCTGCTATTACTAAACTTTAAAAACAAAAAAAACCCCCAAACATCTAAAAACGCAACACACCATTCAGTAGGTGTGTAAACAGTAATGATTAGGATAGGTTAATAACTATCAAAAACTACAACTCTCAAATTATTTTGGCCGCCCAGACTTTCAGAACAAATGGCAGCTTTTGCCACACCTTTTTTATCTAACATCTTATAATTAAACTAAAACCAAGAGGTGTTGCTTCATCATCAGCAACACACATCTAGTTTATGTTTATCTATGAGGTTGTTGATGAGGTGTTACTGAGTGATCTCACACTCCAAAATGTTGCCTTTTGTGTTTATGCTCTTCAGGAGGCTGTAAATGACAAACAGTGGGAATTCAATTGCATAAATTAGGTCTAACAAACACTGGATTCTTCCTCATGGCGGTCAAGGCAGGGAAGCATGATGTGTGAATAATAAATAAGAGTCCACATAATGGTAGAAAAGACCAGGAAGCAGAGGGGGTGCAGTGTGAAAGTATCCAGGCCTGGTAGTGGGAACAGAGTTGATATTAGCAGAAAGACCCAGAGACCCTCAGTTAGCAGCCCTCATCACAGGGAGGTGGTGGGTTTCCTGGTTAGAGCTTGTAGTAGCTTGTATTCAGGACCCTGTTATAGTCTAGTTTGGACTTTTGTTTGGAGAAAGGGGAGCAGTTAGGGCCTTCAAATAACAACAACCTTTTCTAGCTTTTAGTAAGATCCATTGGGGGGTCAGTGAGGAAAGGAGGGGCTGAGGGAAGTCTTTTGGGCCTCTGGTCATGTTCCACTTATAGTTTTTCTTGCAGGTTAAAGTAGGGATTCTGGAGAACAAATCTAATGTTTGCTCCAAGCACACAGGCTATCGGACCTGAAGAGGTTGCTGCACTGCACAGGAAATATTAAAATTGTCAGTAAAATTTGCACTCTGATCAGTACATGCTGCTGAAAACCATGTATTTAGGCTTTAGAAGTCTGCTGCCTGCTCCCTGAGTCTGACAGAAGATTAAATAGATTGGCCGGCCAGCATTTCAATTCACATCAGCCCAGCTTCATAACATATCATCGATTCCGATTAAGGTTTGATTGTATTTGGGCAATTAAAAGTACTTAGTTCAAGTTAGATGACTTCCATCTTCTTATTTACACAGTTACAAGCTTTTGCCCTTGAGCAGAATTTAAACAGAGTAATTAATGGTCATTATAATGAGCATTTGAACAACCAGCCAATACCAGAGTTTTCTGCTGAGGAAAGTTTGTGCACAAAATCAAATACAACCACTATTATGTGTAAATGAAATGACCACATTTTCTACAATCCAAGAACAAGAACTAAAGCAAAGATGAAAAATTAAACTACAATTTAAAACTTAAATCAGCGACTTGCTACAGTCTGCTTTAAATGCATGTTTGCTTCATTACGTTAAAACCCTTTCCGACAAAGTTCACACAATGCTGATCAAGCCATCATTAAAGTTATTTTTACCTGTGTTTTTATTAATAATTTTCTATTAATTTACAGATTTACTTGTTTTGTTGAATTACTCATAATGGCTAGTAAAGTCACAGAAAAAATAGAAAATCTGTATTTTTACAGATGGTAATTTGTCCTTTTACAATGAATAACCATAAGATTAAACAATATCTACTGTATTTAGGTTGGCAAAATATATATAGACTTTACGAATAGTAACTATTATTTAAAAGAATAATTATATATAATAGGGATTGAAAAATGTTTTTTTAACAGATTTTTATTTTTTTTTAACAGTTTTATGCAGTTTAATCACAAATAAAGTATCACTGTACATGTTGGTGGGATTAAAAAAACGATAAAATCACACACAAAAAAAAGACCAAAACTGTCAATAATGTCCACATTAATATCACTCTTTGTAAGAATTATAGTTTGCTCTTTTACAATGTGCTTCCATAAAATGACCATTGTTTTACAGATGTTCGCGGTTATTTTCATTGTTTTTGAATATTACAGTATTCTGCTATTTTTTTAGCTTATTTTTTTAGCTTATTTTTTGTAGCATACTTGCTGCCAGATTTTCACAGTTTTTTACATTTTGCAGTTTGCCAGAACTAAAGAGGGAGGGTATCATTGTAGACACAGTAGGAAAAGAAATCCTACTGTCAGATGATGCATTAGTCAAAAAAAAAAAAAGACTTTGAGTTTTGAACTTACTTCATAAAATTATTTCATCAATCAACTTTTCAAAAATCACATTTTAAGTGCAACTGTTCAAATTAGGCCTCATTTATTCAAATGTATGCGGTCTGACTGCTGCTATTAATGCTGATCAAACTGTTCTCCCTCCTGAACTACACTGTGTCATAATGTGATTATAATAGCATTCCTTAAAATTCAGTGGGAGACTCTCCACTAACATTTCCTTACTTAATGAATGTTTTGGCTGACCTCAAGAAACAAGGGAAAAAAACAAAAACTCTTGAGTGGTTGACGGGAAATGAATGAAAGGGAAAAGTGGTGTCTGCCGTCAGCTCTTTTACAGCTCGTCCCAAGGTCAATAGATCTGCACACGAGGGAGAGCGAGAAGGACTGAAATTCACACAGGCCAACTTTTTCATTTTCAATCACGTTATACTGAATGGAAGAGGATAGTCAGGATGACATGGAATTCATTCCCCATAATTCCTCTGTCATATCTGTGATAGAGCACATCTCATTTACAGTAGCTGTGAGAATTAATTTCCGTCGAACCTACTATGTCCCTATTTCACACACTTGACTTTTCACCTGAGCCTGAATCTACACACTCCAGCTCATATGAATTCACTCACTTTATTTTCTATTATGCACATTGAGCTCTAAACCATTAATCACGTCATTACAGCAACCTAATTACATATGACAGAAGCAGGCAACGTGTAAATTCAACAGCTCTGAGGTGTTTGTGTTTAAAGGTCAGGTGTAAAACCAGCAGCAGTCAGCAAACACCTTTCGAGCTGAAATGTGCAAGTACAGTGTGGTGACTCAAACATGCACTCTTGTCATGTTAATGTCATCGAGTTTGACAGATCTTGTTGTACGGACTGAGGAGCTCATTGATCGCTCTGCTGACACATCTGCACCGAGGGGTCCACAGATGCGAAGCCCAAGAAGGAATTAAAGAAGTAAACAGGCGCAAATGGAAGAAGTTGGACAGTAATGAATGGGCACATTTGTAGTCGTTGTGTGAAACATCACACCCAGTGTTGTGCTCATTCACATTCCAGCCATGAACACACTCACATATACACCCCTGTGTCTCACACTCGGTTGTATCCCTGCTCTTCTCTTTCTCATTTTCCCCTTCAGCCCTGCCTGAATCCCCGTGGAAACTGGAGGTCATTGGTGTTAGTGGGGGGAGCTGCAGGCTTCGGTGCAGCAGCGAGAAAGAGGGAAAGAATCGAGGATATACAGGTTCTAACCTCTGAGAATCTTATACAGCCTCTGACTTTATAACCTTCATGTCAGCATGCAGCTGAGAGAGCAGAGTTAGACACCTGTCAGCCGAAACATAGTGGAAAAGCCGTTCATCATCAAGGAATCACCATTACGTAATTTCTGCCTAGATTAACTGAGATCATTACTATTCTGTAGCTGATAGAGCTCAATGTAATATAATTTCAGAAAACAACTAAATAGACATTTTTCCCCAAAGAGTATCATATGTGTTACTTTGCTACCCGTGTTTCCTCCTTTGCTTGACACTGTAATGGTATGTGTCCACAGGGGTGTTGTTGGATGCAAGGATGCTTTCCAGTACTGGATGCTTGATGGATATATGACCAGGCAAATGACTGACAGGTGCCTTCCTTTCCTGAAACAGATAAACAACACAGGCTGCATCCTCTTAGAACCACAGAAATATCCACTGCACTTAATTGGATGAATTCTTAACTTGTTGGCCGTCATAGTTCATACAAAGCGTGTTTCTGAAAACATCTCAGGCAAAAATAATCCATGCAGCTGCTGAATCTTGCTTCATTTTAGATGGACAGTGGTTTGTTTAGAATGTTTTCAGCAGATACCAGAGGTGGCGAGTCACACTGCAGGCCCCTGATTTGCACAAAGTGGCCCATGACCTCAACTTTATGTAAATGAGGAGTGGCCAATGTGATGCCAGTGAAACACAACGTGGTGCTACCAGAATGCATTCCATAGCTGCTTATTTAGGCAATGAATGGAAAGTGTGGAAATTGTGTATTCTCTGGACATTTACCATAACTGTGACATATTGCACATACAGAGCAGAAAAGTTGTACAGAGTTTTACGGCTTCATCATATATAATATTTTTGTCTCAGGAAACATTGTAGTTTCTCTACATCACCACTGGACATGCAACTGACAAAACAGACAACAGGTGCAGTTGGAAGCTGAGTTAAAGATGCTAAGAATTTGAGTTGGGAGTGACGAGTCGCAACGATAGACCGGATTATGAAAACACACATCATAGAAACAGGTTGGATTGACAAAGACAGACAAGTAAGATTGAGTTTGTTTGAACAAGAGAGATGTTGGGTATATTGGGAGAAGGATGTTGAAGATGGAGCAGGCATGCAAGAGGAAAAGAGGCAGACCTAAAAGGAGTTTAATAAATGAGGTGAGGGATGTGATTGCTGTGACAGAGGAAGAAACGGGGGAGTGGAAGAGATAAAAATGAATATTCCGATGCTATGATCCCTAACACGAGCTGCCGAAACAAGAGGATAGGACACATCATTGCACCCTCTCTAATTCAGCAAGTCTAGCATTTACTATGTCCCTGTTTAACAAAGTGCTTTAAAGATGCTGTGTGCAACCTTTTAGAACCACTGGCCCTGTCGGCTATACCGCCTCCGTCTCTTCACTTTCATTTACAACGCTACTCTCTGCTCATATCTGTTCCGATCCTTGAGTGTCTATTTCCACCATCCATTTGAAGACAAACTAGAGCTGAGCCGAGTGTGGAAACAGATACAAGTGTAAAAGAAGGGGCAGTCCTATGCTACTCCTTTTCCGAGCCTCAACAGAGCAGTAGAAGGTCTCACAATGAGCAGAAATGAAACTGATGTACAAGAAATAGGTAGAAGAAACTTAAAAAAAATACATTGTTTTTAGGGCAGCTGAATGCTGGGGAGCCACTCTCAGTCTGTTTATAAGCATTGAGGGGTTCAACAGTTTCAATGGGAGGGATACACATGCACTAATGTGTCTAAACATAAACCAGGAAGCACACACGACTGGACTGGCTGCCAAAACATGGATTGCATAATGTACACAGAGGCCATTATTCCATTTTATCTTCACATAGCAGGTAGTTGTTTGCTTCCATGTTAACACTAGATTTAAGCTCAAAACACTAATTTGTAAAATATAACTAAAATATTAGTAATATTTTCCATTGGCAATTTGCAGCAAGGTTCAAACGTTTGGTCATTAGGCATTACATTTTCATCAAAAAAATGTTGCCTAATGCTCAATTTGTATATTAATTTGCAAACAGTTTTTTCCCATGGCTTACATTATATTTTTGGAAGAAATTAGTGTAAATATTGTCCTTCATGAAATGCAGCACAACACCTAATAGTGAGTCAAGTCTGTAAAACCAAAGTCTAAAGAAAGCTACTTGCTATTAGTAATCCGTTATCTAGTTATTTGAATACTGTTCTACCAACAAAACCCAAATTCATCTCATTTTACACTCAGAGATCTACATCATTTTATGGTGTGAAGTTGCTGCCAAGCACCACAATGAGCTTGGTCTTCACTCAAGCACATACAAGCCTCTTTTACCATTTACGACGTTTTTCACTCTGCATTTTCTCCAATCTCTCTCTCTCTCTCTCTCTCTCTCCAGACAGTCACATTGGTCCGTGCCTCATCTCCATTTGGATCTCTCTGTTTGGAAATAAATCACATTCATACAACACCTGAGCTGCCAATGGGAGCCGGATGGGATCAGGGTCCCAGGTGGACCAATTCAAATAGCATTCAGTCTGTGTGGCTGACCACACGCACATGCACACGTACGCACGCACGCACGCACGCACGCACGCACGCACGCACGCACGCACGCACGCACGCACGCACGCACGCACGCACGCACGCACGCACACACACACACACACACACACCCACACACACACACACACACACACACACATACACACACACATACACACACACACAACACAAAGGTTATGGTCAATCAAACCCCCTGTGCTCATGGGTCACACATACAAACTATAAGCCACTGCGCACACATACATATTCTCTGTGTCTATCCCGGTGTTTCTTTGTTTTGTTTCTCTCTCATAGACACACAAAGACACACACACTCGCTTCCTCGCTGCCATTCATTAACTGACAGCTCAAGACTCTCCCAGGTGGAATTGTTGGGAGGCAGAGGATTTGCATTTGTATTTTTCCAATATCTCTTCTGGACAGAGGATCATGGGCTTACCACAGGAGAGAAAGGAAGCGGGCAGGAGTGCAGCAGCCTGACATTTGTTAAAGACATTCATCTCCTCTCATCTTGTTCTTTTTTTTAGAATGTGAGAGAGAGGACTGCTCAACTTGTTGTCAGTGGCTGTGGGGAAGGGCATTCTTTATTGAGGGGATGATAGGTTTGCTCCATCCATTGCATACTGGGAGGAGAAACATACAGTTCAAACCAGAGGTCACACAAATGTGAATCTAGCTGTCCTTGTTAGCAGGATCCCACCAGACACAAAAGGCTGCTGCTGTCAGTGTGTAACTGCCTGAGACCAAAGGAAGGTCTCACGGATGCTGGAATTTCTGGTTTGGGAAAACGATGCTTAAATGACCATGAACTTCTGTCTGCTGGGTCATAGTCTGGAGAGAAAGTTGCAAAACCAAACTCATAAGATAGATGTTGCACAAAAAACTAATTTATTCACCTTTTCGAAAAGTTTCTGTGATGTATTTCCACTCTGTAAAAACCTCTTGGACATTGATCAAAACAGAACAGCTTCAATTGCCTTCAGCAGTCCATACATTAGTTATATAACCTCCTGACTTTTTGTAGTTGACCGTTTCTTTTGCACGAAATCTAATCTTTCTTTCTTGAGAAAATGTACAACTAGAATTGCATGCACTCAGATTCTAGTAATTGATGAAAATCCACTTGACAAAACAATTTCACATGACCTTATCCAAGACCATGTGAAGGACACAAGGTCAGCAGAGCAAAAATGGCTATTCGATAAAGGGCACACTATATAAAGCATCCTTTGTTGCTTTTTTGGATCCCCATTAGCTGCTGTATTGCACAAGCTGTACTGTCCAGAGTCCATATACAAATATACTTAGTGGTGATGATTCAAATGGACACCACTTACACACAATTCACAATTACTTAGTGACAGCAATAATCCAATACAAAACAGCTACACTCAGATCAGAGCAGTTGCCACTACTGATGATTAGTACCTTCCATAGCTATTAGAAAGCACTGCTGGCAAACTAAACCCAGTTACTGATGTGACGACACTGTGGTGAAGGATTGGTTAGATTTGGGGAAACAGTGTGGTTTGGTTACAGTGACTGCTCCGTTAAAGTTAGGCTGTGCTCTGGCTACAGGAGTTTTAAAATCCTGACAGATTTTGAGATCTGGTTGCATCACGCACAGAAAAAGAAACAGAGTTTCTTCTCTGTCAGACATGTTCACACTACAAGATTTTAAAATATTAATGCATCACACCACAGGATATTGTTAAGATTTTTGTGCAGGGAGCAATGCAACACGTTACTTGATCTCTTTGGGAAACAGACGTGAACAAAATGGAAACTGTGCTGTGCTGTAAGGCTAATAATATGTTGCAGTGACAAAAAAAAGAAGCAGATTTGAATCGGGATTGCGAAGATGCAGCCAACATGGGTTGCTTATTCTTCAGTAGGAACTGGAGTAGAGATTTTAACAGTTTTAATATGTATAGCTACCATTACCCTGGAAGGTTACAATGTGCAGCAATGCGATAATCATAATTGTCCTGATAATTATCAAACACATCTGATGTTATCAGCACAGCCCTGATGGGTCGGTGAGCAGTTCAGGAGGTTTAAGACCGGATCATTGAACCTTCACATTATCAGATAATTTGGGCTAAACATCAGCTCGAACTAAGATCAAAGACCAGATTTCTCATCTGATTGTTGAGTGGAGAGAAAGGGAATAAATCAGCCTGAAACTACTGTAGCATGACCTTCGTCGTAATGGGTACAGTAATAACCACTTGCCTATGGTTAGGAAACAATTGTAGTCATAGTTAACAAACCTCCATTCAAGCAATGCTTACTATCAGTAGGAGACAGAAACAAAAACAGCAGTCCCCATTGTTAAAGTCAGACATGTTGTTGGCCCATCCATCCACTCTCAGTTCTTCTTTCTGCTGTAGCAAAATGACATTACTCCCCTCCACGCAATCCAGCAAACATCCCATTTCCCTGAAACTGAAAAGAAGAATTTAGTTTAGGAATGTATTATTCAAAAGATGGGAATGCAACATGAGAAGATGTAGATGAAAAAAAATAAATATCCAGTGTATAATGACAAAAACTAAAGACAAAAAGTAATTTATTATGATGTGTGATGAACACTGTTTTTTGTTGCACTCTGTCAAGGGAGTGAATTGCATTCGTGCACTGACTTCATCTAATCGTTCTAGTGTGGAAACTGTTCTCCTGCTGCTAGTAGATTAATTTTGTGCATCAAGGCAAAAAGTGAAAATTTTGTACAAAAAGTATGCCAACTTTGCAATAATGACAAAGCAAAATGCAATACAATGCAAGAATGCACTGTATATTTACTGCTGCAAGTCACTGAGGGTGTTATGTGCAAACAAACACACATCATTCATGTCTGCACCTGCAAGGCTCTAAACAATAAAAGGCAATTTTCAAAGCCTGGCAGGTAAATTTGCATTTGTTATGTGTGCATACTAAATAAAAAGAATAAACGTTACACAAACAGTATCTCTCTTACACAGTCCAGCTATGTAAAATAACTTATTCTGCCCTTTAACATGGCCTTCCTCCACCATAAATCCATCATACATAGAGGCTAAGAAATACTACCAAGCCTGACATGACCCAAGTTATAAGTATTTCTATGCAAAGTAATGATTTTGGATGTTTCCCCAGTCAGATAGTTACACTGTGCATAATTTTAAAAAACATATGAAAGAAAAAACCATGCATTCCTGTATATGATTTACAAGATAACTATTCATGGTGAATTCAGGAAGGAAGAGGGAAACTGGCAAAAAATTGACTTTTAATGTTGGAGGATGGAAATACCAGGATTCTCATTCATAGTTGTTTTTTTTTTTTTTTGTGCAGAACTGAACGATGCAGCAACAAATAGCCTGTGGTCAAGAAACGTGCAAAGAGCAGCCAGGAGTTAAATGGGAATTTTGCAGTTGGGGGATCTATTTTTGATTTTACCTTGAGCTCTGCTGGACTAATAAATACTGCCTGGCAGAGGTACAGGAGCTCAAAGCCTCGATGCCAGACAGCTCGGTTACAGCTGTATTTAATGCTGATGTCCACCCCATAAAGTGACTGGTGGATTATTAATGCTTTATTAATCCAGTTACACCTATAGGGAGATTCATTGAAGGGTATAGATTAGTTAGTCAGACTGGGAGACATTTACTGTTCCACAGTCTGATCTCAGATTAATAGCAGTCGTGTTTCATAGAAAAATCTTGTCATTCAGAGTAGCAAACACTGAAATGATGACAATCTCTGGGTGGAGGAGTCGAGCATCTATCTAAGCATAGACAAATCTATATTTTAATGGTGCAGTTTTGTAATTTGAACATTATTGGCAAGTAAAAGAAAAAAGAAGAAAATCGTTCTTCTGCTGGGTGCCAGTAATTCCGTCCAAAATATCAAAAAAGAACTGAGGTCAGACCTCAAAATAATGGAAATTTAGCTTTTGTTTTACCCTGACTGATTATGAATTGGGGCTGCATGGTGGCTCGGTGGTTAGCAATGTTGCCTCACAGCTAGAAGATTGTTGGTTTGCATCCCAGCCTGGGCCTGGGATCTTTCTGTGTGGAGTTTGCATGTTCTCCCTGTGCATGTTAGGTTTTCTCTGGGTACTCCGGCTTCCTCCCACAATCCAAAAGCATGCTGAGGTTAATTGATGATTTTAAATCATCCAGAGGTATGAATGTGAGTGTGATTGTTTGTCTCTATATGTAGCCCTGCGATACACTGGTGACCTGTCCAGGGGGTCCCCTGTCTTCCTCCTAACTCCAGCCCCCCCGCGACCCTAATGAAGATTAGGTGGTGTATAGATAATGGATAGATATTGATATTGTTGTCTGCTGGAATTTTAGATTTCTTTAGCTGAACATTGAGAAGATACTGATATACTGACATTTCTATTGTTAGATGTTCCAAAATGTTGTCCTTATTTACATACATTTTATGTGCAAATCTGCAATCTATGTTAAAAAATCATTTTTAATCAAACACACATGCAAGGTTGCTTAAAAAAATTCTCAACCTCACCAGAAATCTTCACAGGAAAAAGATTTTTCTTGCTTTTTTTTTTTTAACTTAAGGGGTCACTCTGCCTCAATACACTGAATGTCCCACACCATCTTCAGTTTGAATATTGATTGAGTTGACCATGTGTAAAATCTGGTTTCATGGGTAACATTAGTTTTTGAGCTGAAATGTTCTTAAAGAGAGTTATGTTCATTTTGCAGCATTTTCTTTTTACCAAATCTGTGGATCAAAGTTCCAAGTGCCAAAGCTTGAGAAATAATGTAGCGAGAGTCCTGAAATGTTGCAGACTCATTGACATGTACATTTGGTTTTACCATGGTACAACACTGCTTTGACAGAATAATACAAACCAGTTATATGATGGTGCAAATTTGGTCAAACAATGCCCTTTTTTTCTACTCCAGTATTCCATCAACCATTAAGCTTTCATCGCTCACCCTAAGGCTGATTCCTTTTCCTGTGATCGATACCAGTAGGAGCATAGTCTCCTTTATCTTCAATGCACTTTGTCCAGCAATGTTCAAGCTTTACTATACCCTTACAGAGGAAGGTCCCATTTGGAGCCTCTAAATACTCCTCAGCAGCATGCATGACTCCATCAACACTCTACAAATGGCAGTAATACTAGTGGTAAGGTTCTCTATGCAACAGTCTAAAGCCACATTGGGTTGCTTCTGCCACCTGATCTATGGACGGACACAATGTTCTAGATCAACAGCAGTCAGCTCTGACCTTTCCTCCCCTTTTGCTTTGATTGCTTAAAACTTCTGAGTTGAGGCTTCATTGTGTACCCTAAAAATGTAATAACACCCCTTGTTTCTGGGTGAGGCTGAGCACCTTTTGAGGTACTCTCATATTTCTATCAACTCCTACAACATTCAGATCTGACTGACCAGTGAACACTCCCAAAACAACCTGCAATCTTTGGTGTGAGGTGTGAGATTAAATATTGTGTGGGATTTTGGTTCTGACTGTAAATCCTAACTTAGCTTTAAAGTTATTTCTCTCAACCTTGAAGTTACGTTACAGTTATCTGAGGTGCTTTTCTGAACTTAAGGCGAAATGAACAGTGCGTGTGTGCCTGCTTCTCTTTTATCCACATTGGCATTTTTTTCCTTCAGATACCAGCCTGAATACTGAGCGAAAGCATCAATAATCACAGCCCAGAATAGCATCACACTATCAACATCGAGGTACTGAATCAAACATGTTGCGTGATATGAGTCTTCATCACACAACTCAACTCGCCAAACTAAAAAGACTTTTGCGTTCTCTTTCCTGCACAGACTCGAACCTGATCTGGATTTTTAATGCAGCATAAATGACGTAAGTAGTTCAGCTCATTAGGTAGATGCAGTTTCATCATTCATGCAGTGCAAGAATTTTCAGAATTATAAAAGACTGATAAGGGAATAGGTGTTGCACCATTTAATTCGACACGCAACCTTCAAAAAAAGTCAGCGCTGAGGGCAAGCTTATTCTCAGTGTGAGGATATTTTCCATCTGTATCATCCTTACTGCCTGGTAGAGAGTTAAGTCAAAGCCTAGCGGGAGCACTGCACTAACTGACAGCCAAAGGCAAGTTAACCATGAACAGTTAGGGGAAATAAAAAAGACTTTTTGCAACCTTATCTGTTCCAACCAGCCGTATCTTCCCATACAACTAAATTACATTTTTATTTGCATTGTGAGGAAAAATATATTGTCTGCCGTATTATATTTGTTTGTGGCATATCACAAATATATTTCTAATCAATATATATTTTATTTTAATGCTTTACTGTGCTCCTTTTCAACCAAATAATAGTATAACAGGTTGGTCAGCACCCTGGTGACCAAGAAAATGGAGGAAAAGCTCCAACATGTTATGAAAAGTTGTATTTTAATCAGCATTGAACAATGTTTTGTGAACCTAACCGGGTAGTTTGGGGCCTAAACTTAACTGAGCTTCTAAGGTGTAATTAAATAAATAAAGTGTCAGCCAGTGCAAGATATTTTCCTAAAACTAAGCATGCAAATGAAGAGAAAATGACCTTAGCTGTAAGAATAATGGTCTTACTCTAGACGAAGAGTCTGGTCTCCACGGTAAAAGTAAATTGTACCTCTTAACATGGACTTTTTGGTTCTTTCAGACTATTTCCAAATACTTTTTAACTTTAAGTTGGAAATTACTTTTCTTTGAAAACATAACTGAGAATGCAGTTTTGTTGTGTAAGAACATAATCCGGGAGGGTGACAGGGTTTGTTTTAATGGTGGTATGTGCTCAGCTAAAAAGGCTTTGAAATATTTTCTTATGGTTCTGAGGTATAGATTCAGTTTCATTATATCTAGTCTTCAATCTGAAAATAAAGTTGCACAAGACTGTCTTACACCTCCAGCTGGCCTGCAGCAACAATACAAGCTCAGCAACAAGTGGCAGCAATAATAACAACAAGAGTCTAAGGTGCAGGAGGTTTCCAGGACTTTTTAAAAGATTTTTTGGAGTCTTTTATTGCCTTCAGTTGGACAGGAGCAGCGAAGACTGACAGGAACTATCGGAAAGAGAGATCACAGGAGTGACATGCAGTCATGGTGTCTAGACGGCCAGAAATCGAACCTGGGACTCACTGCTGATGGCATTTCAGCCCATGTAGTATGCAGCCTAACCACTCAGCTATTGGGTCACCCTGAGAGGTGAATTTGCACAAAAAGGCATAGAAATAAAGTAGCAACTCCAGCTCTTCCATTTGCAACCGTAAATATCTTCCGCTGCATCACGTCGGTATATATAGAATGTACACAATCTGTCCCGAGAAGTCTGACATGTTTATTTCAATGTAGCTTTGAGTTCACATCAGTAAGGAAGCAACCTGCACAAACAACCCACAGAATAACTGAACCATGAATACATTTCAGTGCCTCCATACAAAAGGGATAATAGGAATACGCATCCTCTCTGGTTTATGGGGATATTTCTAATTTTGGGGATGCTGTGAAGTGTGAATTCTCCGAGATGGATTTCTGGAGATGCAGACAAAACAATCTATTTGAATCCACTTGATCACTGTCCTTTTCTCCTCTACTTTTAGTTTCTACTTTGCCTGAATACGTTCAAAGTTACATTGAGTTGTAAAGGGGGGAGATACAGCCATCCGCATCGACATTACCAGCATGAAGAAGCTGGAAGAGGAGAGACTATTGATTGTGTCACCTTTCCACAGGCCCGAGGCTGTGAGGGCTCTTTGTGGGTCCAGCTCTCAGTGGAGGACTCAGGCACTTGTACATAAAAAGATTCAGTGTATAAAGCAGCTGGGGCTGAAGGGGAAGGCTGCACGGTGCTACAAACTCCTCTTTTATGTCATGCTGTCTCCCTCTCGCTCCAAGTCTGACTCTCCCTGTCACTCCGACTTCTTTCTAACTCATTCTCCTCTTCTCGCTCTCTCAGCCCTCTGTGGTTTATATTAGGTGAGTCCCAAAATATCTTTGTTAAAATTCTTTAATTTGTCTCTTTTACTGTGAAATACTGTATCCAATCATGCATGACTGGTCATGTAAGAGCGCAGACAGTGGGCTGTTTTTGGAAATAATGCAGAAGGTTACAGTTGTATTTTTTTCTGGGAGCTCTTCACATATGAAGGCAGTGGTTGGCACTGGTTTCTGTGGCAACAACAGGAAGCCATTACTGGCCAGATGGCTTCAATGGAGCTATTTTGCTGTGAACAGCGGTGCTTAAGTGGTGCACTCTCACTTTAATTTGCTTTAGGATTGGACATGTATTGGGAGAAGAATTCCTTTTGTCTATTTCCCTATTATGCCGTTGTCAGAGAGGCAAATTAGCTCTCTTGAAAATGTTTTACAGAAGCCAGGCAGGTGCTTTTAGAAAGAATGAGATGAGACCTGTAAGGGCCATGTTTATCCCACTGAGGCTCGAGGCATCTGCATTAAAGGCCAGCAATCAGCCTGCAATTACCGTGTAACCTCAACTAATGGTTCTGAAGAGTCCACTCAAATTCTGTTTACAGTGCGAACACACACTCAGTGAGGTGCTGCCATGTCCAGGTCAAGTTCAGTTTTGATAGGAAAAAATAAAAAATACTTAAAAAATACAATGAGACGCTGCTGGGTAAACAATTCACAGCTGCTTTCACAAATGGGTTTAGCATCATGTCGTTAAAAGAGCTAAAGAGCAAACCAGTGGTAAAGGGTACAACTTTTCATGTTTTGTTGAATTAAATTGAACATTTTGATGCAAATTATAGTTTTAGCTTTTGAAAGATCAAAGATCTGTCGGTGAATCCAACATAAAACATTTAAAAAATGGTTCAAACACGCAAAGCATTTAAAAATTCTAGCATTCATAACTTGGAGGATGAGCTTTAGTGTAATGTGTCAGAATGATGCACGTACAAATATGTCCTCATGATGGAATTCTATAGCAATAGAAAACCAACATGAGTTTTGAGTGTTTAAATTTCAATCAACATAAATGTCCTTTAACATCACTGAATTGCTGGAATACACTGCCACAGAACATACGCAATTATTATGATGTGGAATAAGAAGATTTTTCTACCCTCTTCAGTGAAAAATCACTTCTTTTTTTCCCCCTTGTTGACATGACCAAATGGTGTTTTCTTGTTTTGTTTTAGTTGTTAGAAGATATATCATGAGCAAAAGAAGCAGTGAGAATTTCCACCTACCCAGTCAAAGTCTCTGAAACATGGATTCAGACATTTATTTTTTCATACTGAACAAATCTAAGAAAAAAAAACCTGTCAACTTTTTGGCAGGAGCTTCCCATATCATTATTTTCTTCAGAATCAGATTCCGTGTCGAACATGTATGGCTGAATTACTTAAATATTGCAACTTCCCATTGAGTAGCGTAGAGTAGTTTTACAGTGTTTGAGCAGAGTTGTAGATGAGCTGGTGTGCTTGAGCTGCAGGGAGTGACAGTAAAGCAGGACAGAAAAATATGGATCTGCACTTTTTAGCCACTTTTAGACATTAAGGGATTCATTTTAAGGGAAAAACACCAAAATATGTAACTTTGGTAGAAGAGATGAATTTTTATTGGCTAAATCAGCTTGAATAAAATCTTAAGGGGAGAAAAGGTGAGAAAACTGTGAGTTGATAAAAACTTAAATTAGAAAACTCTATTTTTTGTTATCACTCATGCAGAGATTTCTGAGACAAAATCTATGTCAACTCCAAGAATCACAAAGCAAAACATGAGTGTATCAGCAGGGGAAGCTGAAGAGCAAAAGATTAAGTCTCCTTGTTAACGAAGGAGATACATGTTAATCCTGATTTGCCTTTGTTTGAATTCTGACAAACTAATTAGAAATGCTGAAATAACATCAACCATCTGCAGTGTTTATTCTGAGCATTACCGAACCCACAGTTCCATTATCTCACATCCTGCTGTAGCTGTACAGTATTTACACCTTTTTTTCTTGTACCCCTGTTAAATCAGCCTCTGAATCGGACCATGTCTAAGCAGAGGACTCTCACTCCTGCTCTGCTGATAAGGATTATATTTATCACGGCAATGGATAGCTCATTAATTTCTCCAGAAACACCATCTGGGGACAACATCAGACCGCAGCGCTGCTCGAACAAGGCCAACACACCATAAACTTCCTAATCAACCCAGAGTAAACACTTCCACAAAAAACAAACTGTGCTTCTCTCCTCGTTCGAGTGACGCTGTGAACTCGCAAAGCCACTTACAGTCACAAAGGAAAAGGTCAAGCTGATTGAAGGGAAAACAACCTGGCTTGATGGTACGTGGCTGCAGTAACAAGAGCATTCGCCTGCCTACTGCGCATGCTGCATTGTATTAGCCACCTTGTCAAGCTGGAGACACAGTCAGTCCACCCACTGACCTGTTGTGTGAGATGTAATTATCCGCTGCAGTTCTTCTGCTGCATTACAGGTAATTGATGCTTATTTCCTCAGGAAGGGTTGAAATCTGTATTGATTGTCAACTTAAGTAGGCCAAGTTTATCACCTGGCTCTCTTCCTCCTCACTGGGGAATCAATACAAATTTCACCCAACAACCTCCTTCACCCATCCTCACCATCCTAAGAACTGAAGGTCCCTCTCATGCTTATCTACTCGCTAATTCACAATGCCTCCATAGCATAGTGCCGCTCCACAAAGCTCTGCTTTAGCCTCTTAACTCCCTGCTCATGAAATCTAATTACAGCCTCACTCACTAATCTGGAATTAATTCACTTTAGATGAAGGTGATTGATAACGGCCCATGGAAAAGTCACCTAGGTCGCCCGTCAACAGTCTGACTTCACAGTGAATAAAGGAGTTGAACTTGACGGATCAGGGCTTTTCTAGAGGACAGTGGATGTTGGAAGGGACTGCTTTAAACATTACACTTTAGCTTTCAAAAGGGTGGAGATGGACATTTTTGGAAATCCTCTAATTTGCTATTTAAGAGAGTTTTATCAACCTTGTCTCCAAAAAAATCAATTTCTGTGCAACTGCATCCTCAGTTACGTTTTGAAACCAATGTATTTTAACGTTGAGAGGCTTGACTGTGATGTGGTAGAAAAGGAGAAAAAAGGTCTGTGTAAGGTGGAGGGATGCATACATTAGGATTAGGTACTGTGTAGAACCGTTTTTCTTAGACTTAAGTTTTGTTCTTAATCATGTTTTTTGTTTGCTGTTTATTTTCAGGGAAATTTCACACTTTGGTTGACATTTAAAGAATGATAATTACATATTAGAAGGTTGGTTAAGTTTAGGCATCAAATTTACTTGGTTTGGTTAAACAAAACAGCATAGTTCATAGCCTTTCACAATATGTTTGAACCTTCTGCTCCATTTTCTAAGTTATCAGGGTGCTGAGTCCCACTCCATTTATTTCATATGTGTGATTGACTGACACTAAAGCAGTGAAATTACACAGATTTCAAATGTATCTGTGTTACATCACCAGCAAATGTAATCTGTTACAAAAGGCATTTCCTGCTAAATGTAATTGAGCATGGAGTTTAGCTGTATAGGAATGAAAAGGCTGAGTAAAGATGACACAAACACTCTAGGTTGGTGAATTTAGCTTGATGCAAAGACTAGAAATAGGAGGAAACAGTTTGCCCTGCTTTGTTCACTAATACCAATTTCTCCAAAGATGACTAATTATAGGGCCTTTGGTTGCTGTCCTGGTACAGAGCGAGCACTGTCTGCAAAGCTGATTCATTACCAGCTTGCTGCATGTCACCTTTTCTCTCCCCTTTGCTGTGTTTCTTCAGCTCTCACAATAGTAAAGTCCCAAAGAAATCAGTAAAAAAGATCCCCAGTTTACATGTACTTAATTTCTTCATTAAAACAAACATATCAAACGATAATTTTCTGTTTTACAGAGTGTTATGAACCAAATTATCTCCTGAGCAGAAGCTGTTGCCAGAATGTTTTGCATGTTCTAAGTTACACATCCAAGCTAAAAAACCGGTTCCCCTTTAAAACCCTCTCCTGCTGTCTCTTACATTTCAGAATTTGAATGGATTGAACAAATTTTAAACAGCTTGTTTAATCGTGAGCTAAATAATACATGCAGTGAAGTAGATTATACTATCTTTCGATGGAGCCACGCTAGCCAGCCATTTCCATCTGTCTCAACTCTTTATGCTAAGCTATGTTGGCCTGCCACAAACTGTAGCTTCATATTTACGCTACACACCTAAGTGTGGAGTATCCTCCCATCTTACTCTTGATAAGAGGGTGAACTACCAAATATCATATCTATGTAAATTACTATAGTTTTCTTCTTGCAGTCTTTGGTGAGTCCAGTCTTCCTAACACAACAGTTTTCACCTGTTTCAGCAGCTAAGCAGCTCTTCCCATCACTGACTAATAGTGACAGAGATACAGGGGAACACGCTGCACAATGATATGGGCTGTATCCTTCCACAGAGCCGACAACAATCTAAGATGGAGTCTGTGGCTGATGAACACCTCCTCCCCTGGAGTAATAACATGCACTGAGCCAGAACCTCAGAGAAAAAGGCTGTGGGGGTGGAGGGTTGAGCATCCCTGCCTGTCTCCAGGATGGAGCCCCACGATCAGGCTCCAGGGGACAGACGGAACTAAATTATGAGGTGAGGATAGCTGGCCTCCCCATTGACTCTGCTCTCCAACATGTGATGCACCCTTTTAAATGGTCACTTCATCCCTCTCTGAGACTGTTGTGAAAGATTTGCTATCTTCGTCACTCAACCCACTGATGATGTCGTCTACATTTGTAAAATGTTCCCGTTGTTCTGGGTCATGACGAAAAACAAAACTGGGGTGACAATGCTTTTGGGAAAAAGAAGTTAATTAACTAAACACAAGATCTGATCTGACACCCCATAGTGACAGAGCAACATCATTTGTCAGTGCCTCGGTAAAAGATGCTCTATTTTGACACCATTATTGTAACAGTTCACGTTAGCTATATTTATAAACAACTTGACTATGTTGCTCTGTACCAACATAACCTGACCGCCTACTTTGCACCCACAAGACCAACAATTCCTATAAAAGGTAGAGGCAATTTTTTTGTGGTAACAGACTTAGAAAAACAATTTTGTCATTTTGTTCTAAGCACCGGAAAGAACAATTCCAGTTATCTGGGATGAAAGCAGAAATTTCAATGATGGAACTCAAGACCATTCATCCATCCATCCATCCATCCATCCATCCAGCCAGCCATCCATCCAGCCATCCATCCATGGGTTGTGGTGGCACTAGTTTCAGTTGGACATTACAGACATCCCTCTCTTCAACATTTCAAGCTCCTCTTAAGGGATCCCATAGTGTTCCCAGGCCACATGAGATATATAATCCCACCAACAAGTTCTGTGTCTGCTCTGGGGTTTCCTCCTATTTGGACCTCCCCGGAAAACCTCCAAATGAAGCGATTATACTTTGAGCTCCTCAAACTATCTGTAAGGCTGAGCCCAACAAATCCACAAAGAAAAATCATTCTGGTCGCTTGCATCCACCATCTCTTTCTTGCTGTCATGACCCAGAACACATAACCACAAATGAGGGTTGAAACGTAGATTGACTGGTAAATTGAATGTTGCCTTCTGCCTCAGTTCCTTCTTCACTTTTGCTGCCGACACTGTGCAAATCTGTCAGTCCATCTTAAGCTCCACTTTCCTGAAATTGATGAACAAGATTCCGAGATTTTTAAACTCCTTCGCTGGTAGGTGCCTAAGTATACCTGGACTAGTAAAACCAAATATCTGCAAGGTCAGATGCAGTTGTGGGTCCTTGATGATGTGAAGTTCCTGCATAATGGCATGTTTTTGTAATGGCTTAAACTACACTTTGCAATTTAGAGACCTTGAAGGCTGGAATGTAGACAAGCAGTAATTAGGACATATGCTACCACAGAGGAAGATTTCTACCTGAAGGCCAAACAATAAACACTTGAACTCTAATGCTCAGGTTGCATCATTTCCCTGTTTAAATTGTGCAGATTCATACAAATCTAACATACACAGCTGTAACAGAAAATTACATCCACTGACCAACATCTTCACTCAAGATTAGCTCAGGCTTGAGAACAAAAAAAAAAAAAAAAACTGACAATAGAAAGACAATGAATGAAAGCCAAAGCATCACACTTCAGATTTAATGGCCTCTAATGACTCCATTTAGACACTCCATTTTGCCTCGTTGGATGAATAAAACACAAACTATTTTGGTAAGAGCTCCCAGTTAAGGAGACAAAACCCAATTATGGCCAATAACAGAGCAGTAACTTCATGAGAGTTGAATTACTTTAAAGAGGGTAATGACAGTAAAGCAGATGCTGGCGAGGCTAATATTTCTGTACTGATGTCACTGAGCACAAGTTGTACGAGCATTTATTCCACATTTCTAGGTGACCGCATTATTGTGAATCAGTAGTAATGGCTATTTTGTCTAAACATTTATCATTAGGTTATGAATATGATAGCAGATGGATGTTTTAAGTATGTAATTCAGTAGGATGATGAAAGCTGCAGTGTTGGTGCACACAGCTGTTCATTCCGGCCTGATATATTTGTATATTTCATGTCCGAAACAAAGCTTTGTGCTTGATCTCGGGTGTCCTGGCTGGGAATGAGTCAGTATTGCTCTCCGTCTACTGTGGCAGTGGAAGAAAAGGCTGCAGGCAGGAGAACAAAAGCAGGAGTCAGGTTTTGCCTGCAAAGGAGCCATACATCTCTGCGATAACACTGATGTTGAGGCATTTCTAGAGCGACTTCAGGGGTATCAAATTACCGTCATGTAACTTTGTACAGAGTTAATGAATTATGAAGCGTGCACACAAAGAAAGCCTCTTTGCAAACTAATACAACACCTCATGCTGAGCACCGCTGTCTTGTCTTACATGCTTCTCTATTCATGCGACTGTGAAGAATATTCCTCTTTTTGCCTTTCTTCTGCTCCTCAAGAGTGCCGGACTGATCTCTTTGTCATAAATAAATTGTCTGTCTGATTATTCATCCATGAAACGTTTTGTTCTCAGTTAGGAGACAGTCTGTTTTCTGTTAACCCCCATTTGGCAAATCTATGTAGATCTGTTTCTCTCACTCAGGAAAAAAGCCCATTTTGAAACAGTGAAAGGACAAGAAAGCAGTGATTAGTGTCAGAGAGGGATTCTGGATATTAAGATTATCTTAAAACCACACAAAGTGTTTAAATTTTAGAACGAGGTACAACTGCAGTAGTGCAGAAGTATCTCGCTGCCTTGGTGTAGCCTGAACCTCTAAATATATTGAATTTGCAAGAGTGCATGGCATTGAGGAATGAATACATGAAGTGGATGGTGGATATGAAATCATGAGGTGTTGTATATTACTCATTGTGTTTATTCTGTGTGGAAAAAAAAGGAGATGAATATAGTAACTATTACAACAAACTCCAGCACATGAGCAGTACATTTAGTTGACGCCACCTTCAGAATTTTGTAGTACAAAGAAAACATATATTAAAAGCTTTATTAGAGAATTATATGCACACATAAGTGAAAGAAAGCAGCAACTCTGTCGTCCAGAAGTTTGGTGTTTAAACTTAATCTGCAAAAGAACCTCACCAGTGTTGGACTTACACAAAGCGGTCCATTTGAGAGGAGGGCTACCTTGGGACCTCTGGGTGGTTGAATGATTGAGGAGCTCCTTGCTTTCGCCTCTTTTTTTTTCGGCAGTAATGAGGCGAGGGACTCGTCGCGCTGGCAGCCCACTCAGGGCGTGCTGGTGGGCAGGCACCCTTTGATGGCTGCTGATGAGTGGGGAACATCCCGAGCCACCGGGGTGAGAGTTGGCAGGATGTGGGGTCTGTCCAGATGGGGTCTCATCTGGCCCTTTGCTTTCCCCCTCTTCACAGATCAACTCCCCTCGCACAATGGGACAGGCCAGCAACAGACTCCGAATCTCAAATGACACCAAATGAGGATGAGAGGTATGTGGTACATCAAAAGTCTCCCTGATTGCCAGGCATCTCAGAGCGAGATCCATCACTGACATTTAGAGCTTGTCTGATGGCCAGAGATGGAAAGGTTAGATTTCAGATGTTTGAAGCTGAACTGCACAGCAGGGCTGTGGCAGACATGGGAGGAAAAGCAGAAAATAAATTGGTGAATATCAATGGACAAATAAAGGGGGCAAACAAAAAAACTTGACTTCATAAAGCATTTTGAAAAGTTATAAAGGAGGGCAGTGAAATGCTAATGGAATATTCCCTTTCCAACCTCTGCACTGAATATGTCGCTTTCCTTTTCACTGCCACTTAAATTCCTGAGCTGAGGGTGGAGCTTAAATGTTGGGCAGAAAAAAAAGTAGATGAAATTCCACAACTATAGCCAGCAGCAAGCAATTTTCCTCATCTGGCTGGAGAATAATAAACTACAGAAAAAAATCTTCGAACCTCATTTGTAAATCTCTCCCCTCTCTGGGCTGTTATATTGCACTTGATAACATCGCCAAACAAAGGCTGCAGCTAACTGTTAATCAAATTGAGTTTCCTTCATTCACAATGAAGGGAAAAACATCTTCTTCCTGTGGACACCATCATTTCAGTGTACATGGCTGGACAAAAAGCAATTATTGATATGGAAATGCTTTGACCAGTCACAGTAATTGAAATTGCACCTCACAGCTGCAGTTTCTCGTTGTATTATTTACAGTTTTATACATACAGATGTGTGAATTCTGGCTTCAGCAGCTGCCAGAGTCAAGCACAGAAACTCTGGTTGAAGGGAAACAACATCAGACTTCATTTATGATTTCTTACTTGGACCTTGACCCTAATCAAAGTGTGTTTTTCAGCTACAATGTAACCTGCATGGAGATTAGATTCCTGGATGCACCCCAAGTGGCCAAAAACAGCACAGAAAGGACATTTTTAATGGAAGGAAATCAGAAAACAAATCTTTATGACATGCTCCATCCATGTCCTTCTCCACCCACTATGTTTACAAATCAGCACTGCTCCTGTCTACTGGGAACTGCTAGCAGCAATGATTTCCGATACGCAGCAGATCCCTCCACCATCCCTCCTTTGAAAGCCCACACTAATTCCTCTTCCCTGTGCACAGAGAGCTAAGCAGGGCTCCCAGTGGACCCGGTCCGTGCAGAGCGGGGTTACAGCCGAGCTGACTGGCCAACCATGGGAGACAATTGATGCAAATACACCAGGAAACCTCCACAATGAACAGGAGGGGGAATACAATCAGGATTTTAGTTTTTCTATATGCAGTTCAACACCTAAACACACCACAGAAACCTACATTTTCACCACTGAGGTCACAGGATCAAAATCAGCTGATGAAACTATACATGCCGTTGCGGTAAAAAACACCAAACTACGTCATTTTCTCACAACAGACCCTCATTATATTATTCACACAAGTAATGACACAAGTCCACAGTGTTGCGGAACTGAGCCCACACAATTAACCTGCTGCCAGAGAATGAAAGTAATCAACCCCAGTGAATCAGAATGTATAATTAAAATGCAAATCCTAAGGGCTCTATTTCAAATTACCTGTCATAAAAAGAAAAAAAAAAGTGGCATTAAAATGGCATCCACTCCTGGAAGTTTTGAGACTCTGGAGGAGAACTGTGGGTTTTCTAGAAGCCGTGTTTGTGGAGTTTATCCATGTGCTTATGGATTGCTGCCAACATGGGCTGAATCTTCTATATTTAGAGTCACTTATTAACGCTCTCTTACTGAGACTTCTGCTAGTACAAATCAGAGCAATGAATAATAATTTTGAGTATTTAGTGGGTGAAAAACTGCAAGAAAATCTACGCACAGATTATAAGATGATGGTCACAGACATGTAACAGACCCACAAAAGGAATACAATCACATAATGACTGCAATCTGCTCCTTTCATTTTGTGTCTCTTTGCAGTGGTCACGCTGCTCTATGTGGTTGTTTTTTTTATCTCTCAGTAGTGGTGTCATGTCTCTTTTTTGTGTTTTTGTTTCCCTTTGTAGTCATGTTGTTTCTCTTTGTAGTCTTTCTGTGTGTCTGCTCAGTCTTTTCATGTCGCTTCATGAATGTTTTCTGCCTTTTTGTAATTATATTGTGGTTGTATGTGATTTTTTTTGTCTCTTTGGAGCTGTTTTCTGTCTTTCTCTGTCATTTAATTCACTCTCTAAGAAGAAATGTACCACAGTATGGACAAGTGCCGCATCAGTCCTTAGAATAACCCATTTATGTATATAAAAGATGATATTTCGGTACAACAGATACCTACAATTGGTGCTTCAAAAAGACAAACTGTCTTTTTGTCATCCAAAGCATTGATCATTCCACGCTTCATGTCAATAAAGCAAACAGCACATTAAGTCAGCAGTGGACTTCTCAGCCATCTGCTGGCGCTGCAAATGAATCAGTAGTTTAAACAGAGCAGTGTGGCACAGCCCATGTGTCTGTTTCACTGTCTCATAGTGAGGATGGGGGAGGGCCGTCTCTTCTCTCATCACTGTCACTGCCGAATTGAAATGAAGCGTGTCTGTGCTTTTGGGGAGGTGGCAGACAGATCGGGGCATTGCTCATTTTGCTTAGCAGATTACAGGGGGAGGTGGGGAAAGGAAAGGGGGGGAGACGTTGGAAGGTATTATGAAGAGTGATGAGCAGGAGTAGGAGGATCACTAAGATGTAAAGTGCTTTATCTTGTGCCTCGCTGAGCAGTGAAGAGATGAGGGCCAAACAGGTGGCAGAACCCTCCAACAGAGACTTCACACAGTCTGAGCATCTTGACTCGAGGCACTCGATTCAAACTGTGTGGGCAAGCGTGTATCCACTGATTAGTTCCACTTGTTCTGCCTGTACTGAACATGAGATCTTGGATAAATATTATTGATATCGCTCAGATTAATTATTACATTACTTTGGGTAGCAGATGGCTCCCTTAGAGTAAAGACTCCAAAGAAATGGGAGTAAGTTTCATTAAAATGTTGGATGAGTTATTTAACCAGTTAATTCGGCATCAATTCACAGAACTTCTTCTCAGGATACTTTTGATGCTGCTTTAAGAAACAGAGTGGCATGATGCTAAAGATAAAAGAGAGTAAATAAAATTGGACAAACATCTTAAATCTGTTGGATGTTATAAGATATATATAAAACACACATACATGAGGTAACTTGAGATGTTTACAGCAAATATTACACTCATACAATAATTTTTGCCTTTGTTTCTACCACTGAATATGACAGGAGGGTTATGTAGTGCACACATTTTGCCTGTATTTGATTATGCTTTACTGTAAAACATAAATATGCCAAAAAGTGCCACACATTCAAAAAAATCTTGCCACACTAACATTCAAAAACTGTAAAAACTGTGAAAATAATGGTGATTATCTGTAAAATAGAGATATTTTTTGCTGATTTAAATACAGTAAAACAGTGTCATTTTTAGCCACACATTTGTAAAAGAGCAAACTGCTATTAATATGTTGAGGATATTATGTGCAGTTTTGTCCTGTTTTGTTTTTATTTTATTTCATAGTCAACATGTAAATTAGTATATTTTTTCCCGAGATTTCACTAGATATCTGGAATTTAACAAAACAGGGAAAATCTGTAAAACAACAGTAAATCGTCCCAAAATCTAAAAATGAGCAGAGAAATGTCCTGAGATTGTAGCGTCTTAATGGAATTTCAACCAGTGAGGAACCAGTGAGTAAAAGGAAAAATATTTATAGAGACCAAAACCATTTATTTGTACCAGGCTCTAAGCATTAATGTGAATTTCTGCAGTAAAGTTGGACATTTTAACATGGGGGTCTATGGCGGCTGACTCATTTTTGCTGCAAGCTTCAAGTGGTCATTCAGGGAACTGCAGTTCTTGGCACACTAATCTGACTTGCTGGTTGCAGCCTCTAAGCAGCAACCTACCATACAGAAAAAAGTTTTGTTGAATATTTGCAGTACACAACACTCACCTCCCTGCATAAAAATCTTCGACCAAAGTAATTCAACCCATCACTATTTTCAGGGAACATCGAAGCCACATCTTTGATCCAATACCATCATGATTGGTTTAAAGACATACAAACAGGTCAAGGTGTAGCAGAATGATGGAGACGTCCAGGTAGACCATTAAGATTCAGTATTCAAGACTTGTTATTTTTTGACTCTTGCTCTTACGGTAAGTGCTGTGAAATGCAAAATTACTGTTCTCAAGGCTGTGCAATAACAATAAAATGTTAGAGAAAGAACAATTCTTTGAAAAGAAAGGTTTACTTAAAGTGCAGTGTACATAATGTTCTACAGATTGGACCACCCAGGCTACTTTCAGGCTGTTGTTTTTTTTTCAGTCCCAGAGGTTGCCGCTGGGTTTGAACCTGCTGGTTTGTTGAGGCCTTTCTTTGTGATGTTTTCTTTCACAGCCTAAGAACATGCATGTTTAGCTAATTGGTGGTTCTTAAGCGACCCTGGGTGCTATTGTCCAGGCTTGTATGAGTCTTTGTGTTAGTCCTGCGATGGACTGCTGACCTGATAAAATGAGATTCCACTCATCTGGAACAAGCCTAATTAATAATTGAATGTTAATTATGTTTTAGCTGTACATAATCCAATCATATCTCTTGAGAGACCTTCACTGTTGCCATTTAAACCTCATATTATGGCTGCATTCTATAGCTTTCTCTTGGTCTGGTTTCAGTGTCAGGTTATATTTTGCACAGCAGGCTATAGTATAAAAATGTTATAGCTCTAACCTTTCCTGTTGCCATAGAGTAATGCAATGTGTCCTGTAGCCTGCATTGTGAATATTGACATGGAGTGGGTGCCTGGTACAGTGGACTGATCACCCATGGCTGTATTGTGAACTGTAGCACAAACCTTTGCTAGAGATTTGTATACATTGCAAGCTCAATTCTGGGTCTTTTTTTTTTTTCAGTCTGTATTTTTTCTGCACCTGTAAATGCTGCAAAGGGCAAGGGAGTATGTTGTTAAACTCACGTACAAATGCTCTAGCTGTTAGTTCTCATATCTGCATTGTGTTAACAGATAATTAAATTCATCTCACTTCATAAAACATTTTTAACATTTTGAAATTCAAGGTGCTTTGCATTTGAATTTTACCACATTTAATCAATTTCTGGGACACTTAAGAGGCAGGTATTCTCTTAAACCTTTAAAATTAGCAGTTACAATTGCTGGTTCTGCAACTAGAGATATACTGTGCTTTAGTCTCTAATATGGGTCATGCTCCATGAATAGTAGATCCTGCAATTCCCATAATGCAACCTGATAGCATCTTTCATTAGACACTCCCTGTCTGGTAAACACCAAGATGTTTCCAACTCCTCACTCTTTATGATGGAGGCGTTTTGTTCAGAAAGTTTTATTCTCCAGGCCCAAGTCAAGATAACCTTAATGACACCATTGCCGTTTTGTGCTTTAGAAAACTCCTCCCGAGTCTCTGAAGACAAAACTTTCCCAGTCAGAGCAATGCAATAATTGAATTTGATGTGTACAATCAGGTGAGTACTCCTTTAAAACTCAGAACATGGACAGTTTTGAGTCCTATTTGCAGTATCAAATAAAAACTGTAGTCAGCAGTAATGCACTAGTCATGCAAGTCAGATCATTCTGCAGAACAGAATCGTCTGGCTGCACCTCATTATTCTGTATATACAATAGCATAGAAATACTTTATTGATCCCCAAGGGTAAGTTCTCTTGTTACAGCAGCAAGCAGAAAGAGCAACGCTATCGTCACCACCACAGTAGAAAAACATAATATTAATCTAGAAAAATATGCTAAGATACAAAATGTACAATAAAGTACAAAATATACAATGAAGAAAAATGTAGTAAATTGAATTAAAAATGTTCCTGCAAAACTGTGGTGAGGGAATTGTTTTGTTGGAACATTTGCACATAGGGAGGTGACATTTATTGGGAAAACATAGTAATTAGATTTAGATTTATATTCAACTTTATTGTCATTGCACATGTCACAAGTACAAGGCAACAAAATGCAGATTGCATGTAACCAGAAGTGCATAAACTGTAACAATATACAGAAGAACATAGCATAAATATGGATAATATACAATATGTAGAGTGGTACAAATTGTGCTCATTAAAAAGGGAAAACCTTATATACAGTATGTACAATAGTGCAATGGGTATGATTTACATTATATACAGAGTGTGCATTTTGAATAGCAGGGCTGTCTTACTGCACAGTCTAAATCCTCTGTAAAACTTGAAATCTTCAGTGTGAAATGTGTGACCAGTGACAGGCTAATACTTGCAGCCTACATCCGATGAGTCAGACAAGTAATGTACAGGCTCAACATGACCATGGATGAAACCCAGATACATTAAGGCAAATTACAGCAACATAAAAAAACACACGAGCAACCAGAATAATTTGAAAGACCAGAAAAGCGAACATACCAGGTGGGTTTCAGTGAGATAAAACCTGAACAAAACCTTCTCAGGAGCTGTGGGTGTTTGCAGGATGCTGTTTAAGCAAATTGTCTGCGGCGTCTCGCAGTGTCTAACATGATAGTTGTCTCCTGATGTCTTCTTCCTGAGTCCCATACAATAATCTGCTGCCCTCTTTAATTACCAAGCCGCCAGGTACAGCAGCAGCCCGGAGCATTTCTCATGCCAATCATTATTTCCACCTAAATCCACTGTCATTTTAGAAGTGCCAGCAGTAATTGCCAAGCTCTCGAAATGAAATGAATAAATATAGCCAGCGTATGAGTCGACCTGTGAAAGTCTCAGCCTGACAGTGTGTGAAACTGTATCACCGATGGCAACACTTCTTTTTTTTTTTGTTGCTGGCAGTTGAGTCACACTAACAATTCAACATCCTCAAGCAAATTGAAATGACTGAAAGAATGACTTATCTTTGTAGGAGCACAGCTCTCATACCTTGGGGAAGTGATTCTGCATTAAATTGCCAGTTGTGATTGAAAATAATGCAGTGGCTGCGAGAAACATCACTCTGGACAGATGGGTTTTCTTCACCGATGGCTACAAAAGCAAAGAAGGGGGGACATTGTGTACTGTTTGTCTAGCAATGTGTCGTATCTCGCGGAGTTGAAAGTGCACATTTTGTTGTAAGGGGGGAGGCAGACGTGTGCAGATAAACAGTCAGGCACGGGTGCTAAAATTTGTCTCCTCCAGGCTCTCTAGTATGGATTTAAACTAGGGGATCTTATCTTCTTGATGTCTAGACAGGTGGCAAGTGAAGCCCAGGGTCACACAACCAGCCAACCTCTCAGCCTCCCGCCTGCTTTCTGTACTTCCACAGCCTGAGGCGGACTGCAGGACAATGGGCACTTAAGAACCGACGGTAACCTACAGCAGTATGTGAAGACGCCAATGAAGGTAAACACACACACAGAAGTAAACAACAACCTCAAGGTCAGTGGCCTTATCTTTCCAAGAGCTCAGCTGTCCATCTAAGTCTGCCTGCGACATTGTTTGTCAAGCATTTACTGCTGCTCATGTTATACTGATCTCTGCATGTGTGTTTCATCAATCCCCTCCCCCTCAAACACACCTTCTTCCTTTGGGGGCGAAGGTACGTAAAAGATGTGCACTCCTTATTCTGCGAGTGTCTCTGCTGTACATTGCTTTCACAGTGATGTTCTCTGCCTCACCGTTTTCAGCTCCCACGTTGAATTAGCTGCCCGAACAGAACGTCATTATTGAAACAGGAGACAGCCGATGATTGTTTCAGCTATTTCATTTTTTTCCTGCAAAATTAGGGTCCATGCTGTTACCTATTTCTGCTTCAAAATGGGCTTTAAAGTACAATAATGAAGGTCCTGCGGGACGGTTGGACTCTGACCGTCTGTGGGGGTAATGTATGCAGAGGATCAGTCAGTCGGACTAAAGCGAGGCAGGGGGGCGGCCGGTGTGTGCAGCTCAGTCTCAGTGTCCCACTGTTCCCTGGCCTCCAGCTGAAGCACTTCCATGGCGATGCCGACATGAAAGAGCTCGCTGGAGGGCAGGCGGCGAAGATTATGTTGTTACACCGTGTTGATCATTAGTAATGGAGGAGGGGTTAGAGAAATTAACTAAATGCTGTAAAATGGATTGAACACGCTGCTGTGGAGTGATATATGTGCAAGGTTTTAATTGGTTCTATAGATTATCATAAGGTAGTTTGTTGAAATTCATGTTTTATTGAGGTTTAAACCAGAGCCAGACCAATGCCTCAAGTTCAACCAGAACAACACAGACCTAGATTTTAAAGGATGCAGCAGGCAAAAAAAAAAAACATTTGGAAATACAGCAAACAGCTGATCAAAATTCAAACACAGCAGTCCAGCCGTGTTGACCTTAGCTCTGTGGTGAAATGTTCAAACGAAGAGAACATTTTCTGTTTAACTGCTGCTGTAACACAATCTGTCAAGCATTTCTTTCAGAGGCCTTTCTAAAAGTGAAATGTATGGGCAATTTACGATTTATATTGTATCTCCTTCTATTTTTCTTGCATTCAAGACAAACTTTCTAAAGCCTTTAGTACACACGCACATTTTTAAACATTTAGGATTTTAACAAAGATCATAAAAATTATCTTTCAGCATACAATAAAAATGCATACAAATCCCCCAATGCAATCATAAAAATTTACCAGAAAGGCAGCAAAACAAATTAATGTATCTTAGTTTCATGATATCTTTCAGTGCTTTTTCTGAAGTAGTTTGTTCCTCCTATCTCTGTTGACAAAACTGTTTACACAAACTGTGTTTCCATATAATAGTTGACTGAATTTGAAGTGACCTTGTGAAATGCAAGAAAAATTAAATAAGAAAATGAAATGTGAATTTCCTTGGCTTGTTTCCACTAAATGCTTTGTAACAAACTAGCTAGGCTGCACATTGTTGTCAGAAAGAGCAGATAGGCTGCGTTAGATATGTCTGTAATAAACAGTAGAAGAAGCTGGAAACACAACCACTAACAAACCTTGAAGAAGAAATAAACAAGACTTTGGCCTTCAATGAGTGAAAAATGGAGAGAAATCTTCAGGTGTTGTTTTAAATCGGGTGAGTTGTATTCATTTTTTCATGCCGTCTGGAGGGAAAACTAGAAAAGAAGCAGACGCTGCACATCATTTATGTGAGTTAGATGTTTGTTACATCAGAACTTATTTGAAAAAAAGGTGTTCTTATCTTTATTCCAAAAAGTCAAAAACCACCTCAAGCAATTGTAAAAACTTAGCAAAATTGGAGAAGTTTCTTTGAATTTTGCTGTTTCTATTAACCTTTTCTAATGCAATACTTCAAAATGCACATAAAAACATAATATGGCTGCTGTTCTCTCCACTCTGAGCAGAAGTCACAGTCCTTCCTTCAGTGTAACAGAACTATGAAATCATAACTCTGTCTTCTAAATGTCAGGGGTTCAATCAGAAATATGCACTTCTTGCAGTGCGTGTCCTTTAACTTCTGCAATAATAACCTGCTAGATATAATTCCAGTCTGTAAATGCTGGAAATGACCATAGGTTAGGTTATATGAAGTTTTACTAACTCGTGACACACTCTACTCACTGCTGTGCTTCCACCTGTAGGCTCTGCTTCCCGTGAACATGTGGAAGAGTTAATTATTGTCACAGCCTTGATGCTAAATATGAACTGATCTGTGCACACTTGTTAAATCTTCTGTGAGCTTTAAGTAGAAAAAATGTTCCCTCTATAAGTGATTTATGTCTTTAATATGCATTAAGTGTAACCATGATGCTTGTGAAGATATAGTACTTTACAGTGATACTAACAGATAGTAAGTTTTAACTGAAATTATTGCCTTTTCACTTGACTGCTCCACTTTACAGCTACACATCAACATGAAAAGAATTGTGAAGCAAATGCGAGGAGAGCGCTGAGGAGGAGAGACATCTGTATTTGCTGCATCATTACGGCAACCTGCAGGGTGACTTTTTAATACCAACACTCTTCTGCCGTGGATCAGTGAAGATCAAAGAGTAATCTATTAGAATGAGAGTCTAAGAGGAGCAGAAGAGTCCCTGATCAGGACCAGGATCAGAATTATCTTCACTTGATGAATATATTTACAGTGGAAAGAGCTCTCTTATCACAGCCTGTCAACTTTATTCTACCAGAATGTTAATTTGCTGTGGCCAGAGAGAAGGTAGTACAGGAGTCCAGCTCTGGGAGAGAAATGGCTTTCAAATAATAAAAAGAATCACTAAAATATTGATACTTGGGTTGCAGTAATGACAGAAATGCAGCATTTAGGGGAAGAATGAGGCTGTGTCGGGGTGAAGTTTGTGATTGCAGGCATTGTATCTGAGGGGAAAAGCTTTGATACCACAGCTGCTGTTTGTTTTAATGCTTCAGTCACAGGAATGAGTTTTGATAAGAGTTGAGGTGGGCCGGGCTGCTGCCAGTCAACCCTGTTGTGACTGAGTTGTGTTTCTTCGCTCAGGTTTCATGGTGTAATCGCTCGGCAAAGTGCAGATGTACAAAAGCAAAAGTGGTGTGAAAAACAAGCGTGTAAAAATGTGTTCAGTGGATGAAAGTTTTTCGATTACACGAGAAGATTTCTCGTCAAAAGTGTTTGCAGACTTCACCAGATTTGCAGGTATAATCGCATACGAGTAATCAACAAAGCAGTGTCAGTATCTTGGTGACAAACGTGTGTAAAACACAGAATCCAACTGTCAAACATGTAGAGATACAGAAGCATTTGGGGTATTCTGTGTTTGTTATTAAAGAAAACGACTGACAAAGGAATGATTTTCTTGTGACAGACTGATTTAGAGAATGAGCAAAACTAAAGCAGGAGATTCTTCAGTAGCACAGCGTGATAATGTTTTTAACTAGACTGAGATTTCACTATAACAATGCCCTTTAACATTTATGATTACATTTTGCACAGAACTATACTCTGGCAATTGGAATTCAGGATATCTGAATGTATTTTTGCTAACCTATTAAGAGCAACATTTGTGTGAAGCACGGTGGTGGTATTATTATTGTGGTAGTATACAGGTATTGTGGTTTAGAGTTACCTGTCTAATGCAAAACAATGCTTAAATTTATAAATCTTGATTTGTAAAGTGCTCAGCTCCATATATTGAAGCTGGCACCCCACTAGAGTACCTTCTAAGGATTTACAATCCGAAAAAATACCTATTTATCTCATACTGCCAGTTATGTAGTGCTTCAGGTGATCCTCTACCTGAATAAGGTGATAAAAGCTCCTGTATTTTTGAGGCCCCCTCCCAAACAGCCTGCTTTTTTCTGATTGGCTGGCTTTAGGGAAGGCTTTCCTTGTATGCACCATCTCATTCTTTTGTTAGTATAGAAGTTCCAACAGCAAACTGTGAACCTACTAAGTATGAAATTGGACAGTAACAAAGATTACAGCAGGAGATCACTGTTTTTGTTTTTATTATTACTTCAACGCTCATTACCTGCATATTTTGTGACATAATGGTGGGTTCTATATAGGCCCCAGTCAACAGATGTGGCAACTGAAGTGGAAAATGTTAGTTGTCATAAAATACCAAAAGTAACATACGTAGAAAAATGTTACTCCATTGCCAAAGCACTGTAGAATATCTCCCCACACAGTTCATTATTTGTATGCTGAAGTACATTAAAACAGCTGTAATACTTCTAGAGTAGGCTGTTTTACCAGAACATGTCCATACATTGACCAGAAAGACTGTAGCCTGACCTTGTAGGTGTTTTATGCCTGCAGCAGATGACTGTATAAAGAAGTTTATCTCAATATTTGAAACTCTGGCCACATTGACATCCAACACTGTGACATTATATATGACAGAAAATGAGAAAAACCATAATGTGTCCCCTTTAAATCACTACATATACAAATATATAGAAGCTATATAGAGGCATTCAGATCCCATGGACTTGTCAGTGTGAGCTGATGAGGCCCCTGAGGTCGATATCTGTCATCTACAAGCTGCACTTAAAGATAGACTGAAGAGACAGATGTAGGCCAATGCTCCACAGACTGCTCACTAAATCTATTCCATTTCTCAAGTTGGAGGAACATTATTCTGTCTCTTTCCCTGAATTTTATAGTCTGTCTAAACATAGAGAATAGTGGTGGAGCAGCGATGGTTTCACAAGAATTTGTTCCTTTACAAAATGATAAAAATGTAAATAAATCATAATTGCTCTTTTATACATATTTCATTAAATAAGTGGCTAACAATCAACAGGAAAAGAACCAGAAAATAGTCCAAGTCTGAACTGAAAGACTGAAAGCATGATATCAAGCCCCAGTTTTCTACATTAAAGCAGCAGAGAAACGTCAAAAGACTCCGTAGCTGATATGTGACAACTGCACAACAGACATTTTCCTCTTAAAGCAAACACGGCTGCTTATCTTTAGATTGACAGCTGAACAATGTAAGAACAGAATCAGATACTACAGTGTAATTACGAACAATGTTGGGTGTCAGACATGATTCAGCTGAGACTAAAATCACTCATTTTCTCTGCACTGCATTTAGTTTCATGACAAATTATTAGTTTCTCTGAATAACTTACAAGCCAAAGCCAACAGAATAATAATATGATCAAGTTCTGTGTTGTAATATTTAAAGATGAGGTCACTGAGCACAAACAGTAGATCACATTCTGAGGCTGCTTCATTTGAAGATCCCCTACAGGCATGTTAAATGATGTACAAAATGCCGTTAATTATTTGTGTTGATGGTAATTATTCGTGTATGATTTTTATAAGAAAAAGTTCAACTACTTGGTTTGGTTGGTTCTACATCTCTTCCCTCATTGACAAATCCACAATCTATCAGTTTACAGATGTTCTCATTTCAGATGTTCAAGGATGAAATCTACACTATGTCTTATTCTCATCAATCTCATGAAGCTGGGCCACATTTGGCTTCCAACTAGTTGTATTGCCATAAATTGACTAGCAGAAACTGTCTTTCAGAGGAACTGGGAAACAACCTTCTACTGTCAAATGCTGAACATGCATGTTTCTGTACAGTGAAGGTCAAATGTCCAAGAGAAAGAACAGTGACCGCAGCATATTTCTGAGTGCAGGGGGAGTTGAAGTTCTTCACAATGGTGCAACAATTTTATTGTTAAAGTAAAGCAAGCATGAGTAAAACAGATACCTCGGAACTGAAACACACACAACCAACCAGTCTTCCAAAAATCACGTTTTTATACAACTAAACAGGACTCTCAATTAAATGTGTGTTTTTCTGTGGGATTATGTCTGTTTAAGATGAAGTGATGTTGAGTTTGTGGCACAGGAATTTCTCCAACTAGACCTGGATTTTTGTCCTGTGTAGAACCATTACTCTTAGACTTAAGGATCAGTTTCACTCACTGTTACTCACTTTTGTTTTTGCTTGCTGTTTGGTTAAGTGTGAGGCACTACTTGAGTTAGACCGAGCTGAAATACACCCTTTCACGATTGAATTTCTTGGATTAGTAAAACAATGACTCTTGCCTCATTTAATCCATGATTGGTTGGCTGAAGAGAAGCAACAGCTAGAAAAGCAATGCAAGTAAACAGCAAAGATATGTTAATGAGAAAAATATTTCTTTTAGGCCATAAAACCAACCCTGTTTCCACAAAACCGTACAAAACTAAACAATATTGTCAATCATGTTTTGAGGGAAACATATTTTCTGCCAGATTCTGTTTGTTGGTGACACATTAAAAACATTCCAAACTATGATATTTTCTGTTTTTGTGCCTAAATCTAACCAAAAAGAGAGTGAAAACCAAACATAAACGAGTGGAAATGAAACCTAAGAATAATTTTCTCAGACAGGTTGTGAACTTGTGAACTACTGTCCTGGGTGAAGGTGTGACCACTGGCGTCTGCTTCCATCCTATCCCGTTACCTAATTTCGCAAACTTTGTGGCTCTTTCAAACTGGAAATCTTTTCTGCCAAGTCGCAGGTGCAAAAACATATTTGATTCAAATGAAAATTACATTCAAAACAGAGGGACTTTAAAAAGAAACCTAACTTTCTAGAGACATAATTGACACAACACAAACAGCGAAAAAGTGATTTGGAGTCAAAAAAATCTAAGTTTGAGCAACAGAGTGAGGCTCACTTACTTATGAATCAGCTGACGCTTGTTAAAAGAGTTACGCATCGGTGCAGTTTTACACACTGTAAATGGAATATTTGTGTTTGGGGTTTAAAATCCAAAATTACCTCAATGCTGTATATTTCTGTCTTGAATTCAGTTGACCAGCTTCTGAAAAAACATCAGTTTTCTTTTATTTAATTTCAGAAGTTTGGTATTTATCTCAATATTACTGGCAGATAATGAGGTTGACTGACGCCTTTGCTCAACAGAAATGTAAAACAGATTGAAGTTATGTGACTGTGTATAATAAAGTGAAGAAACAGAATCAAATGAGTAGTTTGAAATGTAAGATTGGTGCATTAAAGCTGCTTCAAATGTGTAATAGAATGCAGATCGATACGAATAATTTTGAGTGACAATGTTATTTACAACTCACGCCCCACTAATAGAGCTTCAGTAGATCAGAGCCCCATAAACAAAAGCTGTCATTATAATGGAGGGCTTTATGTACTAATTGTTATCAGCTTACTGATATGGCTGTAAGTTATGGGGGTGTGGTAATGAATGGATGTTTCTCTTTACAGGTTTAATTTAGCCCCCCTGAAACTAGCAGGGTCATTAAGTCTGAGATCAGGGCAGCAGTCATTAAAGTCATGGGGGCCATTATAGTGGAGTAAAAAAACCTTTATCAGAATCTCCTTCTCCGCCCTTCCTCCTTCTGCTGCATGCTCAATGCAGCATGAAGGGAAAACACTGCTTTATGTGAGCAGCCAGGGTGGCATCATGCATCCTTCCCTTCCATGGACCTTTTACGGCAACTTCCCCAATTAACTTTAATGGTCAATAATATCATTTTATGCTTTTCACTCTATTCTCTCTATTTGAACTCCTCCATGAATCCATATTACACTCCTCCATGCCCTCAGCCTTTCGTCCTGCACAGCCGGCTCCTCCGCCTCCATTCTTCTCCTCCTTTTTCACCTCTCCAGACCTGCAGTGTCAATGGTTTAAACGGATTGCTCATGCAGCCAGTTAACCTTCACATCCCATAAAAAGTATAATTGGTTTACTATAGAAAGGAGCCTTTTCCATGCGAGGGATAATCCCTCAGCTTGATTAATGCTTCTCTAATCAATTGGTGTCTGGGAGACCCGCCTCTTCAGTCACATCCTATAAAGGGGAACAGCTGGCCTTTGTAAAGGTCAGGCAGCGGGGGGTCACCTGGGGTCAGAGGGGCTGATGGATCAAGCAGGGGGTGTCAAACCACTTATACACATTAACAAAACTCCTGCGTTGTTTTTAGATAGTTGTCCAAGAGTGCGTAAAATAATCACAGGGTTTATGTTGCATTTCTGTCTGTGTGAGTGTCTGGTCATGCATGTGTGTGTTTCACCAGCTTTTATGACTCAGAAGGCATCTCTAAAAAGCAAACATTTTGCCAAAAGGATTATGACTAAAACAAAAACTGTGATGCAGGGATTTAACAGGCTCAGAATTAGAAATTGCTTCATGCAGGATAGAGGTTAAGTTTAGGTATAGGGTGAAGGTTAAGGTCACAGGGTCAAGGATTGGTAATAAGATCTCCACCAAATGCATATTGCAAGTGTGCATTTGAATGTTTAGCGTTCGGCTTCTCCCATGTGAGTTGATGCGCATTTGTCAAGCTGCATGAATCTGCCCGATCCATATCTGCCACACAGAGAAAAACAAAAAAGGAGCAAGAAAATACTTCATTTGGACGAAATTGCTTTGAGATGTCTGCGTGCTGACATCATGCAGAAAGAGAAAAGATCCCCGGGTATATTGCTCTTGTAATTTTCTCTTCACACAGGACGGGCTATCATCGTCACAGCCAACACCGCTGAAGGGTTTGTGCTCCATTCAGAGCAGATTTGAATAAGACTTGGAAATTGACACAGAGCCTGCTGCGATGTATGAATATCAATGTCACCTCTGACAGAGTAGAATGGCAGACTGGGAAATATCAATTCATTACGAGTTCTGGATTGGGACAAACTATTTCACTTTGAACATACCTGATGTTTCCCCCTCCTCGTATGACTGCATATTCTCTGTGGAGCCATCTTGGTGACAATGAAGTTATCTTCTGCAAACACTGTAATCAATACACAATAATACCACTGATGGACACTTAAAGATGACCACGCTGAACAAGATGTCACCCCAGAGGACTCTGAATAGTAAATAATGAATCACTACATTAGTACAATGCCTGTTGTATACATTAGCATTCAAAGTGGACATCTAAATTACTTTGAATCTATAAGTGTCACTTGTCACGCACAGAAGATGAATGCTTTTGTCTCTCTAACAGCTCTGACATGATCCACACGACTCAAAAGAGACTAAAAATCTGCCCTCGCTTACTGTACGTGAGTGCAGATAGACTGTTAGGTAAACCTGCAATCGAACAGCACATTAATCTCTGAGATACGTTGATGCTAATAACTGTGGACTCGCGATCTTACACAGGCAGTGATGAATTATCTCAGCAGTCTTTCGCTACAGATGTTTTGCAGCTATCAGTTTACCACTGCTCCCCTCAGTTCTCTGCCTTCTCCTCCTCCTCTTCAGCCTTTTCAACTTTCCACGGGGTGTCACGGCTGATCGGGTGGTGATTTAGTCAAACTTGTAAACAACGGCAGCCATCTGTCTCCATCAACCTTAATAACAGCTCAATGCTTATTCCCTTATTTATAAAGAATCCAGAGCGCAGGCAGCAGGCGCTTGGTGTTGGCATAAGGGGGGAAATCGCAGCACGGCCCGTGTTAGTATGCACATGCATGCCTCTCCTACACACAGACTCACTGCGACAACACTGCAGTCAGACATGGGGGAGATGGTGGAAGAAAAGGGAGTGGGGGATGGATAAAGGGGGGAGGAGGAGGAGAAAGGGAGGGAGATCTGTTTCTGAATACTCTCAGCATCTCCTTGAGGTCAGTGGTTTGGACTTTGCACACAGAGAGAAACGCCAACAGGCATAAATAGACACACAACAGATCTTTAAATGAGGCACAGCAAGGTGAGCAGAATTAATGTTTCACACAGACACACAAGAAAATACAATTGATCTGTAATGGATCTGCAGCCGACTAGTAAGAGAGCTCCTCATTGTGTTGTTTTATTATTAATACTCTTGAGCCAATGGGGCGGTGGAATATGCATCGAATGACCTGCCCTTCCCTCTTCTTATGCTAATCGTCATTGACATTTCCCGCACACAGCACGCCTGATCTGGCCCCTCTGCAGTGGACAAGAAAACCACCAAACATTAGCAACAATAAAATCCCCCAAACAGTGCAATAATCCACCCTGAGACATTACCATACTAGAATTACAGCCGCCCATATGCCACAGTGTCGACCCGGGATCCTTGAAAAGATTTTGTTGTCATCTTAAAGGTTTGACCGTCAGGTATTCTTTGTATGGCGAAAGGCTACAGCATTCATCTTCTGCCCATTTATCATTCCTGTCTACTTTTCTCCAGCCCTGCATTCATCTATCAGTCCATTCATCTTTCCATCCATCAGTTCATATAGCCTTTGTTCCACATGTGGATCCATCTGTCATGGCCTCCGTGATGCCGGGTGCTTTTATATATAGACATCTCATTCCAACCGTCCACCCTTTTCAAATTGCTTCAAATTTTGGTGCAGATGCCATCTTTTTTTAATGTTTGGATAGAGAAAAGCTTTTGACTGAATTTTCTTGGAGGACCATAATTTTGTGCTTCACTATGACGTTATGATGTTATCTAAATGACTTGCGGTGCATGTAATTCTTATTAAATTATATTTGCAGTGGACTTTGGTGCTGCAAGTTAAGTTTGACTGTTGTTCGTTGATCAAGGAAATTGCATTTGTTTGCATTGTATCACAAATATATTTCTAACCAACATATCTTTGCCACTTGTAACCTAGAAACTGGAAAAGAAACTTCAAATATGTTGTGAAATGGCTGTATTTTAACCCAAACAATGAAATTTTCCTTGATGTACTCAAACAGCGAGTGAAAATAAAACAGAAGTTGAAGAACAATGGACCCACACAGGACAGAAAACATGTTCTCCTGGATGAAGCCCATATATGCTTCCATCCTCCTTTCCTACCTCCTTACGTGGACTTTGGTACTCTTTTAGTAGCCTTTTCTTTATGTCACTGTTACACCATTACTGAGAAATTACATTTGTTTCTTCCACAACAGAAAAAGAATGTAATTTAGTGGTATGGGAATATTATTTTTGGGAGGCAAGGGTGTGTGAAGAAGCCTATGCATTCTGATAATATGCCAGAGAGGTGAAAAACTGTGTTTTTAAAACTCAAAAAGCCCACTTCCAATCGAGTATTTATCTTTAGTTAAACTTTTAACAGCCTAGAATTGGACTTTGTCTGAGATTTAACCACAGTAAGAGGGAACTCAATCCCAAGTGCTAATGCAACAAAATCTGTTACCTTCTCACATCAAGGTTTGTCTAAATACAGCTGCCACCGCCACTGCTGTGTCCTTCTTGATCTAATTTGTAAAAACTATTATTTTGTGATCAAAACAAGGGGATCAATGAGTTGATGGAGATGGAATAACAATCAACCTAATTGGATTTCCTGGCTCCAATACAAGCCAATTAACCTTACACTGAGGCAATTAACAGTGAATGGAGTGGTTCAATATCACAAAAGTGAGGCCCCCAGAAGTTGTTTGCAGAATAGTTTATCTCTATTGAACTGCATGGTGCCAGTCTTATAGCAGGCAATCCACTCAGGCCGCGCTGTAACCGCCTCTGCACTAACCGGTAAATGTGACCCCGTGCCACGTCATCTTTTAATGATGATTCATGCCGGCTTACTGCCCCTGCAGTTGGATACTCCTCACCTCTCTGCATGTTAATGATGACTTTCCCTTCCACTGGGTGCTGTAGGTTCATCCAGGACAAAGAGTAGTGTAAGGGTGTGCACACGACTCACCAGAGACCCTCGACAGACCTCACGGTGATAAACACATGATTAGGGAGATAAATGATATTAGGGCCAATCATCTCCCACCCTCTGTGGTCATTAAAACACCACACAGCAACAATAGATCAGTACTAATTGGATGCAGAATATGACTATAACAACACATTACTCCCATCAATCACGGAGTCTGTCTTCGAGGAGAACTTGAGTTGACCTAATGATTTACATCGCCGTTGTTGTGGTTTCTTTTTTCACAACAAAAGCAACTATAAAAGTGACACAGTCACTAGTAAGATTGGTTTAACACACTGCATGAGATTTGGATTAGCTCCAGTGTGTGACGTCCTTGTACTGAATCATGTAACGTAGCAGATAGATGTTGCAAAAAGAAAGAAAGTAGTTTGGTTTTCTTTTTGTTTTCTTGCTTGCCATACTGACAATTTATTTTATTTAGAATTTTGAACATTTCTTGGCCTCATAGGGTTTTTACTACTCACTTACTTCAAATTTCGTGAAACAATGGCATACACTATTTTTACATTTATGCACATCATCATTGCATCAAATATTGGCCAGATGTTGTGTAACAAACTGCTGGCTTTAAAGTTCATTTAAAATATTGACTATTTTGGTGCTGATTTGGTGGTTAAGGCATGGAGTTATTGATCAGAAGGTCAATGGTTCAAGATCCAGTGCAGCCAAAATGCCACCATTGGGCCCTTGAGCAAGGCTCCTCACCCTATTTGCCCCATTAACACACACAACAACTTCCTAACTAGCTGGAATTTGCACAAAACAAAACAATATCACAGTACTGTAATGTATTCATGACAAATACAAAAGACCATTTACAACCTATTTCCTCAATAGGAACTTGTTGTATCATAATAAATGTATGATTTGTTTTTCTATAGGATTCTAAGAAATTCCCAGTGTTAATGAGACTTCATATTCTCAACCTCATTTGCAGTTCCAGTACAGAGTATGAAAGAAAATGATTGGCTCCATTGTTGCCCATTCATATGCACAGTACAATTAAAATATAATGAAGCCTTTATCCTTATAAAACCAATACAGACAACGAAGCACAATAAAACACTTCAAACAATGCACATTAGTTAATTGCATAATGCATTAACAAAAACAAACAAAAAAAATGTTATTGTTGAATATACTAAAAATTTTAATTGCCTACCAAATTTGAAATATTTCTATTTTAATTTTGTGTCTCACTGTACATATTCTGACATTTCACTAAGGATGTCTTCATGAATTATTGTTGTGATAATTGTCCGAGGTGTTTGAGATTTGGCTCTCCTTTCTGACAGCTTGTTACAACCTGCGGGGCTAGCATAAAAATGTGTTGTTTCACATTGTGAATTTAATGGCTGCAAAGGCTCATAAATAAGTCATTTTGTCTCTAATAAACTTAGCGCTGACAGCACGCAGGAAATTCAACCGTTTCTCTCTCGTGACATAAAAACCGTTAAACATTTAAAAATATACAATGCTGGCCTTTTCAGACAGGATCCAAGTGTGTAGGTGTCTTTGGCAAATCCATCTGTAATCTCTTTCACAATGGGCTGCCACTTATTAATAACATATCACTTTACGTAACACCTCTGTTCCTCAACATGGGAGGGATTCCTTTTCAAACGAAACCTTCTTGGAAAATCTGTTTAGACGTGCTTGTCACAACGCAAGCCAAGCTGTGGTGAAAATAGAGATAAGGATATTATATTAATAGCACTATTTACAGCATCCTGAGATCAAAAGCTACTAAACCCTTGAACCTTGTAATCAGTCATTACAGTCATATACTACAGAGAAGGTGTTCCTAGAAAGTGAAGGTCATACCAATTTTGCATTATAAAAGAATTACTTTTTTGGACATTTTTGGTAACTACAGAGCAAGATTTGCCTCTCAGGATTTATCAATAAATGGAACGGGATGACCTTGTGGCCTCTGTCCTGCCTCCATCTTCTGCCTCCTCCACAGTTGCTATCATCAGGTCACCACTACAGACCAATCACCTGCCAGATGGAATTGACCACTGCAGAAAGTATGGGATTTCAATGGCAATGCATTGCGATGATGCTTCCACACTTCTGTCAAAAACATGACAGTCAATTGGGCAGAATCCAATAAAGGTTGAGTCAAGGATGCAATAGCCGCACTGGTTCAGGGATCAAATGAGAAGTCAAAGGTCCACGACAGAGGGATTAAAACCTCACTGTGTGTGAAGTAGAAACAAATTGCCATCAGATTATTGACAGCGGAGACGGCAGGTTTTGGTATGATTGCTTTGGCGATGGAAGATTGACAAGTCTATTCAGGCTCTGCACTGCTAAGTAAAAAGTAATGTCAGAAAACAAGTCGACAAACGATCAGTCAGAGGGGGAAGAAATTCCACTGTGATCTTGACTAACAGCTATCAGTAGGTATGTGGTAAAACCTGTCGCCTTGTGGTTTGATTGACGTGACAGCATCCAACTTTCATTTCCCCTGGCTTGTTTTCAGTGTGTTGCATCACTAACGTGTGTCACTGTGCAACAGTGTTGCATCAGGTAAGTTGATGAGCGGTTCAAAATACACAATTTTTGTTTACAAATATTTAATCTGTGCTAAATATATTATGATGGTTCTGTATGTTGTGATGTTAGAATATTTCACTTAATTTACTGATCACCTTTTATATCACCTATAAACCCACAGGGTAACATGTTGGTCAGCATACATGAAGCCTGCTTGTCTTCCACTACAGTGCCAATAGGAAGTATTCACCCTCTTGGATGTTTTCATCTTGAATTGCTTTATAACATTGAATCCATAAATTTAATTGGACTTTTTTGACAAGAGTTTACAAAAATGGCTCTTTCATGTCGAAGTGAAAACAGATTTCTACAACATAATGTCAGTTAATTAAAAATAATAAATGTAAAATAACTGATTGTAGAAGTATACACCCCTTCAAAGTGACTCACCTAATTTAGCACAGGTGCAGTCTACTAGGTCTAGAGGTTACACGATTAGTGAAATGGACATTATCTGAGCACAGTGAATGTGTCTTAAGTGATTGTAGTATAAAGACACCTGAATCTGGAAGGTCCAGTCACTGGAAAATCAGTACCTCTGGCTATAACTACACCATGAAGTTAAAAGAACACTCCAAGCTATCTGTAAAAAGGTTACTGAAAAGCATAAGTCAGAGGATGAATACAAAAAAACTTACAAGTCATTGAATATCTCTTGGATACAGTTAAATCCATCATTAAAAAAGGAGGAAGGAATATAACGCATGCATTAATCTGTCTAAAGCAAGCCGTCCTTAAAACTGAGCGACTAGTGAGGGAGGCCACAAAGACAACTATGATTCCTCTGAAGGTAAGGCTTCAATGACTGCGATATGAGAGACTATGCATACAGTAACTGTGGTCTGCTTGTCACCAGCCAGTGCTTTTTGAATAGAGTGGCAAAGAGAAAGCCACTATTGAAAAAAAACCCTGGTTCAATCTAGAGTTCACCACCAGGCATACAAGAGACTTCAAGGGCAACTGTTGGAAGGTTCTCTTGTCTGATGAAACCAAAATAGAGCTTTTTGGCCATCAGATTATATACTGTGTTTGGCAGATACTGCAACACTGCACATCATCAAAAATATATCACCACTGTGAAGCATGGTGGTGGCAGCATCATCATGTGGGGATGCTTCTTGGCAGCAAGCCATGGAAGTTTAGTAAAAGTAGAGGGTAAAAGCAATGCTTCAAAATGTGAGGAAATCCTGGAGGACAACCTGGTGCAAACTGCAAAAGAACTGTGATTTGGGAAAAGATACGTTTTCCAGCCAAACAATGACCCAAAGCAACCAGCCCAAGCCCAAAGAAATGGTTTAAACACAACATGATGGATGTTCTAAAGTCAGAGCCCAGACCTCAATCAAAATGACATTTGGTGGCTGGACTTTAAAAAGGTTGTTTACTCGTAATCCCAGTGCAACAGTTTTGCACAGAAGAATGAGGTAAAAATTTCAATGTCCAGCTGTGAAAGGGTGAGATCTATTCGCACAGGCTCAATGCTGTAATTGTGGCCAAAAATGCATCCACTAAATACAGTCTTGGAAGAGGAAATTACTTATTTTAAATTTTAAATTCATCAACATTACTTCGTAGAAATCTGTTTTTACTTTGACATGAAATAAGCTTTGTTTTACATTTCTTGTCAGGAAAGTCAAGTTAAACTGGCCATGATCAAGTGCTGAAAAGCAATAAAAGAGGAAAACTTCCAGGGGTTGAATTATTTTTATAGGCAACATATATATATAGAACACTAATGGTCATTTTGAACCATCAGATTACATTTCTTTGCCATGTATTTACATTACACTCAAGGGTCTCAATTAATTTGACTGAACATGTACATGAGTTCTAGTCATTAAATCACAGGCCAACATATAAATTCAGTCCACCAAATGATTAATATGTTTGCTTTAAAGAATGAAAACACAGTTTGAGGAGAAAAAATGTTCTGCTGAAGGCATCCAGATCGAAAACCCAGCGTGTGGAACTGCTCCCAGCACAAACAGATTGACGTATAAGACCTCTGAAGGTATGTGGTGAAATTAGATTGGAAGTATCCATTAATTTGTGTGACGGAAGGTTCTCCTGGATTGTCAGTGTGATCTCACCTGTGAGATGAACCATATAAAAAGGCCTGACAGGGGCTGAATCTCTCTTCCATTAACAACTGTGTCATATTACTCTTCTGTATGTTTTCTAGTGAACTTTCTCTTGCTGGAATGCAGGGTGTTACTTCAGAGAGCTCATATGCTCATGAAATCCTATGTAAAATGAAAAAAAAAAAAGCCTGACACATGTTGGCATTCAGAACTGCTGATCTGGGTTCAGTAATAGCTGCCAAACACATCCGACTCTGTGCCAAATCACAATTAAGCCCAGAGACATACTGTACAAGCTAAAGGCAAATTAAATTTCCATGCTGGGGTTTGCTTGTGTTTTAGATGATTATCTACAAATCACCATTATTGCAGCCATTTTCTAAAACATAACAGCAGGTTTTAGACTTTAATTTTACCAATCAGACAGCTGCTGGTTTAATTTTCTTTTATTATGCAGCAGAATTCAACACGCAGAGACATAACAGGAAACATTTTGTTGCCTCTACATATTTGTCATTATTGCTGTGAGCACATGCTGCTGTGGAAGTTTTGCCATGTGGCCATCCTCCTTTAATGTGATGTGACACTTATTTAAGGTCATTTATTCAAAGCATTTGCAGATTTTTTGCATTGTGGATTGGTTTTCAGCGAGGAAATCAAGCTATTTGCTTCATTACTTCAATCTACAAAATATACATTTTACATTTGCATTTATTTCCATGTCATTTTTCTGTTAATTCAAGAGAAATTATTTTCAAGTTGGTTGTAGTCCTGTTCTTTGCAGAGTCTCATCTTTAAGCTTGAAACTATAAGAGGAGGATGCAGGTTACGTATGAAAGTAAGTTTGTGAAATCCAAAAATCCTAGCAGCGTGCAAAGTAGCTGCTGAGTCACCCGGCGACAACTTTATCAAATCCCTGATGATTTATTACGGCCATTTGTGCTATGGAACTGTAAAATCTTGCTTAATGCACCTTTAAAGGTACAACAGAGCTGTAAAAACACCTTAGGGCGATGTTAAATCTTTTATGTGTGTGATTGGGGCACATCTAGACTCTGCTTTTTCCCTTTGCCTCTCTCAGCCTCACCTTCTGCAGCTATGATTGTGATGACCGTTGTTGAAGGGCACTCTGGATGAGTTTATTAAAAAGTATCATCAAATGGCACTCAGCTCCAACATCTGACAACTAGCAGGTGAGTAACTCCCTTTAAAATAATAGTTTGTCCTTCAAAAACTAATGCCAAAGGCAGAGATATAGTGCATTATAGTCCAGTGGCATAAAATGTTTTAGTACCCTTCATAAAACAGCACTTTCTTCTGTGTCCCTCTTTGAAACATCTATTTTTCTTTGGGATCTAATGGGTCTCGTTGGAACTCCTAATTGGCAGTCACTGTACCCACCATCCTTTGAGCTGCAGTTGCTATGGGGGGATTTGAGTGTTCAAACCAGCTTTGAAGTCCTTAAAAGTGAATTCTCTCTTCACTGCTGTGGCAGCAGAAACAGCAATGACCAGATGGGATGGTAACTGAATAGGGGGAGGTATAATGGAGCCGGTGTCATAAGTCTATAACGCTGTACTGTGAGTCCACTATGAAGAGCGGCCTCTCATTATGGCTGTGGCTAAACTAGCACCAAAGCTTTCAAAAAGGCCTACCAGGTTCACTCAGCCCCTATTCCATATGGACCTTTGCATCACTGTTGAAGAGCGAGAGTGCTTGATGTTCAGAAATGGAGGAAGAAAAACCTTTCATGTCTTTTCTTTCCATTTACTTTAAACAAACTCAAATTACTGCTGTCTTCTTTATGAGAAAAATCCACTGGACCGCCTTCACAAGTCCAAGAACACATTTTCTCCTGACCTTCCAGATTCTCTTACTGCACAAATGAGCCAGTGTGTCAAGGTGAGACATTTTATATACACTGATCAGGTACAACCTTAAAACCTCTGCATGGTGTAGTGAATAACACTGATCATGTATTTGCAGCTACACTGCAATGCTTTGTGGGGAAATATTGGGTCCTGGATGATGTTATTTTGACACCTACCATTTACCTAAGCATTGTTGCAGATCAAACACATCCCCCCATGCTAAAATCACTCCCCAATAATAATAGTAATAACTGTATTTTTATAGCATGTTCTATCAGCTGAGTTACCTGAAAATAAAAGAGACAAGCAAAAAGAAGCAAAACAGATAAAGTTAAACACAGTAAAAGAAACAAAATGCAAAGTACCAAATTTCAACATCAATACAATAATAGAACAAACATTAATTGGTACCAACGTACAAAATTAAAGCATCAAAAATGCCTTGTCGCAGAGTGATATAGAGTAAAACCGGTGGCAGCAGCCTCCTCCAGCAGGACAATACAACCTCCCACACCATAAAAACTGTTTAACAGTGGCTTGAGGAACACGACAAAGAGCCCAAGGTGTTGACCTGCCTTCGAAATGGTCCACATTCTAATCTGATTGAACATCCACAGGAAGCAGTGAAACATGTCTGATGCAAATGGGCTGTAGAATCTAAAATGTCAGAACCAGATACCACAGAATACACCAAACTCCAAACCATTCATGCTTCATTCGATCAGAGCCATTTTGGCAACATGAGTGGGAAGTACACAACATCAGGCAGGTGACATGACATGACATTTATCATGTATTACAATGAAAACAATAGATCTACACACTATGAACACACCTATATAACAAAGAATCCCTGCTGTCCTTTAAGCAAAGACCTGCTTGCATGATGCAGTTTTCCAGAAGCTACATTTCCACCCACAGTCTTCATGTTGCCTGCATTTTACCTCCAGATATCCAGGAACTCAATCAAAGAATACAACAATATACTACATTTGATTTTCTTCTCCGGTTTCAAATATTCCATGTAACGTCCTACAATATAGGCTTAGGATGAGGTGTAGAGAGAGAGGTGTTCCTGATATCCTGCATTGATATAGACACAGTGTTTGACACTCAGAGAACAGAGCAAATTGATGCCAAGATGCATCTGTAGAAGCTAAAAATGTTGCAGTTTAAGGAAAAAATGTGTCACCGTGCTTCATGAATCATCTTCATAGATGCACCTAAATATTACATTTCTGTAAATGATCTGCAGTAACTGGCCTCACCACCTGCTATCCTGCCATCCTCCTCATCCTCACTCTCACCCCACCAGTCGAGGTAGATGGCCGCCTTACCTGAGCCTGGTTCTGCCTGAGTTTTTTTTCCTCCTCTCTATTCCAGGGTTTTTTTCATTCCTACCCGCCATTACTCATAGGGAATCCAAAGGCAACTTTGGATTGTTGGGTTTTCTGTTCACTGTTTATAATTCATAAGGTCTGTACCTTAGTATGCTAAGCGCTGTGAGATGACGTATTCTGTCTTGGATTACATTTGTTTGTGACATATTACAAATAAGTCTCCAATCAGCATACCTTTGTCACTTATTGTATTGCTTTCCAACTGTGATACTTTTCAACCAATCATACATAGCAAATGGAGGAGAGGTTTGAAATACATTGAAAAAGGGTGTATTTTAACCTAAAGCATGACCTTTACCTACCTAACCAAGTAGCTTCTGTGCCTAAGTCTAACCAAACAGCAAATTAAAGCAAAATTCACGTCTCAGTATAATGGTCCAATACAGGAAATGCATCCCAGTCTCTTTTCCAGTCCTGTATTGGGCTTTTGCAGCCATCATCCCTCCTAACATGGACTTTGTGTCTTTTTTCCAGTGATGTCATTTCAAAACATAATTAAGAATGTATTTTGTTGTATAGGGACATTGTTTTTGTGAGATAGGATGGCACAGACATACAGAGATGAGTGGAAAAATGACACAAAAGGTTAAATTTTGCAGATTAGCGCAAGGGCAAAACTGGCTCTGCCTTCTGTCTAGACACATCTTTAGACTCCATAAGTTTTAGCAAGATGTAATTATTCCCTGAAACATACTGGATTAGTGTTTATATTGAATATTACTGGATATTATAAAGGAACACTTGAATTCACAGTGTCTGGTATCCTTCTTAGGATTACTGTTATTATCAAGGGTTAATGTGGAAACAAAGCACGTTCAGCTGCAAATGTTCTGTTTAATTCTTTCAACAGAGACCTGCACATTCCTCTGCACTCTACAGCAGGAATCCACTGACCCTCTCTGAGGCTCCTGCAGGAATAAGTCTTATAGTCTGAGAAACAAAAGCCGAGGCATAGATGGCAGTTCAGCAGATAGGATTAGGCTGTAAGTCTTCAAAGAAGTCCCTCTCCGCCAAAGCTGCTCACTTCAGTCATGCTAATACTGTTTATTTTCTCTCCTCCATTTTTTTTCCTTTTTTTTGCCCCTCTACTCTGTCTCTCCCTTTTCCCCACTGGTTGATGGATAAAACATAATTTCAAGACTGACACTCCAACGAAAATACACTGACAGGTGAATATTTACAGAGGGGGTGTTTAATACTAGCCCTGAGAGTGGGCACGCTTTAATGCAGCATTTTGCCCGAGGCGAGGCCGAGGGACCCTCATACTGACAGTGAACCCCTCCTCTTTGCAATGAGGATTTTTTTTCTCCATTTCATTTGGGCTTTAATCCTGAAAAATCACCTCTCTCTTGCCTTCTACTCTGCCCCATCACTGTCTAATATGAGCATATTGGACTCCAAGGAAAACAAACATTCAATCAAAATGTTTTTTTAATGCTACTTTATGCTTGTGTTGTCTTTGTGAAATGTTCCGGGAGCTGTTGTCACTCAGTCAGTTGTGCCACTAAATCTAAGAATCTCAAGAGTGGAACAGTTTCACCTGGTAAAATGTGCATCAGTGTGAGTGTTATTGATCCTCACTGAATTTTTTTAGCAAGTGTCAGAGCATTAATCAGCGATAGTAAGTCCCTCAGTCAGTCCTACTGCAGTTTGAGCAATGAAGTTTCCAGTTAGTCCACAGAGCAGTCAAGCGCAGAGAATTAAATGCAAGGCAGCTGACAAGCAATTAATATCAATTACAGAATGAAAGTGTGTGAATGTGACTTCACCAGACGACTGTAGATCCCATGTCTATACGTTAGAAAAGCACACGGCCTTTCTAGCAAATGGAACCAGCATATAATCAAGTCCAATGCACTGTATTTCACACTCCACTAAAGGTGTTTAAAAGCGGGATTTAAGGGTTTCGAAGCCATGAGTCTCAGCACAAAAAGTCATCATATGGGTACCAGTGCTATTGCTCTCCTCATAATTGCACTAGTGGAGTTTTCTCTTTCATGGTGAATGGTGAAAGTGACTGGCTTTGTGCACACGGTCTGATAACGGCAACAAAGGGAGGGAAGCAGCTGAGTGAACAACGCATTATGTAATCAATACTGCTGGTCAGTCGGAACAGAGAGAGGTGTTGATCTGTTGACTGAAGTACTGTTTACATAGATTTTCCTTTCTCACGCGGCAGATGTCAGAGGGAAAAAACCGAGCCAGGAGGAAAATGAGAAGCGCTCACACGTTGCCAAAAAATTAGAAGTGCAGTCCAAAGAAAAGCGAGTTGACTGAAGGCACCTTGGAAGGAGCCGGGGCAGCCGTCCATGTCAGAGCAGAGCAAGGTCAAGGCCAAGCGTACTTATCTCTGTAAATTAAAACTGTCGTCCTGAACAATGGAAGGATGATTTCAATTAAATTGTGCTGTGCAAGATCTCAGGAGTCAGTGAAGAACAAACAGTATAGCTTTATTACTTTCACATTATTCCCTGCTGTGACTAAAACCTCTGATGCCCTCTGGGCAAAAACTATACGATTCACTGACATTAACCAAACACAAGGGACTGATTTTAATGACACAGAATGATTAAAATTTTATCACTGTTATCAGCTGCATATCTGACTATTACATGATTGTAATTGGCACATTTTGATGATGAGTATAAAGAAAACTATTTGCTACTTCATTATCCTCCACATTAGTTAAGTATTATATTTCAAATATTTGCTTCACTGGGGTGAAAAAATGATAGTGTTTATGTCTTTGTCATCACTGGTGAAATAGCTAAACTGATTAACCTGTCATCCTGTACAACAGTGAGTAACATTATTTTAGTAAAAAAAAAAAAAAAAAAAAAGAGGCAACAAGATGACACTGAAAACAGTGAACAATCCAAGTTTAAACGTAATTTTATATAATTATTTTTGAACTATGAATTACATACGACATCAAATATGATCATATTTTAACTTTAAAACATTTGTACAATATTCAAGTTATTGACTAGGGGTTGAGTGATTATTGGTTTGGCGGATGATCGGAGCTAATATTCAACATTTTTCCAAGCATTTCCACTTATATTTTGGCAGTAATGAGAAATCAAAGCAATACTGAAAAGAAATTGAATTTTTACATGTAAACATACCATATACAATTACTTTGTTTGCTCTTCAGTAAATAAAATGGCTCCAAAATTTGCCCAAAATGGCTCAGTTTGTCCAAATTGATCCAGACATTTTCCAAAAGTTACTTGGAAATCATTTGTGATTAGGTCAACCAACAAGTATTCTGAGTATAGATCTTTAAGGACTCAAGATTTAATTATTAAATTAAATGAAAATGAAAAAAATGTTCCAGAATTTGTCCAAAATAACTCAACAACTGTTTAAAAATCACTAAAATTGGCACTGATGAGATACTACTATTACTACTACTACTACTACAGCTAATAATAATAGTAATAATAATAATAATAATAATAATAATAATAATAACAACTCAATAATGTCTGCTTTTGGCTACAGTTCTCACTGCACTAAACAATAAGTCCAGAGGATGTGTTCTGACTAATCCAAACAGTTTCGCAGCAGTGTTCACACTTTGTTGACTTTTACATTATTAATTTCTGTGACTAATAGCAACATTTTCTCCTCTGTGTTACGAGGGAGATAACCGTATTGACACTCAGAGATACAGACAAAAACGAGTCAACAGAATTTAATTTTGGCCGTAATGATGTGGTTCGCAAACATTTGGAGATGAAAATGAACATTGGTTTGCGGAGTTTGAATGGTGTCATACAAAATGTGCTTGAATGTGGGGAATGAAATTACAGTTTGATTAACATTTGCAATGAAGTAGTGTCAGCTTTGGACTTCGAGTTTAATAGTTAGGATGAGTTAAATACGCAAGACATGCTTTCGATCTAATTTTCTTAGCTGAAGAGTTGGACTAAAACTGCTCAGACAACTTTGGGTAATGAACATTTCTGAGACGAAAAGACTGAAACATTTGGTGTGCAAACATGCAGACTGATGTGTGCAAGTCTGCAATTATTACTGCAGATATCTGAGGGTGAAGATCTGATGCTGTGAGCTGAAAGACTGACCTTTGTTCAAAAAGTGGCAGCTGCCACTCTGTCCAACCATTAGCAACAATCTAACCTTTACCAGATGTCTATTGTTTTACCACCAGCCCCATTTCCATTTTTTTTTGTAATTCTCTCAGGAATTAAGGAATATAAATAGATCCAGAGGAATTCCACTTCTCTATTTCAGTCACATCTTTACAAATTGCTGTAAAGGTGATTGGTTTGTTTTCATCACCATTTGGAGACGCCAGCAAATTGTCAGCTGGTCTAATTAAAGCTATTTCATGGTTGCCACACTTTGGGGGATTTTAATCTGAAATGCTCCAGTGTGCTTATGCAAACGCTCAAAATTAAAAGCATATCCCTTAAAATTAGCATCATTCTGTTTTTCTTCCCCCAAGTTTGAAAGCCTCGCCTTAGGTAAACTGATGTGCCACCCTCTAGTGGAGCCGAACGTTAGCATTTATTCTTCATAATCACATTTGGTTAAAAAACCTAATTGGCAGAGGCAAGCAGGCATGAATTGGGGGACAACAAAAAGCTACAACAAACACAATTAGACCAACGCTGGCAAAATTTGTCGGCATATTAGAAATTGGTGGAGAAAATGCATTAAAATGTGAGATAAACAATCGGACAAAGAGGTGGGATGCTAGGTTGGTTACTCTGCTATAAGACAAGCAGCAGCTCCCATGAAGCATTGCATGCACTTCAGGCTCCTTTTCCTCCCATTGCAATTAGAGAGTAGCACATCAGTTAACCTGCATACATATTCATGTCCCATCATGAGGCGGATCCATGACTGGGTGCAGCTCTGCAGTCTCCAAGCACAAAAGGCAGAGAGGCCTCACACCCTGCAGCCACCACCTGAACCGAACAGACAGGAAAAGCAGCGTTGGAGGCGTTTCATTTAAGGCGTCCCGGTTTTTCTGACGGGTGTCACCTCTTTCTCCGTCTGACACCACCAAGGCCTTATTTAATGAAACCGGACTACTTGCGCCGCTCAGCAAGCCCTTTGATATTGTCCACAGGAGCCTTATACAATGGGTTGATGTTAATTGTAGCTAATAAATCCACCACACCTCCTCCTCCATCCCACATCCAGGCCTGATCGCTGCCTGGACCGCCTTGGCTCGCTGCCAGGGAACTGAGACGCAGCGGTGTAATGAAAAAGCGCAGTGGCAGACACGCACACACTTGCACTTTCATGTTAATTATTTGTTTAATAAATATGCAATAACCACAGTTCCTGGGGCAATAACAGATCCATCTCAGTGCCGCACAACTCCGCAATAAGTCATATTTTCCTCAGAAACTTCTGCAACAGTTACATTATCACATGTTCGCCACACAGGCTCAGTTTTTCGGTGTTGTTTAGTGGCCTGGTCTAATCCCGATTATCCCCACACAGCACTGGAGACAAGACACATGCCCTCTCTGCCTGTCTGCTCCACAAATAGCTCTGTTTTTTTTTTTTTTTTAATCGCCAAAGTCTTTAATCACCCACCACAGCTCAGATCAAGAGTTTTACAAGAGTGATTATGGAAGTTAGGGAGCAAAAGTACTCCAAAGATGACAGAGATACAGTTTATCCCTGATCCTCTTCTACCACAGCAGCCGTACAAGACTATTAAACTCACTTTCTGTTCTCTGTTGGAGAGTGACACTACAAATCATCAACAAACATGAGCAGATGATTAGCGAAACAGTGTGTCTCAGCCCATTATTATGTTGTTTGTAGTTTAAATGAAAGTGCCCAAGTATTATTGGGCTGTTGATGTAAAACCAATTAAAAACCTGAGAACTGAATCATGTGCTAAAAATCACAGCTTTACTGAATTAACTGAATACTGAGCTGACTTTTTGTGTAATTATCAGCTGTTGCTTGTACAATATCCTGAATAAATTCTCTCCGAATGAGTAAATTGTGTTCAACCAAGTGTTGACTTGAACAAAGTTAGCATGTGATTGCTTTTTTCCAGGTGTTGAATTGTCAAAGATGTATTCAAACACTTGTGTTGCTCTCAGACAAGACGACTGACAGCGCAAAAGTCCTTCAATCAGCACTTCAGCACTGACGAGTAAGTGTGTCTCGGTGTAAAAACTAACAAGTTTTCAAATTCTGTCTCAAATAACTACTTCCAGCTCCAGCAGAAAAAAATACATTTTCACAGCTCTGTTGTTTGAACACCTACAATACTTTTCTTATCTATTCCTGGAGCAAACAGGAGTGCACCCTTGTTCCATTTTGCTTCATCATTAATTGTTGACAAAAGCTTCCACAGAGCTTCAGCCAACTGCTTCACAGTCCTCCACCTGTTCAGAGGGTGTAATAAATTCCCCCTTTTAGATGTTTCATTGCCCTGTTTCATGTCCTTGTTACATTAGTGCTGCAAAGCTGTTGCCAGAAATGTGAAGTGTGAAATGAGAAGCATTTTGAAATAGGAGCATTGTAGAATGGCCAATGTGCTGTTGTGTCCTATTCAGGTTATCTTAAAAGTCTCACATGGTGAAAATCCTTTGTTATTGTGTTGTGTGGTTATAAACTTGGACGTGGAAAGTAAAAGCTGTTAAAATAAAAAAGACTTTTACTTACTTATTACAAGTTAGCCTCCTCAGCTTTACAGATCAGGGACAATTTACTGAGCTTCTATGTTCCAACTGAGCAACCAGTAGCACCATACAGAATGTCACCCAGAATGAGCAGCTGTCTCTCAGTCCATCAGGTTTATTCAGTTTCTAGAGCTGCTGCTGCTAACTCTAAAATGTCTCAGCTACAAACAAATTAAATGTTCTGCTGTTGTCTGCAAGAGTGAATGCAAGAGCACTACCAGCATCAGAGGAACTGAGGATCCTGTGGATTACTTTTATTTTTGATGACAGTCAGTACAACAACAGGAAAATCCTTGATGATAGTAGATTGTGTGGCTAATGTGGCTAGCGTTACCATTAGCTTTGATCGTACGCTCACAGGTCAGAGCTCTGTGGAAACAGTAAAGGTAAAAAACATTCCGACCAACGTGAAATCAAAAAACAACCAAAACTCACCCACTGTCTACATCTGTTTGCTTCTCTCCTGCCCTCTGTGCTCACATATACTGTTTTAATGCAGCTGAATTCCCTAATAAAGCATTTCTTATATTAGACTAGCAATTCTTTTTTGCTGATGAAGTTAGTAAGGATGAATTTTTTACCTTGCTGACATGTTTTGACTACGTCTGCAGTCTTTGCCAGAGCATCATTTGATGTTTGATAACAAGTCATTTTTATCAGGTGCCGGTTCTATGAAAAATAAGAAAACATTAACATCCATTCATATTTACAAGCGTGATATGTTCAGAAATCAATAAGTCTTCAGTTTTTTCTAAGATCTTGAGAAAAATTTTCAGCTACTACTTTGCTGGACTTTTCTCATTGACAATTAGGTGCCTGACAATCACCAATTGTTCTCAAGTTTTTGAATTGGTACACAACTTGTCCTTATAGAATACAAACATAAACAGCAGGTAGAAATGAAGTGGGCCCTGACATAGTAGCAAAACAGTAAACGTAGAATCATCAACCAGCCAGTTTGCTGGATACGATGGAGGTCTTTCTTTGAGGCGGGTGTTGGGATGTGGTCCCCTGTGATCTCAGTCATGTCTTATTTACATATTTTCCCCCCGCTCAGCTAAACTACTGATTTTATAACTGCAACATTCCCTGACAAACTCACCAAACATGGGAGTTAAACACAGCAGCTGTACTGGGAATTTTTAATATTTCGAAGTTAAATGATGTTTCAGAGAGAGAGAGATAGAAGTAATGGAAGTAACACACTCATTCACAACTATGTCAGCTATCTGGTAGTCTACAGTTTCGCTCCACACAGTCAATCACAGCTGCAGAGAGAGTCTTCTTCCTGAACAGGGTGTGGACGGCAGCACATCAGCTGTATTTAAAGCTACGGGCACCGAAACAGCCCATTTAGAACAGAACTAAAACCGGGGAATATATAGTCATGAAATTAACCATCTTTGTGGAGGTTTGAGCTGAAAAAGGCAAAAAGGCACATCTGAGGGGCTTATAAATTTGCTGACAATGGGAACAATATCTGACCTTTAAAAGTTATTCTGCCCAATGTTTATCAGGAGTTACTGTGCAGCAGAACACAAGCTTTAGGTTTGTGCACAAACCCACACAGTGAAACACTGTATTTAAATTTCCATATAAGAAAATATTTGTGACATTTTCAGCTGTGATCTATGTGACTCACAGGCTCCAAAACCTGCAATGATAGAGGTTTTTATCCTGACTCCAAGATTAGCTAGCACTAAAAAGGTATGAAAAACTCAGCAGATGACACATTGTACAAATAAAATTATTTCAAGCGTAAAGAAGCCTCAATGTCACAGCAGACTAAACTCATCTTAGAGGTGGTGGAGGCTTATTCTTCCTTCTATTCATGAGTTCATGAGCAGATATGAAAGGCTGAGCCTTTCAAATGTCAATACTGCATCTGAATTCAGTTTCCTGATTCACAGGTCACATACTAATGCTCTGCTACGCCGTTTGGGGCATGTTTGAGATACACTCGGTATAGACTCCACCAGACAACTTCTTGTGTCTGAATCCCTCAATCGTATTCACCCTCACAGTCCCCCATCTTCAAATGAGTACCCTGTGGGTTTGTGTTTTCTGCTGTCAGACGTTGCCTGAGGTTGCTGTTTGCCGTCCGTCTTAGATGATCCTCCACCACAGACCTTCATGCAGCTCTTTGTCGCAGCATGCTCAAATATAATATTTGGGATCTCTTATACATTCTCCTCTCAGGTTTTTTGGGGTTTTTTTGGGGTTTTTTTGGTCTTTGGCTGTCCACCCCTCTCCAATAATGCCCCAGTTTTTGTGAAGTTCAAACAATGTGAAACTGAGTGCCTAGAGCACTAACTCATCTGGAGTCAGGCCAGAGAGGGTAAAAGATGGAGGGAAAGGCAGGACAAGACAGAAAGGCATAGAGATGAAGACACAGGGAGGCAGTCAGAGAGAGAGACAGATTTATGGTCCATTCCTCTTTAGAGGAGCAATTGGGTCTGAAAGAACACATTTCAGTTTTTGTCTATGGTAGCTTTGCAGTGCCTCCTAGTGCAGAGGAACTGATCACCAGAGAGGAAGAGAAACTTGATGAACTTGTTGAACTTCTGCAGCTTTAATACAGCCAGAAGTATTTTATGATTTGAGATAAGAGTCTTTATTCCAGTGAGATGTAAGACAGCAGCATGCTTGCAACTTTCTAGCAATTAGATAACTCGCTCATTTATGTCAATACTCGTGTGTAAACTGGCACTGCATTATAGTTACCTGTTCCATATTGTACATAGTGTAAATTCCTAATATTATTCCTAATTCTTCGATTGTGTAAATGTGTACATTTTCCATATTTTTCTATATGGATAGTAACTACCGGTATTCTGTTTTTACTTTTTACTAATTAGTCTATTCTTTATTATATCCTACTATTGTATAATTCTATTGCTGTTCTTTGGTCTATTTAAGATTATTGTTCTGAGCTACTGTGACAACAAAATTTCCCTTGTGGATGAATAAAATCTGTCTAAGTCTAAGTCTAAGTCTAATCATTTCAGGAAGGATCTTTAGTATTTCATGAAAAACCAGACTGTTCAGCCTCCACAGAGTCCTGATCTCAACCCCATATAACCAAACCTTTAAGATGCAAGTCAGGCATCATTTTTCAAGAAATGGTTGACCTCAGAGTCAGCAACATATATGCCTCTATAATTCTATGCCTTTATATTGTTTTGGACATTTAATGAAACCCCTAAACTCATGTACAGAGGTGTATCAGTGTGCTATTTATTTATTCTCAATGTAATCTCTTCATATCAGAGAACATTCCTCATTCAGTTTCCCCCCTAAATAAATTAAACAAGCAAATTGTTTTCCTTAACAAATGAAAATATCCTTAATTCTAAATGCTGTGATGGTTTGTGTGCAACCTGCTTCCACATCTAGTAATGGAATAACCATCTTTTGAAAAGCCTTAAGATCTTCACTTGAGTTTTGGTCGACACCATCTCTTCATCTGTGACACCAGATGTCTTCAGGTGAACAGAATCTGAGCTGCAGAAAATCATCGGTGTCAGTAGAAAACACTACGAATAGCCAGCAAGAGGAATGTTTGCGAGACCCCCGAAATATTTTCTTCACTCGTGCTGTGACAACGAGCTGCATGAGGGTCAGCGGTGTAACATCTTCTAAGGCAGAGGGCAAACAGAAACTCAGGGCAACCTTGGCCAGTGTCTGACTGAAGAAAACAAACCACAGGGTGTCTGTTTGAAGCTGCAGGAAAGTCAGGATAAATACGGATCTCCAGGAAAAAAATATAATAACGGGGCTTGTTATTTTAGACTGCGATTGGGTTTAGTGTGGGAACAGTCTGAACCCAAACAAAGAAGGAACACATTAGCAGGTATCACGCTGATGTTGTCAATTAAAGCTACCATGGAATGTTTCAAGTCCCAGTCTGGTTGTTGAGAAAGCTCAATATAATGTAACTTCAGAAAGACATGTATGTTACTCTGAGAGCAACATACATGTTGTTTAAGTGCTTGTTTTATTTACTTGTCTTTTATCTGCTTGCTAGTGTTTTTCTTACATCCCTCTCCAGTCATTGATTAAATCTCTGAACAGGTTCTGGACATTTCTGAGTCTGGGCTCATTTTCACAGCAATATAAAGTCTATATATTCAATTAGAATGATATAAATTGTTTAAAAAGCTAAACAAAAGTTATATTTCTGTTTACAAAAATTTAAAAAAATCTAGAATCAGCATGTACAAGTGCACAGAGGTTTTACCAATGCTGGAAGGAAATGGTGACTCTGCATACTATAGATACTTTCCTACATGTATTTATAATTTGTCTCCATCCTTGTCTCCTCTCTGCTCTGTGTAAACACTGCCTGCAGTTCAGTATAACCGTCCCTGACTTTTTGTTATGCAACTGTTGGATGAAACTGAGTCACTAATGGCTGCAGATGAAGGCAAAATATTTCTTCTTCTTCTTTTTATTAAACATATGATTAAAGCTATTGATTTATTTTTAGCAGATTTTTAAATGAGAAATGTAGAATAAAGTAATTCTGAAGAAATATAATTTTAGCTTTAGATATGATTAAGCTTCATGATGGACTGATATGTCCCTATGAATAGTTTAAGGATTGTTGATACATTGAAAGTCTGACAGCTTTGTGTGTTTTTACAGTTTTTGGCTCTAATAAAAGCAGTCATTTTAACATTTTAAAAAAAAGTTAGCATGTCATTCAGTGGTTTTCAGAGGGTTAAACCCTGAAAACATATCAATTACATGTTTATACTTATTTAATATGTAAATAATCCCTTTCTTCCTAGATGTAACTTTACACCATCATTTCCTCTAAAATGTGTAGATCTATGAAGTCCTGCCTCCCTCTGCCACCCACCCCTCCTCACTCACTGCAGCTAGAGCACACCAGCTCACCTACTGCTGTGCTCCAACGCTGTGAAACTACAGCAGACAATAGTAAGTTGTAATAGTAAAGTGCTTCGGCCATATATGCTTGAGTGGGAAACTGATCTTGAAGAAAAACCCTGCAAGTTGACAGGGTCGATTCTTTCGGTTTGTCTCATGTGAAACCCTGGAAAGTCTAAATTATTACAAAGACGTGTTGAAGATGATCTAAAGACATTTTCTGCATATAATCTTTATTTCTCTCTTGTCCTTTATTCCCTGTAAAAAACACAATAAAGGACTTCAAATTCAGGCTTTGCTGTTCAGATTTATGGATTCTGGTTCGAGTACACAGTTTTTAAGTTTAAACTGGACGTCAAACATCTCAGATAGTTTTTTAAATTCAGGCTGAACAAACTTCCGATGTTAAATTAGTGTTTGAAAGATATTTTGTCACTTTAAAGCTTAGTGGAATTGTTATTTTTTTCTTGTAATAGTGGAAGTCTGTATTGACATTTTGTAAAATACAACACAACAGAAATAGTTAGCCAGTGTGTTTAAGCTGTAGGGGGGGAAAAGGTCTCCTCATTTAATACATTATGGTTTAAAAGATTGATAAGAGTATGACCCTCTGACTATTATTGGAAATCGATTTTTGCAGGAGGAGGAACAAAAACAGCGCATCCTCCACAAAATTAGCAATGAATAATTTTAATTAAGCTGCTGCAATCATTTCATTTATTTGACTGACAGCCTCTCATTAAACAGCACTTAGGACAAACCATTTCATCTGCACCGCAAGAATATTGCCATCTTTCTTTCTTTCTTTTCCCTCCACATGCAGCAGTTCTTGTTCTGTTTCATTCCAGTAAGTGATCACAGCATGCAGCCATCCACTGACAGGAGGCTGAGAGCCAATCTCACTGACAAACTGCACCAGAACCTTTTACCTCTGTGTGTAATTATCCCTCTGGACATGCAACACATTCACTTAGCCTAATTAAAGGACGACAAAGACAAATTGTGCCATCATGCAGTCAACATCTTGTCAGCTGGAAGTAGAGTCTCAGTCGTACTGTACACATATTTTCTAAAATGAGCTGAAGTGTAAAAGGAGCTGTTTTCCTTTGGTCCATTGTATTTGTCAGACTTGTAGCGTCAGCTAATCCTCCTCACTGCTCCGAACACTGTCAGCACAAGAAGGAACCAAGAGGCATTTCTGTCTGCTCCAAAAGCTGGATTACAGCAACAAGAAGCTTACCCATCCAGCAACTTCAACAAGCACAAAAACAAAGCTATCACAATGCCTCTCAATGTGTGGTGATTAATTGCATTCTCTGCTCTTGTATTAAAACAGTCCTGTGGTTCACGTGCTCAAATAAAGAATCCCTGTAGTGCAAATTAATGCTCAGAATGCAGTTCTGGTTTGTTTCACTGAAAAACCTCTGGACAATTAGTTTTCCTCTAATTCCTCCTTCGGAGTAAAACAAACAGATCTTTTACATAAAGTAAACGTTTCTTTGGGGTGCTGCTGTAGTGATGTGATAGAGGGCTGAGCAGGCAGAGGTAGCTCGTGTCTGACGAATCCCTGGCTGAAGTCCTCTGAGGTGCTGAGAGTGATCGACTGCTGCTTTCTTCCTGCAGCCACTCATAAATCAAATAATTACATTGTGGTTCTTGAGGGAAGAGAGGAGTTTTTTCCATTAACCACTCATTAACCCACTTCCAAAATGTGCAAATGACTAACTTGAGGGAGTTACGCCAGTTATTTCCTTATCGCATGGCCTCAAAATGCAAACGCGCCCAAAGCTTGGCTCACATGCTCAACATGAGATGCAGTAAGTGATCGTTTCGATTTATCAATATTTTATAATGTACATCAATTAACCTTGAACTGTCTGCGAGTGGCAGACAAACGCTCCCTGGTGAATGTGTCAGAGGAAGCGCTGCCAAGTCCAGCACACACTGCGCCGCTGTGATTGACAGCGTTTTAAGGGCTGCTTTTGAGGGAGGGTTCCTTCTCTTCTGCTGCTGAAAAGCCAAACGTCACTCACTTTTATAGATGTGTGCAGTCTGTAATCCAGGCAGCAGAGGCTCTTACTAAGCACTGAAAATCATTTGAAGTCAAAGTGAAGGGTCTGCCAGAATAATGATGATTAGTGCTCAGTGGCAGTGTTTGTTTACCTTCCATCTCGTACGTTTGTTCATGGGATGTGCCTTTAAGGCCTCCATTCTAAGTAAAAGCTGCTGCATATTGAATAACCTGATATTAAAATGAGATCTGGCTGTAAAGTCCTGAGGCTGACAGAGTTGAGGCACTTAATCATTCATCCTCTACATCTGAAAGACATTCCAGAGGAGAGCCAGAGGGTACGAGGTGCACGAAGCGGTCACTTATTGGTCTAACTCCTCAGTTTCAAAGATAAATATCACGCTGGGACAAAGGCCCGTCTCTGGCCTGCCATCACAGGACTGTCAGGGCTGACAGGACGAATACTTTGGTCCTGGATGACATGAGATGAGGACAGGACAGGCTGGTGTCTCTGATCACATCACACTGGTGAATGCTGAGGAAAGCAGAGGGATAAGAGCAAAGCCAGAGTCCTACTGATCACACCGATGCATTATGAGATGATAAGAGCAGGCAGGGACAGTGAAGAGCCTTTAAGTTGGCCTCACTGAGAAAACTATCTTCCACACTGTATATATTTTACCTGAAGTCTCACAAAAGTTATAGCATCACTTTTAATCAGTGGTAATTATGGCAACTCATTTATTTTACTCTTGTATACAAATTCTGTTTCTGTTTTAGGATTATATCACTCTGTATAGAACAATGAAATGGCTCTGATTTGCTATTGTGAAAACATAACCTGGTAGGCATGCTCTAGTATCCATGAGGGAAGTGAACCACTGTCAAAGCAACCATTGGATCATAAACAATTTTTTGTGTACAAAAAAATATAATGTAAGACAGCAAACATTGCACTTGTGGATCTGTAACTACACAAGTCATAACATCCAAAAAAAGGAGCCTATGATAAATTAGCTCAAATAAAATAAATGTTGAAATCATAAATTTCTGAAGGAAAAATATAAATGACAATATGTATACACCAACTTACAGCACCACGGCCAACATAACTAGCAACTAATATTCAAAAGGAGGGCTAGTAAAAGGAATATACTTGAAAAACAATTTCTAGTTATTAAAAAACTTGTATAAAATTATTCCAACGTTTCTGCTCCAACCTTAACAAAGTGCTGTTAGTTTGTAACCTGAATACAAAACCCATCGTCATTATGTTTCCCTTATATTGAATTTTCTGTTGCAGTGCAGTTGTGCCAAAAGGAGTCAACTCTTCATGTGTTTTGTTTTTTTTTTTTTTTTTGTGAATATTGTAATAAATTTCGTGACTGATGTCTTTGCCAAATGTTACTTGTAAATTCTATTTTTTTTGTCTATTTTTTGTTGTGGAAACTATCTTTTTTTACATTAAAAAAATTAACAGATTTTAAAAAGCTTAGAGCTCTTGGTTTTTTATTTATGTATTTTATTTCAGTGGAAACATTTGAATGTGGGTGTACGACTGTAACATAATGAAAGGAGTACAACCATTTTACTGTGCTGAGGTGTTAATGGATCACCTTAAAATAAAAATAATAAACCCTCAGCTGCTTCATCTGATAGCAAAGTGCATTAAGTTGAATGTGAACAATGACTCTGTGCATTCTGTATGAACTCGAAAGCAGAAACCAAACAATAAAAAAGCACCTCAGCAGCTTGATTAATGTGATCCCAAAAACTCCTGTTTCAGTGAGTCAGCGAAGGTCTGGAGAGGAGAACATTTCATTTTTGGGCTGGTAAGAAATGAACAGAAGAGCGAGTTGCGGAGGCGATATTTCTTAAAGCCCTGAACCCTTTCCAATAACACTGCATTCATGTGACCTTTTCTAGTCGGGGAATGGTTTTGCCGAAACGTTCCCACGGATTAAGCACAAAATCATTAAAACGGTCATGCTGGCAGACGGACTGGACACATCAGAGCGAGAGCCAAATGTTGTAGCACCTTATGGAGTGTGAAAGGTTAACTGGGGAAGGAGAGCTCAGAGAAGAACTGCAGCCAGAAAACAAGGAACCATATTCAGTGCACTTCGTCTTTTATTGCACTTCTACTTTAGTCTTAAATTTTGATGTTAATGCATTTTTTTATACAGGTTAAATACAGTACAACCTGCATAGATCCATCTTTGGTTCATATTTATGAGGACTGTAGTGATTTATTAAATGAGTAAAAGCACCTGTGAACACTCTTATTGCTATTTTGCAAGCGGCATAATGTCCCATTAAACCTGCGGCCTTTTATATCCACAACACTCAGGCTGGATCTTTGGTCTTGCTGGTGAAGAGAGCAGCATGTTTAGTCTGAGCCACATTGGCAATGCGGATATTCCTGTCACACATCCAGTAACTGATATGGATGATTACAAACTCCTACTTACTGACTGAATCCCGGGAACGACAGCCAGGATTTCTCCTCTAATTGTCAGTGAAAGATGCAAACTGGCTGCAGGTAAGTTTCAGTATTTCCCCGTAGCTTCCTGAGCTCCAAAAAACCCGCCCACCTCGGCCCTGGAAAGCGGGGTTAATGGCGGTGCACTGATCTGGACAGCTCGCAGCATCGCTATCTATTTCTCAAAGAGCATGACTGACAAGCAGCTCAGTGCCAAGACTATGAAGCTCAGCTGTATCACCGTGTCAAGCAGAGATCTTCGATTAGATCAGAGAAATCATTAACCTTCCGCTTAATTACTGCACAAACGATTCAGTGAGGGAAATGTGAGGAGGGGGAAAAGGATCATAACATAGACTGGGCATAACTTTTTATTTGCAGTGCTGGAACTGAGTGACTCTACATGTATATAATCTGTTATTGAATCCCCATTGCCATGCCGCTTGCGCAGGCTTTGTAATCAAATTCAGAAATAGGCACACTGCACTCACAGTAGCACAGTCAGGAGTTTAGTATTCTCCACAAATATATAAACTTCTAAACAGCCCAAACTTTGAGCTGATGAGTCGTGCAGCTGCAAACAGATGGGGCTTTACAATGTGCAGTTAATATTTTAAACAACGACTGCGGTTTGTCATCAGGAAGGAAACAAATCTCTGAAGAACTGAGCATTATATGCAAGAATTCACTATTGAAGCCATTATTGTTCATTACTGAAGAATAAGAAATTCATTTGTGAAGACAAAATTGGTAAAATCATGAAGCAAACGACAGCTTATTTCTTCACACGTTTGTGATTTGGCCCCAAATTAACCAAAATCTCATTTACTTTGAGTCACTTCATCACTTGTGCACAAGGAATAGGTGTCCCATATTAAAGAAGCTGAGCACGAATGCATCCATCTCTCCAGTGTATGAAACTAGTGTCTATCTGTAGTCTGTCCACTGTGATAACTGCAGCTAAAGCTACACTGAAATTAGTCATTTCTCTCTTCCTGTCTCACTAAACTCCACTGAGTCCAATACAGACAAGAGGCTGCGGGAACTTGTGGAGGTTGTATGGCAGCTTGAATCTTGAACACAAGAAACTTTCAGAGTCAATTTAAGAGGAGAAAATACACAACGGTAGACACTTCAGAGCTGATTAAAGACTGCTGTGTTGGGATCAACCACTTCTGATGGGGTAAACTCAGAGAGGACAACATGTGGCGTTTTTTTGCCTTCTCAATGTCGTCACTGAGCAGCACTCCACACCTCACCAACGTCACCATCTTAGATGTAAAATACATTCGGACCACCAGAATCGCTCCTGTAAAACCTCTTTCAAGGCTGTTTATGGGGGAGGAAAATGTTTCTGCTCTGGGGTCAGTACCCTAAAATTAAAACTTATTGTGAGGGTCTTGACACTGATTGGTTAAACTCAGACAGGACGACATGCTTTTACTGCAATCGCAGAGGAGCAATCTTCTCTCAAAAAACATCACCACGGACAACATTAAATTCATTGTATAGGCTAAATTAACAAACCCTTCATTGTTCTGTTTTGTATGTGCTCATAGTGTACATACATTGGATTTGTTGTCATTTTGGTGCACGCTAAGGCAACATTGAGGTTCAAGATGTCCACAATGGAAGCAGAAAAACTGAGAGGTAGATTTCTTTAAAGTGTTGCTCCACCTCATGTTTCCTCTGAGTTCCTGCAGTGGAAAGCTGTTACTGTTTCTCCTTCCTGATGAGGTTTGTACTAGATGAGATTAGCGGGTTAGCAAAGTATGTTGAGCCTAAAATCAGAGTTGAACATCATGAAAGTGCTTCTCTTCTAACCTGCACTGTTAGTCTGCTCTAGAGGAGGTTCTGTTCAGAGATCAGAGGATTTATGTTTAGTCCAAGTCTGTTTTACCGAGCAGCTAACAGAACACAGATTAGAACATTGATTAGTTTGTTGGTATTTATCACAGAGAATATTCAATCAGGAACAGTAATTTCACTTTCAACCAAAAATTAAAGTGATTATTGTGTGTCCTTTATTATGAGAGTGTCAGACTTAAATGCAGTTTTTGGATATTGTGTTTGAAAATTTCAAGTTTAAAGTCAAACCGCTCTAATGTGCAGTTATGTGCAGAAAAAAAAAATAATAGTAATAATAATAACAATAATAATAGAAATTGTCTCTTTTTGTTGTTTTGCATATTTTTGAGGTTATTTTTTATTTTCTTGGAGATTTTATGTCTTTTTGTGGTTATTTTGTGTTTTTTGTGGAAGTTTTGTGGATATTTGAAGTGTTCTTGCATCACCTTCTCGTTAGTTTTGTCTCACTGAGGTAGTTTTGTCTCTTTTTGGTTGTTTAGTGTCTCTGTGGATGTTTTGTGTCTCTTTGTCATTGTTTTGCATCTGCTTGTGGTTGTTTTATGTTTGTTTGTGGTTGTTTTGTGCATATTTTAAGTGTTATTGCATCTCTTTGTGGTGGTTATATGTCTTTTTGTGGTTGTATAGTGTCTTGTGACATTGAAAGTCGCTGAGTTGTGAAATAGTTATCTTACAAAGGATTTATGATTTTCTACTAGCATTTCTCTTTTTGCAGAATTTTATATTATTCATAGCTTTCCATTGTACCAACCTGTTGCTCTTGACTGAAATAAGCAGCAGGCAAACGTTAAGTTCTGTCAAGAAGAAGAGTCAAATGACAATAAAATGCTCCAGTTTATGGGAGCACACAGGGAATCTATTAAAGAAAACTTGGGATAACAGAAAACTGATAATCATTGTTGTAAATCTCACTATCCTTAACTAGGATTTTCAATGTTTTCAAGCTGGCTAACAAAGAAAGGCTATGTCAAACTTGCTTTGTAAAACACTGTTCATATCAACCATCCACGTATATAAAGGAGGGATTAATGGGAGTTAGAGCTAGAACTTTTGCCTTCCTTGCAGGCATAATTTTTCTGTGCTTGTTGGTTTCTAGCTAGTTGTTTGGTTACTGAGCTGTTATTCTTGTAAACATCCTGCTAAAGTTGCAAATTATTCTTCTGGCATTCCTGGAAGTCACAAACAACTCCCCACTAGACTTAATTGCAAATGTCTCCATGTAAACAGTGAACTAAATTGCATCTGGGTTTGTATTTGGATACGAGACATTTTGTGAAAACAGAAATTTAATATCAGTGGATATTGAGAATATTATTGCCTCTTCTGCTGCTATTGCTTGAAAACTTACAAAGAGTTTTGGTTTGTGTCTAAAAACTTAATGAACATCTTGACAAAATCAGAAATGTGGGGCATCTATGTTTATCTTCCTTTTTTAGTACATTTTCAAGCCTTTTATTTTTGTTATTAAAACAATATTTGGTGCAACTGGAGTGGTTCGGAGCACACATTAGGTTGCAAACATTATTGTAGTTAATAAACATGTGACGTGTTGCACCATTAAATATAATACTCCCAAAATAGCAACTTGTCGTTTGCTATAGATCCGTTTCTGTTGCTCTGACGACTAAACAACCACCTTTAATTGCACAAACACAAACTCCAGCCAATATCAAGTACTGATGCTTCCACAACACAGGTGGTCGGTGTGACTGTAGCATAAACGCCCATAAAATGTAATTCTCATTCATGCAGCCTGAAGATTGCTCATCACTCTTGGACACAAAAAGCAGCCGCTCACACAATTATGCAGGCTTACCGACAGCATTCAACACATTTTAAATTCAAATCAATGCCTAATACTTCTGCCAAATACGCTGATGAAATTCTTAGCCGAGATAATTCTGCTTACACTGACAGATGTTTGCCAGCTTTAACCCACCTCTTCCACTGAGCAGACACTGTTTATGCAAAGTTTCCAACCTTCACTTGCGTCTGTTTCCGCTCTGCTCTTGGTTGTATGCTCCATCTGTTTACAATTATCGCTCCGTTGTGCGATAGTTTGTTGTGTTTTGTTTGTTAAATTGTCAGTTACTGCACTTTGTGCCTTTTGGTTGATTGTTTGCATAATCATCTCTTTTACTTGGTGGTAATTTTACAACCTAATTGACGGCTAAATGATTGGAACAGCTGTAGATTGTATTTATATACATATTTTCAGTGCGCTGTACAGCAACGTTTTGCAAAACAGCATCACAAATTGGGCCTAAAATCAAACGCCCGGGAAATTCTGAAAATGAGGTGAGAAGAAATCAATTTAAAGCAAATTTTCATGCTTTAGTTGTAATAAGCTGGTTGAAACTTCTGCTCTTTGCAGAAGTTTTTAATCTTGGGTCAAATGGTTGTTTTATGAGGCATAAAAATCTACAGTTTATTTGAGCTAAATGAGTTGCATTTCCATAAGGTCTTATCATTTGGCTCTCTGAGCAGCTAAAATCCAGTAATCCTGCATATTGCTGATGTATTGAGGACAAGGGGCTATTAATCCTCGCTGAATTTGTCGAGATAAAGCAAAGCTGCGCTGGATTATGCAGTTTGTTCCTAAAACTAGAAATTTATTGTCACAGCAGTGATTACTCCCCATGAATCTATCTCCACATTACCCTGAAAGCCAGTTTATGCACTTCTGCCAACTTTGCAGTCAATACACTCAAAGCTCTGCTGTCTGCTTGTAACTGGGACAATAAAAATGTAGTTTATCTTCCAAAGTCTGGAGGCAAATATCGTACTCCAAGATAACATCGTCTCAGAGGGTCAAATCATCGATGAGAGACTGACGAGTTCAGTTGGAAGTTTTTCACTAGAATTTGGTACTTAAACCACTGAAAAAGCATTTAAAATGTATTTTAATTATGACTAAAAACAACTCATCTGCAATTGAACAGAAGTGCTCTGAACCTGCTGCCTAGTCAAAGTTGCAGTGTGCTTCAAACGAACAAGATCCAACCATGTCTAAAGGAAAAAGTATGTACACATTTGAATGACAACACTAGAACACACTTTTACGTTACCTCAGATATACACAAAACATGACAAACATAGCCATGGGAAGAATTAGAGAACGAACGATTAAGAGAGAACCCCATCTTCCTGCACCAGCTCTGCAGGTAGGCTAATGTTGCGTCGCATACTGATGCTAGAAAAGTATTGCAATATCTAAATCCTTTTATTAGTACTGATAATTTAATTGATCAGCAGCACTTTGCCAAAGATAAAAGCAGCGTTTCCAGTTATTAACATTGAATAGCCGCAGTTGAACAGCGCATTTATGTGCAGCATTTTGCTTTAAGTCCCTGCAGGTATAGTGACTGTTTTTCCCTCTCCAGCAGTTTTCATGTCCCAAAGACATGATTCCAACTGTCTGCAGTTTGTGAAAAAGGCAGAGGCTTGAAGCAAAATATGGAATCAAACAAAGCTATTAAGCACACAATGTTTTTAAGCTACGCAGACCAAAGAAGTCAACACACTCAACTTAGTGAAGAATCTGACAGACATGCAGACTTTTTCAGAGAGCAACAGGTCACCAAATGGATGGATAATAAAGTACATCACACCCTCAAATATAATTCAAAACAGTGCAACATTCAAACATTTTTCACCATCAGAACTGGACAACGTAGTTACTCAAGTGTAAACGAAATTGATTATATCTTTGGAGCTGAATGACCAATGTGGAAAAATGGTAATATTAAGTTTACGACAGCTCGCAAACTGCTAAAAGAATAAAAACACCTATTATAAGTGATTGATTTATATTGTAAACTACATTTATAATGGTAAATATGGCCTCTGAGTTTGTGGCAGTTATTTGTATTACTAAAAAATGTAATATAATAGAATAAGGTTTACTAATTCTGTTAAATTCTATTTAATTAGTGATATCTGGTTGCAAACATGAAGTTAACTTTTAAAGAAACCACATAATGTACAGTGGACATCAGATTATGGTGTAGCAACCGAAAGCTTTTATAACATCGTAACCTTAGTGTAGTTATTTACAATAGTCTAAATATTGTTATAAATGTGCAAATTAATCCTCAAAAACACACCTACATACGAGAAAGTAAACAAACAAGAAAGAGCTTCACAGCACTTAAAGTACAGTTTTATTGAGCATGAAAATAAACAAATGACTAAGTCTGGTGGTGGCGTGATGAAGCTCAAACCAGGATTATCAGCCTGCGTTAAAGCCGACTAAACACAAATGACTAAAGTAATGTCCTTGGCAGAGGTCTGAACCATGAGTGCATTTTTCAGTTTTCTTCAGTCAAATTACATCTAAAAATGAAAATCAATGAGAGCAAAGTTCCTCAAAAACTGTTTACAGTCTACAGTGTTCAAAAAATTATTATTGTGATGTTACTGATATGATTTGTCGTCAAGTGAAAAAGGCTCCCCTGGATTCAATCAACCACAAGATGTTTAAGCAACTTGAGTTCCTGCAGTGGAGTCAAAGTGTGTCATTAAACTGTGCAATGAGGTTGTTCTTTTTTAATTAGTAAAATAAATTTCAAGTTCTTCCATCTACTATCACATTACTGTTCCTTATGTCATACTTTTGCTGTGATATAGTTTTAATATCTGCATCAATTTATTTAGGCAGGTATTGTATTAAAGTTGGAACACTAAAGTAGTTTATCTGCAACTTATGTTTGTTAGAAACATACTGAGGCCTTTAGATTATGACCACTCGTGCATTAACTGTGTTTGTTTTTGCAGGAGGCTTATTAAACACTAAAACATCATAATTAAGTAGGAAAAATTTTACTTTTCCAAATTATATGTTAAAATATTGTAAGATATTCTCAGTAAAGATGTATAAATCTCCTTGAACAAAGAGTTTTGTCATAAACAAACACTAGTTATGTTTATATGTTTGACACCAAAAGGCATTGAATGTATTTGAATTCTAACAACATGTATAGTAGTTTAAATCCAGTATCACGTCAACTGGCTTCCAGTTTTCTTTGCAGCCATCTGCACACAATGAGTCAGTGGAATAATTTGACTAAAATTCATAAAACTGAATAAAAAATTAAGCAAAAGTAAAATCAGATGCATTATTCTTACTTAACCAACTGATGATTCACCACAAAACATTTCTCACTCTGTTAACTTTCTGCACTTTAACTTAGTCATATTCTGCTCTCGTCACATCTTTACTCACTGTGGACTAATTTTTTACTGCAATATAAAGTCCTGCACTTCCATGGAAACAGCAAAACCATGACTAGGAGTAGAGAGAACTCAAAAATATCTCCAGTGCATTATGACACAGTTATAGAGCCACAGACCATTAAAACTGAAAAAATGAAAGTTGATTTTTTTGATATCTATTTTACAAATAGAAAACAACCTGGAATCTAGATCTTCACAGCTGAGTCACTAATGGTAAATTTGGGTTGTTTTTAAAGAATCGTGTTCCCAAAAATAGTAAATGTTTGGCGAATGTTTATATGAGACGTGCAGAATAAAAGTGAATGAAAAAGTGATTTTGATAAAATATTATGATTTTAAGCTGAGATTTGGTTAATTTTCTTAACCGCATGCAGATGATTTGTTTTCGTCAGAAATATGAAAATTCAAAATGGATGTTTTTACAGCTGCTGATTTTGATCATTTAAAGCGCTTAAAAACAAAACAAAAAACATGCCTTTCAACGCTTCCAATGGGCTTTGGGGGATCAGATCAATTGGTTGGTTGGTTTTTTTCTTTTGTGCAAACTTGTTGGTAATGGCTTTTTTTTTTCTCTTTTTTTAAGAGACAAATAGAATAAAGTAGATGAAATATCATGAATTTAGGGCTAGATTTGTTATTTTGATCCTTGAACGTATCATATGTCACATGATTTTCCAGCAGTTCTGCTTCTTTCAGTTTGTAATTTAATAAATTATGAAATTTTGTCAATTTTTAACTGATAAAATGCCTTTCAAAGCAACCAGCCTGCAGGTTTTGAGGTCCAGAAGGTTAAAATGCTACAAAGAGCCAACAAAATATGTACTCAATGGTGTGATGACTTACAGTGAAGAACAAAAATTAAGATATAATAAAACAAGTACAATGACAGCTCCCCTAGAGTATCCTACTTCCATAAGAAATCAGAATTGGTTGTTTCCACATTTTCTCAGCCATCATATCTTTGCACTTGTACCTTTAAAGGAGTCCAGTGTTGGAGAGAGGAACAATCTGATTTGCCCTTTTCCCAGAGTGACTCCCAATCCTCCTGCATGAGCCTTAGGCTTAAGAAGATCCCTGGACTGGGATTTGTTACCTTGGATATCTGAGCACATATTAGATCCACTTTCTGCTGCAAACATTCAGTGCTATGCACCACGTAGTAATGTCCATGTTTACTTTGATTACATCTGAATGCATCTAAAAGCCATTATTCTCACTGCTGTACCGGCATCATGAATCTGTTTATCTTTGCATCATTATGCTCCTTCATGAGATACTTTTTTTTGCCCTTCAGTAGCTGTGATCAAAGTGATGACAGCGGTGAGTTATTGCATACATGTAGTGAGGATGGGTCTTCTTTGTTCTGCCCTCTTCTCCTCTGAAGCCATCCCTGATACCTCTCACCGTCAATGACTCCATCAAAGGCCTGACAAAACACCGACAGGTCCCCCTCCATCACTCTGCGCTCTGCTCAAATGAGCTCTGGATCTGTTTGTTCAAGGCAAAGGGGCCTCGTGGGCAGCGATGGCACACAGCAGCCGCCTGTCCCCAGGAACAAATGGCTCAGAGCACACCTCATTTTCTTGTCTTTTTAGTATTATTGAGATTTCTTACACAGAAGGCAACTATCGATCACTGTCAACACAGCAGACGTTTTCTTTACACCTGTCAGTGTCGCAGTCCAAACTAGTTGGCAGTCCAGTGCAATGTTCTCGAGATTTTTGTGATTTCTAGGGACTATATCTTCAAGAAAAACAGCATCAGTTGTCTCTGGAAATTCCCTAAAATGACAAGAGCTCATATTAAAGTGGCCTGAAATTGAGGAGCTGATGGCGTTTTTTACAGGAGACAGTCGGGTTTGGTTCCGATCAGGGCTCCAACGATTTTTTTTCCATTGTAAGTTAAGTTTCTTCATCAATCAGCTGGTTGTTTGGTCTATAAAATGTCAGAAAAATGTTGATCAGCATTTACAAAACCTCAAAATAATATCCTTAAGTGTCTTGTATCATCCATAACTTAAAGATTTTCACAGAAGAACAAAGAAACCAAGAAAAGGCTGAAATTAAAGAAGCTGGAATAAGAGACTTTCTTTAATTTAAAATTTACTCAAACAGTTGCTGATTAATTTTTTAAAAATAAACAATTATTTGTTAAATACTGCAGTTTAAATTCTACTAAACTAAACGCTGCTAGAATCAAGATTTTTGTCTTTTAAATGGATCACACAAACAATGTGAATATGAAAGCGGCTAATCAGTGACAAACCAATATCGACTTGTTCCCATCAGCTCTGAGCTGCATTAAAGCTGCATCCAGCTCACTGTTTAGGTTTTCCACACCACATCTTCAGCAGTTTGATGCTCTTATCGTGGTCATTTTCTGCAGGGAGGTCTTTTCAGAAAAACGCATTGTGGAGAATTTTAGCAGCTGAAGACACAATCTGCCCTCGGGAGCTGATAGAGACCAGAAGCAGGAGGAACAGAGGGTGAAAACTGGACTTGAATGCATGTGGTGTTGTTGAAAATCCAACAAAAGTAAATTTACAATGACCAAGTTTCCATCAGAGGCGTTAATGGACAGGACTTCCAAAATACGAGTCAAAGGTTGAAAGTTTCATTTTCCTCTATAGAGTAGTTTGTCTCCAATATCTCTGACAGCAGAGGGGTCAGTCCTTGTGGGGTTTGTCCAACTGTTAGATGGAGTTTTAGCCTCTAACAAGGTTCTTCATGGCCTCCATAGAATCATCTGTGAGGCCCTTCAAGACTCAACATGAGGCCTCCTATGCACTCTGAGGCTTCAGGGTCAAACTGAACTCCTCAACAAAACCTTCACATGAGAGAACACACAGACAATATGTGAAACATGCAAAGAATTTCCATCACGAACACAACTTCTAATCAATGCTAATGTTGCTCCGTATTAGCTGGAATGTAAGTAAGCACCTGTGTGCGAATAAGTTTACCGTATTCATTTACAACACAAAGTCATGTCACACAGGTGGTTATAGTTTATTTCCAGTGAGCAAGTGTTTAAAAAAAATTGCTTTCAGGTGTAAGTATGATCATGAAAGCACCTTTATTTTATCATAGTTGTGATTTAAACCAGTGGCGCAAAACTTTATCTCAAATTTCTGGCAGTGCACTTAATTACACAAGCATTTTATTTTTATTTTTTATCTGGAAAGTCAAAGTTTTCTTTAAGGCTTCATAAGATATATATATATATATATATATATATATATTAATTAAAAAAATATACCAAAACAAATCTCACAATATTTTATTAGAATTTTTCAATTTTATTTCTGAGATTTTTCAGTATTTTTGAAATACAAGAAAATATTAATAAAATTGCAAAATTTAAAAAATTATTGTCTAATGTAAAATAAATTAATAACCATAAAATTTCATTTTTTTAAGTTAAATTGAATTTTTTGTCATTTAAAAAGACATTTGCTGCAGTATGCCAGATTACTTGTGTTCTGACATTATTCTATGGTTTTTTGGAAGTATTTTTATTGTTTTTGCACATGTAAAGAAACTTGATTAAACATTAAAAGTCAATAAAATACACAGGATTTAATGTAAAATAAAAAAATAATAAAATAAAATAAAAATAAGACTAGACATGAGGTGAGTTTATGAGATATCATTTTCGGTTATTTTACTGTACTTTTTTGGACACAGCTACTGCCACAATATTAGATTCTTTTTTTCTTTACATTTTTATTTTATATTACTTAAAGTTTAGGGTTGCGGTACTCCTAGCTGCTACAACATTTGATATCTCAACCGTTGCTCCTCCCTTCAGCTCTGGCAAACCAATCATTGCTGGTTAATTTCCTATCAATGCACCATTCTGAGAATGCCTCCACAAATTTTAAACTCTGGTTTACTGTGAAAGAAAGACTGATTTACGTGGTGCTACAAGCTTAACCGGCACTGTGAGAACTGTTTTGGAAGGAACATCAATGCATTTATATGTTATGGTCTGACACTGCAGCTTTCACCAAAATGTGTCCCTCATTAAGTCATTTTTGTGCCTAAATCTGACCAAAATTTCACTACAGCTGCAATAGCATTTTGGGCGTTTAGGAACACACTGACAGATTTTGTCGGCCTGCTGTTAGCGGCATCACATCAGAAAACTGCCTCTTTCACAGACATTTTGTTCTCTTGCATGAGCCATCGTTTGTCTTTCTGCAGCTCCTGATTACAAAGATGTAAGCTTACGTAAGCTATTGATATTTTCCAAATTCATGCCAAGAAGTCTTCACTCCCAGCATGCCATCCTCCTGCTGTGAGCTCTCAAACATCTATACACTAACTCAGTAAAGATTTTTCCCAGGACAGACCCCCTAACATTATTCTGTTGTATTGTGTGCATGGTTGAGCAGCCAGCCTGAAATAAAAGGAAAAATGATCTCCTGCTGTGGTCCAGAAAATGGATTATCAAGACTTTCCCACATAGATGATTATTACCGAGCCTCTCCAGCTCGAGGAAGAAACTGCAGAAGCATGGACTTGAAAAAATACTCATTGTGTACTTAACTGCACGAGGTCATGTTCATTTTTCTTCGTGAAAATGTAAAATCCATTAATGTTTACACAATTACAACTGCCGCAACTGGAGGCAGGCTCAGTAAAACTGAGAAGTGTGATGTTAATTGCCTTTTAAAAGGCCTCTTTTGCCTGCTAAACTGTTAGGCTGCTAATATTCACTTTAATTAGATTGGCTGTTTGGAAAACGGAGAAATGATTCCACGTTGAGACGATGCTCAGAGAAGAAAAGGGCACAATTAGTTTCCAGATCAATTTGCCGGGAAGAGGAGGGGCGACAAAAATCAATACTCTGATTATGCATTAAGTCGTCATCCGCTTACATTGAGATCAAAGCATCAATGATCTAAGCTGAAGCAACTGGGGACGCATATATACGTGATCCATAAGTCATGCGTGGAGGACGACGATGAGTCAGGCAGACGCGTATACAAAGGGATGAATTACAGCATGATATGTAAATGGAGACGTGTTATCTTTACCCCAGAGCCTGTGGAATGATTTTGGCTTTTATTATCTCATTTGTAATCAATAATGTGGAAATTCTCTGTGGATGCACTTAGAGGTGTCCTTCGGGAGTTAGCACGTTTGAAAAGCAAACAGGAAAAAGAAGGAGTGGTCTGGTTTTTTCTAAACCACCGGGAGCATGGAAGGGTAACGGGGAGCTAAAAATGCTACATATATACACGTGTACGCCTGGTGCTGGACCTGTGAGTGAACTTGGTGTTTTTTTGGACAATCAGACGGAATTCCAGCTGTCAAATCCAACATTTATGTTCGCTGTCGCACAAAAGAGTAAGCAATCAAAGGCAGTGACAGACGTTCAAATATTTATGAGTTCCAGGAAACCCCGTTCTGTTCTTTTTCTGTTTGAGGTCAAAGGATGAAGATGAAGCTGTACGATGTTCCTGAATGAAACCATGAAAACACTGCTTCTTACACACCACTGCTAAAAATCACTCAGAGCCTCCTGAATAAACGGAGCCTTATTGGTGTGAATTATGAAGCGAGCCTGAATGGGACACATTGTTCCGTCCCTTTTCAGAGAATAGGAAGCAGCGTACAGACAAGTAAGTGAGATGAAAGCTCGGCTGCACCTGGCAGGTCGGCGCTCGAACATCTTTGATCCGCTGATGCGAACATCAAAGACCCTGTTGGAGGCTTTGTGTGGACGCCGGCCTGTGGAGCACTCACCACCATGAGCACCAATCTACGGCGTAAAGTGCAACTCGACAAGAGGGGAGGCTTAAGAAGGACGGCTGCTTCAGCGGCTCAAATTACAACAATTGTGCAGTCTCTCGCTCTAAAGCCGAAGTAAGTTTGACGTGATCAATCCAGAGATAATAGGAGTGAATTTTCGGTGCAATTACTGTTTGTGGCAACATAAAACATCTGTCAAGGGTGTGATGTGTTTACAGTTTGTTGGAGGTCTATGAAGTAAAAATGGACAAATGGATAAACATGTCTGCATGGACTTTGTCTAACTGACATGCACATGTAAGTCTGAATTAGTTTTTCTCTTTAGTCTTTAATATTCATGGTTAATAGCAGCACTAAAATGTAAGGTTCAAGTATTATTTATTATTAATTTAACACTCAGACTCAGCTAATCTACTTTTGACTTTAACAAACACACAGCAAGCTGCTAAATCCAGATGGCTTCACAGAAGTACGGAGCTTCATCTTCCTCCAACAGAGACTTGCTTATTTCCAACATAAATCTAATGAGAAATAGAAAAGGCTGCTCAACTATGCATTCACTGAACATAGTGAGAAACATTTTTCAGGGCCTTTAAAGTCTCCCTCCATCCATCCATCCATCATCTATACACTGCTTAATCCTCTATATGGTTGCGGGGTACTGGAGTCTATCCCAGCTGACTTAGGGTGAAGGCAAGAGACACCCTGGACAGGTCACCAGTCTATCACAGGGCTACATAGAGACAAACAAGCATGCTCACATTCACACCTACGGACAATTTAGAGTCACCAATTAACCTCAGCATATTTTTGGACTGTGGGAGGAAGCCGGAGAACCTGGTGAAAACCCACGCTACACAGGGAGAACATGCAAACGCCATGCAGAAAGATCCCAGGAAGGCAGGGACACGAACCTTCTATCTGTGACGCGACGGTGCTAACAACCGAGCCACCGTGTAGCCCCAGTCCCCAATAAAGTTTTTTTTAAAAATAAATATTCCCCTATCTGTGAAGTAAAGTACTGGACAACACACTGCGATTGTCCTGGCTAACAAAGCCAGCAAAGCTTCGTTGAAAACCGACTCAGTGATCAAGATGGCACATCTTAGGTTTTGCGAAGACTGATTCTCACAAAGACCAAACCACCACACATCTTTTCAGTTACTACGCTCAACTGGAGACGGCACACCAAAAGTTACAGATTTCAGATAAGACTCACCATGAGAAGCCACCAGAGGCTGAGATCTGAGGAGTTTTGCTCAGCAGTTGTGTATCAACGGATTATATAACATACCCATCAAAATTCTGAGGTTTGAACACTGGATCCACTGTCGACTAAACATACTCAAAGAAGAGTATGCACATTCAGTATACATCTGGGAGGACGGGAGAACAGAAAAAAATTTCACACTGACAGGTGAAATGAATTGTATTGATCAGCTTGTTACAATGCCGTGCTCTGCTGGTGTCCTGACATTCACGTGAATGTCACTTTGACAGGTACCACCTACCTAAGAATTTTTCAAAACAAGATCCCCCTACCCTTATTTTGGCTGCATAAAAAGGGAATCTTGACATTATGAAGTAGGTGGTTTTATCATCAAGAGGTACAACTGCATATTAATCCTCAATCTGATCCCTGAAACCCGCCTGCTGGGGTGAAAGGCATGTTATCTTTTTTTTTAAAAATCACCAAAATTACACCATTTATCAGATTCCAAAACTGTAAAAAGAAAGAATTATTGGATTTTTTTCATTCTGACAGGCATTGAACAAATCATCATGGGGTTCCACTGGGAAAAATTGACTATATTTAAGCTTAAAACCATGGTATCTCATCAAAACCCAAAATGGCAGGAAAAAAATCATTTGTAGCAACTAGATTCTGTAAAATACAAAACATTCTGTGCTTTCCTGCTCAGCAGTGAAGACTTTAATGACTCAACTGTGACCAACAGTCTTGTTACAAAAAGTCTGTATTTGGTTGAACTGCAGGCAGTGTCTACGCAGAGCAGATAGGACACAAACTTGGAAACAAATGAAAATATGAATATTATACATATTATACTACAATATTTATGGTATGTAGAACCGCTATTTCTCCAGTTACACCGGTGGGCACTTTGAAAAATGATGTGCATCTTGACTCCATTGTTTGTTTTGTTTTTTTGTGACATATTATCCAATAAATTGAACTTCCATTTTTGTTTTTGATGCTATACGGCATTATAAATTACAAAAGACATGTTTGGGTTCCGTCTTGTTCTAGTCATGACTGTGCTGTTCTCATAGAGGTGCAAGACTTTATATTACAGTGAAAAATGAGCACAAACTGAGCATAAAATGTTTATGGGGTTTCGAGGGTTAAAAACTCATGTCATATATGTAAACTCTCACACTGTAAGTACATTTGAATATGATCTTTAAAAATGAGAGACCATGCTAAAGTGAGTGAGTTCTTTACTTCACTTTCTCATTCAATTCCCCTCTACAGAGGAAGCCTTTTAAGAAACGTCTCCTCTATGGCTGCTGGAGGACGACTGGGCAGCTACAGGTGTCAATCTCGGAGCCTTTAAGGAAGGCAGCTGTGGAGAGACGGCACCAAAACCTTGAAAACTTTGATGAAAAGAGTACAAAATGAAAATATCGACCGTTCACACCATTTTCTAGAAAAATATCCATCAATCCAAAACATGAAATAACCCACAAAAATCAGCAGTAAGTCCAAGATATAAGATTATCAGGAACAACCCAGATTGTCAAACAGGTCATGTTTAAAAGTGAGCAGTGGTTCTGCAATAACAGACAATGAATCTGCAGAAGTTACCTGTAGCATAATGAGCCTTTTATCGTGTAGTGAGCAGCTGTCCATATGGAACAGACAGATCTGGTTTATCAAAAGAAATGTAATCTTCACAAGAAAACAAACTAATTAGACTGTGCATTGAGGAGACCGGCAGAATGTTGTACAGGAGACGTATGAACTTCCAGATTTTTACAAAGATGGCGGCTCAAGCTGAGTTTTAAAGTTCCCAAATGTGAATTGTTTTTTTACCTCCCTGCATCTATTCACATGATGAACATGACGACTGAGCAGATAATGAAGGTACCTGAAGTTTATCTGCCATATTCAATTCAATTTACTCACTTGGTTCTGTTCAATTTGTTTGTAATATTGCATTGTTTTCCCAGCAGTGTGATTTAATTAGCCGAGGGAGAACAGTGAGCTGGTTCACTCTGAGAGCGGCTGCCATACTGGTAGTGTTGAGGGAGTAGTTTGACTAGATGTAATTAAACTAGTAAATTTGCATTGAATTTTACTTTCCTCTGGTGGCTGTTCAACTAAATTCAAATTTAAATCATGTTAATATTTTAGTAATATTTTTTTCGTCTTGTTGACACTGGAAGTATTGCTCATTAGTGGAACACGTAATTACTGCTTACAAGTGAGGAAAATGGTTTGTTTCTGTAATTCAGATTGATTCAGCTAATGAAGAAGCCGATCTTATATTGTATGTTCACTGTATAAATGAAAACTTTACATGAGCACGACTGACGCTAATGAAACAGGAACCAATCAACAATGTGTTGTACATTAGTTATGCGCAGGATCGACACAATGTGCAATATAAAGATTAAACATACAGAATTTATAACTTTGTCATTTCATTTGTGCTCAAAACTTCCAATTAAACTGCTGCAAGAAGGTCATCAGACAGAGGTCAGAGGAATTTATACTTGCAAGTCTGCTGAAACCATCTATTTGAAAAACAAATTGAAAAAGAAAATGGAGTTTGCGCTCAAAACTTCCAATTAAACTGCTGCAAGAAGGTCATCAGACAGAGGTCAGAGGAATTTATACTTGCAAGTCTGCTGAAACCATCTATTTGAAAAACAAATTGAAAAAGAAAATGGAGATGGATCTGTTGTTGCACAGATGTAATGAATCTAGGGATCCTTGTGAAAAGGCTTCAAACATGTTGAAAAACAGCAAAACTGACTTTCAAAAACCTGTTTCGGGAAATTGTAGAGAAAATATCAAGAGGGCCAAACAGATTATAGATGAGATACTATTTCTGCCAAGATAGGTGGCAAAAGGGGGTTTCCAAATTACTATGAATATTAGAAACTGGATTTTTAATTTTTTTTTTTTTACAGCTATTACAAAAACCTATACACATTGATTAGAAATCATTGATTTTCCACACCAGCATTATTTGAATCATCAAATATCAAACATAAGAATATCTGACCATTGATCTAAATATTTCCATTTAGCTCCTTATCTACATTTGTCTTAATAATTTTGCTGGTGAGCTAAAATTGCAGCTGAAAAGAAGAGGAATGTTGGAATTTGACTCTATTATAGAAAGCCATAGTCATGGCATCACATCAGGAGAGAAGAGTGTATATTTTCTATAGATTGGATATAAAACACACACACCGCTGCAGCGCTCCTCCTCACGTCACACTCACACACACACACACACACACACACACACACACACCGCAACCTGCCTAGGTTAAAGGAGAGCAGGCTTGGCCTGCAACAGCCGCATCATATGCATTTCTTCATGTGTTTTCCGTGATGAGGGTGTGTGAGTGTGTTTGATTTAATTTGAACAGTGTCATTGGTCCACTGTGACCTGTTCGGTAATTTCATTGGTCTGATGTGACGAGGCTAAATGTATTGATGGCATGAAGCTCGCACATAAAAATCTATACATTCGATGCATCGTTGTATAAGCCGCAGGGTTCAAAGCGTGAGAAAAAAGTAGCGGCTTATAGTGCAGAAAATATGGTACATTCTGATATACAACACTTCTACACAGAAAGAATGGACATCTCTGCATAACCTTCTCTTTTCAGACCTGGAGGCTATGTCCAATTTCTTTTACAGAGCCTATGGATGCCTTTCAATAACTATATTTCTATCCTATATAGTGTGCCAGGAAAGAATTTAATATATACCAATGCACAGTATGTCAAATGCACGACACCAAAAATACAAGGATGCTCTCTTACAGCCGGTCAGATTTTGCAGCATGCAAGCCAGTATGCTTTTCTGGCCAATTTGACCCACAATCCTCTTCTGGGATATCACATACGTAACGATGTCTCACTTGAGAATAAACAAGCTTTGGCAGCTGAGAGCACAGACAGATGATGGCTCATTTCACACTACAGACTGCAAAGGTAAAAGTTTAACCCATAACATTATGGTCAAGTTGTATATCTTAGTTGTATGCATGCTGAATGAAAACAGTATCTACGTCATTAGGGCAGCTGCAGCACATACTTAAACATTTAATTGGAATTCAGCCTATGATCTGGGCTGTCCTCTGTTCCTGCCATGACTTTACTTTAAATATTCTCAGATACATTAGCTCCACTACAGCAGCTACTCTTAGACAGCAAAGTAAGCGTGGCAGTGCAGCTGCTCTAACATAACTCACCATAAAAACTCACCAACACTCTCTTCAAAAGTTTTTTTTCCAGTTTTTTGACCGTATTTCTATAAAAGCATCCACAGTATTTGCTCATTCCTGCCCTGCTGTCATTACAGACGTGTGAACTAGTCCCTGAACCCCTCGGTTCACTCATGGGTGCAATCCCAATCTCCAGCCTCAGGCCTAATCACTAAACCCTCACAGGCTTAACTGACATCACCTGAGTGTGCAGCTGTAGTGCTCGATCGGTGCTTCATCAGGGCTTGCAATGGTTTAAAAAGGAGGAATGGGACACACCAGTGTTAAAAGCAGGTTGGAAACTAAGCATTGCCACTCAAAAAATAAAAATAAAAGATGTCTACAGATATCTGCAAACAACCAAAAGTCTAAAAAGCTACAAATATGTGTAAATATTATACAGGTGCTTTGCTGTAAACACAAAAAACTCTTCCTTGCATCCTCTGTGTTGGGTTTGTAGGCATTTTGTTGAGGAAGCAGGACAACCTTGTGCATGAACTATGGGCAAGTCCCTCAGGAACGTGATGGGTGGATAATGGTGTTGAAAAGTTCATATCAGAGAGCCTCTACACTGCATGATTTGACAGTAGGATCATTGTTAAGTAGTCGTTTTGTTCATAGTAACTGATCAGTTTGCATGGAAAACATTGATGTCAATACAAAACCATCACCTTTCATGCAGCTTAAGACTTGTCCTGGTCTTCTGCTAAACAATAGGTGCTGCTGCTGAGAAATATACGCTGTAATAGAAGAGCTAATGTAAATGAAATATGTCATTCAAACAAGCATATTGCCAGTTTCTCTACAGTTTTCTGCTGAACATCTCATGTTTTATGGTTGTAGCAGTCTCCCTCTATGAGTTCTGTGCCATTTGGGAATCCCTGTACTCCTGCACTGATGCATCGTGGAGATGGAGCTCCTCAGATTCATGCATCCAGCTCCTCCGTTATGCATATGCAGTAGCAGTACCGTGCACGGAAAATTACAGAAACTGGGAGATGCATGGGCAACAGCTGCAAATATAAACTAAGCGTGAGCCCTCATGCCTCAAAGTCTGTGTGTCCTTGAGTCTGGATTTTGAGATTTGACCTTGGAATTGCCACTTCTGTCGGACCCTGATGTTCTGCAAGCTAGCATGTAGCGCTGATCAGAAATTGTGACAGAAGCTTTGCTTAAAATTGGGTGAATGGACGGTCCTACAAATGTTACCTTCCCTTTGTCACTCTAAAGTCTTTGACATACTTGTATTTAAAGTGTTCATCTTGTGAAATCAGTAATCAACGTAGTAATATCATTTTTCTGAGATAACATATACAGTCTAAATAACAACTCTAAAACTTTCTTGCTGCTCTAAGTGAGTAATGATATGAATAACAACATGTTCCCTGAAGGCACTCACACAAACAAACTAATAAAAGAGGAAAAAGTCTGTACTACTTATGGAAACCTGTGCTAATAATACAAAAATGTTATTTTCTTAAAAGTGGTAAATCAAATCAAATTTTGTGGAGTCCTGAGGCAATAAAATGCTTTATAATTGCAAAAAAAACAACAAGCTCCCCTACAGACCCACCTACAGAGCATATAAAGGTTAAGCATAGAGTAATTTAATGAATATTTCTTGCACGTATAACTGATCTCCAGATCAGATCGGTAACATATCCAATCAGCGATCTAAATAAGAGGCGAGCTCACACAGCATTGGACTGCGGACAGTCGGCTTATTGTGCCTCCTGAGGATGCTGCACTGATGAGCTGCTCATTGAGCTGCAGAGCAAAAAGGGCTGACGACCATCTCCAGTATAATTGGACAAATGCATCAATTACATCAATAGCAAATTACAACATTCATAATTGATTCCTGGACAACTGCAGTATAGATCATGCCTCTGTTCGATAGCTATACCACAATATTCATGTTACACCGAGCATATTCAGGAACTAATTAAATCTCAAAGGAGGGGATCAATGTTTGATGTAGCATGGGAGAACTATTGATTGTACAACAAAGATCCCCTATATGAGTGATTTAAAAAGCATTTCTTTTCATTCGTTTTCTATATTGTAATCGTGCTCTTTAGATATATTTGGTTGTGCTTCTAATGCTACCTTGTCGTGTTTGTGTGCAGCCTGCGTTTAGAGCTTCACGGGCTGTGAAAATAAATTTCCCCTAAAGTGAAAACAAAGTATTCCCTGTATGTATTACACACAAACTGCACAACTTTGTATTAACTGTGAGATTGCATTTAGATACTGAACGGCTGCTAAGCACAGGAATCTTCAAGAGCCTTCACAGCATTTACAAAAGGAAGGTGGCTGTCAGCATGCGATTTCACTTGATGAATCAATACCCCAGACATCCAGATAAATGCTAATGTCTGGATGCAAGGACAGACCGTTACTGCCTGAAACACTCAGTAGCTATGAGGCTGCTTATGAGGCTCTGCTGCCACTTGCTCTTATCGTGCAAAAATGTTCTTTTCTTGCCTTCCCAAGATGAGCAACAGCATAAAAACATCCATATTTGTGCGACAAAGGCTAAGAGGTTGACTGCCTAATATATTCGATATTGCACGGCTGTCATATTTATTTGATGTTTTTTAACACTAATTCCCCCATCTCGGCATCTCTGTCCTACATAGATGGAAAAAAGAAGGGAAAAAAGAGACGTTTGCAGGGATATTGGATAACTGCTTCGGAAATAAAGTCCTAATAGCGGTTTCTTCAGTTTTAGCAGATATTTTTAAAAGATTACTGCCATGAAACCAGCATAAGATCTAAAAATGTGGAATTTGTCTGGATGTTCGTCATCGAAAGCAGAGCATTTCTGCATCCTTCATGCTGAGGTGAATTGAGTTTGTCATTAAAATGAGGTTGGACATACACAGTATTGAAAAGGGAAAGATTTAAATCTCAGTAGTGAACAGTGTAGGGACTTTTGTTCCACTGAATTCCTACTGCACAGCTTCTGTTTTTAATATAGTAAATCTCAATAGATCTTTAAATTTTACATCAAAGTAAACACCCTACTGTTCAACTTGGAGGTTTTGCAATTATTGAGAGGTGAAAGCATTTTGAATCATTTGACATTCAAGTAATCATGCAGATATACTCACTTCTGTGTTATACCGGTTAAAGATGGGCATAGTCACTGTAACATCACTCATACGTTTCTGGACTACCATTCTGAACCTCAAGTTTGGAATTTCGCCATCACCATCTTGGTCTTTAGTAAGAGACATGGTAATACGGTAGTGACCTCTTCATCACAAGGTAGCCCTGCTCTCAAGCCTGCCCTGCCTTTATCGTCTTTTTTTACTCTAAATGTGACTGTAATTTTCAAATGAGCATTAAGTTGTGTTGAAGGAGGCATGACACTAGTGATTTAAACCATAAACTCATTAGGAAAATGTTTAAGTAGCAAATCAGGTAAGAAGTAGGCTCATTTTCCCATAGACATCCATACAATTTGACTTATTTTTGCAACCAGAGGAGTCGCCCCCTGCTGGCTGTTAGAGGGAATGCAGGTTTAGGATATTTCAGCATTGGCTTCACATTCAGACCTGCAGGTTTGGTCTAATCACTGCGTCCAGAGTTAGCATCCTGACCATTCTGCAATCTAAATAACAACACAAAGACTACAGAGTGATTGTATTTCAAGGAAAACTATCATAGCCTGCATTTAATACCCAGACTACAAGATGTCAAATTTGGAGGTTTTAATGCATTTACAGTTTTTAAGTAACACAGTAAGCAGCCTTTTATCATGTAAGCTACAAAACACACCTGCACCCTGGCTTGAAAGCAAAATAGGAAGGTAGTACGTTTTTGACTGAATTTAGGGATATACTCACTAAAAGATGCCTTTATGACGAATATCGTAAAAAAAAATAGCAACAAAAGGTTTCAGTAGAACTGTGTTAGGATCATTATTGGCAGATCCAGTATCAGTTTTCTGTAACACAGAGTCTGATTCTCAATCAGCTCTTGCAATATTTCACTCTTGTAGGAGAAAAAAAGGACCATATGACATGTCAAAATATTGTACATTTAGAGATTTTTTTTAATTATTGGTTGTAATATTGCACAAAAGGCTTAAGTTTTGTACAGATTAGATTTTTTTTTTACATACAGCAGCACTGGTTCTGAGGGTCATGTTTATACATGATCAAGTTTAGGTAACAAAAACTATGTCAAATGTTGAATCTTTGCTTCATGATCATAATTAAATAAATGTAAAACTTTCCTACTTGCACATATTGTATTGCCAGAGAGAATATTTTAGCATAAAATAAAATTCAAAGATAGTCATCCATCCAAATCAATATTTTGTAAGTTGTTAGATAATCAGCATTTCTACATTATGGTACCTCACAACATGACCCGGCTGGCCTTGCAAATTATATAACTGTAATGTCCGGAGGGCAGCTACTGTGAACTTTACAGCCATTTTCACAAAAATTCTACATTTGTTACAGAGTAAAGCATAAAACAAATTAAATATATCCGAGTGCGTCAGGTCTAAAAATCTGTTTTTATCAAATACCCAGTTTGCTTTTCCGTGCAGAACAATTAGTAAACAGCACCAAGGTTCATCTCACACAACAGAAAAAGGTTAAACTGCATTTAGAGCTGAAATATTGGCTGTGTCATTTAAAGCTGCACTTCTCTTCCATTCTCCTCTCCGCCGATGACCTTTTTCTACTGTCCACGTCTCAGCGCCAGTGGAGAGAGTATTTTGGCCACACTCCATCTCTTCCCAAATGAGGCCAACTGAGGAAGTGAATCAATGTGTTTTTCCCCTAGTCATAGGAAACAGCTGTCATGCTGTCGTCTGCTACAGAGCCGGGCTGACTTAATGCCAGAGCCGGCTGGGAGAGTCAGCGGGGAGGACAGAGCTCCCCCTCTGCATCCGCTCGCACTAAAACCCATCACCTGAGTGAATTCGACTTGCCATGCCTCGCAGCTACACTCAGAGCACAGGGTTGTAAACAAAGAACCAGCTCCGCTCCAGCAGGGTACCTTCCTGGCACCGCTGCTGCATTTTTCAGAATATCGGGTCCTAATTAACTTCGTATCACTTTTATACGTCCTTGGATGGTTTTAACTGTCATCCGTGCAAATGCTGAAGGTTATGCTTGCAGCTGAATGATCTGATATGATGAAAAGGTGCCAGACGGTTCTATTCATATAAATGCAAAAGGCAGGAGAGGTGGCTGATAATGAAGTAATATCATGAGGGAAGGAATGAAATGCTTCAAAATAAAATTGAGAAGTCGAGAAGGGAGGTTTCCGTGCAAACCTTTAGCATGTGTTTCATTAGCGGTGTATGACCTTATCTCCCAGGACCTACCTTATCTTCCACAGCATGCATAATAGGAGTGGGCCCTTTGTGCCAAATGCTGTGGGGCAGGGCCCACACCTCTCTCTGGTACAGACTCTCCCCCCTCCTTTTATTTTCAAGCCACAGCTGTACACATAAATATACAGACACTCAGGGATGCAGAAAAACACACACAGAAAGACACTCACCTCCTCCTTCATGTTGCTCTTGTCTCCTTTCCCCCCAGAAGCTGCCTTTGTACCAGTCAGGAGGTGATGTCTGAGATTGTAACTGGGCCTCCTGCACCACACAGACAAAGAGGGTTTTTATTTCACCACCAAGCAATAAAAGATAACACCGAGATCTCTGTCAATCATGGAAATGTATTCATGTTACCAAACCTACTTTAATTGTTTTGATTAAAAGAAAGGCGAGTGTGTGTGCGCATGCATGTGCCTGATCTGAGTCTGTGCATGTACAGTATGTGTGTGTTCAGAATACACGATGAGCATCTGTGCAGGCGGCAGCGGCTACCTGCTCCATATTCATGTGTTTCCCCATATGTGACCCAACACTGTAAACAAAGAATATTAAACACGGATACTCAGGGGCAGCCTAATGAACACATACACATATTACTCGTCGTGTAATGAATCGATAGAACTTCCTCTTTCATCAAATATTTATTGAAGTAATATTCCTGAGCCCTTCAAATTGTGCGCTGTCTGGAGTTTAACAGCAGACCTCTGCAGCCTCGAAGCCGAGCCGAACACAGCGACTCATTACAGCAAAAATATAAATCCCTGACTTAATGAAATATATTAATTCCATCAATCATCCCCCAGCGAGGTGAATCAAATCACTACAAAACTAATATTTTGAGGGATTCCTTCAACATTTCATTGGAAAGATTTTGCAGCATCAGTGAAACATACATCTGAAGTTATTTGCTTTAAAGTCCTTGCTTCCATTAATATATATTAAATATCTCGTCGTCTCCAAATCTTGTGTCAGAATGAAACAACAGACTCATTAATCTTTGCAGGACGTGTAAAAGCCACCTTATGACTATTGTGTACAGGAGTCTAAGGACACCAGTGGAGCATGACGGCATCTTGGGAAAACTGCGGCTGCAAAAGGCTGTAATAGAAAAGCCGTCGCCCCCTGAGACAGACAGTCTCTCTTTTACTGGAAGCTGAAGCAAACCAGCTGACAGGTTCCTATAGCTGCCTGAAAACCTCTGGAAGCCTCAGAAACCTAAAACACCTTGCAAAAGTGACGGATCACAGCTGTGTCGGACTCCACGCTCCCCCTCAGCGCCCATCTGCTGGGAGAGACTCGGTTCCTCAAAGCTCTCCACCTGGTTTTTAGTTCTTTGTTGCAAAGGCCGGAAAACAGATTCTAGTTAGTGTTCGTCAGTCGGAGATAAATGGATGGAAAGTAAAGCTCAGCCGTCTGCAACGTTCTGCCTGCAATCTAACTTGCAGAGTGTTTCATTAATTTCGCTTTTATTAATTCATTAAACCATTTTGCATGTAAACAAACTGCAGAAGTTCCCACTTGGCCTGTCTCAGCTGGAGGACACACAGCTATTGGGCTCCCTCTGTTGGCCTTTATGCATCCATCTGCATTCTGTCCAGCTGCAGGGTTAAAGGGTGAAAGGCTTTGTGACAGTCTGTGCATGTGAATTTAGATTTGGATTGTGCCATCTTGCACAGATTTCTCTTTTAACCTGTTCGGTATATAATCTAGCATAGATGTTAACAGCAAATGTGCTCATTACCTCCTCTATCAGTTGATTTAAGGTTACAAGGTTTCTCAGTACCCTCAACAAACAGTAAAAAACTCAAAGAAATTAAATTTACAATCACAAAACAGAGAAAAGAACCAAATCCTTACATTTGAGATCGTGAAACAACCACAAATACTGAAGCATTTTTTGCTCAACAAACGTGAACTCAGTCAAATTAAATGAATCATCATGACTGCCAGTTAATTCTCTGTCATTCCACTAATCAAACACATGATTAATTGTTTCAGTTCTACTGAAGATACCTTCTTTCCAGTCCACAGGGTGCATCTCATTGATGCAAGTTTCGAAAAAATTTGCACAGAATTGTTTGCAGATGAATAAATGAGAATAAAAAGCCATCACATTCGACGCTTTAGATAAATTGCTGGTGATCATGAGAATAATACACTGTAAAGACAAGCAGGGTGCAGCCTCTTTAATCTCATAAACTAATATTTGGTTGACTCGAGCTGCTCTTCGCTCTCGCCAGGTAACACAAACACTGCACTTAGCTGAATATTACAGCTGGATCACCTGAACTGACCACAGCTTCGTGCTCTAATTAGATTCCACTATCTCAACAATGTCCCGAGTCATTATTGTTGACAAGGAGCCAACTTCTGAAACAAGTTCTTGCTGCAATGAATTATTCATGGACTAAAGCAGCAGAGCCCCAATCATCCATCAACATCAGGGGTAAATATATAAACAAAAGCATTCACATAAAGTCAGCCTTAAATCTTACTTTAAGCGTTTAGTGTGCAGCTTGTGACTCGGGATACTTATTATTCTGGCTTCACAGAGGTTGGGGAGCAACCAATATGGATTTAGTCAAGTTACCTGGAGCTCAAGTGCCTCAATTCATTTTCGGGACAAGTACAGGAATTGTACAGAACTACTTGCATTGAATAAGGCTTTTATTGGATGTCACTTATCAAGAGTGTCATGGCAGAAAGTTTGTGCATTTGCTGCGTCAACAGGATTTTCTAAGAAGTTGCAAAGAGGTGCCATGTGAGAGACATCTGATTATTCTCCTCATTCTCACACTCTCTGATCATATCATTGTAAAGCAGCTCTAGTTAACACAGTCCACTGTCTCGAGCCGTCACTCCAAAGACGATAAGATCATTTGTTCTCCCCAAAGACCCAAAAGCAAAAAAAAATCCAGGCGGCTACTTTAGATCTTGACATAAAATCTATGCAGTCTGGATTATGAGAAGATTAGATGTCAGGCTGTGTGTTTCATATTTATGACAGGTTAGGAGGCCACCAAAAAAAATATATTTTTAAATCATTCATTTTCTCAAGCACAAGAGACACCTGGATGACCAAACTGATCCTGTGCGAGTACATATTCAGGGCAGCTGCTCTTGTGTTGGGTTAGGAGATTAAACAGGAGCTTTAATAGAGTCTTGCATCCCAAACAAAGTGGTTTGCTGCTCTGTCAACAGCAGGCGCACCACTGGAAGAGGCCACTAACATTTCGGATGGGCCATATGTTAACCCTGGACATCCCTCCTCTGAAATATTTATGAAGTATTAATGTGGAGGGGAACCTATGGGAAAGGAAGCGGGGAGGCGGGCTTGTAGACTTCATAAATTATTGCGCTCGGAAAGGTTACATTTAGCATCAGCTGTGTGGAGCAAGACGTATAGATTTGGCGCTAAAATTGGCAGATTTGTGAGCACAAGAATGAAAACAATATTTCTACTGATGCACATGGCCTTACACCCTCAGAATCACTCATATATTTACATGTGATTTCAGATGGCAGCATGCAATTGCTGATTAAATGCTGATTAGCTTTAATAAAATTTACACAATGTAACATTTTATTCAACAAATCTGAGCAAAATTACAATATGCTGCTGAAATAAACACCAAAATACACATAAAAAGCAAAACAAGACTGCAAAAGCTTTATAATATAAATACATATGTGCCTGAATTGTTTTATAGTGCAACTGAGATGGTGTAATCTGCAAGTTAATTATTTTACTATATTCCAAGCACTGAGTAAAGTCACTTGGGAACCTTTTGCTCAACTAGCCTCATTTATAAGCAGCTCAAACCTGGCTCATTTATCTGTTGAAATTATTCAATGGTGCATGCCTCATTAATACAAAAAAGATGACTGCATTTACTTTATTTGTGGGGTAGCAGCACACTACTAACACCATCTCCAGCAGCAATGTTCTGGATATTATCCTGACAAATGCTGTATCTTAACAACAATTGTGGCTTTGTCTTTGTGCAGTTGACATATTTGTTGGCTTGTTTATGGGTCAAATTATTAATAAGATGGATTCAACAAGTATTTCAATATGCTCACAAATGGAAAAAAAATAAATTTGGAGGATATATACTGAAAAATAGGTCATAATTTTGTTTCTGTGCACATAGGAATGCCTGGAAATGACAGACAACAGTCTCCAACAGTTTTTTGTTTGACCTTTCCTGACAGGATGCGCAGCGTCTTTTTAAAAGAATGGAAGAGGCAGGAGCTGATGGAGCAATGTCTTTAATGAGGTATGCTGGGGCTGTTGTCTCTCCATTTAATTAGACAATTATGCACCCTCCTACGGAAGAGGGAGCATTCAGGGTCACCGGGGAGGGGCTGGGCGATGCCACAATGCCACCCTGTCACATACACAAGTGAGGAGGCTAAATCACAGGTGCGTCCCTCTGGGCCAAGCGCAGGCCTTCCTCTCTCCATTTGGGAGCCATTATAGCCTCATCCCATCTAAATTCTGTCTTTGTCCATATTCATTCTGTTTGCGACTGTGGCTGGTAATTACCATTCCACAAAGACGCTGGCACACACACCATCACCGACATTGCGGCAGTCTTGCGGCCTTTTCCTCAGACAACACTGATGACAAGAATACTTGCACCTCAAAGACACTAGGATGACTGTTGAACCATTTGCCAAGTAAACAAAGACTTTTGCATGCAGGATATTTGAAGCCACCACAAGATTTCATTCCACCAGTGCCTCATTTTGCATCAGAGGATTGTAATTACACATTCACTGCCATCTGGTATCCATGCTTGTCTCTGCCCATTCCTCACCGGTGCCAAAGCGGGCTCCAGTTTCTTCACTGGAGAAATGCTTTACCGTCATGTCTGCTGTCCCTGTGGATGTGTCACTACACTACACGCTCAGACGGGCGAAGCCAAACGCGCATCGCAGTAGGTTTAAGGTAAACAAGTGAGGTGAAGGTTGAGGTAGCACGGATCCACTTCCAAAGAGAGACCATAACTCACATCGATGAATGGTTGGAAATCTCCGCAACTGATGAGACAAAATTCATTTTGGTGATGTATGGAATGCTTTTAGGGGCAATATTATTTGTACATATGTCAGCAAAACTGAATGCCCTCCATTTCTATCCTTTGTCTTTTTTGCTCTCTGCAGACAAACAGAGCAGGGACTAAAGGATTATTGATTCACTGCAACTACAATATAGCTGGAATATACTTGACATTATTGTAAATATTACTTTTCTTTACAATTTTTGCATGAGGGGATTGATCATCCTTATATCTGTGTGTTACATGTAACACTATTAAATGATAAAGCATATAGCAATATTTTATAAAAAGCAATAAGAAAACTGTTCAAATGTATTAGTTTTATTGTAATCTATTTGATGAAAATTATAATAAAACCATGTAACAAAAGCACAAAGTTTGGTTGCAGTCTTAGCTAGAACTTATTTGTTCTAATAATATTCTAAGATTGCTCTGCAAAGTTCTCATGATGTTCTTCATTTATTTTTATTTTCTTTCAGTTGCCAGAATGTTGTTCTTAAAGTGGACTAACTGCAGACATCTTAAATTTTTTTAGCAATAACATTGTTTGAATATTATGTCCCACCATTCTTAAAATGTTTTCTGAATGTTGCATTGAACACCTTTGTTATCATGTAGCATTGTGGGAATGTTTACTAAAAGAACATTTCGTAACCTCAACAACATTATCAAAAACATCCACGAAATATTGCAGGCAGAATGTTTCACCTTTTGTGAAAACAATCATGTTATAGGAACATTTTCTTTTAAACTGGAGTCCTCCATAACTATAGGGTCACAGGAGTGCCACAATAAAATATAAATAAATAAATAAATGTGGAAATATAAAGAGAAATAAATAAATAAATACGGAAATAAATAAGGAAATAAATGTGTAAATATAAACAGAAATAAATAAGGAAATAAATGTGTAAATATAAGGAGAAATAAATAAACAAATAAGAAAATAAATAAATAAATAAATGAAAAGGTAAATTTTGTCTTTGCTTTTCCCTTTTCTCTTTTTTTCCCTTTTATTTTTCCTTTTGTCACATTGCCTATTCTTTTTGTTATTGCTGAGTACATCAAGTAAAAGCAAAGACAACAGCCTTTGCTTTCACTTGGTGGACTGAGCTGTCAATCAAATGGCTCTTGGCAGGGCTTTCTGCCCAGGTGGGTAGTCGTACCTGATCACAGGATTCCTTTCTGACGCCAACTCCTAGCACGGCTGAAGTGAAGTGATGTCACCGTGATGCTTTGGCTGATTCTACCAGCAGACACTGAAAGGACTCTGATAGTTCAGTAAGTTTATGTTTATTTTCTTATTGGTGCCGGTTTTAATGCACTTCATAAACACCTGTAGTGTCAGATATAATGTGTTCCATGCACTCCAGATGTCGATGGAGTTTATTTGTGTGTGTGTTGACTAGAGAAGAGAGGTAGCATCCAGTAAATATTAGCTTTAATGTGAATTAGCGATGCTAACCGAGCTAGCTGCTCAGTAGTAGCCTGATTAAAGCTAACGTAGCATTAAGGTAACTATGTTTGTGTTGAGTTTGATGTAAACAGCTGAAGTGTGTTGTGTTCGTGTAATGTGGTACATTTAGTTAATAAAACTGTAGGTGGAGACGCTGGTTCACATTAATGTAACATTTAGAAAACATAAATATGATTAAAACAGTGAGGTTAAGGTTCTGTGTTGTCAATAGTCCTGAATATCTGCTGAGTCTCTGAAGTTAAACTGGAGAAAACAGTAAATCTACTCTCTAGTCATTAACATTGTTTAATGACTGATTCACATGTTGTAGTACATATTCCTGCAGTGCAGATTGGAAAAATAAACTCCCAGAATATGATCAAAGTAATGATGAACACTACAGTTATAACATTTAATGTTCCAGCAGTTGGACTGAAAGAACCTTGTAGAGCTTTTTCTCACTGTTAGTGTCTTTTCCTTCCAGCCTTGGTCTGGATCAGTGGGAACATCTGCTCTGATGGACTGAGAGCTACAGAGAACATGAACATCCAGCTGTGGTTGTCTGAAGAGTCTTTTCTCCTTCATCCCTGTGAGGAAGAGCAGCACCAATGTCCTCTTCATCCTTCCAGTAATAACAATAATGCTGCAGATTCAGCTCCTCTCTTCATAATACAACTTGTCTTCTGACTGTTCAGTGTTTACATTTCACTGTCAGCAACACATTGTTAATTTCATACATTTATTTCATGTGTTTACACATCTTTACAGTTCACAGTTGTTAAATAATGTAGTTTTTAAATGTGCAATAAAGGGAATAATGACGCTCTTACCCTGAATGTGTTGATATTTTAATGCTACATATCTGCTATAAATAACATGGACTTTTTAGATTGTATTTCTGCTACAACAGCAGAGATGCAGTTAAAGGTGATAAATAGAACCCATGAATACTAAGAACAGAGAATAATAAACTGCTGAGAGTTGGTCTGTCCTTCTGTAAGTGAAAGCTAAACTGGAAATGATTCACTGAGGATGTCGTCCATTCAGTCTCCTTCTTCACATCCAGATGAGGTTTTCCTTCTGTTAACTTCACTCAGAAGATCCTCACAGTGAATATGAGACACCTGAGATGAAGACAGACATCACAGTATCAGCATCACCAGCAGAGGTTCATTTTAAAGTATCCCTATAAAGATTTCCTATTTCATATAATTTTCCAAGCACTGAAAGACAAAGGCTTGTAGTCAGTTTAGCTTTAGAGGAGAGGATTTTATTATCCAGCTTACCTGTGCTGTAATTGAAATGTAATAACTGTACTGTTAATCATTACTTTGATCATATTCTGGGAGTTTATTTTTCCAATCTACACTGCAGGAATACGTACTACAACATGTGAATCAGTCATTAAACAATGTTAATGACTAGAGAGTAGATTTACTGTTTTCTCCAGTTTAACTTCAGAGACTCAGCAGATATTCAGGACTATTGACAACACAGAACCTTAACCTCACTGTTTTAATCACATTTAGGTTTTCTAAATGTTACATTAATGTGAACCAGCATCTCCACTGACAGTTTTATTAACTAAATGTACCACATTATCCGAACACAACACACTTCAGCTGTTTACATGAAACTCAACACAAACATAGTTACCTTAATGCTACGTTAGCTTTAATCAGGCTACAACTGAGCATCTAGCTAGGTTAGCATCGCTAATTCACATTAAAACTAATATTTACTGGATGCTACCTCTCTTCTCTAGTCAACACACATACAAAACAACTGCATTGACATCTGGAGTGCATGGAACACATTATATCTGACACTACAGGTGTGTATGAAGTGCATTAAAACCGGCACCAATAAGAAAATAAACATAAACTTACTGAACTATCAGAGTCCTTTCAGTGTCTGCTGGTAGAATCAGCCAAAGCACCACGGTGACATCACTTGACTTCAGCCGTGCTTGGAGTTGGCGTCAGGCAGGAATCCTGTGATCAGGTACGACTACCCACCTGGACAGAAAGCCCTGCCCAGAGCCATTTGATTGACAGCTCAGTCCACCAAGTGAAAGCAATGCCTTTTGTCCTTGCTTTTACTTGGTGGACTGAGCAATGACAAAAGGAAAAGGCAATGTGATAAAAGGAAAAAAAAGAGAAAAAGGAAAAGCAAAGACAAAATTTACCTTTTTATTTATTTATTCGTTTATTTCCTTATTTATTTATTTCTCTTTATATTTCCCAATTTATTTATTTCTCTTTATATTTCCCAATTTATTTATTTCTCTTTATATTTCCACATTTATTTATTTATTTATTTATATTTTATTGTGGCACTCCTGTGACTCTATACATAACATCTGAACATTGGTGTAAAAATGTTCCTTCTTTGGTATTTGTAAAATAATGAGAACATCCTCCAAGCATCCCCAGAATGTTGCACCTAAAACACTTTGTCTTGTTAACTTTCAACCTTATAGAAACATTTTTTGAAAAGACAAAAATCCCAAAAATGGAATTTGAACATTAGATTAAAACTTTAAAACATTATTTCAACTTGGAGGTGATGGTGTGAGAACGTTCCCTGCAAGCTGGGATCATGTGTGACTGCATTTCATATCGCTTGATAATGGAGCTCCTTTGTAATCCGCTACTCTCTCTGTGGTTTCTGTGCAGGACCCACGGTGTTCTAGTCCCAGCTGCTTGAGCCTGTCTTTACTTTTGATGGCGACAAGGCTTTACAGTCAAAAACCCCCCATAACTTCCACCTAAATGATGCACTTCCAAAGGCCTCCTGCAAGGACTGATGGACTTGACGTATATGGAGGCCAGGATGAGTCCTCATCTGGAGATGCACAGTCACATAAGTTTGGCATGTCCAGGCTTTCTTTGTGTAAGTCAGCGTGACAAAAAGTAAAACCCCAGTGAGAGTTAATGTGTTTAACAAAGGTAGTTATTGGCTCTCTTTGTTAACTCAGGCTTTCGGCTCCAAACTCCGTGTGCGTTCACATAAAAGAGAGCGTTCAACTTGTCATGTGACTTTTATTCCTCACAAAATGAAACAATCGTGTGCAGCCGCTTCAGTCGTCAGGTTGTTAAATATGGAGGACTAAAAGTGCCAAAATTAAATAAATAAATACATCATTAAATAATTAATTAAATAAGTCATTAATTAATTAAAATTGGAATTAAATATTTCATTCATTAATTAAAATTGGAATTAAATATTTCATTAATTAATTAAAATTGGAATTAAATACTTAAATGTGTTATTAAATAAATATATCATTAAATAATTAAATATGTCATTAATTAATTAAAATTGGCATTAAATATGTCATTAAATAATTAAAATTGGAATTAAATACATAAATGTGTTATTAAATATGTCATTAATTTATTAAAATAACAATTATTTTAAGTAAAAAACATATTTCATTATTTCACTATTTAATTAATTATTTCATGGTCCTTGTGTTGCAGTGGATCATGAATTTATTTTATCTGTCAACCTCGCCCGTCAAAGTCCGTGGGCGGGACTAACGTGAATCTAGTCTAATCCACTGCTTTTGTCTGCCTTGAAACCGGAAGTAGAAGTCTTTCTAAACATGGAGGCTGTGTAGAGGGAGAGTCGCTGTGAACTTTCTAGAGAGTTGGTGAGAGATATTTTAGACCTTGCAGAGTATGTGGAAGCAGGACCTGCTGACCGCGAGCATGTAGCGTGTAAAGCAGAGGAATTTATTGAAGTTGTTGAAGTTATTTCCGCACTTTCCGACCAAGATGTTGACCGTAGAGTGACTGCAAATTTAGAGGAAGTACTCCGCCGGTTTTCTGGTACCAGGGTGCAACAGGAGCACACACAGGGACCAGGGCGTTTGGCATACCGAGGGAAGTTCTGGAACATCACGTTCTTTGTGGATTACCAGCCTGTCAAATTGCAGCGATGCTCGGAGTGTCGAGCGCTTTTCCTTTAGGACCTACTCGGCGCGGCACGGCTCCGCTCGTCTTTGTTTAGCCGCGATTCCACAAGCATCTACTCGGCACGGTACGGCTCGTCTCATCTTTGTTTGCGAGCGTTTCCATACGGACTAATTTTCAGCACCTTCTCGGCTGAGGTTCCCAGCGAGCTGAGATGAGCCGATAATGTGGCGTTTACATAGTGCAGGCCACTGATTGGACAGGGAGTGACAACACAGAGCAACTTCAGCACGAAAACAAAATCGTGCATTAAAAAATGACTGTAAACAGCGACGGTGTGCATTGCTCTTCACGAAACTCTCTGTTCTTCATAATTTTAATGTGACAGCCAGACCTGTACCGTGGGTGAATGAAGAGGTCGAGACTTTGTCTTTGGTGGTGGACCAAAGAATACAGAGGGAGCTGGACGGAGAAAGTTTATCAGGAGGTCTCTGAGCGGATGGCTGCTCACATATATACAGTAGACTGTATATAAAGAGGACAGAAGCAGTGTAGGGAGAAGCTGAAAAAGCTCAAAAGTGACTATCGGTCCACCCAGGACCACAACGGCCGGCGTGGGTCAACCAGGAGGTGTTGGAAGAGGTTTCATGAACGCTATTTACTGGCACCGCACCGCCAGCAACAGGAGGGAGACTCAGCCGCTGCATTGTTGGAGACGTTCGAGGACGGTGAGTGTTTTGTGACTTCAAGAAACTTACACATCATTTATTCCATTGGTGGCAAGCTTCTTTTAAGCAAACAAGTATTTTTAGAAAGTAACGTCGTTGTCTCCTGTAGCAGACAATAAGATAGCTAGTTAGCCATCGGCGCTAACTCCGTGCTCTGCTTGTATTTCGTGCTGCTGTTTCTAACGTTTAGCTCTCAGAAGCTAATACTTCAGTCAGCATGCCGTGTTTTTCTTATACTTAGAGTGAGTGTTTATTTCTGTTCAAGAATCCCTTTCCACATGCGAAGCCTACTCCACCTCCGTCGCGGAGCCCCCGGCTGCCCTGTCTCCTCTCCAGCACCAGCTCGGACACCGACACCAGCACGTCACAGCAACGTCTTATCACCGGTAAACAGAGAGCATGGTTGATTTTCGCATTATTATTATTACTACAGGTGTAAATGCCTGCAAGCATGATCAAAACAGTGAGACCAACGACCAAGAATTCAGGCAGGTGTAAATGCAAACTGTGCAGCATGCCAGCTCAGGAACGCCTGATGAAAGCTACATGTAGCTACAGTGACACATAAACAGAACACATGCAGCTGCATTTATTTTCCATTGACTTAACAAGTAAGTCACTCTAATTAATTTACGTTCTGGTGCGGTGTAGTATTGCAACCATTCTTCTTATAGTCACTAGGTAGCTGTGAAACTGAATGAAAATATACATAAAAATGAGAAAACACAGCTGTTCTTACCAACTCCAAAATGTGCACAGGATGAAATGAAGTTCACACCACGTCGTTTTTGTTTGTGGTGGAGCAGTTACTGCTTGTGCTTTGGTTAAAGCGAAGAGTGCCAGAAGTTTATTAAAGTATCAAAGACATGATCATGATTGAAAATGGATGGACGGGTGGCTAAACACATCACATCATAGCTGTGGAGTCCTTCCAGCTCCTGGGGACTACAATCTCTCAGGACCTCCTGAAAAAGGCTCAGCAGAGGATGTATTTCCTACAACAGCTGAGGAGACATGGCCTGCCACAGGAGCTGTTGATCCAGTTCTACACTGCAGTCATCCGATCTGTCCTGTGCACCTCTGGATCAACCACACAGCAGGACAGAAACAGACTACAGCCCATAGTACGGACTGCAGAAAACATCATCAGAGACCCCACTCACCCTGGACATTTGGACTACAGAGCCCTGTACACAAAAATCACCACTACTGTGTTTATAGCAATTACCATTTTGCTAATGTGTTCATACATTCCAGTCTAGCTGTACATTTCTGTTTATATTGTGTTCTATTTTACTACTATTTCTTTTTCCTCCCTGTTCCTCTTTCTATTGTTTATTTTTTATTATTCTCTTCCATATTCCTAGGATGACACCAACAGCTGAAACCAAATTCCGTGTATATTGTGTACTTACTTGGCCATTAAAGCTGACTCTGATCACTTTTCTGTCTTTGGTCTAGGCAAGAGGAAAGGGGGCCACAGAAAATTGGACCTTCCTAACGTACTTGTGGAGATGCAGGCTGAGGAGGAGTGGAGTCATGCCCAGCATGATGAGAACATCCAGTTGCTCCTCAGTGAGGCAAGAGAGAATGAAGCGGCCTTGCAGCGGGAGGAGATGGCCCAGAATACTGCCTTCAACCAGTCATTCCTGGGTGTGCTGGGGCAGCTGGGGCAGGCAGTGCTGGGTGTGCTGGGGTAGCTGGGTAGGCAGTGGGCAGCCGGCGAGTGTGAGCGAGTCCACCTCCCATAGACTTGAGATTTACAAGTGCTGGTCATATAATTAGAATATCATGAAAAAGCTGGTCTTTTGGACAACTGTCAGGTCAGCAGTCTTCCCCATGATTGTGTAGCCTACAGAACTAGGCTGAGAGACCATTTAAAGGCCTTTGCAGGTGTTTTGAGTTAATTAGCTGATTAGAGGTGTCTTCAATATTGAACCTTTCTACAATATTCTAATTTTCAGAGATACCAAATTTGAGATTTTTGTTAGTATTCAGGTATAATCATCAAAGTTAAGAGAAATAAACATTTGAAATATATCAGTCTCTGTGTAATGAATGAGTATAATATACAAGTTTCACTTTTTGAATGGAATTACTGAAATAATGAACAACTTTTTTCATGATATTCTAATTATATGAGCAGCACCTGTAGTTGTATATAGTTTTACTTTTAGCCCTCCACTGTAGGACAGGCCCACCACAGTTTGTACTTTGCACATTGTAAATAGTTTTGATTTTGCTGCTGACTAATAAACTATTTTGTGACTTATGTGATTGCATCATAACTTCTCATTTTGTCTGTTAAGACACTGGTAGAAAAAGAGTCAACAGTCTGAACCAAACAATTCTATATTCCCTAATAATGTATTTGTGTTTAATGGGATTTAACATGTTTTAACACAAACTCCTTTATGGTTCATAATTCCGGTGACTGAATTACACCAAAGCAATACTGATTTATCAAACTGGAATTTTCTTAAAACAGCTGTTTTAATGTTTTGGCGTTTATTTAATCTTGCTAACCTTCACAAACAAACAATAGCACAGACACATCTACAAAAGTTTATTGTCAGAATTGCATTAAAGAAAACAATAGCGGTCCGGGGACAGAAAAACAGAAGTATAACAAGAATAACTTTTGCATGACACGTACTGCATCAGTGCATCCTGTACATCTCTGTCCTCCTCCTCTACACCTTGTGCCACTGCAGGCTCATGTGCTGCTGCTTCAGGTAAATCCCATGAAGTCTCATCAGAGAGCATCTGAAACACATACACAGCATACATATTTTAATACCTAATAGCGATAAACTGCAGCCATTACAGGGTCGTTCACAGGACTGATACATGATAGCTAGCGAACTAGCATTAGCTTATCCTCATATGTCGTCTAGTTCATATCCGCTTGTCTTCGGCTTGATACTGCTGCATCGCCTCCCAAACTCTCCTGTGTGTCTCCTCAGTGTTTCGACTCGCCGCTCTCAGCTTTCTCCGACTCTTCTATTACTTTGAATCTGACAGAAAGCCACAGACCGAGCAGCAGGTGTACTATCGCCTCCATGTACATTGTTGCATTGCGTTTGTGTGGCACAGAAATGACGGTAAGGGACTTTCGGGCCGCCGTGCTATGACGACTCAACCCACGATGAGGTGGTACTCAATGTAATGGAAAAACAACTAAACCGAGACGAGCCGTGGCGCGCCGAGTAGATGCTAAAGGAAATGCTAAAGGAAAATTTGTCTTGCACCGCAAGTATCAACATTTGGGAAAGAGGACCGAGTCTTTAGCGGTTGCTAATTAAGTTTTGTTTTATTGAGTATCCAAACCAACGTAGAGGTGAATAGCGCCACCCAGTGTATCGGAATGTGTTCACAAGCTCTGCGTCAATCCATTATCTGGAATCGATTTGCCTTGACTTGATGTGCAGGGTAACCAATCAGGTGTTAGGATCCGCCCACGGACTTTGACGGGCGAGGTTGACAGATAAAATAAATTCATGATCCACTGCAACACAAGGACCATGAAATAATTAATTAAATTGTGAAATAATGAAATATGTTTTTTACTTAAAATAATTGTTATTTTAATAAATTAATGACATATTTAATAACACATTTATGTATTTAATTCCAATTTCAATTAATTAATGACATATTTAATTCCAATTTTAACTAATTAATGACATATTTAATTATTTAATGATATATTTATTTAATAACACATTTAAGTATTTAATTCCAATTTTAATTAATTAATGAAATATTTAATTCCAATTTTAATTAATTAATGAAATATTTAATTCCAATTTTAATTAATTAATGACATATTTAATTAATTATTTAATGATGTATTTATTTATTTAATTTTGGCACTTTTAGTCCTCCATAGTTATAACGAAGAACAATGAGAAATCTAAAAATGTATGACTGGCTGCTGCTGGAAAGATGTAAGACAGGAATGCTGGTAGAAAACTGTTAAACATGTATTAATAGATTTATTTTATTGATCAGTGCAGCCACTTATTTCTAACAGACAGCTGCGCATTAGAGCTGTTAAACTTTAAACTTCATGTATTTTAACATGATACTGTAGTGAAGCACATTTAGGCCTGACACTGTCCCATAACACAGAATATCATTTTAATTTGTGGCGAAATCAAAGTGAAATTAATGTTATTGATTTAATATTCTCTGTGAAAAATACTGGTAGAATATTACATCATCAACATGTTTATGTGATTTCTGCATCACCAGCTGAATACATGTTGGGTTTCCGTAGCAACACAATGCATACCGTGTACAATACTGTAAATGCACAGCTTCATCCAGTGGTTTCAGTAACATACAGCTAAACAGATTTGCAAATACATGTTTCCACAGCTGGGAAACTGTATCACTCAAAGAAATCATCAGAAAACGCTTCTTCCAGCCAATTTGAATCCTAAACTCTGAACATTAGCAGATTAGCTCCACAGCATCAGTTACCATGGAGATCTAGCAGGCTTAAACAGAGCCACCTTCGTGATGCTGAAAACTCTGACTTTAGGCTCAACATACTTCGCTAAGCCGCTAATCTCTCTTTGTAGTACAGAACTCTGGTCCACAAGAAATGAAGATCTCAGCGCAGTACAGCATCTTCGCCCCAGTCACCCTCTGAGTACCTGCAGGTCTCTATTTAATGTGGTGAGATGATTCCTTTATCTTTAATTATTTTTGGTAAATAAGCTAAAGTGGTTAAACTCATGGTCTGAGTCACCAGATATAGGGTGCATACACACTGTCCTTCCAAACAAAAAGTCACACACTCTAATATTTCATTGGACCGCCTTTAGCTCTGAGAACAACACATTCACTATGACATTGTTTCAATAAGCTTCTGCAATGTCACAGCATTTATTTCTGTCCAGAGATGCATTAATTTTCTGCCAACATTTTGTTTTGATGATGGAGAGTCAGACCGCTTCTTTGGGCACATAACATTGCTGAACCTGACCAACTCCAGATCATAACCCAAAGAGGCTTGTAGGCACAAGGCACCTCTCTTCTTACCCTGATACCTCCATCACTCTGGAACAGGGTAAATCTGGACTCATCAGACCACATTACCTTCTTCCATTGCTCCAGAGTCCAATCTTTATGCCACCTAGCAAACTGAAGCCTTTTTTTCTGATTAGCCTCACTAGTCAGTGGTTTCTTAGAGTTACACAGCTGTTTAGTCCCAATCCTTTGAGTTTCCTTCACATTGTGTGTGGAAATGCCCTTACTTTCACTATTAAACAAGCTGCGAATTCTACTGTTGATTTAATACAATCATCTAAGAGTTTGTTCTGACCACATTTGTTCCTTGAAGATGCTGGTTCACCACTATCGTTCAGGCGTTAATAATGCGTTGGACGGTTCTTAACCTGATTTTAGTAGTTTCAGCAATCTCCTTAGTTTTCTTTGCTTGATACAGGCCAATAATTTGACCCTTCTGAAACAGATCAACATCCTTTCCATGATCACAGGATATGTGGTCAAACAAGATAAAGTTTTTGTTTGTTTTTTTGCTTTTTACCCAATAGCAAAATGACAGTGTTTATATTGATTAGTTTTTCAGACCTACAGCCAGTTTCTGAAACCTAGCATATAATGAGGAAACAGGAAACCCAGCTCTGTCCAACTTTAAAAAATATATTACTACCAGCTCCTCTTAGGTTCACTAACATGCCTTGTCTACTTTGCTTGAGCTCTGGTCTTATGTTCTGGGATGCTTTTTGGCCTGGAAATACAACTTTCTGACAGGCCTTGTTACTGTCAGATATATATTAGCCTTTTTCTCATTCTTATGCTAAGCTAACTCGTTGCAAACTGTAGCCGTCTTCTCACCAAACTCCAGCAAAAATGAGCATATTTCGAATAACTTTCCTCGACAAAGCAGTTAGAACTCAGCGCATGTTGTCCCTTTGGAACAGCAATAGGATTATAAAAACAAAATCACAGGAAGCTGTTTAGAGTTATTATTACACACAAAAAGTATATCACCAATGTGGGAATCTGTTGCATCTTTCCTTGTTCTGTATATTCATGTCTCACAGCTGCCGTTTCCCAGTTGACCATAAATCATCATCAGCCTCCAATTGTAGCTGCACATATTTACATGCAATTCAGAAAATGAGCAACATTTCCCCGGGAAGTGGTCACCCTGCAGAGAGTCTGACTGCACATCATTTCTCACTGCTCCTGGTGTAGTTAGAGGAGAACAGACAGGAGAAAAAGCTCTGTCCCACACAATAGCATGAAAAACACACATTCTGTGATGACTGGAAGCCGCTCTATAAGACAATGAATCCATCATTACTGCTGCTTCACTCCCAGTTCAGGCTCAAGACGGATGACGATGTACGATCACAGTGTGGCCCATCCAGAAATGAGCAACTGCAGGCTGCACGGCTCTGCTCTGGAGTTAAAACACACCGTGGGGAATTTGCTCCATGTGCCAGAGCACAGACCAACTGGCAAAAAAGGCACATATTTAAATAGACAGTGTGGCGTTCATGACACCAGAGATGATAATAAATCAGAGCTCTCGTTTAGCAGCTTTTTACTCCCAGAACACCAAACTGTGATCAATGTCCTATAATGACCGAATCAGCAAACTGCTGAAACTGTACAAGCAAGAATACATGTACTGGTGTTTTATTTGAAAGACGGATCTCTCTGTAGAACACAAAACATCTAGCAGGAGTATTTTGAAATTTTGTGAAAGGAATCTGGAAAAATGAAACACATCTAAAAGGTTGAAACTTCATTAGGAGTCCAGAGGAGAGGTTTTTAATGTAACACCTATCTGTCAGAGGATATGAAAACTGAAGGCAGATAGACATGCACAGGATTCTGTAAGTGACTAAAACAGATGATTGATGCTGCATTTTCCCAAAGCAGATCAGAATTTGTTTGTGGAGGACACAAGTCTTGCAATGGTCTCCTTTGTAAAGAGGGGAAACAAATGCATGTTCCCTACTCTGGTCGTTCAAATTGTCTTAATATGTTTTTATGTAAACAAAATGGCAGTGTTTAAATGTCTGATCTGTAAATATAAATACTTTCCACAAACGCACACAAAGAGTGAACCCTTACAAATATAAAACCAACACACAAATACACAAAAAAGATCCATCCATCCATTATCTATACACCGCTTAATCCTCACTAGGGTCGCGGGGGGGGGGCTGGAGTCTATCCCAGCTGACTCGGGCGAAGGCAGGGGACACCCTGGACAGGTCGCCAGTCTGTCGCAGGGCCACATACAAAGACAAACAAGCACTCACACATTCACACCTACGGGCAATTTAGAATGATCAATTAACCTCAGCATATTTTTGGACTGTGGGAGGAAGCCGGAGTACCCGGAGAGAACCCACGCATGCACAGGGAGAACATGCAAACTCCATGCAGAAAGATCCCGGGAAAGCCGGGACGCGAACCAGGGACCTTCTTGCTGCAAGGCGAAAGTGCTAACCACTACGCCACTGTGCAGCCCACAAAAAAGATCCATAAATCATATCTGAATACATTAATTAATTTACAAAAACAAAATCAGTTGTGAAAATCTCTGACATTTACAACTTGGAAAAAGATATTTGTGAATCCTTTTTTCTATTTGTGAATTGATAAAGCATTTATGAATCTTAGTTTCATGACAAACATTCTGCCAGTCTCATCAAGATCAGTTTGTGTTACTTGACCTTTTTTGGTAAAGGTGTCATTTTCGCATTCCAAGTAAGAACTAAAGGTAGGCAAGTAAAAGGTTTGCTGTGGCATTTTGATTCTGAACCTTAGCATAACATAAACGAGGAGGATAATAATATTACTGCTAACATACATCAAAATTAAGATAAAATTAAGGTAATCAGAGGTGAGGAGGAGCATCTACATTACAACCTCAGTCACCATGTGAATACAAATGCACTAAATCTTTAAACAGCCAACAACCTTCAAACAATCCTGACTACATCACTTACCTCAGAGTCAGAGAGGAGCCCATGTGGAAAACAGAGGCAAAAGGCTGCCATGAAGCCACAGGTACTTTAAATATCCTCATTAGGGGCTGGACTATGGGAGGAGTCGACCCACTGGTGATGTGTTCAACAGCCACCATATAGAGTCTTATTCTGTGTTCTTTAATGATATGATGGAAAAATATGGCAAGTTTAAAGGTGGTGGAGTTTGTTTAACAGCTGGTGAAATCCCCAAAACACCAAAACTTTCTCCCAGATTTGCCAGATTTGGAACATCTAACCATCTTGTGCGCCCATTTCATCTCCCCGGGGAATTCAATGCAGTCATTGTTACTGCAGTCTACATCCCACCACAAGCAGCACCAACACTACATTAGCAGATTTACCTTTCACTGCCTGTACTGTATGAGCATGTGACAAATGAAATATGTTGAATCTTTATCTAGAAATCCAGGAATTGGGCTCGAGTTAGATATATATAGTTTTGTGTGTAAAAATATGATCTACTATAAACTAGAAGAATTATAAAATATCATACAGAATTTTTTGAACATACAGTATTTTCTAGCTTTACCATCTCATATTTCACACACAGACTGGAACGTCACCTTTAGTTTTGCAGGGTTTTGACCTGAGTTTGTCATTTTGCCGCCACCATTGTACTCTTTTAAAACCAGATATGATGTTAGGTGTAAACCTGACTGGGAATTCATGGACAACACACACCAAAAAGATAGCAACCTGTCAATCACAAGGCTCTAAAATAAATGCTGCTTTAGCATCTATTTTATTCTAAATGAGACCATAGTTTACAAAATAAACATCATACTATAACAATCTCAGAACTGTCGGTTGAGACAAACTCATTAACAAAATGTTTTCTGTAGGGTCATACAGTATATTTATGTTTTAATTCAATTTTATTTGTATAGCAACACTTGTCCCCCTTCATAAAGTAAGAGCTCCTTTGGTTTCCATTGGAGCAAGCAAAAACTCCACTTTGTCAGGGAGAAAACTCTGGCAGAACCAGGCTCAGGGAGGGCAGCCATCTGCCTCGACTGATCGGGGTGAGGATAAAGGGGAGAGAGAATGGAATGGCAGATAAACAAGAGATAAGAGAACAATGAATACTTTGGCGGTTGGTGAGGTCACCCACTGTGAATCAGAAATGTGGAGCTCCAGATTGAGAGAAAACTGCAGAGAGAACAAAACACAAACTAAAGGAGAAATAGGATAAAAAGATAGTGGCATGCACTGGTGATACATGAATGTATGGAGCGAGAGAGAGGAGACAAGAGTATTGGTGCTCAGTGCATCATGGGAAGTCAAGACCTATAGCTGTAGACTTCAATACAATCAGACTTCTTTGTGCAGCCAGAAGAGTCGCCCCCTGCTGGCTGTTAAACAGAATGCAGGTTGAAATTATTTCTGCATTGGCTTCACTTTTCAGGGCCAGAAGCTACATCCATCTTTTATATGCAGTTTAGTATTTCATAACAGCTATTAAAAGCATTTAACTTGAACATCAAGATCTCTAAACTGGAGCATTTGGGGTTAGCACACAACATAAAAACACTTTGTGTAACATTACATTAAAAGTTAAACAGATTCACATCAGTATGAAGAGTTATAAAATACTGTGAATTTACTATTGATTGATTTGTTAATTTTTTAGTTGGTTATTAACCTACTTTGTGATGCAAACATGATAAGCTACGTATTGTTTTTATTACCATGCAATCCCATTGGTTATTCTATTTGTCATTGATCTTCCACAGTTTGGGATCCTACAGTGTCGCCTTCCAGGGACCATACAGCATCGCTTTGCACCAGGTTTCTTTCTTCTTTAGGGCTGTTGGCTGCTCCAGGGAGGCATGCCCATCAAAAATTAATGAAAGTTTGGATGATATGTTGATTTATTTTTCCTCCAACTTCAGCAGTTATGAGCTTCTCTTGTGTATGCAGGCAGAACAGCAAAACATGAACATTTACATTCATTTACCTTCAGCCTGACTGGGTGCACAACTCTGCTGTGGAGGTCAGGAGTGATCCAGGATGCAGCTATGGCAGGCTGACAAATAATTCTCTGCAGATAATAAAAACATCAAATCTGATCACGTATTTTATCAGTTTATAGCCAACATGCTCCTTAAATCTGATTTTATGGGAACACGGATACACCTGTAAACATGATTTACCTTCATTTTACAGGGAAACCCTAATGATTAAACAACAATGATGTATTTAATTGTTGTAGCTACTAGGATAAAGCTACATTTGCAGGATAATCAGGAACAGTTTTGTGTCTCAGAAACTGAATAAAGGAAACTACAATCCCGTAATATATTCCTTTTTTTGCCACGATACAGTTTTATTCTAGTGCAAGAGTGAATGTCTCCAACAGTATCTTTCATTCTCTTTATTGCAAATAACATAGCGAACTGATGTAAACTCCAAGATGGGAAATTGCCATTCAAGGGACCAGATACAAGGATTGTAAACGGGTACAATATGGGGAAATAGAAACATTCCTCCTTCCCTATTTTCTTGTAAAAGGGAATAAAAGGTCCAATCAACAACAAACCAGTCTTCCATGTCATCAGCCCCTGGGATCTGGTCACTGTTGAACTCAAAGAGATGCAATGTTTTACCTTTATTTTATTTATCTCTGATGTGTCTAACATTCAAGTCTGTGTGTGTTCTCTGCTAAATTTTTTAGCTGTTTTCACTTGGGAACAATAACGTTAGGAGGAAGTTCAGAAGGTTCAAGTGTTTTTCAGCCAAGTCTGGTTGTTTTAATGTATTTATTAAACATTTTCACTAATTAGTCTAAGATTCAGACTTTAAAAAAAAAAACACATGGTAAGCAGTTTTTTGCAACATTACATCTTCTGTGAGCATCATTAATGTTCCAGTAGTGACTGACTGCATCACATTTCATGCTGTCATTAAGATGAAATAGTCAGGTGGGTTTATGGGTGCAAAATTAGACAGAAAAGCCCAGCTTCACATTTCAACCTGATGTATGAGGTGTGAAACTTGGCATTTTGACTGGAATTTAAAATAGAGCTGAGTGGATGTTAATCATCATCCAGTGTAAAGTTTTGCTTGCCAAAGGCTTTATGTGGGATTGAACATTCTCAATAGTAGGATGTGCCTTAAATGAGGCTTATGCTCACTTTAAAATATCAGTTAATATATGCACATGATCCATAAACACAGTTCAAGTTGTTCTTCTAAAAACACTCAGTTCTAAGGGGGCTGATTTTAACCACAAAGTGTCTGAAATTGCACAACAGAGCCAACTCTTTTCTCAGGTGGTATTAGTGTCAATCCAGCAGGACTGACTCCAAATAAGGATTGAGTTCAGTTGGAATCACATGTATTTTTAAACTAGTCCATCAGTCTACCTTTAGATAGAACAGTGTTGTTATTCCGCTCACGTTTAATTCAAGGATTCATGTCCCACAGGCTTCGTGTTGGACACTTTGTACAGTTTTGGGGGGGTTCTACGGTGGCCGAGAGGTGCAAACCAAATTTACATAATGCAAAACACTTTTACAGCCTCCAAGACAAATTTACAAGCGACAAAACACTTTTACAAGTCCAAAAACACTTTTACAAGTCCGAAAACACTTTTACAAATCCAAATGTAACCGGAAAGGGAATGTCCCAACTCCGGGATTGAACCGGAAGTGATAACGAGGAGTGGCTAATGCACTCTGTCGGTCTGATCTGTGCCATTTAAACACTCTAAAGACCGACCACACGACAAACAAAACCGCATCAATCGGTTCATATGTTCACCACAAAACGGACAAAACATCACCCGCTCGCTCGGTTCACCATCAACAACAACCAAAAGTTGCATTAGCCTCTCCTCGTTGTCACTTCCGGTTCAACCCCGGAGTTGGGACATTCCCTTTCCGGTTACATTTGGATTTGTAAAAGTGTTTTAGGATTTCGACAAAACACTTTTACAAATCCAAATGTAACCAAAAAGGGAATGTCCCAACTCCGGGGTTGAAGCGGAAGTGACGACGAGGAGCGGCTAATGCAACGGACAGCGAGCGGGTGATGTTTTGCCCATTTTGTGGGGAACATATGAACCGATTGACGCGGTTTTGTTTTTCGTGTGGTCGGTCTTTAGAGTGTTTAAATGGCGCAGATCAGACCGACAGAGTGCATTAGCCGCTCCTCGTCATCACTTCCGCTTCAGCCCCGGAGTTGGGACATTCCCTTGCCGGTTACATTTGGATTTGTAAAAGTGTTTTTGGACTTGTAAAAGTGTTTTTGGACTTGTAAAAGTGTTTTGTCGCTTGTAAATTTGTCTTGGAGGTTGTAAAAGTGTTTTGCATTATGTAAATTTGGTTTGCACCTCTCGGCCACCGTAGGGTTCACTGTGTTATTTCGAGCATTTATATGAGCTGCACACATACATCATTCACAAGCAGCAAGATAAAACAAGATATTATGGAAAATTCATGAAACACACACAAATCTTTTATCCACTGAATGGCTAGAACAGTAATGAATAATCAATATTTAAATGTTTAGCACTGGACCAAAAATGCTGCATTAATGCATATCAATTAAAAGGCAAACATGATAAAAAACACTCATTTGTTTATCTCTCAGTGGTGCGCTGGGCTTTTACAATAATTCATGAGGGGCTCTGTCTAATCCATTTTGAGCAAAACACCATATGCCAATGTGTGCACACATATGCGGGGCACCGGGGCCTGCGAGGCCATGTCCAGACTCGATGGATTAGACTTGATTTTTTTTTTTTTCTCCTCTCACATCTCAAGGTCACGGTTGTCGGTGACTCCTCACAGCCTCGCCGTTCCTGCTGCACACTGCGTTCTCAGCGAAGGCCGTGCTGCCTCAGCTTTCTGTCCGGCAATCTGCAAATGCTGCCCTCGCCCTCTCGACCTCCCAGAGCTCAACCTGTCAACCCCCTTCGCCCCTCCAGAAGCCGAGCAGCAGCGTGCGGGGAGAACTCGGAGATGGAGAAGATATCAAAATGGAAGGAAAGGGAAGAAAGATTAAGAATGAAATGAGAGAGGCAGGGCACGAGCTGCGGAGATCATTCCACAAAAGACAGAAAACAATTTAGAGTGGCGAGAATGGAGGGAGAAGCCGAAGCGCGCAAGATTGAAAGGCCTCTTCTTCTAATTTGCACCGTATTCATCACCTCAGAGGGCTCTCATATCGCTTTCCATTCACTTCCTCACCCTTGGCTGCAGGTCAAAGAAAAAGCCAATTTCCCCTCAGCCCGTGTACAAGCTCCTCCATTCCTCATGGATAAACTGTACTTTTGAAATGCGTAGAAGTGAGGGCATTCATCACCAGGCCAGGTCTCCCTTCCTCCTCCTCCTCCTCCTCCTCCTCTGCAGGAAAAGCTTGGAAGAGGCAACCATGTCTGATTAATAACTTTCTCCTTGTGCAGCTAAAGACCGCTCTGCAGGGCCACTGTCAGTCAAGAGGGGCAGTGTTGGGCGTCCTGCCCACCTAATTCGCTTACTGAGCACTGGGCAGAGTGCCCACCTACTGAAGACGCAGAGCAGACTGTCTCAGGCTGTCAGACTTTTATCTTGGAGATCCACCATGCTGGGCCTGCCAATGAAGACTCCAGGAGTCTGTTACCAATCCACTCCTAACACCCGCGCACACATCTTCAGCTGGGAAAAGAGAAGGAATTAGGGCAAATGAAAGTCAACAGAGCCAGGCAACGCAGGGCTGGGTTTTTTAACAGATGTCACTACAGAAGGATATGTGTATAAATGGGTGCTGTATCATCTTATTTTGCTGTTAAAGAAAACCTTTTGTTAAAATATCCCCATGAAGGAGGCAGCCAACATCCTAAAATAAAGCAAAAATAAACACGTGCAAACACACATTCAGCTGCTTTTCCCTCCAATTGCATCAAATTTCCATCTCTCGCTCACTCGCCGAATTCCTCCCTTAAACATCACTTCCACTTCAGAGGAATGGAGAGAAGAGAGAGAGAACGCTGGAAGTAGATGGATGATGATTATTCAGGCACAGTCTCTCTTCTCTTTCTCCTCTCTCCATTGATCCCGTCCCATCAGAGAGGCTATAAATATTAATAAGAGGGCTTTGTTTTAGCAACCTGTGTGAAGATCAGAACGCAGAACAATAGAAGTATCTGGACATGTATTTGTGTGTGTGTGTGTGTGTATGTGTGTGTGTGTGTGTGTGTGTGTGTGTGTGTGTGTGTTCTGGTAATCATCATGTTGTGGGGACACAATTCTGTTTACACAGTCATGGCATGGGGACCAATTCTGGTATGGGGACCAAAAATCAGGTCCCCATAAGGGGAACCATTTAAAATGACTACAGGAGCTATTCTAATGGTGCCTATGGGGTTTTTAGAGTTGGCTCATAGCACAGGTTTTTCAGTGCAAATGTGTGTGTGTGTGAGGTCACTAGCGCCCCCACTGCGGTACTGCACCCTCTGCTCCGCACACACACTCATTCCAAATATGGTTGGGCACGCCCACTTCCTGGTCCTCACGAGGAAGGATTCTCAACAACAACAGATTTTCAGTGTTAAATGTCGATGATGACACAAATGAGAAGATAAAAGATTAATTGCAGCTGCTAAAGGGCTACAAACTTCTACAGAGGAGTAAGAGTGAAACACAAGGTAAGCACATTTGTATGACAAACCAATATAACTACTTTTCTACCCTCCAATTAGGTTAATTAACTCTGGTTGGTTCGCAAAATAGTTCAATAATTATATTTTTGTTCGCTATCCTGCTAATTACCTAGTCTGTATGGCTAACTACCCTCTGACTGTGGGTCTAATGTCTAATTACAGCTTTCCAATTGGCTAGTATTAGTTACAGTTTCATGTAATTTAGTATGAAGGAGTTATTGCAAACTAAGAAGACACTGCTAAATCTCTAGCCTAACTGAATGCTCTTGGAATATATAGGGGGAAAGTGATTCTTCTAAAGTTTAACATTTAGTGTGTAGTTGGTCACATTATTTTCTTTTCTAGGGGCACCATCATTTTTGTCCAGGCCTGTTTCATGAGTTTATTTTTTAAAATAATTCTGTTGAACCACAGTTCAAAAGCAATGTCTGATTTTCATTAGTAAATTTTCATAGAATTTTTATTTATTACTTTTGTCAGATTCAAATTATTTCTGTGACCATTGTGGGTTTTTCTTTCATTAACCGAGAGGTACCAACAATTTTATCCACGTGTACTAAAGTAGCGATAGTCAGAATTTGTACAAAAATATAAAATGATCATTTCTGTCTGTCACTTCCGTTGTGAGCCTTTTATTTTGAAAGTAAACAGGAAGTTAAGTGTCCTGTACCACCGCTAGCTTTGTGACCTCAGCAGTTGCGAGAGTACAGGGAATGGAAATGACGAGGACAGAGCACAACTGGCAGTGAGCTGCTGAAGAGTGATTCGTGAGTGTTCAATCTTTCTGGTAAGTACATCAAATGACATCCAACAGACTTCTATTTGGTTTGAAGAAAGTCAGTTAAAGTTTAAAGGGACGCCACGTAAGACGTGCGTCTGCTGTAGCTGAATAAATGACCTAGCGAATTAGCTAAAACAAGCTAGTAAGCTCGGTAATTTAGCAGGCATGCAAGTTTTCTCTCATAGTGATGGTTAATTTATATGAAAGAAGCTTTGTAAAGCGAAGATGCTGAGAGAGTAGATTAGGCTGTGGTCCATGTCAGGAGCGGCTCTGTCCGTGTAGTTAGAAAAATGTGGAGGTGCACGTCGCGGACATTTTCCGCGTGAGAAGGGGTGCTCCAGAAGGCGTAGCTGCTTAAATGAGCAACAGGCTTTACACTGCCTTTTAAATTTAATTTGGCTTTTATGACAACAATTTACAAAAAAAACTCATGTCAAAGTGAAGCTGAATTTTTACAAGTTAATTAATTAGCTGAAAGTATAAAATTGAAAAAAGTGATTAAGCAGTATTTACTCACTTTAAAGTGACTCACCTATTTCAACACAGGTGCATTCAGTTGACATTAAAAGTCATACAGTTTTTGAAGGTCAGTGAATGAGTGTCAGTGACTGTAGTATAAAGACCTGTATCTGGAAGGTGCAGTCACTTGTGAATCAATGCTTCTGGATAGAACTACACTATGAAAACAGAAGAACCTTCTAAGAAAATCAGTGAAAAGGTAAAAGGAGATTTTAGACTATATGGCAAACAATGAGTTGCTACAATCAAGGCTAAAATTGTGCCAGACACTTACATGAGAAACACAATTTCTGTAGTTTGTTTGCCAACTAAATCTAGAAAGATAGTGATCATGATCATTTAAGAGGAGTCATGTTAAGACAGGAGGTGAACGATATGGACAGAATAAATCTAGAGAACAGGAATAAAAACAAGTGTCAGCTCCTTCGAGTGTGTATTTCAATTTTGCAACACAACATCAGATTCCCCTTTTTTGTTTTACATTTGAGTGTCCTCTGTTATCTGAAGGATTATCTGGACATGAGAGTTTGGAAAAACATTATACAGCTAATACTTTCAAAGACTTCAAACTCAAACTGAATCAAGTGCAAACTGTTTTTAAAAAAATTCCTACAGGTTGAGATGCCACCACGGGTGAGCCCCCTTAAGGATGCCATTCAGCATGTTGTTTCAAAGACTGATAAAACATACAAATTAGAGGTGAAGTACATCAATGCAGTTAAAGGTAAGTTGGTGTTTGATGTAATTTATCAGTTCATAATTACTAACATATACCACCACAATGTCATTACCATCTGTTGTAAAACTTAAGGGTGCTTTGAATAGGCAACAGATTACAGCTTCTCAAATCAAACATTTTTAAGGTCAATTTTTGTGTAATTTTCATCATGTATTTGCAAAAAAAATGTTTTTGTAGAACATACTACCAAAGAATATTTGGTGATGGTAGAATAGAAAGATTTCCATTTTTGATTCAAAATCTTTTTTGTTGACTTTTACAGGACGTGGTTTGTTTGCAGCGAGTTCGATATGTAAAGGAGAATTTGTAGTTGAATATAGAGGAGATTTGATAAATGATGCAGAATCCCAGAGAAGAAGATCGCTTTACCACCCATCATGTGTTGCTTTTATGTTTGCATTCAAGTGGAGAGGAAAAATGTGGTGGTAAGACTTCGTTACACCTCAGCTATGTTCATTACATTAAACTATACTATACAATACTTCATTATACTAAACTAATTGAGGCTCTGAATTGTGCTGATACATTGTGATATTTGTTTCTCTCTTTCTTGTGTATTCATCATTTTAAGTATTGATGCCTCGAGAGATGATGGATCATTTGGGCGGCTCGTTAATGATGACCACAGGCATCCAAACTGTAAGATGAAAAGAATTGATGTGAATGGAATCCCACACCTTTGCTTGTTTGCCCTGAACGACATTAAAGAAGGACAAGAAATTACCTATGACTATGGAGGTGAAGACTGCCCATGGAGAACACAGGTATGTCTGTAAGCAACAGTGTAAAAAATGACTAATAGTTTTAAATGTGTCAAATAATTTTGTGGTCGAACAGATCAGTACCTGACCCTATAAGAAACATTAATCTAATTACCTCGCCTCCACCAGTGTTATGTAAACAGAAAAAGAATATGTATAAATACAGTTGTGTCAAGGCTGAGGTTCTGCATCCAAAGTGCAGACACGGAGAGTAGGTGGAGTGTTCAAAAAGAGCCTGGCATTTATTGACAGCAGTGATTATGGGCAAGTGAGCCGATCCCTGCAGCTGTCTCCCTGCAATCAGCTGGCTGCACACAGGGTAGAGCAGACAGGAGAGACAGACAGATGGATGCAGGAAGATGCAGGAGGATGGAAAAACGGGGGAGAAATCAGGGGCGGCAACAGGGTTCCTGACAAGTTGTTAAAATAAAGTAAAAATGAAAGTGCTTCAAAAAACAATTTATCAGTGAAGTGGTGTCAGAACTATTGTAGCATGACTTAGAATTGTAACCTAAAATTAACCAGTGTAAAATGTACTGGAAATAGCATCATACATGGAAATATAATTACATGTATCAAAAATCTGTAGCCTTATGCGGCCGCACCACATAATTGTAACAACTACACTATGTGATAAAAACTGAGAGGTCTTTTATGAGTAAAAATTACTGTTTCTTTTGCAGGTATTCCCTTAGGATGTGAACTTTGGGATGCCTGTCTTCTGAAAGGGTTTCTTAACAAATTTGCAGCTGTGGGAAAGGGTCTCTGGATTCTGTCTTTGTTGCTCTGTAATGTTCTGCTCCGCAGTACACTACATCAGCAAGATAAATGACAATATTCCAAAACACACATCAGACAGATCTTGGCTGAAGTGGAAGAAATGTTTTAAAAATTACTTTGAATATTTTTCCCTGCAGCCTGATTTACACTGGTATGCCTTAGTTTTTGAGATTTTGTCTTTTCCCACAGTTTGCATGTTTTGCAGTATTATCATCAAACTGACTATTTGTTTCCTCCAGTTTGATATTCTCAAACATTGTCAATATGAAACTTTTGTTTTCAGATGACCACCAGTACAGCGAACGCCAGGTCAGCAGATGAACCACATCCCTCTCCACAATCAGATGCTGAGGAAGATGATCTACCTGGTCCCAGCAGCACTCTTCAAAAGGTACATTGATGCTCATCTCTTCAGATTTAATTCTACAGTCTCTCTTTGTCATGTTGTTGTAATTATGTTTTTCCAAACAACTTAAAAGAGGAAGAAAGTATATTTGGATGTTAATCTACACTAAATGATTTAACTACAAGAGTTTAATGTAATGCATGTCGAAGGTTAGTGATAGTGGAATGTTGAGGGCAAATTTCAGCCTTCAGAGAGATTTTGTTAGTACTTAATTCCTAATCTATTGTGAACACTCACGACGTCCCCACAACACATATTTGGTCAGTGTCTCTTCTGAAAGTGTGTGAAAACATTGACAGAACTTGTCCAACCAAAGAACTGTAGCATTGTGTGTTAGAGGTCCCCACAACATGTGTTTCATTCATTGTTTGTGAAATCAGACAGATCTTGTCTGAAGTGGAAGAAATGTTTTAAAAAACGACTTTCAATGTTTTTCTCTGCAGTCTGGTTTACATTGGTATGCCTTAATTTTCGACATTTTGTCTTTTTACACAGTTTGCATGTTTTGCAGTATTGTCATTAAACTGACTATTTGTTTCCTCCAGTTTGATATTCTCAAACATTGTCAATATGAAACTTGTGTTTTCAGATGACCACCAGTACAGCGAACGCCAGGTCAGCAGATGAACCACATCCCTCTCCACAATCAGATGCTGAGGAAGATGATCTACCTGGTCCCAGCAGCACTCTTCAAAAGGTACATTGATGCTCATCTCTTCAGATTTAATTCTACAGTCTGTACTTCAGATTTAATTCTACAGTCTCTCTTTGTCATGTTGTTGTAATTATGTTTTTCCAAACAACTTAAATGAGGAAGAAAGTATATTTGGATGTTAATCTACACTAAATGATTTAACTACAAGAGTTTAATGTAATGCATGTCGAAGGTTAGTGATAGTGGAATGTTGAGGGCAAATTTCAGCCTTCAGAGAGATTTTGTTAGTAGTTAATTCCTACTCTATTGTGAACACTCACGACGTTCCCACAACACATATTTGGTCAGTGTCTGTTTTGAAAGTGTGTGAAAACATTGACAGAATTTGTCCAACCAAAGACCTGTAGCATTGTGTGTTAGAGGTCCCCACAACATGTGTTTCATTCATTGTTTGTGAAATCAGACAGATCTTGTCTGAAGTGGAAGAAATTTAAAAAAAAAAAACGACTTTCAATGTTTTTCTCTGCAGTCTGGTTTACATTGGTATGCCTTAATTTTCGACATTTTGTCTTTTTACACAGTTTGCATGTTTTACAGTATTGTCATTAAACTGACTTTGTTTCCTCCAGTTTGATATTCTCAAACATTGTCAATATGAAACTTGTGTTTTCAGACGACCACCAGTACAGCGAACGCCAGGTCAGCAGATGAACCACATCCCTCTCCACAATCAGATGCTGAGGAAGATGATCTACCTGGTCCCAGCAGCACTCTTCAAAAGGTACATTGATGCTCATCTCTTCAGATTTAATTCTACAGTCTCTACTTCAGATTTAATTCTACAGTCTCTCTTTGTCATGTTGTTGTAATTATGTTTTTCCAAACAACTTAAAAGAGGAAGAAAGTATATTTGGATGTTAATCTACACTAAATGATTTAACTACAAGAGTTTAATGTAATGCATGTCGAAGGTTAGTGATAGTGGAATGTTGAGGGCAAATTTCAGCCTTCAGAGAGATTTTGTTAGTAGTTAATTCCTACTCTATTGTGAACACTCACGACGTCCCCACAACACATATTTGGTCAGTGTCTCTTCTGAAAGTGTGTGAAAACATTGACAGAATTTGTCCAACCAAAGACCTGTAGCATTGTGTGTTAGAGGTCCCCACAACATGTGTTTCATTCATTGTTTGTGAAATCAGACAGATCTTGTCTGAAGTGGAAGAAATGTTTTAAAAAACGACTTTCAATGTTTTTCTCTGCAGTCTGGTTTACATTGGTATGCCTTAATTTTTGACATTTTGTCTTTTTACACAGTTTGCATGTTTTGCAGTATTGTCATTAAACTGACTCTTTGTTTTCTCCAGTTTGATATTCTCAAACATTGTCAATATGAAACTTTTGTTTTCAGATGACCACCAGTACAGCGAACGCCAGGTTCAGCAGATGAACCACATCCCTCTCCACAATCAGATGCTGAGGAAGATGATCTACCTGGTCCCAGCAGCACTCTTCAAAAGGTACATTGATGCTCATCTCTTCAGATTAAATTCTACACTCTGTCTTTGTCATGTTGTTGTAATTATGTTTTTCCAAACAACTTAAATGAGGAAGAAAGTATATTTGGATGTTAATCTACACTAAATGATTTAACTACAAGAGTTTAATGTAATGCATGTCGAAGGTTAGTGATAGTGGAATGTTGAGGGCAAATTTCAGGCATCAGAGAGATTTTGTTATTAGTTAATTCCTACTCTATTGTGGACTCTCACGACGTCCCCACAACACATATTCGGTCAGTGTCTGGTCTGAAAGTGTGTGAAAACTTTCACAAAACTGGTCCCCATAAGAATTTCTAACCATGTGTGTATGACGTCCTCACAAAGCTTATTTTATTCAAGGTGTGTGAACCAGATAGAAGCTTGCTGAGCAGGAGTAGTGCTGATTAGTTCACCAAGAGTTTAATGTAATGCATGTCGAAGGTTAGTGGTAGTGGAATGTTGACGGCAAATTTCAGCCATCAGAGAGATTTTGTTAGTACTTAATTCCTAATCTATTGTGAACACTCACGACGTCCCCACAACACATATTTGGTCAGTGTCTCTTCTGAAAGTGTGTGAAAACATTGACAGAACTTGTCCAACCAAAGACCTGTAGCATTGTGTGTTAGAGGTCCCCACAACATGTGTTTCATTCATTGTTTGTGAAATCAGACAGATCTTGTCTGAAGTGGAAGAAATGTTTTAAAAAACGACTTTCAATGTTTTTCTCTGCAGTCTGGTTTACATTGGTATGCCTTAATTTTTGACATTTTGTCTTTTTACACAGTTTGCATGTTTTGCAGTATTGTCATTAAACTGACTCTTTGTTTTCTCCAGTTTGATATTCTCAAACATTGTCAATATGAAACTTTTGTTTTCAGATGACCACCAGTACAGCGAACGCCAGGTCAGCAGATGAACCACATCCCTCTCCACAATCAGATGCTGAGGAAGATGATCTACCTGGTCCCAGCAGCACTCTTCAAAAGGTACATTGATGCTCATCTCTTCAGATTAAATTCTACAGTCTCTACTTCAGATTTAATTCTACAGTCTCTCTTTGTCATGTTGTTGTAATTATGTTTTTCCAAACAACTTAAATGAGGAAGAAAGTATATTTGGATGTTAATCTACACTAAATGATTTAACTACAAGAGTTTAATGTAATGCATGTCGAAGGTTAGTGATAGTGGAATGTTGAGGGCAAATTTCAGGCATCAGAGAGATTTTGTTATTAGTTAATTCCTACTCTATTGTGGACTCTCACGACGTCCCCACAACACATATTCGGTCAGTGTCTGGTCTGAAAGTGTGTGAAAACTTTCACAAAACTGGTCCCCATAAGAATTTCTAACCATGTGTGTATGACGTCCTCACAAAGCTTATTTTATTCAAGGTGTGTGAACCAGATAGAAGCTTGCTGAGCAGGAGTAGTGCTGATTAGTTCACCAAGAGTTTAATGTAATGCATGTCGAAGGTTAGTGGTAGTGGAATGTTGACGGCAAATTTCAGCCATCAGAGAGATTTTGTTAGTACTTAATTCCTAATCTATTGTGAACACTCACGACGTCCCCACAACACATATTTGGTCAGTGTCTCTTCTGAAAGTGTGTGAAAACATTGACAGAACTTGTCCAACCAAAGACCTGTAGCATTGTGTGTTAGAGGTCCCCACAACATGTGTTTCATTCATTGTTTGTGAAATCAGACAGATCTTGTCTGAAGTGGAAGAAATGTTTTAAAAAACGACTTTCAATGTTTTTCTCTGCAGTCTGGTTTACATTGGTATGCCTTAATTTTCGACATTTTGTCTTTTTACACAGTTTGCATGTTTTGCAGTATTGTCATTAAACTGACTCTTTGTTTTCTCCAGTTTGATATTCTCAAACATTGTCAATATGAAACTTTTGTTTTCAGATGACCACCAGTACAGCGAACGCCAGGTCAGCAGATGAACCACATCCCTCTCCACAATCAGATGCTGAGGAAGATGATCTACCTGGTCCCAGCAGCACTCTTCAAAAGGTACATTGATGCTCATCTCTTCAGATTTAATTCTACACTCTGTCTTTGTCATGTTTTGTTCATGTGTGTTGTTCTTTTTACCTCAGCCATTTAAGAGGAGTGAGGAAGTTCATTTTGAACTTCATATAGTTCAAAGTAGTACACTAAAGAATACTACCAAAGGGAACATTTTACAGTGATTTTGAACATTTTTTCCTTTCTCTTCAGGTATTTTTGTTCAGTTGCAAAAAAATTAATGTACAGTGTTCACAGTGTTTGTTTTTTTTTTTATAGATTGTGACTGACGTCCAAACCCAAGGTCAGTTTTTCCCACTGAGACGGACCAAAAGTATCATAGTAAGTGATTGGTTGTGTGGCAACCAGCAATAAAAATCTTGTAATCAAGTATTTGTTGTCACGGTCAAGAATCATCTGCATCATTTTCAAATTTTCGTAAATGATAGTTCATGTGTTATATAAAATGTTGGAGAACTGTAAAAAATGTGTATCACTTTTTGTTTGAGTCCTACTTATTTAAGCTGTTAAAAACGCAAACAATTTCTCGCAATGTTGGCAATGAACTGATGCAAACTATAACTTCAATAAATCGAATCGTTTACTGATTAACAAAATGGGTGGCAGTTTATCTCTTTCAGTTTATTGATATGCTGATAAAATTGAACAGCTCTACATATTTCTCATTACTTTATATATTCCTTTTTTTTAGATGAAATACACAAATCTTGAGGAACCTGGTCAACTCTATGATTCTTCATCAGGGAGTGGAGAGGAATACATTCCAGATACCACTTCTGAAAGCGACGGCAACAGTGATGCCAGCCTTTGTCTAAATCCAAGACAAAAACAGCAGTCTCTTGATCATCCGATGGATATCTCTGGCCCTTTGAGTCCCACTGTCTGCGACTCCACCACATCAGATAAAATGACTTTTGACAATGACAGGCATGGTGTTGCATCTGAACTCACTGAAGTATATGAAGAACCTTGTTCAAGTCAGAGCCAAAATAGCAGCGTAGTTGTTAATGCATGTAAAAAAAAAGATGGGAAAAGAGTGTACGACAAGAGACATTATTGCTGTACTGCTGTAAGCCTTATGCTAAGATAGCAAGGCATCTCGAACGTGCACACAAAGACAAATCTGATGTAGCTAAGGCTCTAAGTTTCCCAAAGGGGTCCAAGAAGAGACATGCACTGTTAGATTATATCCGCAACAAGGGAAACTTTGCTCACAATGCTTCTGTTATGGAGTCAGGAAAGGGAGAACTGGTGCCGTTTAGAAGACCCACTAAAGAAGCACAGGGAAATGACTTCATGCACTGTGCATATTGTCAAGGACTTTACAAGCGAAAGGTCCTCTGGCAACATATGAACACTTGTAAAGTTAAACCTGGATCAGTCGTCCCTACACCAGGAAAGAACCGAGTTCAGTCCATGTGTGCATACACAATGCCTGTGCCGCCAAACATTACTAAGAAGCTGTGGGGAGTAATCAGTGCCATGAATCCTGACTTAGTCACAAATATAGTAAAAAATGACCAAGTCATTATTGATATTGGGCAGCACCTGTTAAACAAAGGAGGGCTGTCAGCCAAGAATCAACAGTGTGTGCGAGAAAAGATGCGAGAAATGGGAAGGCTGGTTGAAAATGCCAGGAGATGCACCAGCTTAAAAAAAATGGAAGACTTCATAAATCCAAAGAAGTACATGGAGACTGTCAAAGCTGTTAAGGTTACATGTGGGTATGACAGTGAAACAAATAAGTTCTTAATTCCATCACTAGCAAACAAACTTGGGAATGCCCTGGTTAAAGTAAGTAAATTCTTAAAAGCTCAGGGTTTAATTACAAACAATGAAGAGCTTGTGAGGAATGCCACTGATTTTCAAGCTGTACATCAGGAAAAGTGGAATGCCATGATTTCGGCTTACAGCATTGAGGAACATCAGGGAGGCCAAGTGGAACATGCCCACTTCTCCTGCCCTTTACCGAAGATGTCCAAAAACTGCATTCATATCTCAATCAAGTGCATGATAACGTGTACAACTCACTCTCTGAAAGTCCTTCCACTAAAGCCTGGAAGGAGCTGGCTAAGGTGTGCCTGGCGGACATCATCCTCTTTAACCGGCGCAGAGAAGGGAGAGGTGGCAAAACATGACTTTAGCTACATTTTCATCACGGGACACTTCTGATCCACATGAGGATGTGGACTGGGGCACTCTCTGCAAGTAGAAAAAAAACTCTGCAGACACTTCTCACAGGATTGTCACTAGGGGAAAACGTGGTCGCCCCAGTTCCAATTCTTCTGACTCCAAAAATGTTGAGTGCATTAGATCTCCTCGTTAAGCAGAGAGAGGCTTGTGGGGTTCTAAAAGACAATTATTATGTGTTTGCAAGACCAGGAGCCATGTCACATTTTCGAGGGTTCAGACTGCCCTTCGTAATTTTGCCAAGGAATGTGGTGCAAGTGGCCAAGTTACTGACATCTACCAGGACTACGAAAGCATGCTGCAACCCTTTCACAGTGCTGAACAAGACAGACACCCGAGATGGACCAGCTGGCCAACTTTCTTGGACATGACATAAAGAATTCATCGTGCGTTCTTCTCGACATCGCTTCCTGAGAAGGACTTTGCAGCTTGCCAAGATCAGCAAAGTTCTAATGGCCCTTGAACAAGGAAGACTGGCTGAGTTTCATGGAAAGAACTTGGATGAGATTGGAATAGATCCAGGATGGTGTGTTATTATTATTTGACTTTTTTGTTTTCTGGTTTAGGCATCTATTCCTTTCTGTTTATTATATTAATGATAATCTGATTTTTGTATAACTTCCACAGAAATTGTTCTAGACTGTGATGAAGACAGGTGCACACAGGAGGGAAGCTGTTCATCTGGCTGAAGATGGTATGTTTTATCAGCAAGTTCCTGTCAAAATACTACAGTTAGCTTCTCTTCCAATAAATGTACTTTCTTACTTAATACCTTTCCTTACTTCAAAATAATGAATGGTATGCATAGTCAAACAGAATTATATCTCAGGGAATACCTCCATGACAATCTTTCTTTGGAAAGTGGACCTTTTTCTTGTCAAATATTTCAAACCTAATGCCTGCTCAGGTAAAGTAAACCTTATTGGATTTGTTGGGCAATTTGTTTTTTGTGATTGTACATTGGTCATCAGCAATATGGAAAAGTCAGAGCGAATAAGCATAAAAATACTCCATCAGTTTAATAAAATGGTGGTCTTGGAATGTTGAACCTCAATTTTACACTTTAAATGGTTTACTACTGGATTTTTTGTGCACTACTTGTAATTATAAATCATTAGTGCAACAAATGACACCCTCGATAACACATTGTCAGTATTCTATAGTACATGTAAAACTTTAGACTGTACCTTTCTACAAATGTTGAATTTTGATTGTATTTCATAGAACCAGCAGACGAGACACTTCCTCCCACTGAGAGAAATGAAATGCCACCACCACCCAAGAGATTCAAGCCCCTACCATCAGATGATAATGTAGCATCAGGGGTCACCTCTTCCTCCAAAGGTGAACTTTTCACACATTTTTCTTTGATATGATTATGTATGGTGTATGCTGAAAATGTACTGTCAGTGTATGAAATAATCTAGAAATGACCAAATGTTTTAACAGTATACCAGCCACATGCGAACACATAAAGAAATTTGACTTACCTTTGAATCACTCACACCTTACATCTGATTAGGGCTGCAACTAATGATGAGTCGATTCATTGTCTAAGCACGATATGTCATTTCAAGTGGAAGTGAATGCGCAATGCCACAGAAATCACTATTCGGGTGGAGCGCTTAACACTGACAGACATCCGCACTGCATCATACATATGTATGCACGATGCAGCGTGGACATCCACGCTGTATCATCCACTGTCGTAAACGCGGATGTGCGCACTGTATCATGCATGTATAATATATGCATATATTATTCATGCATGATACAGCGCAGGTGTTCGTCCGTGTTCAGTGCTCTGCCCGGACGGGGATTTCTGTTGAATTGCGCGCTTACTTCCACTTTTGATGATGTATCATGCTCAGACGATTCATTTCTAGTTGCAGTCCTATATGTGTTGGTAATTTTGTCAGAAAAAATTAGACATTTTGCTTTCCTTCTTAAATTCATCAGATGCCCTCCTTTATCAACAACTGTCAAGTTTTTTTTTAAACCTCGTCCTTAGATGGATTCACTAAATACTAGTTTGTTTCATTGCTCTCTTTCTGAAATGTTTCCTTCAATAACTTTGCTGCCTCCAGCGGCTCTAAATTATTGTGTTCTGTGTACACATAAATATTAAGATCACTGGTATTTGTTGATAAGGATACTTAATTGTTGCTAGAGTCTACTAGGTGCTTGAAATTGGACTAAAAAGTTCACAGTGGCTGGAGCACTATAGTATGTGGATAGATGCCAAGTAATAACATGTAGGAGCACTCATATTGACGAAACAAATTAATTTCAAGTAGCTTGAATATTAGTTTAAATAATTGATAAAACTGATAAAGCTTCATTTCCATATACCTTTTTTTACTCTTTTCTACTTCTGGTCACACACCTGTCCAAGTGAACTGCAGCTGCCTAACAGCATCTATCACGGGTTGCATGTGAGGTTTTGAAAGATGTCAATGAATTGTAGTGCCTATCAGTATACAGGTGTTTTAAAAAAAATTAAGCATAATGAAGCATTTGGCCAGTGCCCATCAGTACACAGTTGTTTAAAAAAATTAAGCAATTAGCCTGTGCTCACTTTAAGGAATCTATATCAGACAACCTCCAGGAAAAGACAGGTGACAAAATGTATATATTTTCTAATCGAAATATTTTGGATATATCAAGTCACGGTCAATCATTATATATACATTGATACAATAGATCAATGTAAAACCATAATGGGAAATTTGAGACAATTGTTTGTCAGCATTCATAATTGATTAATACCATTCTATAATGAGGAAGGGGTGGGGAGGTGTGAGCAAATTTCTTGATGTCACAGTGCTATGTACAACCAAATGAACAGATTTCATTTGCATTGTTTTATGGTTTTAGTGTTATACAGTTACAAATCTGTTTTTCTGACCTCTTGAAGGTAAATCTACTCGAACGAAGAAAACACCCTGGCAACAAACAGAGGTGCAAGCAGTGGAAAGACACATGAAACGATTCATTACCTCTTTTACTGTACCGACAAAGAGTGACTGCGAGAAATGTTTACATGCTGAACCAGAAGCGCTTCAGAAAAGAGACTGGAAGAACCTGAAATTTTACATCTATAACCGCATTACAGCCTACAAAAAGTCAGTGCAACATAAATAATGTAGTGATTAGAGTTTCCTGCTGAGCAGTTTTTGTTTACAGTTATGTCTCAGTCAAATACACTAGTCTACTGAACATGCTGAACATGTTTCTTGTCTTTTTCAGACATACTTGAACATTGTACACCGCACTTTATTTTCTCCTAAGTGACAATTATGGCCAAAATGGCCAGTTTTTTTTTTGTGAAAGTTGTATTTATGTTTATGTGAGGAATTCATTTTGTAAACCTCAGACAAAAGTGAGTTTGATTTTTTTGAGGTCCATTTCATTTATTTTTTTGAGTTTTTGAAGTTGAACACAAAGTTCAATTCTGCATTGCATTCCTGAAATGTGGGTTTAATGTCTTCAGATTCATCACTCAATAGTGGTGTATTTTAGTGGTAATATTAGGTGCCAGCTGATTGAGTAGTATTTAGCTGAAGCTGGGTGGTAAACTGGTTAAAAATATTAACTATATTTGGCTTTGTGAAAGTTAAAGAAGGAATATTTCTTAAGAACAGGGACTTGAACAACCAAAAATGTTACATCTGTAACCGCATTACAGCCTACAAAAAATCAATGCAACATAAATAATTTAGTGATTAGATTTTCCTGTTGGACAGTTTTTGTTTACAGTCATGTCTCAGCAAAATACACTAGTCTAGTGAACATGTTGAACATGTTTCTTGTCTTTTTCAGACATACTTGAACATTGTACACCGCACTTTATTTTCTCCTAAGTGACAATTATGGCCAAAATGACCAGACTTTTTTTGTGAAAGTCGTATTTATGTTTCATGTGAGGAATTCCTTTGGAAACCTCAGGTAAAAACGAGTTTGATTGTTTTGAAGTTCATTCAACTCATTTTTTGAGTTCGTGAAATTGAACACAATAAAGTTTAATTCTGCATTGCATTCCTGAAATGTGGATTTAATGGCTTCAGATTCATTACTTAGTAGTGGTGTATTTTAGTGGTAATATTAGGTGCCAGCTGATTGAGTAGTATTTATAGCTGATGCTGGGTGGTAAACTGGTTAAAAATATTAACTATATTTGACTGTGTGAAAGTTAAAGAAGGAATAGCTCTAAAAATGAAAAATTGAGGGGTTAAAAAGTGTTAATAAATACTAAGCTAAACTATTTTTAAAAAAAATTTAACTGTTACTGATGTACTAATACATGTCTTTGATTCTGCTTTGTTGTAGATTAACCATTTTTTAACAAATACAGTAATCTGAGGAATTGCATGACGTAGATGCATGTCATTATACAATATACATATTGTGGTTGCAAGGTCCCCACTAATCAAAGTGGACGTTGTGTGAATTATGCAAATAATATTCAAATGATGTCCCCATCAGCCATGTTTATCTGTTTTTTCTTAAGTCCCCATGTCACATGGAGAAAACACTGCTTCATCAATCCAGGTCCTTTAAGCTGTGTATAGGCTAACAAAGCTCTGGTTAGGATACTTGATTTTTTTCAGACTTCTAGGACCTTTGGAAAGGGTGGTCCCCACAGGTGATGATCAGAAAGTCGGTCCCCATCTCCGATGGAAACCCGTATGTGTGTGTGTGTGTGTGTGTGTGTGTGTGCGCGTGTGTGTGTGCGTGTGTGTGTGTGTGTGTGTGTGTGTGTGTGTGTGTGTGTGTGTGTGTGTGTGTGTGTGTGTGTGTGCACTCAGACAGGCAGTCAACCTGCAGAGAGTCCTTGGGGGAGGGGAGCCTGAGGGGAGCCCAGCCCTCAGCCCACCGCCTCAGGCTCACTGTGTTCAAGTCAAGGTCAGCTCAAGGGGAGCTGCTAATGTGGGAGACCTGAGCCCTGTTCAGCATCAGCCGCTCACAGGCAAACATGCATTATAGTGTGTAGCACAGAGACACAAAACATTCATGTACTCTGTCGGGTTTTTTTTAGGTATTTTTGCACAGAATTAGTAGAAAAGCATTCGCAACACAAGAAGTAAAAGAGAAATTATACTTTTCTGAATCTGTTCACTTAAATCACAAAATATATCCAGCCATGTCAAGGGTTTTTGTTTTAAATCAACCTTTTAACTTTGTTAATGTGTCCAGATGTTGTTTTGATATTCTAGAAGACATATCATGGCTGATCATTTCAACCTTGAAACAAATGACAGTCTCAAAAACACAGATTCAGACTTTCAGGGTTGTGTATGTAAACATAAAAAAATAGTCCTGTTAATATGCTGAGATGCTTTCTTATTAATTAGTCATAAATTAATTCATAATTAATTTCACCAATTTGTTGTCTTTTAGGGTGTGGTTTCCTGGATTTTTTGCGTATGCAGGGTGGAGATTTCTGTATCATTATTCTACTTTAGAACCACTTTCTGGCTCAAACATGTGAGACGGAATTAGTTGTGGGTGAGCTGGTGTACTTGAGCTGCAATGATTGGGGAGGGGTGGGTGTAGATCGAGGCAAGGGCTTCATAGATCTGCATATTTTTGAAGAAGAAATGATGAAAAGTAGGAAGGGATTATTTACGTGTAAAAACACTCAAAAAAACTTCTAAATATGTAATTTCAATACACAAAGATGAGTTTTTAGGGGCTAAATAAACAACTGGAGAAGGACTTTAAGTAAACCTTAAGGAAATAAGCTTTTCAGCTTTCTAATGGAGAAAAACGGATTAACACCACTCTAATGTGTGTCCAACATTAGGATACAGTCAGCAGCTGTTTAGCTTCGCTTGAGACTGGAAACAGATGGAAACAGCCAGACTGGCTCTATCTAGTGCTAAAAGTCACCAAATAGTACACTGGATATTGTTTGGGTTCCTTCCAAAAACTGAACTGGTAAACATTAACAATTTGTAAGACTATTTCTTGACCAGACCAACTGGTCTGGTCAAGAAATAGGCAACAAGCAGAGACACCAGGAAGTTATTGCTCACTTCTTGGCACATGCCCTTACATTAAAATGGTAATTAATGTTTTTACACTTAGTTTTTTGTATGGTTTAAGCAAATATGATGCATTAAGAAGAGCTTTAGAGGGGCTGGGGTAGATTTTGTAATAGAGTCAGGCAGGCAGTTTTCAGGTTTTCTAGCAAATAAATATGAGCTCCACACCAGAAAATTTTATTTTCTTTACTGCCCTTCAGTTTAATTCCTGCAGTAGCATATTCTCTAATAGACTGTATATGTTAAGATACTTTTTTTTAATTATTTAGTCATCAATGACTTCATATTTGTGTCATTTCACGCAATTGTTGTGTTTTATGGTGTTACCTCTTGGGTTATTGTACATTTATATGAATCACAATTTTAGTGTAGTGTTTCTTTTGTTGGTGACTGAATAAACACAAGGGACAATAATAGAAATAAAATCAGGATTCCATCGTTCAATCCCGATATACTGTGACTTTATTTATATTATCCACTGTTGCCAAATAAAATTAAAGCACGACTTTTGGGGCTGCATAAATCTCAGAAACAGAAACCTCACTTCCCATAAAATCAGAACTTAATGGTTAGGGTTTTACTGGCAGTAAGTGAGATAATATGTTTTTATTTGCTTTAGGTGAACTGACCCTTTAACTCAATTATGGAGAAAACATAAAGATATGAAATAGGTCAAATATGAGCCTAAGTGGATTTGATCCTCCCTCCCTCCCGGCGTCATTTAGTGTCTTAGAACAATATATGTTTGTGTGTTATGTGACCTCCATTTTCTCATCCTGACCCGGCTGAGCGTGCAGAGGTCAGGGAGCCCCTCCACTTGGTTAAACGTTTTAATGTTGTACCTGACATCATTGTGTTCACAGACCGGCGTCTTCCCTCTGATGGCGGGGACAGTGATGGAGGGTCCGGCACGCTGAGGTTACAAAGAAAAAAAAATTCCACAAAATGAAACCGAGACAATGGTTTGACCCAGAAGACGGGGGAGAAAAAGAGCCGGAGCGAGAGCTGGTGGCAGAAGAGATCCCTCTGGTTAATGGGGCTTTATGATTTACAGCAGATGTTGGCCAACTCCTTTTCAATCTAGAAACAATACGTGTGACATGGGGCTCATTTCTAGATGGGAACGAATCGATGATACACAAAGCTGTGGGTTTTTATGACAGATGCAGGTCATCCGAGCCGATCCATGGCAAAAGTGTGGTGGCAAGCTGAGATAGATGAAGCCACAGTTTGAGTCTCTCATGTATTACCTTTACAGTGAAGTCACACAGCTAAGTACAGGGACTTACTTCAGTGAAACGTCAAACCCTCTTTCTTTCTTTTTGAGAAAAACTTGAAAAGATTTGAAAGAAACAGAGCAAAGCATCATATTTTCTGAAATTTATACCCACTGATCTCTGAAAATCCCAGAACGTCGTTTAGAAAAACTTTTTTTCCCGAGAGTATTTCGAGAATTTTTAAAGACTCTTCAAACAACTGGATGAAAAAATGATTTTTAACTCTCAAGCAATGACTAAAATGACTGTGTCCTTTACTTGTGTCCTTGAAAACAAGCAAAATACTTACTTTGAATGAAAATGCAAAATATTGGAACATAGTCAATGTATAGTGCTGTGAAAAAGCCTTTAAACCCCCAATTTCTTCTACGGTGCCAGATTTTCAAACTAAATTTAAAGGCCTCCTTAGTAAATACAAAATTTAAGCTGTAATTGACCACTTAAACAAAAATGTTATGACTTGACTAATGTATGATATAATGTACAAGTACACTAAGTTCACAGACTTATAATCCAACTTTGCCCTTTAGTTTTTTCCTGCCAGAGAGAAGCAAGAAGATGCAGAAATCAACTTGCCCTGAAGCGGAATAGCATCCCAGCATTATACTGCCGCCTCCATTGTAGCACATATATCACGTAGGTCCATACAAATGTCTTCCAGACACTTTAACTTTCCACTCATCAGTTCATTGAAAATTCTCTTTGAGGGTCATCTAAGGTGTTTTGTGGCATAAACTCAGACGAGGCTCAGTATTAATCTGGGTCAGCAGGGGTTTTCACCTCCCCATTCTCCCACAGATGTCATTTTTTGTCTGTTTCACCAAGTTCAGTCATGAACACTGGCCTTCAATGAGGTGACAGAGGTCTACAATGTTTTCCTTGGATCTTTTGAGACTTCCTCGAGGCATCATTGTGCTCTTGGAGGAATTTTCAAAGATTGGACACTTCTGAAAAGGTTCACTATTGTTTCAGTTTTCTGCATTTGTGGATAACTTCTCTGACTGTGGATCTGCATCACTGGCTCCTCAAAATGTAACCATCTTATATGACGAGAATGCTTTTTCAATTACGTTTTGAGCCAAACATATAGTTTTGTTGTTGAGTTACAGACGTATTTCAAATAGAAATATCTTTGACATTTTTTTTTTTTTTTTGCTTTACTGTTGCTCCTTTGAAATCAAACCATGTGGTTGTGGAGCTTCAACTTAACCATGCATCTGGCAAGTTCTTAAACTCAGACTGCAACAAAATTGTGACATTTTTCTAAATCTATAAATAAAGTTCTGGTACATAAACTGAAGTAAACAGCTAGTGCAAACAAATCTAAAGCCTATGAAAAATCCCCCAATAATAACCCTGATGTCCTGGGTTTCCTGCTTCATCCCAATCTTACCTTTCGGGACGGACAAAAGTTTCTTTCAAAAGGAAAGCCATTTTTTGGGAGACATTTTTGGCACCTTAGAAAAAGCTTTCTAACCCTTCCTAACATTATGTATTTCAGTCATCTCTTCTAGAATTTATTTAGCATACTGTGTTATTGGTGAGACCTTTCATTTAAGCCTTGATTTGATTGAACAGGGCTGCTAGCAATCAGACTGCTGGGTGTTTCCAGTCCAGCTGCAACCAGCAATCAGTGGAGTTTGGTAGTTTTTGGAATTTTTTCACTTTTTCTCTCCAGTTGGTATTAGATAACCTTTTTGCTGATATACATACAATTATCATTTCAAACTTGTATTATTGTGTTTGCTCAGGTTGCTTTTGTTTGATGTCAATGTTTGTTTGAAGATCTAGTAGGAGATGTACAGAAAAACAAAAAGAAATCAAGAGGAGGTTGAAAACTTTTCCTTTAAAACTGCCATTTTAGTTGACTTTGTTTTTGATATTACAGCAGATGGAGTACTTTGCATTGAAATAGTTACAGGTAATACAGCTTGAATAGTGTCAGGTGTTGCTTAACAGCTTTTGAAATTTTTCAAAGCAGGTATTTTTAAGAAAATAAAATGGTTAGCAGTCAACAGGAGCAGCACAATGCACAAATGCTGAGTATATTGGCATTACTTCCTGTCCTAAAAAGTATAACGTTTGTTGCAGCAGCTGACAAATGATTGCTTTTAGTGGCAATTCTTGGCCTTTTCTAAATGTGGAGTCTACTTCAGTCAGAAGGCTCTTGGTGGAGTCCCATTTGCAGATTGCATCAGATTAAATGGTGCCTCACCACCTTCTACTTTTCATCCTTTTTCTTGATTTATTCGCAAAACGTTATGGGCAGCTCTTGATACCAACATTAAGTGCAGCGGTAAAAAAATCAGAGTTTGAAGGGAAACGTGGATGGCTAACTATCCCATGACGGAATAAATTTGTGACTTTAGATGCCACTATCTCTCATGCAAATGTGCAATCAGGAGGGGGAGTGTTTCGACTTCAAGTTCAAAAGGGGGAGGAAAAAAAGTGAAAGAACAAAAGCGTCCTGTGGTGTATTTGATGAAATCTGCCTCTTGTATTCAAAAGAAAGTTTGTTTTTTAATGTTAGGAATCATCAGCATGACTCATATGATGAAAGATGATTTATTCACTGCCTTGATTTTATACTCTGTTGAAAAAAAACAAAGATGTGCCACACAAAGGCAGACTGAGGAAATAATCAGGGCTCATTAGAGTCCACGATGTTATAGGAGAGGAGGAAATGGAAGCCTTAAATCAAGAGCAGAAATTAAAAACAGTGGGGTGTTCTGTTGATGGTGAACCTCTACAATAATTTGAGAAACGCTGTGACATCAATCCTGCAGGGCAGCTAAGTCTTGGCACCAAAATTTTCGATTTTAGAGGAGCACAGGTCTCAGAAAATCACCAGCGAACAGAGAAAGAAAGAAATAAATCAGGAGCAGCATGTCATCCGCTATTGTTCAGGTGACAATAGCAGCCGAAGCCAACAGGAGACTGACCATTCAGCGATGTACATACACATACACTAGACCGGCTTGACTATATGAGGGTTTTTTTTCTCTGCTCCCCCTTAAAGCCCTATTGAGACAACCAGGAAGTGTGTGCTCTCATTTTATTTGCTGTGAGCCACTTGAGAGTCTCCAGTATGACCTGTAAACAGGTTTCTCTGCATCCAGCAGTGCGCCAGTGTCGCCTGTCTGCAACAGTACAGAGCCAAGCGTGGCCCATGTCACGCTCCGATAGCTCAATTTAAATGGAAATTGGATGAACTGCTTGGAAGTGATCCAGCCATCCAGAACAATTAACCCATATTACTGGCAGGCCTTGAAGGAGTAATTTGACTTTGAATGGGAACGGGGAGGACAGGCTGTGGTTTTTAATACTACTGGAAACAAAATAACCCGCAGAAAAGATGGTATTTGCTGCTTTCGGCAACAAATGCAGTGTTTAATATCCAACATTAATCCTCTTTGTACATTAAAAATGATAGTAATACATTGTTGGAGTAAAACAACTTCACCAAATAGGATTTAAAAGAATCATAATGTTTATTTCACTTTGCAACTGGCTGGTTTGTGTGACAGATGGGAGTCAACATGCTCATCTACAAACGTTGCCTCTTAACTGAAATGTGCAAGTATTAGAAGCAAATTGTACCAAAGCTGTAAATCTAGAGTTCTGCTATATCTTTCTTATTGTTGACAATGAATCTAATATTCCTTTTTTTCAGCATTTTCATCTTCTCTGTCTTCTTTGCAGAAGCACCCTGGCTAAAGCACAATACTCAGGATATAAAGATTTAAAAAGTAGGGCATAATATATATACACATTCCTAAAACAACAGGGCCCTGTAGTCTTGAGCAAACATTCTTCAAACAAGTGTAAATAACAACAACAATAACAATAACTGTATTTATATAGCACCTTTCAAAAACAAAGTGCTTATGATTTTTAAAAAAACAGATATTGCAACCTAAGAAAAATAAAATATCACAAAATAGAACAAATAGTTTCAACAAATACCAACAGTTCAGAATAAACTATTGGATAAAAGTATCTCTTAAGAAGAAAGAAGTGTCTCTGCCTAAGATCTCCAGGCAGTGAGTTCCACTGCTGAGAGGCCTGAACACTAAAGACAACTTTACTGACAAATCAAGACTTCTAAAGTGTTAGTAGGGTCCTGCTGGAGGATCTCAGAGAGGGATAAGTCTCATATGGAGTCAGCCGATCACAGATACAGGCAGGAGGCTTAAAAAACAAGCAGTGAGACCTTGAAATCAATTCTAAAACTCACCAGTAGCCAGTGAAGAGCAGCAAGGATCAGGGTAATTTGGTTGCTTCTCGCAGTGCGTGTAAAAAGCCTGGCAGCAGCATTTTGAATTAACTGCAGTCTTGTTGAGGTTTGGATCACTTATAGCAGTATAAAGTGCATTAAAACAGTCGAGTCTGGAGGAGACAAAAGCATGGTGACCTTTAATAAATCTCAGGTTGGTTAGCTGTCAGTTAAGTAAAAACAAGATGGCACCACTTTGGTCATCAAAAGACAATTCCGAGACAAGCAAGAAATTCCTTTGACATCAAAATGTTTAATTTCAGCAAGGCATGGAACAATATGAGAAGCATCTGTCTTACCAGGATTTAATGGGACATACAACTGGGTGTCATCTGCATAGCAGTGGAATTTCATGTCATGTCTACCAGTGAGTTGCCCTCATGGGTAGTATGTATATAGTAAACAGAAGGGGACCCAAAATAGACCCCTGAGGGACACCACAGAAGACAGACGCACAAGAGAAAGACAAATCTGGAAGTATTATAGATAAGGGCCTGTTTGACAGATGGGAGATGAACCAATCAGAGCCACATCAGTGATGCCAACTAAATTCTTCAGATGACTGATCAAGACGTTGCAGTTCACTGAATCAAATAATGGTTAATGCATGGGGACTTTTTTCAGCTGAAAATAAAAACTCAAAATAAACTAAACAAAAATCCTTCATCAGGCTACATATTCAGTCATTGTTTTTTAAAAAAAATCAGTTTATTGTTTGTTTTGGACTTTCTATTGGCATAGTTTACAAGTAAAATATAGAATATAGTGGCATTGCATGTGCAGTGATTCTTATAGATAAATATACATTTAAAAGTCATCCAATAAATAAATCAATAAACATAAAAAAGGAACATTTAAGAAGTATTTAGAGATCTAGAGATTAAGAATGAGGGTTAATATATAGAGGCGAGAGTTGTTTACATTCTAACCTTTCTTCATCTAGGCAACACGTTTCAAAAATAACAGAAGTGGTATTAAAGGGCCAGTTCACCCAAATTTAAAAAAAAACAAAAAACTATTAAATTCCCTTCCATTTTATTGGGGTAGCAGGAAGTAACTCAGAGGTTAATGTCTCACAATCCAACCTAATAAAACTCAAACTACCTGCAATTTGAGATACCACAAGGAACGAGTAAGAAGGGGATTTTTGTTATTTGGCTGAACTGACTCTTCACCTTTACTCTGAGGAGAAAACAAAATTGTTTTAAGAAAAAGAGTTTTGATTCTTTTGCAAAACTGATGTTGAACTCAAAAACTAAAGCACAAGTCATGCTGGTTCTGGTTCATATCACCACCCTTCCAAACTTGGAAAGGAAATTCTCATTTTGGATCTGTTTTTTTTGGGCCTGCATGATCTTTTCCTTCTTTTTCATCTCATTGTTACACTGTCTATTTGCAAAGCTCTGTCAGATTGCTTCCAGATTACATAAAAATTAAATTCAAATTGTGAACACGACCATCTGCAGGGTGGAAAACAATGTGACATTAGCAACATGTCATTTTTTGTATGCTGACTTTCAGTCCATTTGGCAATGACTGGATAATCACACAGTGTCATACAAATGCTGTAATTACAGTCAGACACACAGTTAGAATAAACAGAGAACTTGGCCAGATTTAGAGCAAAGCTGATAAAAGACATATGATTTCTTTAAACGCGGCACATTACTGCCTTAAAAATATATGTGTGCAGAGTTTGAGATCTCCTTTACCCCCCTGTGGTGCTGACAAGAGATAGTTAAAGGAAAGGCAAAGTGGGGAGAGAAGAATGGCAAAAGCAGCTGAAATCATGGCACTCTGTATGCAGGGGACTGAAGCGTGCTGGACTTGTGAGTCAGTCAGGTAATGGGTGAAATTGTGTCTGCTGCACAGCTTATAAATCGCAGTGCTGGCAGTATTTATCTATGTCTCAGACAATCCTGCTGGGAGATGGGAACGGTGAAATGAGAATCAACAGCCTGCTTCTCCTCCCCTCAGCTCCCGTCAGGTCATTTCACCCCCACAACCCTCCCCTTGAAAAGCAACGTGTGAGGAGAAACTGATAAATATAAAGCAAGTTGAGAGCCGCCTGCCTCTGCCCTCCACATTTCACCACAATTCCTGAGGTCATTTTAATGTATTTTGCCCAAACCCCACTAAACCGCCTCTTCTTGCCAAAAGTCCTTACACAGATGTGCTATGAGAATGTCTTTATCCGTCTTTTAAATCACTCCCTGCCCAGTGTTGCTACAAAAGGGCCAACAATTCAAATCCTCCACCGCATTTCCACTCAAACTTTGCATATTTCATCTCCTAAACCTTTTTTTTTTTTTTTTTTTTTTTAAACACTTGGGTAACGGCAGGTCTGCTCTGTAATAAAAGACGGAACAGGAGCTATTTCTAGTCTCCCATCCCACACAACTGCTCTTGGCTTTGTCTCTAACAGTCACACCTTGTTACCACATCTCCAAAGGATAGAATAGAGGGGACAGACATGGGCATGAGAAAAAGGGTGGATGGAGGAGAGAGGACAGGAACACAGAGCGGTAACAATAACACGCAATTTCAGGCTTCATTGTAATTCTTCTCTCATCTCGGTCCCAAGTGACAAGCAGCGAGTCGCCCAGGATTCTAATCATTCCTGTTGTCAGATAGGTACCCCAAGTGAGATTGAGTTGATTGCTTGAGCAAATTTGCAAAGTAACAATGCAATTTGCTGCAGTATGCCTTGGGAAGGTTTTAGGCATCAGATTGGTGGGGTCGCTGGAGAGACTCACGGGAGACCGGGCCCGGAAAGTTGTTGTCTTTTTAGAGAGACTTTTCTGCAAGTAAATTGATCTCACTGTTCGTCATTACGCCTGAAAGACTATAAAATGACAGCTAAAGTAAGTTAAAGGTTTTGTTTTTTTTACTTTGTGAAAAATGTACTTGTCGCTTTATTGCCAAAAGTCATGTGAGAAGACAGATACGACTTTCTTTTTTTGTCTGATAAATAAACAGCTAGAGTCAGTGGCAGGTTTCCTTAGTTCGAAATAAGAAAACAGCTAGTCAGGCTCTATCAAAAGGAAATGAAATCCACCTCCCAGCACCTCCAATGCTTCATTTATACCTCCATAATAAGGAGTTACATTGTACTGTTCAGCCGCAACATTAAACCCCTGCCAGATTAAGTGAATAATATTACAATGGCATCTGTCAGGAGGTAAAATATATTAGGGAGCAAGTGAACAGTCAGTTCTTGAAGGTGATGTGGTGGAAGCATTTAGAGGCACCCGGGTGACTTTGACCAAAGGCAAACTGTGATCTCTTGATGACTGAGTCAAAGCATCTCCAAAATCTTATCAGTTGTTTCCAGTATATAGTGGTTGGTACCTACAAGGACAACCGGTTACTGGCTAATGGATGTCCAAGGCCCACTGATGCATGTGGTAGGTCAATGGTAGGTCCCATTGGTCTGATCAGGAGTTACTGTTTCTGCTGGAAACTGAACCGTCATTCTGGCTATGATAGAAAGGTGTCAGAACACATAATGCATTATACCGCGCTGTGTATTGGGTTCCATAATGTCATAGACTAGGTCAGAGTGCCCATGCTAGCCTTTGGAGCAATCCAGTCTCCACAAAATTACATTCCTGTGCAATTGAACTGCATTCTCAATTATGTTATGAGAAGAAGATCATTTTCAAATAAATCTAATTTCTGACCTGTTACATGATGCTAAAGGTGGGCAGTTTGAAAGAGTAACAAGATTCAAGATTTTATATTTCCACATGGGGCTGCACAGTGGCGTAGTGGTTAGCACTTTCGCCTTGCAGCAAGAAGGTCCCTGGTTCGCGTCCCGGCTTTCCCGGGATCTTTCTGCATGGAGTTTGCATGTTCTCCCTGTGCATGCGTGGGTTCTCTCCGGGTACTCCGGCTTCCTCCCACAGTCCAAAAACATGCTGAGGTTAATTGATTATTCTAAATTGCCCGTAGGTGTGAATGTGTGAGTGCTTGTTTGTCTTTGTATGTGGCCCTGCGACAGACTGGCGACCTGTCTAGGGTGTCCCCTGCCTTCACCTGAGTCAGCTGGGATAGGCTCCAGCCCCCCCCGCGACCCTAGTGAGGATTAAGCGGTGTATAGATAATGGATGGATGGATATTTCCACATGGGGAATTCTTTGCAGGGTCTTTCTTGGAGACAAGTAAAAAAAAAAAAAAAAAGGTAAACACCAATCAAAATAGGAAGTAAAAAAATATTCAAAACAAAACACTCTAGAAGAGTATTAAAATGTGAAATACAGAAATATGATAAATAAATCTGAATGCTACAAGGAATTAGTGATGTACTAACAATTGTCCAGGAATGTGTAGGAAATATTGCACATACATCATGTCATATAACAAGGCATTAGGAGGAAGGTTTATGTGACTGGATTTTGGCCACTGGTCTCAGAATTTAGTTTTGTTGTTTACTTTCGGTGTTCCCTTGCATTCATTTTAGGTTTAGCCACAAAAATTGCTTGGTTAGAATCGAATCGAATCGAATCGAATCGAATCGAATCGAATCGAATAGAATAGAATAGAATAGAATAGATCTTTGTTAAACAGCAACAAAAGGCATTTTAGGTCATACAACAGAAGAGTACAAACATTACAAAAAATAAAAGTCATTACAAAAAGTAGACTGAAGATAAAATACAATAATAAGGTTTAGGAAGATATCACACTTTAGTTGACACTTAAATGTTGAAAGCTTGGTGAAGGCTAGGCACCAAAATTATCTGGTTAGGATCAGAAAAATTTCCATGGTTAGGGTTAAAGTACGACTACGTGTTTCAAGCAATGCCTCCAATTTCTGGGTTACAAGGCCGATTGGTACTTCCTTGTATAATAAATGATTGGTTGGCTAACAAGGAAATAAATGGCAAACATACGTTGATTAGAAACACAGTTGTGATACTTTACAAACAAATGTAATCCGGTAGAAAATATGTTTCCTTCAAAATGTAATTAAGAATGCAGTTTAGTTGTGTAGTAATCTCGTTTTGAGAAAACTGGGCTGATTGGAGATGTGTATTTGTGGTATTGTCTCATATCTGTGAACAAACTATTATCTCTGACTTGCAACCAGTAATCTTCAGAATATTTTATAGGCTTTGGAGTTTGCCTTATTACTGCATCGCCAACGTTTTCTTAACTGGAGGTCAAATAAAGCTCTGTCTTTTTTGCAGTGATTAAAAGAGATGCTCTCTTTTCTACTTTTAGAAAAAAAAACACATAAAGAGTTGGCTTTGACCTGGAGCGCTTTCATAGATTCTATCAAAGTTTTCCCTTTTCATTGAACCTACGTGAATGCAGTTATAATATTTACACAGCCCAATGTGAATACTGCTGTACTGGTTCTATGATCACAGTCAGGATGTGGTATCTGAGTAAGAAGACACTATCTACTCCTGTGTTTTTCTGGAGAAGAGGGGTATTTTATACATGGGTTCTTTGTTATAGTTGTTGTTCTGTTCATTCAAGAATCAAAAACTAAGTTAAAAAAAACTCTGCCCATGCCAACTCCTTTTAACCACCGAAAGCACCTACAATAGGCCTGTGGGCATCAGAACAGTGTAAGAAGGTCGCTTGGTCTTATGAATCATGTTTTCTTTTACATCGCACGGACAGCCTGGTGTATGTTCCTCATTTACATGGAGCAGAGATGGCAACAGGATGCACTGTGGGAAGAAGGCAAGCCAAAGAGGCAGCATGATGCTCTGAGTAATGTTCTGCTGGCATTCATGAGGATGTTACCTTGACATGTACCACCTACATAAACACTCTCGCTGGATTGGTGCCACTCTGCAAAAATTGTTCAGAAACAGTTTAAGGAACATGACAAAGAGTTCAAGGGGGTGACTTGGCCTCCAAATTCTGCGGATTTCAAATCGTTCTGTTGCACAGTGCTGGATAAACAAGTCCAATCCAATGAGTCTGCTCCTTGCAATTCATAGGAATTGAAGGATCTGCTGCCAACATGTTGGTGAAACCGCAGGACACCTTCAGAATCCAATTTCTCATTTAACTCTTGTTAAGAAAGAGAAGAAGTTTACATTCAAAAATGCCAAACGACTCATTGAAAGCTCAGAAGATCAATGTGAAATAATTTATAGTTTGACTCTCCGGAAACGAGGAAGCATTCAAAGCATTGTGTCTATAACAACCTCTGTAACACACTGGGGGTGTTTCATCCTTACATATAATGAGACATGTCGTTTTCCACTAACTCCAATCATTGAACATTACCAGCTGACGAACCTCCAATCATCTCACTGCATGAATATGAATTGGTTGCTGTCTGTCATCTGGAGCCTAATGATTAAAGATTCCACTGACATGGTAGTGCACCAAATACAAAGTCCATTCATTTCCACTGTGACACTTGCTATTCTTCACGGCAATTACTCTATTATGAAATTTGACATATTTTAATAGAAATGACAGATTGGTGGGAGCCAAGATGTGCCAGAGAAGTATATTTGTCTTGGAACAAAAGGACTTGTCAGTGAGTCACACTGAGATCTTGGCGACAGATTTAGAGGCTTTTCCATTCATGCAGCACTTGCAAACAAGGCCACTGGTGGTGGGAAGATCAGTCGATGATTTGTCAAACAAGGACATTTTCTCCCTCAGGGTACCTTTTCTCTTGCAGGAATTCAATAAAAAAATAAACTTTAGTCACAACTGCCGAAAAAGAAGTTTACAGACAAAGTCAGAATGTGCTGTTTGAGAGAAGCTTCCTCACTAACTCAAGATTCTTGCAAATTAGGGCCATTTCAAAAGCAGCAGATATGCAGGTATTCAAGGTGATCTCACTGTTGTTGTTGTTGTTCTTACTACATGACTTTGGAACAGCCTTGTGCAAAGTCTCAGAAGACAGGTGTGTAAAAAAAAGGTTGTTCTGTTTATCTCTGTGAATTTCCAAATGATTTTGTAATCATATTTTGCAGTCTGGTCGCCTTTAGTCTTTGTTTTTATACACTGTCTTTGCCTTTGCTTTTTATTAAATTTGTTCTTCTCTCTTATAAGAATTTCATAACTGCTGTAAAGTGCTTTAACATTACATTTGCTTGCTATTACAGTAACCAGTTTCTACACATTTTAACTGTCAATTTCAGGGTAGACACTAATAAAATAGACTGGAAATTACTTTTTTCTGGATTGTAACCACCAACATTTATGTAAATATCATGTTTAGACAATTGCATTTTACTTTATATTCAGGTCGTTGCATTTTTTGATGCATTATCTTTCACCTCTATCACAAATTAGATGGAAGCATTTCTACTTTTCTCTCCAGCTTAGTTATTTTCCAGCTACACTTACTTTAGAGAATCTTATTTGATAAATATATGATCATGATTACAATTCATAATTATTTTATTGAGAAATTGTGAAATATAAGTATGCTGTTATAGATTAAACTATTCAGTAATACAAAACAGTTAAAATTGGTTCTGTCACAACAAACTACGGCATTAAGAAAAGCTTAAGTAACTTTTTTTTATAATGCTGCATTGCGCATTAATGCATCAGTATCAATTATTTCCTCACAGGGGGCATTTTTTTTCTACTTTTTGATATATTTTCATTTTTTGTCACAATTTAAATGCACAACCTTCACCTGTTTCTTTAAATAGTTTTACTGGGAGTCTCTCTCATGTAATGAATCCAAATGTTCTTTTTATTTTTACCAAAACAAGATGTGCTCTGCTCTGTAAGTAGATTTAAAATTCATAGGTGGTAAAAAAAAAACAAAAAACAAGATATGTTTGGGTATTTGGTTTAGCTTATGGTCGGGGTCATGCATCACATGCTGCATGCTACAGTGCAGGCTGTGTTTCCTGTTAGATTGGGGTGTACTGAAGTGTTACTGAACGACCGCTGAGCTGCTGGAATCGCTGGAGGACCACTGGAGAAACGATTATCCAGACGCCGGCGGGCTGCTGGCTGCTCCCACTGGTAAAGCAATCACTGTGTTATTTGGGAGAGAATGAATTACTGAATATTTTGAGATCCGACTGCTTAATCCCCAGATGAATGGCTCAGGGCACTAACAGAGACTATAGCACCGTTTGTGTCTTGCACCTGTATTATCTGTCGTTTATTGTCCACTATTTGTCATTCCATGTTTTTTTTAATGTATCTGGATGGATTTAGAGACAGACACATAACTTGTTTTGTTCGTCTCTATAGTGGCAGCAGAAAAGTATTGCGCTTTTCTTTTGGTTTTTCTTTGTTGGTGATCCAACCCTGTGCCTTCACACAACTCCTGTGGCCATGTTGGATTTGTTGTGGACCTGACCAAAGCTCAGCACTCAGCAGTGCCATCCAAGCACAGGTTTCTGCAGAACACAGAAGTGGGCCAAAAAAATAATATCAGAAATCACAATAGGTAAGCACAGTTAAAAAAAAAAAAAAAGGCTGCATAGGATATGAGAAATTCTGTACAAAGGGGTGTATTCTAGCAATATGAATCAGTTGGAAAGGCTGCACCCCTGCAGGGATTTCTGTCATCTCTCTCAAACCTTGATACCAGGTTCAAGACGAAGCTTGCACCAGCTCCTTTTATCTCGCCTGAGATTGGTGATTAGATTGAAGAGCCCAGCAGAGGAGACACGAGTCGTCTCCTCCACACCAAAGAGGAAAAGCAATGTTCCACAAGACTACACATTCATTACTCAAAATAAATCTCCATTAAACAAATGCCATATGCATAATTAGGCTGTAGGAATAATTATAATTGTGATTAGTTTCTCCATGGGCCGACCTATGTAAATTGTGATTGACACCCGGCAAATACGAACTGCATAAATCTGGCTTCAGAGATACATGGACACACACGGCATCACAATACCATGCAGCAGAATACAGATGCAACAAAGGGATTTAGGGCATGAGTGGCTGTAAACATGCCACCACCGCACATTCATAATCCAGGCTTTATAATATACAACCGCTGTGTGTGTTGTGTTAAGAATACATAGTTAAAGAAAGCACTACATTCCCGTCAGCTGCAGACACTGTTGTTGTAGTAATAATATGATAAATAAACATGTTAACGCATTTATTACTAATGCTTGCAAAGACAGAAACTCCACTTCTGCTGTCTCTTGATATGTTCTTGGAACTGTTTCTGTTTCATGTATACTTTTTGGGGAGCAGTTTCCCAGTATGACACACTTCAATATTAAATACCTGATTAGAATTGCTGTGTAGTGTAGTTTTGGGACAGACAACAATCTAAAGCCGTGCTTGCAGCTCTCAGAAGCTGCACTTTGGCACATCAGTGCTTTGAGATAAATGCTAAACATGCTGCTCTCAATTACAAAACACCCTGTTGTTTACCACCTTAATTCTGGCTGTTAGCATATGTGCATCTGCTAATTAGCACCAGCTTATTATAAATTATCCTGAGAGACACAAATGTGGAAATATCAAACCAATCCATCCGAAAGCTGTTGTGGCATTCCGCAAAAAAAGCACAAATGTCAACCTCATGGTGGAGCAAAAAGGAAAATTAAAGGTCCAATGTGTCAGATTTGGGGGAATCTATTGGAAGAAATGAAGTATAATTTATAATTATATTTCAACGGGGTATGACAGGGATGGCTCGTCCAATTATGCAGATGAAGCGGTGCTTAATTTTTTTTTGAAAGATAAAGAGACGCAACAAACTACAAATATGGATACAAACTGCATGTTTATTAAATTAATCCCATCCCATCCCTGCTCATCCCATCAACAGTAGTGAGAGCTGTAATGTATTGTTTATCAGGACTTCTATCTTTTATGTTTTATTTCATCAGATGTACACACAGTACTGTCTAGTCTGTGTACATGTTGCTATGGTGTTTGTATGAGTAGTTGTTTTGACTGATATTACTCACAAGGTCTGACCTGACAACAAAGGTTGTCCTGGAGCCGTGCTTCTTTCTCTTCCTATTTGTTGTTCTATAACACAGTATACTTGAGTAACTTCATTCCTACCACTGACTGTTAAGGTAAATGCAATGCAGTGTAAGAATCACTGTCCACCATGTGCACAGCCATGTTTCTACAGTGGCCCAGAATGGCCAAACCTAACATTGACTTTCGAGAGCAATTTGTAGCAGCTGCTGATGATTCTCCTCCACACTTTGAAGGGAATGCTGAGGTGAAGGGTAGTGATTGGCTATAATCTGCAACCTCATGTCATGACTAAATGCAACTAAAGCTTACAAACTAATTTTCAAATTAAGATTGACAAAAAATGTTCATCAATTTTACTGAACAGGTGAAAAATTGGACTTGTTTACGGTGCTAGATAGAAAGTCAGGGGATCGCTAATGTCTCTTGGCCTCTTTTTTGGGCATCATGGTTATCTGCACCAAATTGTCATGTGGTCCATTATATAGTTAAGAGATGCAGATAGGCATTGAATTACATGAACAACCTCTACTCTTTTTCTCTGCAGTGAGAGAACAGGTGGCTCTGTTATGCTTTGGAGGTTATTTTTTGCTGGTATGGTTTGGATTCTCTTCCACTTAGATGGCAGGGTCCCTATAAATCAGTACAAACCTGTTCTGTGTTCAAATTAAAGGGGTCTTTTTCCTGGATGACAGTGCCTCCATCCATTGGGCACAAGGGCTTGGTGAGCGTGAGAATGATTTCAACCAACTGGAAAAACCTATGGGAGAATTTAAACTGGCATGTTAGTGTTCTCCAGTAGAGTTCAAGAGACTTCAAGAATCAGTGCCAGGGAGAAGTGAAGCTGTTCTGGCAGGACCTGGCAGTCTAACACCACACTAAGACTTTTAATGTTGTTTTCTGTGATATTCAGTCTGTATTTCAATCTGCACCAAAGTGGTAGAACAAAAACATCTGAACAGCCTTACAAGGACATCTTATCACACTCACAACAACTAAGGTTATATTTAAATGGCAGAAAACAGACAAAAAACTATAATTACATGTGTTGACAGTAATAAATACAACCTGTGAATTGCTCTCTCAAACCTTGGGAGATGTAAATAATTTCACATTTGATGGTATAATTGCCGCAAGCTGTATTTGCCTGAAAGGATTAATTAAATGTTCCATAGGCTATAAATCAGTTTAAACTAACACTGAACAATATAACCTTCATAGAAGTGGGATTTTATTGCAGGAGTCTGAATTAGACTATTAGTGTTTGCTGCATACCTGATAAACTGTAGATATGAGCTGCACGGTGTCAAGATATGGTAAAAATAAAACCACACACACACTGACCAAGTACTTTTGTGTGAATCTGAGCAATATTTGCAGTGTATTACACAAGAAGTAATTTTTATTCTAAGACACACCATTGAAATGTTTAACACAGTGCAGCAGTACAGAGAACACAGCAGACTTTAATCTATACACACCAGAGTCAATCAGTCAACCATCACTCCGGTCACTTCAATGGGAAATGATTACAGTCGGGGCCTTGATCTGTCAGACTGCTGCAGGATTCTGCTGGCAGGGCAGTGAAGATATTTGTGTGGCGATGGCAGAGCCTATTATTACCAGTCTGCGGCTGCTGTGGCTTCCACTTGATGTGCACCTTTCATCTCCAAAGCCATCTCTTAGGGAAACAATAAGCAGCCCAGCCCATCCTTTTGAACTCACCAGGTGGGGGCAGCAGTGCTGATATGACCTGAACAGGTGACTCCATTAAGGAGGAGGATCCTTTGTTAATGCACTGGCGGCTGCTCTGTCAATACATAACGGTAAAACCAGTGTCATCAGCTTCATTATAAATTCAAAAGGGTCAGACAGGTTGCATGTGGCTTCTTCTACATTTTAATGGAAAAATCTGGGATGACAGACAAAGGAATAGATAGAAAATGAAAATAATTCAATGCTCCCACAACCAAAAACCAAGGGAGACATTTTCAGGCTGTAGGATCAAGGCCTATCCTTTGGAAACCAATCTTCCCAGAAAAATCACCATATTAAAGACCACGAGACAAACAGTTATGATATGTTCACATTTATTGTGCAGTGACTTTTATATACATACATTTTATACACCTAATTTACATGAACAGAAATAAATTAATCTGCTAATGTTTTTTTTTTTTTTTTATAACTCATCTGGCTTTAGTGTTGCCACTGACTGGACACAGCAATCTTTGAAGGAGAGAAAGCACAATAATTCCAAGTGACACATGAGTGACAAGGCAGTAATATGAGTCAGTGTAGTCTAGTTTTCATTAGTGTGATAACTTACACATCTAAAGAAGCAGTTGGTGAGAGTTTTAGTGCCATGCCTGGAGTGAACAAAGTTTGCAGCTATACATTTTACGATGTTTCAAACATAATTTAGCACTGTTCTTGTGGTTTCAGCTTTCAGTGATACAGAAATAACTTCAAAAAGACACAACCTTGAGGAAGTGATAAAACTAATGCTTAATTTCTAAGCAATTCAATGAGTGAGATGATGAAGTATTTTAAAATGGCCTTTTCTTAGACCAACGATGTGCATTGGTATGCACCACGGTGTTTAGAAATCAATATTTCATAAAATATATCTATTATTATTCATTAAAAGCAACTTTTTCATCAATGATTTTAACTCTAGATTCCTGTCTTAAATTACTACTTGATTATTTGAATGATACATTTGATGTAAAACAGATTCCAGTTTTATCTGAGGTCAGGTAGCCTGAGGGTGCTTAATAATTAGCTACTAATGACTCAGACAACATGGCCAAATAAATGCCCTGCAGAGATCAAAGTTACCAAAACATCTTACAAACTGCATCTTCAATATTAGAGATGACTATTACTATTGTGCTACATACAGTATTGATCACTGATAGACACACAAAGATAAAATACAACTTGGCTAATTAGTGTGTTCTTTATAAAAACTAAATCTAACGAGCTAATGTGAAAATCATCTTAATTGTGTACATTGTTGTGTGCGGAAACAATAAAAAAAAAACAACTGGAGCGGCCGGGGCCCACACACACACGTCAAAACGTGGCAGAGGAAAAAATAAAAATGTAAACCACTGGAGACATCATCTCTAGGTTTCCCATTTACACAAACTGTAAATACAGACATTGATCTGCTCTCATCTTTTCAGTCTGAAGGAACTGACAGGAAGTCTAACTTTCTACTGCTAGCTTATGATAAACACTGACACTAACTAGAGTGACATGCCTATGTAACACGAAACAACACATCACCTCCAGCCTCCTCTTACCGTACAGAAACACAGAGAAAGAATTTACAGGATACATTGATGGCTCTTACACACTACACTGCTGCAAGCAGCAATAACTCTAAGCTATCAAAACATGCAGCTTGTGGTGAGTTTCTACAGTACTATTCAGTAGTTGTTGGTGGTAAATGGCTGTGAGAAAACCCAGAGTTTGTATTTTTTATTACTATTATATCTATCACAAGATAATGATTTTCAACATGGCTCTGTTGTTCCATTAGCCTCACATCCAATCTACACAGACTCTCTCATTAAAGTGAACAAATAATCGCATGGCAGCCATCGCATCACCACACCACACTGGAACATCTGATTATTGCACACTAGCACTGAACTTGCAAATGTTCATGCAGAATGAATGAGAAACACACTACACTCAAATCAGTGGTTGCTCACTATGTGACAGATGACCGTACAGTTCTTTGGAAGACTAAAATACATTGTTTGGGGGAGTTGGGGACATAACTACGTGGCACACTACTGAGACGCCTACAGCGCTTGTATTACAACCTAAAGTGGCAGAGAGAGGTGCAGCGATGTTTTAGAAAATCAGTACTGGGATGCTTGACACCGAGTGACAACGACTGGGTTACAGTACGTTCTTGAGACAGTAGAAAAGGAGGAGTGTTAGAGATGATAATTGCACTGAGGAGGACAAGGGGATGAGAGCATTTCTGTGAGGGGAGTCAATCAATCAAATTTTAGCTTCTGCATGTAAAATATATTACATCCATATCCAACATTCATAGCATTGTTTCTGTTAAAACACAAAAATAGTAAAGACTCACAGAAGGAATCCCAGCAAAGAAAACATTTGATGCCAGGGGTTCATCTGTTTGGAGATGAGAGTTTAAAATTCTTGTATAAAGTAAAAGCCATAAAAAGAGATAAATGCAATCTTTTCAGACACGCATTTTCCCCACAAACTACTCCACACACTAATGACTAGACAAGTGAAACGGTCGTAAGGCGAAACTGTGGCAGAAGGATGAGAGGTGGAGGATAAGTGAGAGTGAGAAGGGGCTGCTGTGATGGACCTTGTGTTTAATGGATCATCTTCGCTCCAACTCAAGGGGATTGAGAACCTGACCTGTAGCTCTTAAAGCTGCCCAGCAGACTCTGCACCCCTTTCTTGACCCGTCGAGCCACCGAGTCAGCAGGAGGAGTGGGCAGGCAGGAGGCTAGACTGGGCGGGCGTGCATCCAGACATTTCTGGTAACGAAGCTACAAAAAGAAAACACACACAGAGAATAAATGGTACTTTAGAGACACTAGACTCAACACTGGGTTCTGCATGTAAACAATCAAATCAGCTTCGACTGTGGGACACAAATAAAGGAAGTCTTGGCAGGATTACACAAACACAAACTCATGTCTCAAGTATCTTCTTCCGCTACTGAAGCTCTGTCTATCCATCTTTTTAACTTTTATCACATGTTTCTGTTTCTATGACTCACCATGCAGGCAGCCTGCACAGCCTCACTCAGACTGGCAGCATTCGGTTCGCACCAAAACATGTGGCAGGTAAAGTCTCGGGGACCCTCCGCCATGATGAAAGCGAACGTATGGACGTCCTTCCCCACACCCATGAAAGAGAGGAAACGGACCCTGCACTCTGATAGCACCTCCTCATCCTGGAAGTAGAAACATAAACAGTCAAACAAAACAATGCTGGAAGCAACAAAACATGTATGAAAACTCTATTAGAATAAATCTATGAGGGGGTTCTAGTGCTGTCATGCAACATGTGTACTTTTGAGAATTAAAACTCAAGTAAAACGTCACTGGGAAGACAAAAAAGCAGCACGCTAAGGTCATATCAAACTAGATTTCATTTTTCATTGTTAAACCTACACAGTCAATGTTGAGTAATATGAACAGTCAACAGTGAAATTAACCAGACTTCACACTAAAACCGCTGACATCCCTGTAGGGTTGCAGCTAATAATTATTGTCATCTGTTGACTATCAATTAGTTGTTTGTACAGTAAAAAAAAATCTAATCAGTGTTTCCCAAAGTCCAATGATGTCCTAAAATGTCTTGTTTTCTCACAATATTCTGTATACTGTCACAGAAGAGTAAAGAAATCAGGAAATATTCAAATTCAATAAGCAGAAATCAGTCACTGTACACTTTAATTCATAAAAAATGACTAAAACTGATGATTATTCGATTACCAAAATTGTTCGTTTAGCCCTTTATTTATTTAACCGTTCCTTTTAATTTACTGTACCGTCTTGTTATGCTGAGTTTGTTTTCCATTACCTGTCTTGAAAGGATCGTGAGGGTGGCTGGTGCGACATTCACAGAGACGGGAGTCCAGTCATTCTTATCTTTGCCGTTAATTGCTGCCTCTAGTGCATCATTGATTACATCCATGCCTGGCAAACACACAAAGAAAATACGATCCAATGCATTAATTACACAACTGCAACAGCGAATCATAATAACAATGAGGATGTATTTACATAAACAATTACATATTTTCAAGGTGTTCTCTTACCAACTGGCCTTGCCACTGGCTCACAACCAAGGTAATAAACACGGAAGCGCTGAAAGAGCTCATTCTTTGGAGCAGGAAACTCTGTTAAGAAAGGAAGAAATATTTTGTGGTCTGTTTTCACAATTAAATGTATGAGGACATTTAAAGTGTCTAGTTTCTGCTTTACCTTCGACAGGGATGAGTCCAGGTTTACCTGGGTCAGAGTTGAGCCTGCTCACCCCTGGTTTGATCGCCTTTCTCTCCATCATTATCTGAAGTGAAATCAGTTGAAGAAAATGCATGAATTTCAAGACAGAAATCCACGGCTGAACATGAACCAAGACGCCAAACAGAATTTTTAAAAAGAGCAAAATTAAATCCAAGTTGGGCTGACCTTTGAGCACATCTCATGTAAGCTGGTGGCGATGTTCTTGGCAGGTGAGTCACAGCGGAAAACATGACACTTCAGAACTTGGGTCAGGTTGTCTCGAGCCACATAAGCAAAATCCCTGCAGGTGGAATCAGATGGAAAAGGTCACATTCACATATTGAGCCACTTGTACGGCTTAAATGTGTGAGCCAGATTGAATAAATATATGCTAATGCGCACATAAAGTGCACTTATATTCTACTCCAAATAGCAGCAGCACAAAACAATGACTTTAAGGATCGTAAAGTCATTAATGTATACCTTTCCCTGTTCATGATGGAAAACGCAGCATGAAAGGAAAAAAACACAATTGTTAGGAGTCAGACAGGCAGGAGGCAGAAGCCGTTAGTAATCTGTCGGCTGTAATCTGTGTCTGCAATGTGAATAACAATCCAGCAGAGGGCAGCAGCGTGCAATAAAAAGTCTACACACAATATACCTTAAAGAACTCTGAGTTAGTCATGAATGAGTCATAGCGGTAGGAGGCTGTACATTCATTTAAAAGGGAACCAACCACAGAACACAGATTCTACAGGATGACGGATGATCATTAAAAATGGGAAAAGGGGATGATTGTCCTTGTATAAGTCACAAGGATATCTAATAAACATTCACTCAAGCTAAAATTTATTTCACTGGAAGAGAGAACTAACAATAATGCACCTTTTATAGCAAAGACCTTGACAGTTCAGATCATTTTAAAAAAACAGTTTGAGATGTTTATTCCTAATTTAAGTGAACTCACTGGAAATATGCTTTCACGCAGCACTGCACCAATTAATAAATGTGAGCAAAAATGTGAATACAAATTTTTCCTCCATTGCAAACTAAAAATAAATGCTTCAGGATTTTAGACTACAAAATTCATGGTCGCATATTAAATATGGCAGGCCATAGATCATTTAAAGTCTTTCTGAAGCAAGCTTTGTGTGAAGCATCAAGACAGTAGATAAATAAATCGTGTGTATCTTTGGATACTGACCTGCCGTTGTCTCTGCCAACACCCCAAACACGGATGCTGCCAATTGGCTGAGCATGAAGCAGAGTCTGACCCAGCGGGTCGATCAAGTTCATAGTGTCATTCTCCAGCACCATCAGCATGTCTTTACCCTGTTGTGACAAACACGCTTTCAGCTTAAAAACATTTTGCCCGTCAGAGAAATTTGTGGGCTTAAAATAAGTTACTTAAGCATGCATAGTACACAATTTAACTTTTACTTGAAGTATTCTTTTCCGATAACAATCTAGCCAATGAAAACTCTAAAAATATATTAAGAGATCTATAACTTTCAACCAAAACAGATTAATAGTGGTTGGCACTAACCACCAAATACATCAATGTGTTGCTGTATTGCATAGTCAAATGCATCTACATTAAAGCAGCATTTTGGAAAGGGTCATTAAAGTGTCCATGTGAGTAAATAAAAGTCTCTCACCTCTCCCCAGATGCCAGCAGTGTCATGAAGGTTGTGTTTGTGATAAGAGAGCTGCCTGATGCAGTTGTTGACAGCAACACTGCTCTTGCCAGGTGCCATGTCCTCCTCAGACATCTCGACCCAGCCCAGGGAACGCACTGCAAAACACTGACCGTACAAATGTGCAGAAAATTAATACAAAACAGGACAGCACAGGGAAGGTGTCAAACAACAGTCAGGAAAGATGTTCAACTGGCATTTAATGCTGCTGCTTTTCCCTTTTGTACAGTCATATAATCATGTTACTAATTCCTGTGCTAAAACAAAATGTTTGCAAATATGCAAATACAGAAAATAAGAATTTAAATAAAAAACCTTTTAAAAATCTATAAGGTATCAAAAATACCAGCAGCAACACATTTATCGACACATCCAACTTGGAAATAATAGTTATTCCACTCCACACAAAAGAATAGTTAAGAACTAGCATGCCGTACATTACACATCATTAAAAAGCTAAATGTTTCAGAGAAGTTTTCGGCCACAATGTTACATCCACAGATCAGTTCTGAAGCAGTAACAATGTTCCTTAAATTAATCTGAGACTTTAATTTTCTCTAAACATGGTGGAAAAATCCAGGATGAAGTACATATATTTACCTTAGTTTCTAAATCTGTGCAGAGTGGAGCAAGTTTCTCTTCTTCCTCAGACTGGGAGCAATTGTAACTATAAGGACAAAAAAAGCAAGAGTTAATGACAGACAAGAGAAATAAAGATCACAAAATAGGTGATAATATACTGAATACCAACTAATCCGAAAGATGTAACACCACTTACTTCAGGTTGATAGATGCATAGCGCAGAGTTGCTCCTTCGAACTCCTTCAGACTTTGATCAGATGCAACCTCTCCTTCCTCCTGAAGACACACATCAGAATTAGTGGACAAATTTCTCATCAAATCACTGCATTTACGTGCACATTGATCAATTCTACCACTTTAAAATATTGACCAGAAATTTAGCAAATGTGTTCAAAGGATATTTAAAAGCTATTTTTGTTGAGTGTAAAATTTGAGAAAGCCGTGTAGCACTCTAGCGATGACTTACCTTCCACAGTTCCCCTTCACCAACACCTTCATCTGTGCTGGAAAGCTGAGTCCAAGATTCCTGTAAAATATAACACAATCTACTGTTAAAGTAATTTTCAAATATCAGGGTCTCCAGCAAAACAAAATGTCCCAGTAGATCTCACCTCAGGCTCCTCACAGGGGGTAGTTTCCAGGGACATGGTGGAGGACATCATGGAGTCGCCAACTTTACCCAGAGGTGACGGAGGCTCCCACTGGGTGGTGCCTGTGGGGATGTGCCAGTAGTACGTGCCTGATGTGTCCCGCACTCTCATCCATCCTGAGGGCAAATCTGTGTCGGTCTCGAAAGCACTGGAGTCCCAAAAGGACTCTAAAAGGCAGTGAGCAAAGGGGTAAACCATGAGATGGAAATTTAAATGGCAAGTTGAAAAAGAATTTAAAAGGCTCCTACAGAAAGAGGCAAGAGGACATACGGACAAAACTAAATTCTGTAAAATGTGTATAGATGCTGTTAACAGAGAAACTGTGGATTCCTAAGACTTATAAGGAACGTTGTCTAATTATAACATAATCTGGATAAACACAGGAATAAAGCCTCACTGGGTTATCAATTTAATCACAGTTTTTGTGATCAAGTCTTTTGATGCTTGTATATTTAGTGTTTTGAATGTTCCTTTTATCAGCTTGCTACTATACTGTTTAAATTTTAGCGTATTACGGAGACACCTAGATTAAAATACATTATACTTTGCTGTACACAGCATGTTACTGTGTGACCTGCAACAATGCATTGCTTAACTGATTAGCTATTAAACTGTCAACCACTGAGATAATCGGTGAGTAGGCTTAAGTAATCTTTCTTAAAAAAAAAAACAACAAAAAAACAGAAAACCTCTGATTACAACTTTTAACATCTGAATATCTTCTAGTGTCTTTTGACGGTAAACTGAGTTGTTGCGGGAAATACTGCAATATTTTCCCCATTTTTAATATTTTATAGACCGACCACGAATCGGTTAATCAAGAAAATATGTGACAGGGTAACCGACAAAAATATTCCTTGGCTGCAACCCTCGTACTATTATAACATTACTGAACATGATATCAAGAGCATTTTTTTTTGTTTTGAAAGCATGTTGTTGCCTGTGCAAGCTGTAACATCCAGCTGCAACAAATAAAACCGTCATAATAAATGTGTGGTCTATACATCAACTTCTTGTACTTCTAGTCACCTCTGTTGCCGTTGGGAGAGCTGTCGGCGGTGTTGTCATGAGACAGTGCAGGCCAGCTGGGCTCTTCATCGCTTGGTGTCCCATTCATGTTGGAGAAGAGGAGGCAAGCATTCCTCCCAACAACGCTGCCCTCTCTCTGGGACTCCACATTACTCTGCTGTTCTGCCACTTTTTCTCCTCTGGTGTCACCTGATGTCTCCTCATCTTCAGACTTATTTCCCTTCTCTTTATCATCTTCTTCTCTCTCTTTATCTTTCTCTTCTGTGGACTCCAGAGTGTCGATGAGGAGTGGCTCATTAAGGATGTTCTTGGACTCCTCCTGACTTAGACCAGGGGTCATTGCTATTTTGGGAGACTTGTTCTGCTCCTCGTTTCCCTGTTGTTCTTCCTGAGTGGTGTTCTGGTGCGGGAAGTCTTCCTTGTTTCCATTCTGGTTGATATTGCAGTTGTGGTCCTGGTCCTGTTGGTTCTCGGCTACCTTCCGCAGCTGGTTCTGGCCTTCCTTCAGCCACTTGGCATTGTTGCCAGTGGACTCCTGGTCGCACCAGTGGCTGCCGTCATTCAGCTTGTTCTTCAGCTCTTCATCTTGCTTTTGTTTGTTCACAACATATGTCATATCTTCATCATCATGACCACCCATGGTAACTTCCCATGTAACTGCTCTGACGGAGAGAGGAGCACAGATTTATGAGCGATACCGTTAGCATGCTAGCTAGCAGGCTAGCGATTAATAACAGTGATTTAATCGAGCGTTTCTCATCACATTTCGAGAAAATGTTTTATACCCGCTGGCTACTAACACATTACGATATGTTACATTTGTCACAAGTGCTAATAAATGTTAAAGCTGGGTTTTGCGTAAAGAATTTAGCATCACTTCAATGTAGAGAATGAAGTCTGTTTCTTGTTCGTATATTCCGGGTTGGCATCACTGCCTTTACTTTAACGGTTGGTTTCAGTGGGTGAAAACGAAACGTACTTCAGCTGTTTCACCTACCATTTGCCAACACGACCTTTTCTGTTTAGATTATGAGCTCAACGCAGAGTAAGTTATACACAAAAAACATTATTTTTGATTCTATCACATGTCTGTTAACTAAAATCTAGATCTCAAGTAAGCTGCGTGCTGAAACAACGATATTTATCAAATGCCACCGCCGCAGCTGGGAATAACGGGCACCATCCGCCATCACAGCCGTCATCTTGGCTAGGCTAATGCTAGCTTCTATGGCTAGCTAGCTAGCTTCCAAACAGGAAAACCAAAGCGAGTGCGGTAACACTGAGTTATCGGGCTTATGTTAAAAATGTCCACTTACCAGCTCCACAAAGCCCCCTTGTTGTCGAAATACGGCGAAGTCAGCGAGCTAACTACATATTTCCACAGATCGTGAGGGCTCGCCTGGTTTCTAGGTGGTGTTTTCTGTCAGTGGGCTCGGCTGGTGATGGAGGGCGAACCTGCGTCACGGATGATCGTCACAGCCGGAGCCCACTGCTGCCACTCAGGAGCAGCAGCAGAGCAGCCCGGTGGAACAAATCCTCCTTCAAAAGCTCTATTTGGACATATCGATCCGGTACTGCGTGTTTACAGCTCCTCAAGACTAAAGTAATCATTCGTAGCTTCCGTACCAACAGCAGTGTTACTTCAAGACAGAGGCGCTGTTAGGACCTTAAATGTTCATAAATGTTCAGATTTCAACCTGATAACTTCACTTTTTCTAAAGTTATTTCAGAGTAAATGCAATATAAAATGTGAGACAGTATTCTCTCTGCAAACGCAGGTCATAATCCAATTGATTATTCTCAAACTGTGTCTCTGATTTTGTAAGGAAGTGGTCAATGGTTTAAAAAACAAAATATAAATTCAAATATTTTAAAGGAAAAGGGGCAAAATTTTGAAAAAAATATTATTAGAGTAGTTGCTAATAACTGGACTACTTTTATATCATAAGGCAGCCTAACATAAAACAAAGTATTATTAAAAAAGACTCCATATATAGTGTACACTTTTCAGTCCTAAAGTGAGTAACTTCTGCAAATTGTGTGAAAATGTGCAACAATTCAATTTAAAGTGCAGTTGAATAGAAGCATAACCTTGTATGAAGGGAAAATACACAAACATAGCACTTAAGTAAATGCACATTTTACTTCTGCCCTTTATATTGACTATATATTAATAATATTTATTAATGATCTAAAAGTTAACAATACATGGTGCCCTTTTAATGTGTAATGTGTTTATTTGTATTTAAAATGTGACACACTATTATATCCTCAAAGTAAGGTCATCCAACTTTCTAATCCACATTAATATCAGTTACATATCACATAAACTGAGTCTTGGAATTAGTAAGGATGGGGTCAATTCTTGAAAAACAAATGCAAAAAATTTAAATGAAAAGGAGCAAAAACTTGAAAAACTATTATCAGAATAGTAAATGGCTCAACTCTACTTTTATATATGTAGGTGGTTAAATCTGAAACAAAATATCATTATTAAAACATCATATGTATTGTAAACTTACAGATAATTAAGGAAAAGTGTAATATTTCTATCTAACATGCAGTGGCATAGAAGTATAAAGTTGTATGAGAAAATACTCAGTCACAGCACTTGTGTAAATGCACTTTTTACATCTGCCCTCTACAAACACCATAATTTAATCATGATGTTTATTAATGATTAATTTTACATTTATAAGTGCAGACGGCTGACAAACTTTGGCTGGTGACTTTTTAGAAAGCATTGTTTAATAAATGAACTTAAATGTGTGTAATAATGAATATCTAAATTTTTAAGTAAGGAACTATTTACAACCTGGCAGCCTAATAGTTGTTAGTATTGGTTTAGCCAGATCTACAAAGCATTTATCATCTTCTTTGTAAAGACTGACTTTCAGAAAGTGGCACCTAATTATTTTACCACAAGCTGGATTTTAAGATTAAATCATTTATAAGTCCGAATGTATCAAAAGTCGCTCTCAAATTAAATTCTTTCTCATTGTTAAGGAATGTAAACTAAGTTTTAAATATATTTTTATATACACGAAATATTATGCCAAAGTTATAAAACTATGCCAGCTAGGACTAGAAAAATATTTTAGCATGGACAAAAAAGTTCAGCTGTTTGGATATTTGAACCACAAACACTATATTAATCTGATCTAAATGAAATTTCATTGATTATAAGAACCATTTTAACCCATTCTACGGAAATGGCCTTTGATTAGTAGGTACTGATGGTAAAGGGAGTTACGTGACACTTCACTGAACTTTTAAATTATTTTTTGGAGTTAAATTGTTCATCTAGTATTTTTACGTTATTTGCATAATTATCTGTGAACTGCTTGAGACATATGGCTACAGTGAGCTTGTTATTATTATTACTGCATTATACCATTAGCCTGTGGTTTCAGGACCACCAATGAGCTGACAAATTACTTTTACATGTCCTACAAACTGTATATTTGCTACCTTGTGTTATTCCATTCAACTGCTTCACCCCAACACATTTCCTGAATGACCCAGTGACATCCAGTTCCCTCTATAAATGTACACATCCAAGCTGTCCATGTTTCATTTTTAATATACTTATATATAAATACATACATTTGTATAAGTCATTCTTGATTTTGGCTTCAGCCTGTGATTCGGCACAAACAAGCAAGCTGGTGGAGGCATAGAAAGGATGCAGGCGGGAGAAACAACCCATCAGATCGATATAAAGTCAGGACCAAGTAACAACAGTTTGCACAATGTTGATTCCACCCCTTAATGTCCCAGTCACACCCAAAACAATAACTAATTTTAACTGTACCTGTGATATCCATGAATAAATTACAGTGTGGGTTGCAGTATTCATTCCTCACAAGGAAAACAAACCACTACATGCTGGACTACAGCGATTTCCAGTATTCAACATGAAAATAACATTTGAGATCATGTGAAGACTTTGAGACATGTTGACAGAGGCTGCCTATTGTAGAGATAACAATTCAGACTATGTAGTAAAAAACTGAGGGGAAAGTACTGAAAATAAACTAGATTAAATGAACAAATAAAAGTAATCTAGCAGATTACATAAACACAATAACCAAGAGAGAATCGACAATCTTGCGCTGCATTATGAATGTAATCTTTCAATATCAACACTGACAGTATTGTGGCACGGAAAGAAGGTTTATAAGGCCAGTTTTAAATTGTTGTCAGCAGGTTGTACAGGATACATTCAGGAACCAATGCTCAAGATAAGCTCATCACCACTACACAGCCAAGCTGACCGGTACAACACTGCTACTTGTACGTACACTCAAGGGCACCACTCACTTAGATCAAGTTTTATTAATTATCTTACATGTTTAAATGCTCCTTTTCAGACATTCGTCATGCTTTCCCAGTCGTATGTTGCTCCTATAACAACAAACCTTTTTTCCCCACAAGACAAGCTTTGGGTTAATATGTTATTATTACAAGCCAACAATATAAAAAGAGCAGTAACTTTAGAAGGTGACTTTTTAACGGTGAGCCCTCTCTGGATAAAATAAGGCCTTAAATTAACTGGAGCAATCCAACACTGTCATGCTGACCTCCACAGGCTATTCGGTCATTTGAAGAAGATTGTACTCAGTCCACGTGATTACGGTTCAGAAGATGAACAGTCAATACTATAAGCTTCGAGACAGTATCAGCAGATCAATGACAAAGACAGTAATAAAAACTTGATATCACATTGAAAAAAAAGAAGAAAAAAAAACAATATAAAAGGAGTGACTGCTGCTGGACTCGTCTCAGAAGCAGAAGCTACAGTGGCGTTGAATGTAGCTGTAGAGTAAGAGTTTAAGGCAATACTGGTAAGCACCACACCACCATATCAGAGTCATATCTGGGGTAAAAAAAAAAAAAAAAAATCTGTATATTCGTCGGTTCAATCAACGAGGGCTGGAGAGGGGTTTTTTCACTTGTCCTGCATTTTTTCCAGAATTGGCACAATCATGTCAAATTTAGGCCTCTTTGCTGGGTCTTCGTTCATGCATATCTTCATGAGCTTGCAAATGTGTGGGGAGATGCCAGGAGGGATGGTGGGCCTCAAACCCTCCAAGGAAACCTAAGACACAGAACAGACCGGCATGACTGACTATGTTAAACGAACACATAATAATTAAGAGCCTTGCCTGAAAGCCATTATTATTCGGTAGTGATCTAATAAATACATAAACCGACCTTCATGCCTATTTCCATGTTGGAGAGGTCGGCAAACGGCACTTCTCTGGTCACCAGCTCCCACAGCAGAATGGCGAAGCTCCACATGTCTGCTGACCGACGATTGATGTCCTCTGGCTTCTTCTGCAGGGCTGAGCAACACAAAGAGACGCAAGTGAAAGTTACACAATGAAACAAATTACACGCACATCGTCGCTCTACTTTGGAGGGATCAACCACTATGTTGTTTTCATCGTGGATACCATTGATTATTAATCAAGGAGACCGACAACTAGTATTTGGAAATTATATACATTTGCAGTAAAAAGGACAGTCTTGGTGTAAAACTTTAGAATAACTTCAACACAAAACTTTGTCAAAAATGCCTTTGCTTATTTTTGTTTTTCATATGTTCAATTAAAAAGCAAATTCTCACATTTATCCTTCAGTGTTGATCAGCTGTTACTCTCCACAGGTGTATTGGGCAGCTGTGTCTGAGCCAAAATGTCAATTTTTAAAATGAATCTCAAATCTGGAATTGGTTAGAAAAATAAAGATACTAATAATCAAAAAATGCTGAATATTGAATAATCAGTCTGGCCAATGTTTAATCAATCCCTACTTTCTGCAAAAACATTCTTTACTTTATGTACACATGAGTGTTCATGGCCAGTCATATTCCAACAACATCATATTCAGCATCTACCAGTCTATACATCAGCCCAAACTAGATTTTTTTGTACAAAAGTTTTACTTCTACTAATATTGTCAGAACACTGACTACATGTGTCCGAGCAGGTATTTTATCCATGAAGCAAATTATTCATTCATTTAAGACCCAGGAACTGTACCATTTAAGTTCCACTGTGGAGGATTTGAGAGCATATAGCGGTGAGGTTGAAGAGTGCAATGTGAAGGACTGTCTGGAGTCAGAGTGGGTTTGTTTGTTCAGCTCTACTGTGGAAACGTGGCAGTGCAACATGGCTGGCTCTGTGGAACAGGACCCGCCGTTAAGTAAATATAAAAAGCTAATTCTAAGCTAACAAAACCACAATGATTCTTATTTTTAGACAACTGTACACCAAAAAAAACATAATTAGGATAAGTATATTTTTTCCTGATAATAGATCTATCTAAATCCAATACACTGGTCCTTTAAAACCATCCACTTAAAGCAGGTCAACCATAAGTCACACACTTACTTATGTCCTAAATCTTAAAGCCTCATCATGATGAAATGATTACATTACATTTCCCTCTTACTGTGGTAAACCATGAGACTCTTACTTCTTCGTGAATCGCTCTAAGAAGTGCTTGATAACCATAACACCCACAGAAGAGTCCCGTGGGCTTTTCATCTCTGATCTAGCAGCTATAGTGTATGTTGCTATGGAAACTGAATCTCAGGGATGGAAATAAAGTGAAGATCTTTTGACATGCGATATCAAACATCGCAAACATAAATAGCAGTTTACAGATAGATGGGGCAACAGAAACAGAAAATTTGGGTCAATTCTCTTTGCAAACCAAATTATCAATAGCGACGCTCCCAATTTCATAGCTCACAACCCACTATACATAGATTGTATGGACACTGTTTCTATGGTAACCAGTGGTGACAAATCTTCTGTATCACATGTTCCATACATTGTTCTGTAAACCGTCTGTGGACTGATGCTACTGTTTGCATTAATGCTGCATAAGCTCCCTGGTTACTTTTTCACTCTGTAATCAGTTTATCTTTCCAGCTTGCTTGGTTTTCAGTGTATCTCAAGAGAAAATCAGTTCTAGATTACATTTGGCTCAGAGACAGTCTGGAGTTCCCCACATCCATCATTCACGCTCAAGCTTGTGTGGCTTCGGCTGTCACTTTAGATCTGTGCAATATGAGTGATGCCTACCCTCAGGGGCTACCCATGCAGGCGAGTACATCCTGCCAGGACACTGGAAGGAGAACTTGACGTCTGCCATACTGATCCTCGCTGTCATGTCTTCATCTATCTGTGGAAACAAGAACACTGACTGAAATGTCACTTGAAAGTGTGGCGGACATCACTTCCTTTTGCAGCTTTTTTAGGCAACACTTTCCTTTGGTAAGTCTGTTATTGTGTAAGACAATTTGACAGATTTATGATCTTGCAAAGCTACAATGAAGCCATAGGTTCTTCTTACCATTACACTCTTGCTGTTGAGATAATGGCGAGGGATCATTGGTTCAAGTGTATGCAAGAAAGCCATTCCACAAGCAATGTCCAGAGCAAATTTGACCGCCTGTGTCTGGTCCACCACAACGTCTGACAGCAGGGAAAGGAACAAGTAATAACAGGTTCAAGCGGCTATTTCTTCACCACATAACAGGATGACAGTGAAACTGCTGCAGTAGAAAAAAGTGATGGCAACAAAATGACAAATGCTTAAGTGCAATAAATCACAAATGCCTGCAAATCACCAAAACCGGTGACAAGCATGGACCTTGTGACCAGAGTAGAAGTACTCACTGGTGCCTTCATGCAGCACGTTGTAGAGGGAGCCATACGGCATCCAGTGTGTGATGATGATGGGGTGAGGGGCGGGAGGAGACTGACATGCTCCCAACATGGGTAGGACATTCGGGTGGGAAAATATCCTGGGATGAAGCCCAAGAGGGAGGGACAGGGGAGAGAGACAGACAGACAAAAAGAGGCAAACCCACAGAGGATTTGACATAAACAAACGTCTTGCGTGAGATGCAACTCCCTCCAAAATAAATAATACACAGAGTCTGGTTCAACGCAATGCAAACAGAGATGAGGGACAACACAGCAAAAAGGACAGAGAATGTAGAAAAGTCAGGATTAAATATTAACCTTAGTTTGGGATATTCCTCATTGAAGTCTCTGCTTTTCCTAGTGGTCCAGTCACGAACTTTTAGTACCTTAACAACAATTTCATTTCCTTGCCAGCGCCCTTGCCACAACTATGGATGAGAAACAAATACAGAATACATAAAGTGAATGATGTGTCCCTTTGACTGATCATCAGCAGTTCTACATGAATATAAAGCACAATAAACCACAAAAAGAATATAAAGTACCTCTCCAGACTGGTTCTCATTTATTTTAGCAAGTAGAGAAAGCTGTTTGTAGTCAATGCCTGCGTGTTTGTTCAAAGTGCCATTGCCTAAAAACACAAGATGGAGACAAACTTAAGTGACAAGTCAAAGCTCAGACAAAATCCCTATTGTTTATGTGAAATTTAGACCAACATGTGAACAGGAAAGTGGTGGGAATTTCAAAAGCCACAGTAAAATTAGTTGGGAGGCCAGCATGGAACATTTTTCCTTTTCATGGAGCACTTTGACCAAACCAAAGGATGGAAACTGGTCAGCTAATGAACTGATTTATGTGTCGTTGCGACTCACGGGGTCGAGTTCTAGTGGTGCCTTTCCAGAACGTGTCCTTGAAGGGGATTTTAGTTAAGTTCTGTCCCAGTTTTTCAGCCTTTTCTGGATGGTAGAGAAATAAGAAAATCAACATAAAATAGAGCAACAAAACACAAAGATATAAGATTGGTCCTGAGATCCATTTAAAATGGGGAACAGAATTGTAACAGGCACTTGAGATACCTCGGAGGAGTTCACGCAGGTGAGGTTTGGCTTTGTCCAGGGGAGTCTCCCCATATTTGTTACAGATGCTCACCTGAGCCCCATTAGTCACAAGGTCCTGAGAAATGGAAAAAAAGTTGTCAGCAACATTTTAACCCTGTGAATGCCAAACCCTGGCAGGGAGTCGGCAGGGCGTGTTTTCTTTAAAAAGTCATCAAAATTACACCAGTGACCAGGGCCATTAGCTGTAAAAACAGAGAAAATCATGGAATTTTCTACTTTGTCACATGCTGTTTTGTTGGGACAATAAGTCAAACTAAAGCTTAAAATTGTACTTTACTCGGCGGCATACTTAAAATTTTGCCAAAAGTAAAGTATTTGCAATAATCACAGTCTCCCAAAAACAAAAACCGTGTGCTTCTCAGCAAAACTATAAAGATATTAGTGACTCAGTCATGTAACAAAAAAATTGGAAGTTTTTGCAGGGCAGATAGGAAACAAGTAACATCTCTGTGCACTTGAAAATTTTTTTGCACATATTGACATACTGATTCCAAGATTTTTCAAGGTTTGTATCATAATCCATAGAATTCAGCTGCAGGTTTTTTTTTTTTCTGATTTATGGCCTTATAACTCAGTCATCCTGCACACACTGTATTTTTGAGTTCTCTGTACTTCTAGTCATGCTTGTGCTGCTTCCATAAATGTGCAGGACTTTAAATTGCAGTTTAAAATGAGTCCACAGTGAGTGAAAGGAGCAAAAAAAACACCCAGAAACCACTTTGAGTTCAGAAGGTTAACAGAAATAAAAACAGCCTCGTCGTTACCACCACCAGGGGGCGCACTAACCTCAGCCACTTGGTCTTGGCCCCAGAAGCAGGCATAATGCAGTGGTGTGTTCCCATGTTCATTGGCTGCATTGGTGTCTGCTTTGCACTGGATCAGCTAAAAGAATCAAAAACAAAGGATTATATGCAAAGCAAGGCTGGTCAGATCTTGTTTGGGCTGTATACAGAGATGAGCCTTAATGCTGCCAAGAAAAATCATGGAAGGTTGTGTTGCCTGTGGACACATACCAGAGGTATTGAGACATGCCTAATATTAAACTCAAAAACTGCCTGGCAGCGATTCTAAATCAGACATCATGCAGAAGAAGCCTCACACTATGACAACAGTACTATGAGCAGCACTAACACATACATTCTCTTGATATTTCCTTAAAAAAAACGTTTAAGAAACAGTTTACATTGCTGTACCTGCTACATAACATTCACAGCTACGAGTCAAACTGCATGTTGCATGTCTGACAGTGAACCAGTGATAGTGGACATACAGCCACATGATGCACCTTAAAGAGAAACACACTGCAGTTTTATGAGCTGCATGAGATCTAGTAAAGACACACACGGTCAAAGAATGTATCCTTGTACTGCCACTCGCATTGCAGCTAATAATTGTGGATAAATGGTGCATTTAAGTAATAAATTATTTAAACTTTTTCTGGTGGAAAATGGTTTCAGGAGAACACCAACTTTCACAAAATAGCAAGCTTGTTTTATGCTTTACAAGTGTAGCAGAACGAAGGTTTTATAATCATACTTCAGGTGCCTTAGTTGCTGGTGGTGAAACAACAAGATCAGACAGGATTTTTGGATTTATAATTGCTGCTCAGACGATATCACCTCAAGTTTCATAATATCCTGTGTTTATGAAGAAAACTTACAGAGATACAGCATCACTTTGACAGCTTGGGAGTTGTTTTTGATCACAGCCTCAACTTAAAACACCACATTAAATCTATGGTTCAATCCTGCCATCTACAAAATCAGAAATACTGCCAAGATCAAACCAATATTCCATAAAAACACAGTTGAACAACTCATCCACACCCTTATCGTCGCCCACCTGGACTATTGTTACTCACTATTGACTTGCCTGAACAATGCAGCAATTGCCTGTTTTCAGCTGATTTAAAACACAGCAGGAGGACTGCTCACAATTACTCCACACAGGGAACACATCACTCTAGTCCTGGCGCTCTCCTGGCTTTCCATTTGTTATAGAATTCAATTTACGATTCTGTTGATTACTTCTAAATCTCTACATGGTCCGACTGCGCTTTCCATCTCAGTACTTTTAACCCTTTATTCTGCATTCAAACCCTTCAGATCAGAGGTCAACTGTTGTTAAATATTCCACAGACCAGGCCTATAAAAAAAATGGGGACTATGCTTTCCCTGTTTTTTGTCCCAATGCTGTGGAACAAGCTTCATTCATATAGTATTCTATTATGTTCTTTCTAATGTTTTAATTATGGCCTTTTTAAATGTTTTATTGTTGCTCTTTTTTCTTGTAAAGCACCTTGTAACTCTGGTTTTCACAGACACTATAGAAAGAAAAGGTCATTATTTTATTATACTTTTCACACTGGTGCATGAGGAACTATTTTCAAACTCACTGCTCTCTCACCAGCTTTTGACATATGTTCTCCAGTTTAATCTGACATAAGATATTATTTGGGATCACTGTGCACTTCAGAATACAGACCACGGATAGTCAGCCATGTTCTAATGACAGGGAGAAAGCAAATATTCTCGCAATTATTTTTCCTGTTGAGATAAAGAAACACAAAAGGAACCAGGAAGGAATGTTTTCCAGTGTCCCTGTGCCTTTGTGTTTACATGAAGCCTACCTTTCCCACAATGTCACGATGTCCGTGACTGGCAGCCAGGTGCAGAGGCGTGTCGTCTCCCCGGTTCATGACGTTAATGCGAGCTCCTCTCATGATGAGCATGTCCACCACACTGGAGCGACCCTCTCTGCAGGCCCAGTGAAGAGGGCTGAAGCCGTGGTCATCTCTGCAATGACAGGAGAAGATTCATATTCAGCACAGGTTTCATGAAATCCTTCAGCACAGGAAAGCGTTTAACTGCAGGAAAAGCTGCTAAGTAAGACTTTGAGGGAGAAAGCATAAAAGTTTTCCATGCAAACTGTTTTGTGGTTTAACTGGCAAAAGAACAAGGCGTACAGACTGGGGCTGTTTTTGGGCACATATGTGTTTTACTTTGACGATCAAAATATCACTTTTCAAAAAAGGCAGGCCAGAGCAAACTGGGTGGTCAGCATAAAAATGTATCATATAATTAGCTGTTTCGCACAAATATAGACTAAAAGTGACTTGAATTCATAAAACTTTAAAACATACTCAATTTCCAAAACATTAGTTACAACAAGCTAAAGTATCCAGTCTGATACAATCCTGCAATAAATCATAAATCCATGACGATTCTAATGTTGACATGTCGATTTAAGTGTCATTTTTGGCAGTTACAGTTAGAGTGCTGTTCAAATATATCCCTTTACAGTGTTAAATGTTATAAAAATACAAATATGACAGGGTTTTCCTGACAACCCTGTTGGTTGTAGCAACACACTGTAGAAAGATTGTTTCACACACAGTAAGTCTTTTTTGACAGAAATCTATGTCTTGTCCTGTTATTATTGACAATTTGATAGCAAAATCGTATATTGTGCCTCGAAATGCATGCATTTTTTTTCCGGTAACAATTCTTATATTTTGCCACTGGCTAAATCCCTATGAGGACAGAATATTAGAAACATCTGTAAGTATAACATAAAACAATTAACTGCACTGCACACTGCAGCAATCAAAATTATCCTAAAGTTGAATCAACAAAACACAACTGAATAATTAATATTAGTATTATATTAAGTTCTGTTCTCATAGGACTAGCATACAGACTGCATTCATTTTCGCAAGTAACTTATCTGTACCTACATCAGTAGTTTTAGCCAATGTGCTGTGAAGCTCAGCTGTGCGAGGGCATAATGCAGAATTTATCACTTCTGTCATTTAAAAAAGGAAGTTGATGCAACTCAGACTGAGACAACAGCTTAAGGACCTCATCATTCCTCTGTGTCACTGTGACACCAGCTGCGACACATGTAGGACAACGGCCTCGATAACATGACAGAGTGTCTCCTTGGTGAACAACAGATAAAGACTGATAGATTAAGACACGGGCAGAGCTGCATGACAGAGAGTCAATCAGGAAAAGGCAGAAGAAAAAAACAGAAGTTCCACCCAGCAGTGCTGCACAAACGTACTCCAGCTGCTGTATGTGACTGTCATTTTACATTTCGTGGTCACATCCTGCTCTCTTATCAGGTTTACTCCCACTGCAGACTCTCTCCCCTCCCTCATCCGCTGTATATCATCTGTACTGCAATGATGATATATTCAACTTTCCATACTGCCTCACTGTTTGCACCAAAACACAGCACAATCATCCTGCTAATAAAGTTATGCACTTGTTCTGAAATTATGAGTAGGCAGACAGCATAATAGGATCTGAGAACTGAGGGAGTATTATGAATCTGCAGGAATTTGAGCCCCTGCCCCTCCACCACCATCAATTCACTGGCTTGTATTCACACATCCTGCAGGGCTCGGCTCAAAACAGCATCAAGAGTTCCACAGAGACCCTCAGTCCCACAACACACATCTATCTGTGCAAACTGCTTCCTTCATACCAGATCTAGTCCAAGTGCAATTTCCTCTCAGACCAAAAGGCCAAATCCTAAAAACTGATTAGCCCAAGTTTATGAGAGAAAAACTCCCAACAACCTCTTCCTATGAGTTTATAAGCTTTCGGTGCTAAACTTTAGCCCATTTGGGGGAGCAGGTAGAGTTCAGAAGCTAATGGCTTTGAAAGCAAGAGTGATTAATAGTTTTGCTTTTTATGAACTTAGATTCACTATTTGTTCCAAACTTAAGCTGGAGGTCTATAACTAATCACAAACTCAAGTCATCCCTGATTCCAACTTCTCAAAAGAGAGGATTTGCATCCTTTCTCTGTTACAGCATTGACTATTTGGGGGTTTCAGTGTCAAATAAGATATTCTGGTATGTAAACTTCAACAATCTGGCATTTAATAGATGAAGTGAATGAACAATTGTCAAAATAATCTATACTACTGGATCATGTACATAATTAATTGAGCTCTGCAAAAAACAACAATTCGCTCAGTAAAAAAAAATACAGTTAGAAATTAAGAAACAAAATTCACAGCTACTACAATGCCATAAAATCAATAAACCAGGTTATAAAATTAGTTTTTTAAGCAGGTTTGTGTTTCCATGTAGTACTGGGCGATATGGAAAAAATCATATATCATGATATGGATTATTTTATATCACGATAACGATATATATGACGATATACCACAACAAAGTATGTTTTCAGTTATTCTCTGAAAAGTTTGACCAAAATTTCATTGCTTACTTTTCTCCATGAAACTTCAACCTGTTGCTCGGGCTGGACCCGAATATCCGGTCCGATGGTGGTATGTGGATATTAATTTTGAGATCCAAATATTCGCCCCCTCCTACCTCCACCCCCGCGTTGGGCGTTACGAACCGAGCCGAAAATTCGGCTTTTTCCTCCGTTAGCTCACCGCCTCTGACCTCACGGACCGAACCGAATATTCGAGTCGTTTCTCCGTCCGTCCGTCAACCCCCCACCCCCGGACGTTACGGAGCGGACCGAATGTTCGTCATTAATAGGGACCGAATATCCGGAGCCCAGAAACTGCTATTCGGGCCAGCCCTACCTCTTGCGCTTCCATCGTTCACCACTCATGAGTTAAGTAACATAAAGCATGTCACAAACCCGCGTGACAATCAAAGAACGTAAAGCAGCGTCATGTCGCAAAAACCACAAGACGGAGTTTCTTTGCGAAAAATCTCTTTTTTATTCTTCTTTATTTTCACTTATATAAACTTAGAGTATGCACAGTGACAAGAAAACACTAACACAATCGTTGCAGGCTATTTAATGATATATTTGCTGTAATAATTGATAAAATTAGGTTAGAAACGATAGAAACGATAGAAGAGAAATGGCACGATAGACCCTTTTCTATCGTTCTCACGGTATGTATCATCATATCACCCAGCACTAGTTCCATGTGCAATTGTCCAACTTCAAAGGATATAATAAAATAATCACCAGACACACTGTGGAATCCAATTTACTTGGAACAGAAAATAGAAAAGCTAAATAGTGTAATGCATTTGGAAAATGTTTAACTGGTTTTGCAGGAACAAAAGATTGAATTATTTTGCAATCAATAACAACAAAAAATCAACTAACAGGTATTATCTGAGGGTTTCTACATCCTCTATTGCAATTAAGATTTGTGTTTGCCTCATTTTTCTTCTTGTGTGATTCTATCTTGAGAAATGATGTAACCTTTTTTTTTTTACCACCACAACACACATTGCAAATTACTTTTGCAGAGCTTGTAAAACACCACTCAGTCCTAACTGGTAATTATCTGATGGTTATTTCTTAATAACAGAAAAAGGTTCCAGTCCACATAAAACTGCTGAAATGGACTTTGTGGTTACAAGCAGCAAGGCTCAGCCCTCTGGTGTCTCCATGTATTTCTATTCCAGGGCACTTTATACAGGATGGATTTTCCCTTTAAGCTAACTTCATCCAACAAACCTAGGGGCACTTGAGTGCCAGGGTTTTCTCCGGCTCCCCCTCTCCACACTGACTGTGGTTATTTATTTCAGGCACTTCCACCTGCCAGCAGAGCTCAGTTTGGCAGAGTGAAGAGCCAGAGGAAGGGCCCCTGTCTGTACCCTGGACGTCTCTGCATCGACATCCCCGCCAGGTCATATAACAGGCCTCGGCTAACGGAAAACACTTTCACAGAAACATCCAATGAGTGAAAAGAAGCACAATAAACAATGCTTTTACTTCTGAGAAACAAATTTTTGCACAATTTCTTTTCTTTGTTGTGTCATCTAATGAGAAGTAATGGAACCACTCAGAAATCCTGTGGGACCCACAGTACATGTGAAGAGCACACAGCTACAACAGCCAGCATCCACAAGATTCACAATGTATCTGTAGGTAATGTCTTAACATCTGAAAAAGGTGGACATCACTTCATCATTATTGTTATGATAACGGCATTTAGAATAACAGTCTGACCTGATGTAGGACTGCAACTGACTTAATGTACTATAATTTAAGACTATAGCCCTTTTTCAGGCATAAGATACATAACATTTTTGGTTTCATGAATCTATTTAAGTGACAGCATTCAAACAAAGGTAATTTTTTTGTGTTCTTCATCATGGCTTCACAACAGTGATGGAGAGAGCCACGGTGAAATTTACAATATGCACGAGACATTAAATGGTGTATTCAGTAATTATGTGCGTGCCTATCTGTTAATGCGACTGCATGCAGTTCAGACTTGTGTGTTTAAAATGATACTGAACTGCTACCAGGTCTGATCTACTAAGATTGCCAGCGCCACTTTTACAGAAGTGCCCAGAGTGCTCATTCAGACATGCAGCCAAAGTGTTCAGATGCCATCAGATTAACAGAAAGGAATGCATGTCTAAAAGGGGCTAAGGAAAGGCAGACATTTCTAATTTTAGGAACCTGAACCATCAAATTATTGGCTTCAAAACTGCTTAAATATTAAATCAATTCACAAAGTAGTTACCAAATAATTTTCTGTTGATAAAATTTAGTTAAAATATTATCAGGTATCTGTGTTTAGATTAACAAAACAAAAAGCAATGGTTTGATATAACTGAAGGTCTTTTTTTTTTTAAGTTGAGCTGGTAAAACTCCATATCAGAGCAATCAGTAATAATTCAACAATGTCAGACATATTAAACCTGATCATCTGTGTCGACTCATTCCTCTGAATCCATCACTACCTGCTTGAACAAGCCTCTGAACCTCAGTGTGCTTGCAACAGACTCAGAGTGCAGCCCTGACTAAAGAGGTTAGGATCAGTATTCACCCTGTAAATCCACCCACTTCCAAAACACAGAGCCTCAATCTTAACAACACAACATACAATTACTGCCCATTACCCTCAGTGACAATCACGAGTGAAAAGAAAATGCTAGATTCAAACTATTATTCACACATGTACTCAGTTTCTTTTAGATGCATATTTTGAGGAGCTAAATGGAGACAACCAACAAAGCCACGATTGCACCCTCATAGGCCAAAAAAACACAAGAGCAGAGAAGTCAGGTGTCTATTTGTAACAAACATTTTTTTGACAAGACAGCAACAAACAATGATTTACATTATACATTGATTTCTTCTTTAAAATGCTGACAATAGTGAGGAAAGATGCACATTTTAGTTTTTAAAGAGCTGTAAATTATGCCTTTTGTCCAAGGATATATGGAAATATATGTTACTAAAATAAAATCTGATTACTTTTATAAACTGAATAATGGTAAAGTGAAACATTTAGTCACTTAATCAGTTACTAGATCGCCAAAAAATTTATTAGCAACTCTACTGATAACTGTTAATCACTTTAGGTCTTGGAAGAACCAAAAATGTCAAATATTCTCTAAATTTTAACTCCACACGTGAGGATTTGCTGCCTTTGCTGCCTTGACATTCGGACAAAACAAGGATTCTTAAGATGATATCATGGGCTCTGGGAAACTGTAATTGACATTTTTCACTATTATTGGATGTCCTACAGACCAGACTAGGACTGCAAATAATTAAATTCATGCTGTGACAAGTCTTATGCAAATGAGTACAACTGTGCGCAAGCAATCTTTGGCTAAAAAATGAAGACTCAAGAATGAGGACCCCTTGTGAGAAACTTCTGATTATTTTTCAGCCTGTTCAAACAGTTCGTTTAGAAAGGAAACAAGCTAATTAGGCCACAATTAGTGTGATATTATTACTGAATAATGGCATCAGAAAGTGATCATGTGTTGCACCTTCACAGAGACCTATTAAAACACTCCCTTAATAACAACAAGACCCTGCCATGCTTGGAGGTGCAATTTGATATCGCATTCCTGTATTCAAATGACTTTTTAAATTACATTTTAATGGCTATGACAGAGGTGATTTGTAAATTCTGGACACCATTAACATCCTGCTGACACTAACAAAATAAACTGCGGCTCATCTTTGATTGAAGTCATTCTCTGTGTTGTGTTTGCTTTGTTGACAACCCAAAGATATTTAGTTTGCTGTCATAGACGAGAAAAGAAACCAGCAAATATTCATATTTAGGAGGATGGAATCAAAAAAGTTTCACTTTCTTTTCTTCCAAAAAAAATTGATGCTGCTCCAGAGACACAGTGATGATTTTATTATCAGATATTTCAGAAGGAACATTAACTGTGAATCACCTTCACATATAATATGGATTCAAACCTAAAACAGCTCTCAAATGTAAAGTCACGCATTATTCTGTAAGCTAATTTTCACCACAAAACCAGAACTTGTGCCAACATTATGCACCAACTAGACAGGTGGAAGTGGAAATCATCTCGAGAGAACTATTTGGGCGAGCATGTTTTAAACTTTGCAATTAAGTCTTCTAAAACTCAGAGGAAGCATGGAGGGGAAATGAGTGGAGCTATCTAATACCAATGGGACACAAATACCGGAAACATATCAGTGGGGGAGGGGAAGATGATGTGCGCTGCTATGGCTTAACTGTGCATTCCTCTTTTGAAAAACTCGCTATTTGGCCACGCACGCACGCACGCACGCACGCACGCACGCACGCACGCACGCACACACTCTGTCTTCTCCAGTCCTCCCCCTCTCTTTTAGTTTTGGTAGGTGGTAGATGGTTCCCTTGAGGCCCGTGTGCTGCTCCTTGTAAGGAGATTCAGCATTCCGCTACTACTCTTTGTCTGGGAATTACATCAGTGTAAACACACTGTCATCGAGGAGCACAGATAATATTACACTGAGGATCTGACAGAGAGTACAGAGAGTTTACTAAGATAAAGAAAAGGAAGGATTTGAGGTTCTGTAAGGGAAAAGAAAGCAAAAGAATGAATGCGTTTCACCCACTGGGAGAGATATAGCAACCGGAAAAGGGAACTTGACATGCAATCAGCTAATGGGCGGGTCACATGTGGGGATGCATGTGTCCACACTGGCTCAATGCAATCGCACAGGCTCATAAGAGAAGGATACTGAAAACAAATTAAAAGAAAATAACAAAGCAAAAGAAGAACTCTTTCTGCACAAAAGGAACACAAGGGCACAAAACCGCTACAAAAGAAGGAGTTTTGCCATCTTTGGCTGTGCTACTTCTTGCAAATCATACCTTAAAAGCTATTTTTGAAAATTATAATATGGTAATAAATGTATGAATCCCTCTGTGATCTTTACAGCAAAAATCTGTCAAACAATTCACAAGATTAAAATGTTCCTGGACACATCACTGCACCTCATCAGGCAGCAAAACAATGATTTTATATTCTGTCTCGTCATTGTTTTGTATGCACTCTCCAGCCACTGCATTAAGTGTACCTGTGAAATCTAACGTAATTCAATACAACAGCTTTGCCAGAAATTCAATGTCCACGGAGTTTGAACGTTTTCAGTTTTTATGGATGTCAAAAAGGCAATGGTTACATTTTATTTCTGTTTATTATTTAAATCATAATGGGTGCTAGTAGTGTACTGGACTGCACTACATTTAAAAGTGTTCCTAATATTGTGCTCTCCTCCTGTAAGTAAATGGGGCGGACCAATTGTAAAGTTTTCATGTACAGATTTTTTTTTTTTTGTCTGCATTTATTCTCATTGTTTAACTCCACAAAAGGGGTGTCAACATTATATGAGACTGATGCATATTTTAGTCTTGCAGGTAAATATTTTTATATTTAGTGCATGTGTGTGACCATCACCAGCCCTCCCTGAATGCTAAGCAGACATTCTTTATCAGAATTCCCTATTATGAGCCAGGGAGGGCAGTGCTACACCTCAGTGATGTGCAGGGGAAACAAAGACTGGACAGGACGAACAGGACGAACAGGGATAGAAACTAACAGGCGGTGCTATTACAATTATGTACAGATTTTTGTCTATAATGTTCTATTTCCAGTTATTAGCAGAGTTACATCTCTCACTCAAAACCATGAATCATGGTCTCCCCTATATTACCTGTGAAATTAGACAATGGTGCATTTGAACTGATCTTTTGTATTTTAAACTTTGCAAAAATATTGAAAGAAAATGAAAATAAGCAAAGGCTCCTCTTTTGCAGATGAATCACTGCTTCTCTAAAAATCCATACAACCATAACTGCGCTGAAACAGAGAGGAAAAACACAGAAAGGGAGCAGTGCCAACATAAACAGCCATTATAATTAAATGGATTAATTCATTCTTTCGTTTGTTCTGAAAACAAACACCGGTAGTCTAATTCTAGGACAGAAACAACAAAGAGACTAGATTCATGGGTGGCCATCAACACTGGACTGGCAGGCTCTGCCAAGTTTTTCTTTACAGTCAGCTGAGGACAAAAGACGAAGCAGCTAAGGACTGTTGAACTGTAAATATCAGATAGAAACTTTGCACACTAAACGTGTTAAATTAGTATGACAGAAGCCTGCCGTATTTTCTGCACCTAAACCTTGCGTTAATACATTCCCACACTTATGTCCAGAGAGTTTTTATGTCTGTGGAGCCTGAATTGAATCACAGCAACAACTGTAAGCGTGACTAACTGTGCCATCACAGCATGTTTCCTGTCCAACATCACGCCTTTGAATTACTCCACTGGCATTCTGGACATAAACATGCACCCACAAGGAAATGGGTTCAATCTCAGGCCACAATCTCACCGGGGACTGAAAAGGCGGGCTTTCAGCCTGCACCAGGACACAGGTTAAAGAATGCAGAATTTAAAGTAAGCAATGACACTGCATATTTCTCTCAGATACATGTTATCTGGAATCACAAATTCATGTTGGGGCAAGTCTTCTGCAATTAAGTACAAATGTGCAAAGGAATCTTTGGCTGAAAAATCAAGACACAAAAAAGCGGACCCTTAGGAGAATGTAAAAACGTGAACTTAATTTTTCTTCAGCCTGCTTGAACAGTTTGTTTAGAGAGAAAACAAGCTAATCAGGCCATAATTAGTGTGATATTATTACTGGATAATGGCATCAGAAAGTAATTGTTCTTGAACATTTGGCGAAACTAATTAAAACACTCCCTTAACAACAACAAGACTCTGACATGCTTCAGGGTACAAGTAATTTTGATATTGCATTCCTGCGTTCAAGTTAAGTAATTGCATTCTAATTGCTATGATAGGAGTGATTTGCAATTTCTGGACACCATTAACATCTACTGACACTGCAAAATAAACCATGGCTCACCCTTGATTGAGGTCATTCTCTGTGTTGTCCAACCATAAGCGAACTGCCACTGCGTTGCCTTCCCTGCACTGTGTGAAGATATCGTCCATTTTTCCTGATGCGGTCTTCTTCTCTTAAGGTGCAGAACTAAACTGGGACAGACGAAAGAGGCGACCCCAGGGGTTGAGGCGAGTCCTGCCCAGCATCAGTCCCTCTTCTGGGACACCGAGGGACACAATCACAGAGGCTCAGTGGCACTCACACAAACCTGAAAAATAAAAGGGACATAAAAAGTAAAATTGCTTTGTTTAAACTGCTTTCTGTCAGTTCAACCTGCATTCTGACCAGCATTTAATCCTGTTGTACAAACCAAAAAAAGAACACAGCTACAAAAGAAGGAACATCTAGTGCCGAGTAATCTTATCCACCTTAGTAATACTGGGTGGGTGCGCAGTCTATGGCATTGTGACTCACAAAACTTGGCTGTTACTGGCACCCTACACAACAGGGAAGATACGGATTTTCATTCAGGGTCATGGTAAATTTATACTTCTTTCATATATTGTTGATTGACAGAAAGTGTGTATGCCGCTGATTTGAAAACCGTTCAATTGCTGAAGTCAGTCAGCAAGCAGACATGGTAATCATGACCCGGTTCTAGCTTTAAAGTCAGTGGATTTACTGCTTTTCTCCATATTATGTGATGCTAAATTGAAAATATTTGGGTTTGGGAGCAATTCTCAGCCAAAACAAGCAAGCATCAGTAGATTTTTTTTGTCCACAAAAATAATTTAAAAATGAAAAGATCGTGGTAATAACTATGATATTTGCCACTCAACTTTGATTATCAAATTGTAAAACATATTGTTCACTGACACAATAGATACAGCTTAGAAGCAAACAATGAATATATGAATGACTTCATATTTACATAGTCTAAGCTGTGATGAAATTATTTGTTGGCTACACAAATGCAAGATATTAACGAAGACAGCAGACTGTAACATAGTTACAGATGTGGGGTGACACTAGTAAATAAGTGGGATCACAGTTGTGACTGATTAGAAACACTATCAGAGAAGGAATAGATGTTAAATTTTGAACAAGAAAAGCACTTCTACTGAACATACTGCACTTTAAGTAAACACACCATTAATCCAGGACTATAATGAAACCGGGCAGTGTTTTTGTTGGTGATTAACGTAGTTGGTGAATAAAAACACGGGTGTCACAGTAATGAATCCACTGTTAACAACCTGTACAGCAGCCCGACTAGCTGCTCTGCTATCCAGCTAACACAAGGGGGAAATGCTCATTTAAGTTTGCTGGCTGTTCCCTCAGCTCATGGCAGCAACACCGGGTACTTTCTTCACATTAGATAAAACAGAAAAGACCTTCTTATCTGCTTCTGCTTCCAATATCCTCTTGTTAATTACATGAGACGAAAGCAGGGTTTTTTGCTAACTAGCTAACCAACTGTCCTGACGCCGCGGGCAGCCAACGTTTCTCTCATTTGACAAACTGAAGGTTTCTGTCATTATTTTTGCAGAAAAACATGTCAAACTGAACCAGAATCTACTTCCGTGAAGATAAACCTACCTGATATATTCGCCTGTTGTGGTGTAGAGGAGTTAAGACAGAGCAGAAGTGTGTTTTCTCCGGTGGACGGAGAGCTGCGGGACGTCCACACCCTCAGCACCGCCGTGCTTACGTGCTAACGTTGACCGGAGGGACACAGGGACACAGCGCCACCCCGCCGCCTACAGGCCGCACCGGGAACTGCAACAGGCCAAAAAATAACAGCCTCAGGTCATGTTTTTAAGATAACATAAATTTAATATATTTATTCATCCTGGAAGAATTTCTGGTGTCAGACATTGCTCAGAAAAAACAAAATGACACAACATAAGAAAAGCAGTGCCTAAAAGGTGAAAAAGCAATTAGATAGAAGGAGGAAAGAATACTAGAATAAAAATAAGTCAGTCAAAATAAGCCTAGACTACAACTGAAAAAAAATATTGCTGCCAAATAAACTGAGGTAAGAAGCAATTTTACACATGACAAAGACATATTGCACCTGAAAAATTAGATGAAAATGAAAAATTGCACATTACAGATCTCTACCTCATTATTTATAATGCTGACTTTTCCTCTCTTTCTATTGTTTTTCTAAAAATTTGTTTTTTTTATAATGTCTTATTATTATTACACAGCCTTGAGAACAGTCGCTTTGCATTTCACTGCACATACTATATGAGCATGTGACACATAAAAACTCTTGGATCTCTTGAAAACAGTGACAATGTTGTAAATTAAAATGAAAAATGTAAGAAAACCATTTATTAATCCCACGGTGGGAAAATTTTCATTGTTAAAGCAGCAAAGAAAGTGCAACCATTTCAGAAATGTAGTACAAAAATGAAAACAATGCAAAATATCCATAAATACAAATTATAGAAACAACACTGCACATATTAAAGGTATTGCACAGAATCTTTCATGAATAGAAATACTGAGAAAAAGATTAAAATTGCACAAATTATTATCTATATTACAGACTGTACATAAGTCAGAATATACCAATACCAAATATTGCCCATGTCATCAAAATATTGCAAATGAAAATGAAATATTGCACATGATACTGAAATATTGCAACTGAGAAATGACTAAATGAAATTTAACTCATTATGTATTGCAAATGAAATAAAATGCTACACATGGTGCAGAAACTGACAATGCACAAACTAGTTGGAAATGTTTTTGTTTTGATCTAAGTGTCAATGTTTTAGCCAGCGTTAGGCTTAATTTTTTCATGTTTTTAAAAAAATTACATTATATTTAAATTATATAACAACAACATATAAGACTCAACGCTGAACACAGGTCTAAAGCTAAAATATAGTAATATGAAATATAAATATAATTTAAATGTAGGCCCTTAAAATACACATTAAAATGACTGTATTACACTGCAAGCCATTTTTTCTGAACTTGTAAAATCCAGTTTTATTCAGTGTGAACCTGCAACATGGAATTACTTGCAAAGTAATCTAAATCTTGAGTTATTTATAATCTCTGTGCAGTTAAAGTTTTTGATTTCATCCTATTCAACTTCCAGCTGCTCTTCTTTTTCGTTGATTTGTTTGTTTTTAAAACTTGCACTTAAAAATCCACTACTTAATGTTTTTATTTTACTAATTTTGCCTTTTGATATATATTTGTGTTCCAATAGGTTTTATTCTCTTACTTAGTAATTATGTTGTAAATGAGGCCGTTATACCTCAGTGTGCTCCAAGTTTAAATAAAGGCTGAACGAATAATCACAGATTGGACAATAGGCCTGGATCACAACAGAAAGAGGAAAATATATAACCATGTTAGCCTTCCCCTTTAAATGATCACAATAAGCTGCAGTCACTTCCCTTAAATGTGAATAGAATAGATTGTTTTGAAATGGACAATGCAGTTAAACATATTTTCAATGAAGAGCATGAGGTTGATGTTTTGCACAGAGAGTTTATAGCTATTGCTAATTTGCTACTCTTGTGCCGAGCTTGGCTTTTATCTAAAACAAGATAGTCCTTTATTAATCACAGGGCAGGGAAATTTGCAGTGTTGCAGCAGCAAAGGTGGATAGTGCAACAATGCAGAGACATCATTAAAAAAAGTCAAATTAAACAAGAAATATACTTAAGTACACAATAAAATAACACACAAGATAACAATCAGTCTACCAGGAAATGGTTGCACTTAGGAAATAGTGACATTGTACAGGGATTTTTTTGCCTCTAAATGCAAGAAATAATGGTAATGCATACATTTGAATACACTGATTAACACCAGAGTTAAATATGTAAGTTTTTCTATGTCTGGTCTGATTGGCTGAACTGCAGTATCTCTCCTTCACACAATAAAATGTAAATATCCAACTTTTATTCTTATAAAATCACAATACAGATACAGACACAATACTACAGACATCGAAGTGCAATAAGTAAGTAAGCAGTACACCTGCATTTTTATACTTAAAATTTGTTCAGAAGTTTTAATTCATCCAGTTTTATGTATGTTTATTAATAATTCTTGTGGCAAAAATGACCAGAATAGAGTTAATTTCCAAAGTGCATGTTATTTAAAGGTCGAGTTTCTTAAGGATGTTTTAAAAGGAATTAGATTACAGTTATGTTCATGTCCTAAAGGAAAAATCCACCTTAAAGTGCCACATGGTTCGTATGTTATTATAGAATTTGGTGTTTGATGTTACATGATGCTGGTTGTTTTGACTTGTAGAGAGAGTATGTACAAACATAAAAACAGCTTCCCTGGGCTTGAAATTTTTTTTTACAAGGTTTAAATTTATTTTTTTTTGTCATTTCAGTCATAAAACATCAGTTTATAGACAAGGTTTTCTAAGTTACAAAATGTTAGATGAAACCTAAAAGTAGCAAAACAAAAAGCATATGTATGTAGGTTTATTAAATCCTGTGTGTGATAAAGTATATGCAGTATAGAGGCTGTTAATGTGTGACTAAAAGTTACCATGACTAGATTAATACACGCGGGCTGTAATGGAAAAGGTGACCATATAACGTAGTTTGTATTCTGATTTCAAAGTGACTCAGTTTCAACTGCAACTGAGGATAATTATTGTTGAGTGTCAGCAGGAGAGCATTCAGACATTGCTCCATAGGGGTGCCCAGATATATGGGTGGCACACAAAAACCAAAACACAACAGAACCTTAGGTGAATGGTGATGGTGTGAAATGTAGAGGGAAGGTGACAAACTCTTCATTTTACAGTATGTTGTGCGGCTTGTTGGTCTAAGGTATGATTCTCGCTTTGGGTGCGAGAAGTCCTGGGTTCAAATTCTCTATGAGCAATAGTCTGGTAACATTTCTAGGAGGACGTAGGTAACCCAGGTTATCATGTGAAAAGGTTATTCATTAAATATTGCCCTATAGACAGATTCACAAAAATTAAATGGACTTCACCTATTTGTCAGTTTAATGTTAAGTAATTGAACCAAAGCTCCACAAAACGATAGCGAGGACTGAAGACAAAACTACCCCTAAATGATATTCTCGTCTGGGATTTGAACTCAAGACCCAGAGGGAGTAAGATATATCCTAAATTTAAGGTTATTCCTGTACAGCTGGTGGCATAACTAATAAATGAGCACACTTTAAGGTTTTCTCTCATTTGTTTTTCTCCTGATTGAAATGCTTAGCGTATTTGTCATTCATATGTTCAGTGATTCAACAATCTAAAGGGGGAGAGCTTGTTTCTGCATATTTCTAGTGAAATTTAAAGACACAAACTTGATCTCTTTATTTACCAGTGGCAGTTTAAAATGTGACTTAAAGTCAAACCTACTGTGTTCTGAAGCTTAAGAACAAAAACATAAAGCTTCGGTATTGCATGGCTGTTATACTGAAATGCATTGTACAACACAGATGTACTGTAGATCAAGGTTAGCAGACTAATATTCATCTCACCAGGTAGATATTGTATACTGCAATGATATGTTTCATCTGCAAGCCCTTAACATATATATATATTTTAAAAAGCATTCTAGATCCTATGATGATATATCATTAAAAAAATCTTATGAGGCCTGCACACATTTTTCTTTATTATTATTATGGTCAGTTAGTTTGTAATTGTGTCATTTGGCAACATAATCAAAAAAAACGTCATATCCCAGGCTTCTCTGGTGTGCCAACGTCATTGACATGCGCCAGTAGTTCTGTTTTGCTGCCTTGTCGCACATGATATAAACCAACGTGGCTTTTGCTTTTCACAAAAAAATCTCTGCATCTATTAGTTGTAGTTACATTTTAATTAAATAAAACACTTTAATTCAAACACCGTCGTCAACGAAACAAACCGTTCGACGTGTGAATCAACGCGTTTTTCTGCTTCAGATACGAACTGGTGAGTGTTTGAATTAGCAAATTTAGCTCTGTAATGAAGAAGAAGTGAACCTGGCGTGGTTTTCTGTTCCCCAGTAGAATTTTATATGTATGTCTTGGTGTGTTTTTACTTACAGTACTCGGGGAAACATGTTTATTGAGGATGAGGACTGGAATGACGAACAAGACGCTAAAATCCTGAGTGAAACTATCCTCAGAAGCACCCAGAAGGTGAACAGCAGCACAAATGTCAAGGTACATGAGATTTATTCTTCTCCTGAGCAAATCTGGACTCTAACAACAAGTAAAACATTTCTTTCAGAGATTGACACTGTACGAATGGTGGACTTTTCTGCTTATCTTAATACTGTATTACCATTAAAAGTAGAATTTGTTGTTAAATCTGATGTTATTTTCCTGATCAGTCCAAGGTTGTCGGTAAAAAGAGCCTCCTGCGGACACTGCACACGCTGGGATCAGTACCAGAGTGGAAGAGCGACAACCAACAACAGGACAGTGACAGTGAGACAGAAGCAGCTCCATCACATGCCAAGAAAAAGAAAAAGAGAAGGAAGAAGAGAAAACATGCAGAGAAATCAGAGGAGCCACAAGAAAATGGAGACATAGATCAGACTGTGGAGGAGGAGAAACCTGAACCAAAAAAGAGGAAGAAAGAGAACAAATTTGGTGAGTAATCAGGTTAAAGCTACATTAACAGTTTTCACCATTTTTCTATGATATTGGAATGCTAAAATGTGGAATTTTGTCAGTTCTTTGCTTCAGTTCAGGTTTTGAATAAATAGACACACAGATAGATAGGTACTTTATTTGTCCCCTTGGAGAAATTCAAATAATAAACCACCTTTTTCTTCCTCTAGGGGCAAAAAAAGAAAAAAGCATGCCTGCAGGCGAGGCAAAGAATAAAGAAATCACAGATTCTGCATCGGTGAAAGTAAACCCACCACAGACTGCAGACAAACTTAACAGACAGCAGTGGAAAAACAAAATGAAGAACAAGAGGAAATGTAAAAATAAATATCGCCCGAATAATCATGAGGAGCAAGTAAATAAAGAAAAGTCTGTCGATAAACCGGAGCAAAAAGAAGACGTTAAAACAGAATCATGTAACAATAATAGCAGTAAAAAGATGAGTCAGAGTGCAGCCCAGAAAAAGAAAAAGGGGAAAGAATGTAAACCACTGAAAAGGAAAGAACCTGAAGACGACACTGATGTATTTTCTGTCACAACTGAAGAAAAGCAGCTGATTGAAAAAGAGAAACAAACTAAGAGTGGAAAAGTTGGAAAAAGTGCTTCTGCTGAGGGATCAAAACAGAAAGCAGGTGAACCTGAGATCACAGATGATGCTCAGCAGCTCCCAATGAAAAGACTGAAACCTGAGCTGAGCAAAGAACAGAGTCTGAAGAGACAGAAGCTGCTGAAGATGCTCCAGAGCCAGGAAACCAACCAGCAGCAGACTCCTGAAGAGCAGAAAAGCGAGCCGGTGGCACCAGAACAGGAGATGAAACCGGACCGAGCTGCCTCCTTCAGGTCCCGTATGGAGCAGCGGCTGGAGTCGGCTCGTTTCCGCTACATCAACGAGGTGATGTACAGCACGTCGAGCGGCGAGGCGAAGAGGATGTTCAAACAGGATCCACAGGCCTTCTGGGTTTACCACAAAGGATACACGGCACAGGTGCAGAGATGGCCGACGAATCCAGTGGACGCAATCATCTCCTACATTCAGCAAAAGTGAGGCACCTTCATTGTTGATGTTATATCTTTGTGTGTAATTAGCTTTTTTTTGGAAATCGGCCTCTCAGTTCAGTTCATAACACCTGGAAATACACCTGGGAATGGTGAGTACATGAATACAAACCCCTTTGCTAGCTATTTCCAGGGTTTTTAAATGACTCTCATGGTTTTCGTCTGGCTCAGATGACTTTGCACCACTTAAGAATACACCTTGTAGTAGTAGACTTAATTCAAAACACCAAATTGTACATTTAGTTCATGAGTGGACACTTGGACCAGCTCCATCTGCTGAAGAAGCTGCCAATAAAAGCTCCAGAAAGCTAATAAAAGGAGGTTTTGTTTCACAAGCCAGTAAAAAATTAGCGTTTCAGGCTTCTGAGCATGAGTTCACTACATAGTTTGATCAAAATAAGTTGAAAATTCACCATTTAATTCAATGTGTGATGATAGTCATGATTTTTTAATCTTAATGTTTCATTTTAAGTTCATTTTAGCATTTCACTTCTTGAATTTGGCTACTTCCTAAGCTGCATAAATTTAAAACAAAACCAACTGTTAGTGACAAAGACAGGAGAATCTTTATGACTGATCTGATGCATTTTGAGTGGAAAGTGAGGTGCAGGTGTACTGATTTGAGATCAAAACATTAAAAACACACTATAATAGAAAGTACTGTTACACTGACATGAGTTAGACACACTAGTTCAGTTGCGACATTTTTTGAAAACGGTTAAAGGTCACATCTTTGCATCTCACGACTAAAAAGGAGTCGATAATCCTCCACATTTCTCCTTCAGGCAGCTTATTCTGGCTCCAGAACTCCATTTATCAGCTGTAAACGGAAACTGTCACACATTACTCTGCTGAAGACTTTCTGACAGCGAGGAGTCACGCAGCATATAATGCTGCTCTGTGGGTGTTTAATCGATGCTCCATCCTGCCGCTGGGACAAGACGGCCTTGTTAACGTCAGCAGTTTGAGGGCAGAGGAACAACTTGTTGGTAGTTTGTTGTCCTGTGAGCTTCAAATCTGCAGATCGAAGCTCTTCTGATTGCATTCATTGTATTGTTTCAGGTCTTCGTCTCTCGTGGTTGCAGATTTTGGCTGTGGCGACTGCAAAATCGCTCGCAGTGTGAAGAACAAAGTGCACAGCTTTGACCTGGCAGCTGCCTGTGAGCTGGTTACAGTTTGTGACATGTCCAAAGTGAGGGTTTTTCAGTTTTTTTTAGAATTCCTTTCCAGTCTCTGTGATTGTGTGACAGTGAAACACTTTATTTCTCTGCAGGTGCCGCTCAAAGACGCCTCAGTGGACATCGGAGTGTTTTGTCTTTCTCTGATGGGGACCAACCTGGCGGACTTTTTAGCGGAGGCCAATCGAGTCTTAAAAATGGGGTAAATTATGTAATGCTGATTCTTAACATGCATGTTTAGTTTTCTACAGTGACTTTAAGTGTGATTGTTTTGCATTAATATTCCAGTGGGGTCCTGAAAATAGCAGAAGTGGCAAGTAGATTCGACAACGTCAGGAACTTCATCACTGCTCTGGCAAATCTAGGTTTTAAGATGGTGTCCAAGGTGAGGAAAGAAACAAAACAAAAACATTCACAGGGACCAAAGCGCTTCCTGTTCTTTAAATATTTATCACGTTTGTGCATGTATTGTCACGGCTGATTTAAAATGAAACGGTGAGCTCAGACTCCACAATCAAAGGTTTAGTCTGCTACATAAATATCTGCATTTTACACGTTGGTTTCCAGCTTTTCAATCTGAATTAAACAGACATAAATATGCACCGATTATGACTGTGAATGCAGGTTTCATTGTTTCTTTGTTCTTTGAAGACTTTTCAAAGTGATAGTTGATGCCTGGCAGCTGCATGTTTTTTTTAATTTATAGCTTGTGGTGCTGTGGGCAGGAAACCACAAGTACAGATGAATATTCAGCTTACTGTTGACAACAAAGACATGGTTACATGCATTAAATGTAGATGAACATCGTTTATAAAGCTCAATGTGAACAATATGTTTTATTTTATGATGGTCAATAAAGAGGTTATTCAAGCTAGACTGTGAAAATTACTGATAGTTTATCTCTTTGTTTCCCTTCAGGACACAGAAAACAGTCATTTCTACTCCTTTGAATTTGTGAAGACGGGAAACGCCCCAGAAAATGTAAAGAAATTTGGACTGCAGTTGAGGCCCTGCATGTACAAGAAAAGATGAAGACGTTGGAGGACATGTAATTTCTGTTATTCATTATATCAGTGGACAGTTCTTGGCTTCTTGTACAGATTTGTACACTTTCATTTAAATGTGTCGTCTTCTTCTGATGCATTTTTGAAGCCTTTGTAAGCTTCTTATTGTTCACAGATTTTCATACAGTTAAATTAAGTGTATTGTTCTGTATGTACATAATTTCTTCATGTAATACAGTGCTCTGTGATTACTGTGTGCCAGCAGCATCCAGGTGCAGGCAGGTTTCCTCAGTTGAACCCTCTGATGAGTTTGTCCTCTGTGGTTGGAGATCAGTGGAGTAAGTCACTCTGTTGGGTGCAAAGTTAAAGAGGAAACCTGCATATACAGCTGCAGTATGCCTGTTCATTTAGACCGTTTTATACGAGAGGTCATGCGAATGTTGATGGGAAAAAAACATGAAAATCTTTAAAAAAATATAAAAATTTAAAAAAATTAATCTATCCTGTGTGTATTTTAACTCATTTTAACAAACATTGGGTTTTATATTATAATTTTTTAGCTAAATATATATGACTAATGACATTATACATGCAGATAAATGGTAGAGTTTGCAAAAAAAAAAACACCCTAACACCCAATTTAACCAGTTGCATGCGTAATTATTTGCCACCAGAGGGGGCAACACTGCTGCAGTCTAATGCGAGTAGATGAGCAGGAGTTCAGTCTGTTTACATGTGGATCACATAGTGTACAAGAATTTATTTATAGCATCGCTCCTGCTGTCAAAGCAGGTGGTCCTCACTAATTTAGCCGAGCAAAGATACTACAAGGACAGTTGGTATGCAAAGTCAGAGCCAAGTTTGATCGTCATCTCTACTATTTCTGGAAATGTGTTGTATGCAAGGCCCTGGTTAATGAGTAGTAGTAGTAAGCAAGCTGAACAAAATCACAAACTGCAGAAAAACTACATTTGAATGGTTTTATTGAGCAATACACAAAAAAAAATCCCTGAAAATACAGTGTGTTTGACACAATGAAAAATTCAAGTAGGAGAAAAAAGTGCAAAATTTCTGCTTTTAAAATCATTAATGCCAATCTAATTAAAAACTCACATTTCAGTATTCATACAGTTTCACTTTAAATGCTACAGTCACATAAAAAGACACTGAAATCATCAACTTTGCTGCAGTTCCAGAAAGCCTTCACATCTATGGTTTGTGCACAATGTAAGCTGAAAGTGGTAAACAAAGCGTCTTTATCTTCACACTGTACTCTTGACGTCAATGACGATGGAGTAACTGACCAGCTGAGCGTATTCTTTACTGTCCTTTTCTGTCGCTGCTGGTTTCTTCACCTCCGGATAGGTGGGTTCCTGCATCAGAGCTGTCAAGGCCGAGACAGACTCTCGCTTCTGAATTATAGAGAGCAGAGGAGAAACAAAGGACAAAAGCTGTTAACTTTGGTTTTTAAGTTTTGCATAATACAGTGACCAAACCCGGAGAGAAAAAGTTAAACTTTATTAATCCTGAGGGAAATTCTTGTGCCAGATATTGCTAAAAAAAAAAAAAACAAAAAACAAAAACCTAAATGACACAGGAAATGCTGTGCCTCGTAGAAAAGCAATAATATATAGGTATAATACATTACTGACAATAACATAATTAACCTCAAATAACACAACAGTTTTAAAAGTAAAACATAATGCTGGCAATCATACTGAGGTATTAAGTTATATCACACATGAAATTGAAATATTGTGCATTATAATGGCAATGTTTTACATAATAGTGAAATATTAAAGGTAATCTTATAACTGCACATGGAAATTAAATGGCACATAGAATACTGAAACTAATATTGCACAAACTATTCAAAAAATAATTTTGCAACGGATATTGATAATATTCATATTTATGTCTTATCTGCAGAAGAGGAGTTATTAAAGTGAAATGAAAGTGAAAAATAAAATTTCTAAACACAAGCTTTTGTAAATATGCATGATAATGGATTGAAATGTACCTTGTAGTCAGTCCTGCTGTTTATTTTGCTGTAAAACAAGGACAAAAAAAGGGTTGTATTAGTTCCAGTAATGCAGTTTTAAATGGTTTTTGAGGTATTTGTGGGGATGAGAGTCACCACTAGAAGGCACTGTGACATAATCAGAAGCATCAAGTCGCTTCGAGTCTCCAAGTTGCAGGTGTGAATGAAGTATATGCGACAGGAATATCAATGTGTGACCCGAGTTCTCATCATTGATCCCCTGATGTCAGAAGATGCAGCTCATTTTGTACGTTATGACCTCAGTGGCATCAGGCCAGTGTCAAAAAGAGTCTGAACTGGGGAGGAGAGGGGTGTGGAGGGCTGACGGGGGTCCAAGAATAGCTTTCCTCTCGGGGAGTCATGTTTTCTTGTTGTTCACTGGGTGACTGACCTTCCCAAATTAGCCTGACAGGACCCTCCCCCTGGAGCGAGGGATAACGGGACAGAGACTCAACCAATGGCACCTTCGCCCAAATGTTCCATCCAGAGTGGCAGCAGCATTGAATCTACCTGTAAAGCACTGTTGTGCAGCTTTATTCACAGCGAGGCTTAATCTGATCCTGACGAACATTCTTGAGTTAGATTTGGCACCGAATGGTGGAAATGTGGGAACTCATGCAGGCAGAAACCATAAACAGATCTCGGATTGTGACAGATATCCCACATCAGTTGTAAAAGACGTGACTCACTGACTGTTTTCCAGCAGCAACAGGATTAAGAGATGAATTTGTGCATTTTTTTCACTGATGAACTGCAGCTTGAATTTCATTATACTAATAACTTCCGAACATGTGGACATTTTGAACCTTTTACCTTCACTTCTGCAATGTGGCAGTGAAGATAAAGAGGCCAGCTAACAGCAGTCTGCTGCACAAGTTGCCAGAAGTAACACTGCTAAGAGCCAGAGCAGGAAACTGGAAAATAAATCTGTTATTCTCACTGTTAACAATTTGTACCTGTCTGAAAGGACGGCTGCGGTGGCAAAGACACCTGTCTGCTTCAGCCGCATTGCTTCCTGTTTGTGAATAAGTGCACGACAGTGGGGTTTTGGTGAGTCGGGTTAACAATCCGCACATCCTGTTTGTCTCACATTGTATGTCACTGGCAGCGTTGCCCTCATTTGCCCATCAACACATCACCTGCCGAGCTACAACCTGTCACCTGTGGAAGCATGTATCTCACCAGAACACGCAGAGGGTGACGGCGAGGATGAGGAGGATGGCGGATGCCGAGGAGATGCAGATCATTGTTACCAGTGCTGCAGAACACACAGAACACAAAACCACAGAAATTAGATCTCAACAAACGTCAAACTCAAACCATATGTTGATATCAATCAGAGTTTCTCACAATGCAAAATACCACATTGCAGACTTACCAAACTGTTCGCCCTCATTTATCACCTCTACTTGTATGTTGACTGCTGCTGTGTGGTGATAGAAAGACGCCCAGCAGGTGTACAGGACTTTATCTGTGAGCTCTGACTGGAGGATCATTGCAGCTCCTTCCATTGGGACCAATGAACCATCACTCCTGAAACACGGGTGACAATGAATTAAGTTAGTCTGCTAGGGAAAAGTTTAACATTTTGTGAAATATGCTTTATTGACAGAGGTAAATAAGATGCTTCATGGACAGCAATAAGAAAACTGTTTGACAGAGTGGTTAATAGTTCTACCTGAATGCATTTGATGCAAATCACCATGAAAGCACAAAACAAAGATGCAAAGTCTGCTTTCCTAAACAAACTCCATTTGTGCTCCCTCCCTGATTCATAAACAGTCTATCCTATCACTTAAAAACAAAGACCCTTCACTCTCTGATGTTGTCCTTGTTGGCTTCAGTGCAGATCTTCCTAGGTCTGCTAGTCTGCAGCCGCCAGGGTCTCTCTTTACCTCCATATACACCCACAGACCTCCCCTGGCGGAGGCTGCAGCCAACAGAAACTAGCCGTCTAGTCTAAAAACAACCACAACTGTGTCCTCCACCGCCTCCACCTTACAAACAACCTCTAACAGCTAACATACCCAACATTTGGGTGCACAGTTTCACCCTGTTCGCCCACTGTGCCATCTGGGCTATATTTTCTCTTTATATAAAGGGTATTGGGGTGGGATGATTTCTTTATCCTTATTTGGTTTTAGTCATGTGTGTAAATGCATTCATGTGTGTCTTACACACATGAATGCATGTCCCCTGGTTGGTATTGAAAATAGGTAAACCAGTTAGCTTAGCTTTGCATTTAGTGGACGAGCTAACCTGCATCGATGTAACAGTATTAAAATGCAAATATCAGGACCCTTAAAGCTCACTTAAATATTGGATAGCTTTTTGTTGTTGTTGTTGTTGCTGTTGTTTTTTCTTGTTGTCCACAAAAAACTAAATCTTAAAACTTGTTCATTATACAGGTTATGCACCAGACTATTTCTTAGAGATGTAGTGTTTAGCTTAGCCTTGCATAAAGACTGAAAACAGGAGGAAAGTTATTGCACCCGACTAAGAAATGAAAGAAAGAATGAGAAGCAGTAACACTAAATATTGTGAGCTCACAGGAGCTTCCTCATTATGGTTATGTGGTAGGTAACAGAGGATGCACCACCTTTTACAGCTGAGCTCATACTCCGGCACGTTGCCTTCAACGTGGAGCAGTATTTTCTGGTTCTGATGATTCTCGTGGACAGACAGTCTGTGGACAACAGGCTGAGGATCGTAGCGGCTCTGCAGAGGAGTCGTGTGGTTCAGGACCCTCACAGAGGCGATATCTGCAGAACACTGATGGTCAACTTTGTATCTTTGGATTTGTGTGAATTTCAGAAGTGTGCATGTGTTCATATTGCTTCTGTTAGACTCACAGTATCTGGGGACATGAAAGGTCTTCTTCTCTGTGATCCCATTTTGAAACTGGTACACACAGGTCAGGTCCTGACCTTCATGAAGGGCCAAAGGAAACTGATAAGTCAGCCTGGCTTCCATGTGCCCTTCATATTCTGACTGCAAGGGCGTTTGACTTTTGGCATTTTCAGGAAGGACCCAGGCGAGGTTTTTCCTGACACACACCCCTCTGCAGCGACACACTGCCAACCACAGAGGAGAGTCTTGCTTTCTCACCAGCGACACACTCAGCAGAGGGGCTTCTGAAACAGAAAAGAGGGAGGCAGGAAAGAGATGAGCAGCTGTGTGACGTTGTGTGTCATAGAAGGAAATGTTTTCTAAGAAAGAAGTAGCATACTGTGCACAGGAATGGGTATTGTTCTTGTTTCTGGTGCTTGCAGGCTCGGATGCTTCACTATGCATGTCAGATTCTGACCAGCATACAGAGAAGTCATAAAGTGCACAGAGCTGCGGGCCGATACCAAACCATCAGCCTGGACTTCAGCCTCCGTCACATGGCTGATGTTGCTGTCAGAGTTTCCAACCTGCCAGGTTATAGCTGCAGCAGGAGCAGCACTGTCTGCAGAGCAGTCCACCTTTGTGTATTTGTGACCGTCTGTCCACTCAGAGCTGGCGCTGACGGTGATGTTGGGAGGAGCTGTGTGGAAAAGAAGTTAAATATCAGCAAGTGAGGGGTTTCTTTTGAGAAAAAGATAAAATCTATGGTGCGCTTACTTGGCCAAATATGTCCGCTACTCAGACAAAATTACCCATTGGTTGATTTGTTGAACATACCGCAAAGAGGGAGTATTATGCTTCTGTTCTCTGGTTCCTCAAATGTTGGATGATTTATCATACACTCTGCAGTGAGCTCCTGAGGCGAGCAGGCAGGGAGGAGTAAAACTCCCCTGACAGAGTGGCTTCCATTCTGAGAAGTGGAATCGAACCAAAAATCCTCTGACACACCCTCTGGTAGGAGCCAGGACACGTTGGCTGCAGGAACAGCATCAGCTGCTGAGCACTCAATCACCCGGCGTCCATCTTCGGTCCACAAATCAACCCGTATTGTGGGAGGAACTGAGACGAAAGGTGGAAAGAGATGGTTCCACATCAATATTTTATGAAGTGACAATGCAGAAATTCAAAGTAGGGTCAATCATGAAAGTCTTTCACCTACCAGACTGTATAACTGGAGCTTTAATGGTGACGTTTAACCGCAGCGACACTTTAAGATGCTGATAAGAGATGACACATTCATACAGACCAGCATGCTGATGCTCCACAGGACCCTGAACTATGAGGCTCCTGTTAACCAGCTCCACACCATCAGGCAAGGGCCCGTCATCTCTACAGGGCAAATACACAATCACTAATTCATGCTTCTGCTTTAATATGTCCCCAATATAAAAATATGACAGCTAAAAAAACAGACTTAAATAAAAACAGATTTTGATGAGGAAATGTACTCAAATCTGGTTCCTGCTGTCTGTCACTTGTGGTTTTGTGCCACAAAACATGTCACCACATCCTCCACAGGATATGTAGGTTGTTTCAGTTGAGAAAAAAACAGTAGTATTGAAATCGGTCATTATTGACCTACATTAATCTTTAAAACCATTACACAGTTGCCATGTATGAAGTGACAAAATGACGACATTAAGAACTGAATTATTGTTATAAAAGGTAAAAAAAAATCTTTGCATGGCAGCACATTAAAACCGTGACATGAGCCATACATTGGGTCTTAAAGAGGTTCTCCATAAATTTCAGTTACAGCTCTCGTAAAAGGAGGAGCAAAGGTCATCCTGACATTTTGTTGCTTGCAGACGCCAAAAACATTGGGTTTTACATTTTCCATAATGCAGCCGAATAACATGTTTTCTTAATCTTCCCTGCCTGGCATGTCACATTTCACATCGCTGACGGCTAGCACAGGCTTTCCGTTAAAAACTGCAAGTCTCCACAAAAGGCTTCTTTTTCATACTTTCTCAAGCTCCTCTGCAGCAACAGAGCAGTTATTGTTTTGCACAGTGTGAGCAAAATTCTCCATGATACACAAAACTGACGGAGTGCTCCTTTAGCTCTAAACATTTCTTACTTGTTGCAGATAACATTGTAACGTGGCACGTTCCCTGTGACATTCAGGTGGATAATGGAGTTACTCTCTCCTTCCTGCAGCTCTAAATATTCAGTGGCTTGGAAGTCGTCACGGATGTTTCCCAGCTCGGAGTTTAACTGAACTCTAGACAAATCTGTGGGGAAAAAAAGATGTCTGTTTCCTATAACTTATACCTCAGGAGAATCAGCAACTTTTCACATATAAAACATTGATTCCACTCACAGAAAGTTGGGAGAGTTAAGAATCGGGACTCCTTTTGTGTAAATTTTGGGTGTTCAAACACACAGGCGATGTTGTGGCCCTGAAACTCAGTTACAGGGAGATGAACCGACACTTTTTGCGTGTCTGAGTCTTTGTCGTTCTCCCTCTGCAGCTCCTCAGTCGTGTTCAAAGCCAAAGAGATGTCAGTGTCAGGTCTCCCTCCAGACGAAATGCAAGAGACCACCCAGGAATCATTTCCTCCTTGTTGTACCATCTCTGCTTTAATGGTCACATTTGGCCTCGCTGTGAAGCAGGAAGAAAGGCGAGAAGAGTTATTCTTTCACAAGGTCTAATGTTTTTTCCAGCAAATTAAAAAGTCAGATAGCAAGTAGACGCTTGGGGTGTTTTTGTGAAATAGGAAGTCGGGGCCGGATGAGCTGGATGTTACCTAAACACAGCCCATAAGGGGGCTTCTGCTCGGGTTTTTTGGAGAGTGCTGACTTAGGCTTATCACCTGTCCCATCTGTTGGCTGAGCTGAAGCTGAGAGCAGATGTCTGGCCCAGCTGCTGTCCAACCAAAGCTGAGAGAACCACAGGCTTTAATACGGGGAATCAGCAGAGATCAGAGTCTATTATCAAATACATAAAAGTTGTGGTGTAATGCAATAGCCAGACATCCCTAATGAGTAAGAGAAGTGAGCTAACACCTCATAATAGCTCAGTGCTGGGGAGGTGTGTGTACATTTAGAGTGAGTTAGCGCACTTTGGCTTTAAAATTTCCGTCTGTTAACACCTAAAGCTATGTGAGGATTTAACCGCCGTAGTTAGAAAATTACTGAAGCTGCAGTACTTCAGTGGAGTGTAAATGTATCGTGGACAAATGAGCTGGCCGGCCTGGTTCAAGCTGCTGTATCCATGCAGGGATATTCTGGATGTTCTGTTCCATTTCATGACCAAACAAATGAAGAAGTCACTAATTAACCACACAGAAACAGAACTCAGAGCTGATTTGTTTCTGGAAGAGAATGAATAGATCTTAGTATGGAGTCATAGTTCAAGGCCAATGATAAAATGGTTCCAACATTGCGTATTATGATGCTCCTCACAAGGGTATTTACTTGTTTGGTCTCGGCCTCCTTTTTTGTCTTATATGTGCTGAACCAAAGCCAACATGTGGTTTTTGGTGTTTGTTTTACCAGCTGTTTCTTACCAAGCTGGGTTTTTCTTTAGAACTGTTGCTCTTTTTGCAGTAGATGCATTTATAAGAGTAAAGTTACTGAAGTGCCATCCATCGGGGGCTGAATCGTGCTAAACACCAAAAACTCAACCCTTTTTCCTCTTAAATCTGCATTAACTAAAGTTTTTAGCGACTTGAGGCCCACAAGACAGACATATTTTGACAAAATTGATGACAAACTTCAGTAGCATACAGTTGCTCATTGTGGCAAATATAAGTTCAATAGCCAGTGCACTTGAGCTTCATTTTGCTTTCTTCCAATTTATGAGTATAATAACTGATTCCTTTGCTGCAAGTTCTCCAAAAAAAGCAAATATGATGAATTAAACAGAGAGAACCCAAAACAATAGAATAGAAAGATGCTAAAATGCTCAGTTAAAAAAGACTAATCTCTTGGTTGAACGAGGTGAGTCATTTCCATTTATTTCTCAGTTCATTTGAGCTCTTAGTTGGCTGCGAAGGAACGTATTGATTCATTCAAAGAAATACATAACCTGAGTGATAGTGAATGACTCTCTGAGACTCTTTCACTGCAAGGGAACAGTGCATATTCAGTGATTTGTTCACTGAATGTATAACACAGACCTGTCCAGGGTGTCCCCTGTCTTCGCCCCAAATCAGCTGGGATAGGCTCCAGCACCGGGCAACCCTAATGAGGACTGAGCAGTGTATAGATAATGGATGGATGGATGGATGAATGGCGGGCTGCACAGTGGCTTAGCGGTTAGCACTTTCGCCTTGCAGCGAGAAGGTCCCTGGTTCGCGTCCCGGCTTTCCCGGGATCTTTCTGCATGGAGTTTGCATGTTCTCCCTGTGCATGCGTGGGTTTTCTCCAGGTACTCCGGCTTCCTCCCACAGTCCAAAAATATGCTGAGGTTAATTGATTACTCTAAATTGTCCGTAGGTGTGAATGTGTGAGTGCTTGTTTGTCTTTGTATGTAGCCCTGCGACAGACTGGCGACCTGTCTAGGGTGTCCCCTGCCTTCGCCCGAGTCAGCTGGGATAGACTCCAGCCCCCCCCCGCGACCCTAGTGAGGATTAAGCGGTGTATAGATAATGGATGGATGGATAATTCTAGTGAGTTGGGAAACTAAAAAAAACTCTTTTGCATTTCACTAAAGTGCTGGATTTCTTGTTACCTCTCAGCCAATGTTATTTGATTGTGGGCACCTCTTGATCTTATTTCTTTGTAAAGTGTAAGAACCTGAAGTTGTAAAATTTTACAGGTGTACATTCGAGTACATTCTGCACAGCCACCAAACTACACACTGCATCATGTTATATTATCGCTGTTAATTAGTCGCTGCGTTGTCGCTGCTTTATTTGCTCCATATGTTCGACTTCAGCGAAACACTGCACTCCTGCATGAATGCATCGTGCTGTGCAGTGTGATTTATGGTCTGCCACTGTGTATGTGGAGCAGAGTGAGAGGAGGGAGCAGCCTGTGTGAAAAAAAATCAGCAGGAGAAAGTTATTGTGCTGTAAGATGCTGAGTCATGATGTGTGATTGCAAACATCTGAGTGGTGATGCAACACAATATGGCACCTCCTGGCAACACACAAACACAAAAGCACTCGATGGGCCTTATGAGCTTACTATATGTTTCCACCACGGCTGTGGTGAGCTCGGGCTGCGGGAGGGTCGGGTGTTGGACCACGCAGGTCACGATGTTTTCATCCTGCAGGCGGGTGGGGAAGCTGAGGATGCTGCTGAGGGTGGAGGTACCGTTTGAATGAGTTTCAGTCACGTTCACAGTGAAGAAATGATCTGAGGGAGAAAGCCCGCCGACCAGCCAGCTGATCTGAGGGATTGGTCTACAACCGACAGCAGAGCACGACACAACCTGGTAGTGAGTGTCATTTATGGTCTCTGCATCCACCAGGATCTGAATATGAGGCCGAGCTGTGAATGAATGAACAAGTAAACATGTTAAATGATGTCTTGGGGTAATGATGCGTCAGTTTAATTAAAAATCAACCCAGTGGTGCAGCAGTTATGACCTTTATCTGAGTGAATTAAAGAATGTATTATTGACTTGGCTTACCTACTACAGTGACAAAAACACTTGCAAAGAAATCCTCTTCCTCTGATTCAAACTCACAGACGTACTCTCCCTCCATTTCCACGCGGGACACGTTCACCTTGACTGTGAGGTTGGTGAGAGAGTGTGGGGTCGAGAACTCGTCCCGGCCAAAAGCTTGGCCTTGTGAAAACCCCGCCAGGCGCTTTGATTTACTTTGAGAGTTACTGCGGCGTTTCCACACGGCGCTCTGGATCTGACTCTCACCCAGATACCTGCAGCTCAGATACACGTCTTCGCCCAGGACTGCCGTGACGTTGCGGGAAACCTCGAGGTTCGGATCTCTTTCCAGACCTGACACAAAGAACAACACAGTGTTCAATAATGACTAGAGGTCAGGAGTTCAACCCAGCAGTTGCGAAATTGCAAACACTGGCAAAGCAGAAATGTCTTGCGGGTGGAAAATGTGATTGTTGGTGTTCCTGAGAGGACTGTCTGCAAGGTGATAGATGTCCATTGTTGTGCCTATGACAGAGGCTGCACACATCCTATTGTCTTTCACCGGTTAAGTGAAACCGTGATGGATGAGTCAGACTAACTGGGTCAGTGGTGATGAGCTCCTTGGTCAGTATATCATGGTTAGAACTTGCCAATGACTAATCAATAAAAACAAGACTAGTGGTGCCTTGATTTAAATGCTGAAATGCTGATGTTTAAGAGGAAATGTTTGCCATTTTCACTGTCTTAGATTAGCTCATGCTAACATTAGCATATTAGCTCTAAACCAGAAATATGATGAAAATGAAAACTTGTTGAATCTTGAAAGTCACGTGTCAGTGTGGATAAGAGGAAGAGAGTTATGAATGTAAATCCAGTTTTAAATTATGCATTGTGTGAAGAAATCTGCTGGTGCTGAGGATTCAGGACTGTTTAGAACTTGGCTGTCACTATTTTACCAGAACACCAAACACACTAAAACATAATCTACTTTTGTCATGGACAGCATGTGACCCCGCCCCATTTCTGCTGTTGGTTCATCGGCTTCACCCTCTCTCCCTCTGCTTGGCTGGTGATCAGCGCAGAGTGAGAGCAGCTGTGGCTGTCCTCACCTGTTTTTATATTAAAAATTCAGTGCATTCAAGTAGTGGGTGAATTTTAGTTACACAGCGACCCCTGGCAGCTCTACAGCTGAGTTAAAGTTGCAGGTGTTCCCTCGTACTCAAAGAGCCGAAGACAGGAAGTGGATTTTGTGGCACACAATGACACTTGATAAACTTGGCCCTGTTCCCTCAGTATATATTTAATAGAGGACTCCATTATGTTAATGAAATGAAAACGGTCCAGAAGTTTTTCCCGGATCTATACCCAGACAGCAGCGACCTCTTCCATCCACACAGTAAAGAAATCAGCCACAGCTAGGGGAGGTTTCAGTGAAAAGGGCGTTTAATAGGAGCTGACAGGTTTTAGCACTTGCAGAAAGGACAGTGTGCAGACTCCAATGCATACCAAGTCTCCTTCAGTCTGCTTCCTCTGCTGACTTCATCAAAGTGCACTTCAGGACAGTTTTCTGTATCAGTCAGAACCTCTATTCAGCTTTAGACACATAATGAGTGAAATGATGACAGCTTACTGCTGCACTACTTCAAGGAAAACCTCCAAACATGCAGCCAGCTGCTGCAGTTTAAACCAAACTGTTTGCATCAAACACTGTTAAAGCTGAAATGCTGCTGCTCTTCCTATATATCACAGCAAATGGAAACAATGTGGAGAGACTCCAAAGCCTTTTAAGAAGAAAGGACAGCAAGGGAGGGAAATAAATATGCTGTATCAGTTCAATTATGCCTAGTGGGTTCATAATTCATTTGCCCTTGCAGGTTATTGCCAAAATAAATGTCAGCCAAGAATAGAAAAGGTACACCTTAAGGATACATACTAACTGAGAAAAAACCATGCATCATCTACTGCATTACATTTCCTGAGCCTCAGGGCTTCTTTTTTCTCACCAAACAGCTACAATTCAGCTGTGGCACACAGCAAGTGTGCAGGCTGGGGATGTGGTAAACAAATAAGATTTTCGACTTTAAGAAAACCCAGCTCTTCCACTTGTCTAAACTTTCATCTCCAGCTGGAAGTCTCAGTGACTCTGCAGAAACCAAGACTGCACTAAACCAAACAGTAGGATCTTTGAAAGGGCTTTCCCCACAAAGAAAAAAAACCTTAACGACTCTCATATATTAGTTTTAAAACGCTGTAAAAAAAATTACTGTGGTTTTAGGTGACACAGCTGATCAATAATAATGAACTGCATCCCAGAGTAACAATACAAACATGTCATCAGCAATACAATGCAAAAATAGTTATTATTTAGAGCCCTCAAGGATGCATCCAGCATGCAAATTTATTGCCTGTGTGCATTTCTAATTAGACTAATCAGTGAGAAAAAGCACAGCAGCACTGCTCAGAGTAAATGCCACAGATTAAACAAGACCTTAAGGTCCAGTAAAATAATCCCATAAACAGCTGACAGACACAGATGGATTGTAACTCTGCAGACTTACCCAGAATTTCCAAGCAATGAGCAACATTTAGGACAAGGCCCAAAATCAACAACCATGAGCATCTCATGATGGTGTCATTGAGTGACACAGAGCTGGATGAACCAACTGTATGTAAGGCACAGGGGTATTTAAACAGCGTGTGTTTTCTGTGGTTATGGTTAGAGGTACACACCCTCTACAACTGACATGTTCACTGCCACTCGTGCACCCACACACACACACACACACACACACACACACTGATGCATAAAGCTGCTTCTCCCTTTTGCTTCCTGAAACAATAACCAGGCTTTTGTGTTTTTACAGTCACTGCAGATTTGCTTGTCTTCTTTCAGTTATCAGATGGCCAGAGCCTGTTTTTCTGCGAGTCGCCGTGCAGGATGTGTCTGTTCAGTTACTCAGCCACCTCATATACACAGGGCGCCTTGGGAAGTGGTGAAGCCATGCATCATTCATACCATCCTGTCCCTGCCGGGGCCCTCAGAGACTGCATGTCTGTGAGACAGCTCACTACTGTTTGGGAAATCACTCACTTCGGGTCATTGTTTTATGGAATAATGCTCCTCTGATTCACTTTGAGACCGTGTGTATTATTTATTCTGTTTGTCAGACAGACATATTTGCTGAGCACAATTTGTCCCCCTGCAAGCGAAAAAGTGCAAACAAACAAATGTGGAAGGTAAATACTTACTGCAGGGGCTCAGCAGTGCATGAGGTTGCTTTTTTGTTAAAGTTGATCAGCTTTAGTGTTGAGTCATGCAAACCACAGGAGGATGACAGTGAATGAAATGACCTGACAAAGAAAAAAAACGCTGCCAACACATTTTGATAACGTGCGGTTTGTAACAGCTTGTTCTGGATCTTCTCTTATGAAACTGGCAGACATGGTGAGAACTTTTTAAGCCTGTGAAAGTGGGTTTTACACCAAAAAAATGGTAGCTGTCGCATCCTCTTTCAGTCTCTGCTTCACACACACAAAGTCGTGTTTCCTTCACTTCAGAGGGCATCACATTTCCTAGAGACTAACTCTAACCAGAACCATAACTACTACTTGCAAAAAGGCTTACTCAAACCTGAAACTAAGTCACTCTTAAATGGAAAGATTTAGAAGACGAAAAACTTGCTTTTCGTCCCCAAAAATGGAGGCACAAGGTTCCCACAGTGTGACTGAGTAAACAGATTTATGTCCGAACAAACATCTATTAAAAAGCCTTAAATGTCTTTTCATCCACACTCCTCCTTTAAAGTGCAGGATATAAAACCTCAGCTGTAACTTTTATTGCACCCTAAGAATTCATGATCCTTAAATATACCTTAATTGTGGGCTACATCCACAGTAAGACCTTTTAAGATGGCATTTTAGAATAAAAACATCCACATGAGCATTTAAGTTCCTTTTCAGAAAAATTACATGTAAAAAATGAACATCATGTGACCATTCAGGTACACTTGGTTTGTAGATGCTGGTGTAAACATGAAGCAAGAGGGTGGTTGTTTAGTTGTAGAAAATACTACAGAGAAAGAACAACAATGGTAAAAAAGTAAGACAAGAGATTCCTTTAACTTTGCAGCAGCTGCTAGCAGAGACTAAAAAGGGCAGCAATGGCTGTAATTTGTTATATATGTTGAAATAACACCTGGTAGTCAAGGCTGATGTCTTTTTTTTCTCCTACAAAGAAGAGGATTTGTACTTATGTGAATATATTCTGAGTTTAGGGAGACTTTAAGGCATGATTTCTTTGGCTCGCATCATAAGAGAGTGACAAATCAGAGAATCAGGAAGACAAGAACATCAGTGTTTCCAAAAGTCTGCATTTCTGCCCATCCAGACTAGAGCGCGATTCTGGAGTTTTCAAACTAAAACTGAGTCAGCAGCTTTTTCAAAAATTTCCATTTTAAGGGCCTTAAGATGCTGAAGTCTTCTGGACACAAGTCGTAAATGTAGTACAAGTTATGTGTTTATGGATATAGTCTCAGGAGTACAACCACTGAAAGTGTAAATGTAGAGCTTAAATAGCACAGCCTACCTTTTGTCTGTTTGGGATCAAATTCTTATGCACAATCCCTTAAAGACCCCTTATTGTACCTCTTTTTACCAAGGTAATTGAAGTCTCACATGGTCCTAGAATGCGTATTTCAGGCTTTACCTCAAAGTAAAGCACAAATCGTGAATCTTACCATAATAAACCTGGTTTTTGTCCCCTTCAGTGTCTTTTCAGGAAGAACACCACATTCACACCTCTTTGTGTGTACATTCTTCATCTTATTTTCCAGTTTGTACATCCTTGACTCCTCTCCTTGCCTCTTAGTTCTTCCCAGGCAGCTAAGACGAGATGCGAGGAGGGAGGAGTCAAGGCAACAGGTATTTAACAAAATGACACATCCTCACATCTTTGTTTTAAAGCAACATCAATTAAATGTGATGTGTGGTGCAGCTGTATCATCTTTCTGTTGCTGTGTTATAACCTCCTACTACACAACAGTGTTCATCATAGCTGACAGTATACATTTACTTATAATTCAGTTCACAGTGGGGCAGAATGTGACAAGAATGTGGTATATACACACTTGTCAGTCCTGCTCCTGACATGGTTTGTATATTCAAGCTCTTTTATGTAATAGGTGTGGAAAAGACTTCATCGAGGACACAGTGAGGAAACACCTGTGCATCCTCACTCACAGCTCCTCAAACAAACCTCCTAAATCCTTGATCCTCTGTTGTCGAGATGCAGTTTAAGAACTGAGACATCTTTTGTGATGGTCCACCAAGACTGAAGACGGAAGAGACAAGAAGGCTGAAAATGAGTGAAATGAGGAAGAGGAGGAGTCATTTGGGGCGGAGTTTATCCTGTTGTGACATCACGACAGGCGGGACACGGCTCAATCAATGACACACTTCCTTATCTGTGGAAAAAGAACACTAATGAGGAGATGTTTTTTTTCTCTTATTTTGTGCAACTCTTCACACACACTAAGAATTCTACTCAAAAACAATAAAATACTGAATTGTGCATAATATGACCTCTTTAAAACTATTGATTTCACCTTCCCTTATTCGTCCATCAAAGATTTTACTGGTTAATCAAGCCAATGTCCCTTCTTATTAAGTTTGTTTTGTCGTATTTTGGGATTTTTTTCCATGTTTATCTATTGACTATAGAAGTCCACTTCTGAACCACACAGATAGATGAGAGACAGTTTGTCGGCATGATCAGAGCGAGATTAAAGCTCCTATTACTTCCAGTCTTGCTTTCGGACTCGATCCTGACTGTGGATGATTTTATCTCCGGAAGGTAAAACACAGTTCAGTCTATTAGCAAAATTACAAGCAACATTTGATTTTGAGGGCAAACACTTGACAAGGCATCTGTCGGTGCAATCACATGGGCTAGGAGCTGGGGGTAATTCTTCCTGCTAATTAAATTACCTGTGGTGGATATTCCCGAAAGGTGGAGGAGAGTCTGAAGAAGGAGTCTGGAAACCTTCAGTCTGTGCCCTGTCCTGTCTGCGAGCTAATGCATTTTACTGACAATGAATTGTTAACATCTCACAGAGAACATATTTATAGATTTCACAGATGTACAACTGGCTGTCTTTCTCTTTATCACTTTCTCAATGGATGCATATGTGGAAATTTAGCTGGAAAAAGGTAGCTGGTGAGGAGCCAGTAATAATATGTGCACAGTGAAGCTCCAGTAAACCTGCCGGCGAAGGGCTGCGTGGAAACCTACTTAACTCTGTAGAAGGTTATCATCACTTTCGTCAGAGGAAAATCACTGATCATCTGCACCATCTCATCCTGTTGCTGTTATTCATTTACAGCTGAACTATCACCAAACCCTCCAGGCCTCCCACACACACACAAAAGCGCTTCAACAGATTCCACACTGACACAAAACTTGATTGATACGCCATTATCAACCTCAGTCACATACCAGTATTGGCCTGTGACACTGCTGGCATCTGTGTACAAAGAGAAAACAAAAATCTAAATAGTGCAATCAGCAGGCACCGCTCTCTGGGCTACACATCTGGAAGTATAATCTAAAATCATCCACATTTGTAAAGTTGCGCACAGACGCAGAGAAAAACAAAGCAATAATATGAGAAGAAAAGTTTTAATTTGACATGTTTTTCTTGGAGAAGCCACTTTTGACTTTTATGCATCAAGGAGTTGGAATATTTAAATGTAAACATAAAACCTTAGCTTGGCTTTAGTTATGGGAGCCTGGATGAAATAAAGTAGTGCTGAGTTATGATCAATGAAATGTATTTAAAATACTAGTTTGACATTTAGGGATCATGCTTTTCCACCTTTTTGCCAAGAGACAGAAGAAGAATAGTTCCACTCTCATTTCTATACACTCAATATGAAGTTTAGCTTTGTACTAAAACTGAAAACAAACAGAAACACCTCACCTGGTACTGTCTAAACATAACAACTGCTTCATACTAGCAATCAAGTTAGTTAATTAATTCATATCTTAATTGTAATACACATCATAACACTGAAACTGCACGTTGAGAAGTTTTTAAAGACCTTTTATTCATTACTGACTCAGGGATTCTGAGATTTTAGTGCTTTTAGACCTCAACGCTGGAGCAACATGTTGGCATCAAGGTAAATGCTAATAAATGGTTTAAAACTTATTTAACCAGCAGACACTTCTCTGGTAGACTAAGTTATCTTCTTCATCTACTCCCTTCACCTGTCCAGCACCCCAAGGATCCATTTTTGGTCCAGTTCTTTGTAGATGATATATGCTAACTTCTTTCGGTCCTATCTTTAAAAAAATAGAGCATTTCATTTCACTGCCACCCAGAGGAATCACAGATTTATCTGCCAGTGAGCTGTAAAACCAACTAAGAAACTCAACTGCTTCAGTGACATCGAAATATGGATGCAACTAAATTTTCTTAATCTAAATGAAAGAAAAGAAAGTAGACATTGTGATCTATTGAGACCTCTATATCACTCTTTTTACTGACCTCTGGCTTTTGGGTATCATCAGACCCTGTTCAAGAAAATCTGGGAGTGATCTTTGACAACAATTTTACTTTTCACAAACAAATAATTGTGGCTCATCGGAATTAACATTTCTTTACTTATCTAACTCTAAAAAGGTAATTCACGCCTCCCAGTTACATTTAGAATGGATCTCTAGTAATGTTGGTTTTGAAGTGTTTAAATGGGTTAGCACCTCCCTACATCTCTAATCTTTTATCTTTACACTCTCCCACACATTGACTGGTGTCTCTTGACCAGAGGCTCCTGGTTGTCCAGAGATCCAGATTAAAGCATAAAGGAGGTCGAGTCTTTGCAGTAGCTGCTCCTACATTTTGGACCAGGAGGCCTATTTACGTTAGGATCTTAACAATACTAGACTCACAATGGAAACCTTGCTTTTGTTTCTTAGCTTTTAGAACAAACTCAGTTTTGTTGTTGATTTTAACTTGTGTTCCTTTACTGTTTTACTTTAGTTCTATCAGTTGTACAGCACATTAGTCAGCATTCATTGTTTTTAAAGTCAGCCAGTAAATATTGCTAGATGCTAGCTTAGCATCTCAAAAATTAGATCCACATAAAATTTATTTCAATCACATAATCTTACTCTCAGCAATAAATAATATAAGCATGTTTCTTTATTTTCATGCTTCGGTAGCTTGGGATTGAGAACATAACACTGACATATTACCACCTTTTAAGCTGTTGTGGCTAACTGGTTGGTAAACAGATCTTTGTTCATCCAGTTATGAAGCAATGCTGTCAGCCATTTAGAGGCATTTCAAATTGTCAGACAATATTTACTCTCTTTTAGCTCTGTTGGGTCTCTATCACGTACTGAGGGAACTATCTGGCTCTTTAGCTGCTAAATTTTCCACTACAGATTCCTCTCTAGCTACTTTGTTTGCTGTTTGGTGCTAAATAGTGGTGCACGCTGTGGTTTTATAGAAATATTTATAGGAAACAGCCACCTCCTGAAGGCAAGCAAGCAACCCATTAAAGAAAAGATGCTAAGACAACCCATCAAGCTGACAAACTTCTGAATGTAATAATACTAAAAACCTCTTTATATGATTCATTGTTATTCTAAAAACATTGATTATGAGCAGAATATCCATCCATCAATCCATTCTCTTCAGCTTATCCAGAGCCAGTAGGATGGACAATCTAGATGTCCCTCTTCCAAAAACTATTTTCCAGCTCATTCTGGAGGATCCCAAGGTGTTCCCAGGCCAGATGAGATATGTAAGACATCCAGTGAGTTCTTGGTCTGCCCGAAGGTCTCCTCCCAGTTAGAGGTGCATGGAAAACCTCTACAGGAAGTACCCAGGAGGACTCCTAACAGATGCCCAGACCACCTCACTGGACTCCTTCCGGTATAAATGAGCGGCGACTCTATTTTGAACTTGACTTGCACCACATTGCTACTGATGCTGCACTAATTTGTCATCTGTGAACAAGAGCCAGAGATACTTAAACTGCTTCACTTCTGGCAGCAACTAACCCCAAAGCCAGAGGAACCAACCCACAATTTCCAGCAGAGAACCATGACTTCAGACTTGGAGGTGCTGATGCCCCACTGAGCCAAATATATTTAAAAAATACTTATAATACAAACTTCCCCCTGTAGAGTGTTATATTAGGATTGTATGCATTCAGTAGCCAGTTTATTAGAAGGTAAATCTAATACTTGAACAGTCCTGCAAAATAAATTCAGTTGTTGTATTGATCTGTACCGCAGAGACATGTTTCTACTATTTAGCTCAATCCAACTGATATAAATGAAGTCGACAAACCATTCGAAACACTGTAACACTGCAAGATTATGATCTGTCCAAAGATGTAGAGCTTCTCTAAAAAAACAAAAAAAAAAAACATAGCAAAAGTTTTTACTCGTTCAGTTAGTGTGCAACAGCTCAATGTACTGCTGGGCTGTTTAATTCACAGCAATGTGTTATACTTTATGAAGTGACTATGATGCATTATTATGTTTTTATTCATGTCATTTCCTTTTAGTAATCTGCTCTCTTCGTAGGACCAGTCTGTCAGTGACCTCCTGTATGTTAAAGGTGGGTTTGAAACAGTCTCATCAACTGATTGGCTGATTATACTTCCTGCAGATGAACAAGTGTGAAGTGCATTGAGGAGGTTCTGACCACAAAAGCAGCTGTGCGCTTGTAACCTCGAAACAATAAACACCTTTTTAATGCAGAAGAGGAGCCTGTAGTTCAACACCTTCACCAACTATGCTTTAAACATTATGTCTGTGTATGGAGCATATAAGGGCATGACTTAAATTTATTCACAAACATTATGACCTTGATTTTAAGAGCACATAAAGGTTACTGATGCCTTTTATCAGCCCCTATAAAACATTATAGATCCATAATAAATCACAATGGTCTCATGAATGTTTATGGCTTGTTGTCTGACAACCTTCTAAAGTCACATTACTTTTAATGCTATGTAAAATAGAAAAAGTCAATGACATTAGCCAAAGAGAGAAATGGAATTTTGTAATTTTACTACACACAGACTCACTGTGATTCTTGCTGAATGAGGTTTTTCTTTGAGCAATTTGTTGTGTGTTTGTAGTATAGGATGACTCATTCTGAAATACCTGCTCTTGTAATTTCTTACAACTGTCAAAAAAAGCATCTGAAAGGTCACTACAGATGAACTGCACTTCTTATGATGCAGGTTGAGAGTTTTGTGCAGCTGCAAGCTTGTTTAGTGAGTAAAAAATGAATAAACTCTCAACATCTATTGCAGCTTCTTGTTTGTACTTTCTTCCACTGTGAGTCATAACTTCCTGATCAATCTCTTCTTCTTTGATGTTCCCAAGAGCTCGAACGGTTGAGGAAGCGGGTCGCTGAGTGCTTAATGGTTATTTAGTTGGTGGAAATTACTCAAACAGGGATGCGGCAGTATCTGAAGATGATGCATCCAATGTTCATGTCATGAGTCGTTTATGTACTTCAGCAGTCGAGGCTGGACTGCTGAGTGCTTAATGGTTATTTAGTTGATGGAAATTACTCAAACACACTCAAGAAGAGTGGAGAGGCAAATCTGGTCATTACATTTAAGCAGTAGATGGAGCGAAGGGAGAGGCCTTGTGATAAATGATACCGCTTTGAAATGTGTTTCAGGAAAATGTAGCTCTTTGTTTTCTGGCAAAAATCACAAGAGCAACCAGGGTGCCCTGCCAGCTGAACCCGAAGCTTTGGTGGCTCATGTGTAGATGGGGATTATTCTCGTTCCAGGGGTGAAAAAGCAAGCTGCTGGCAGAGCATCAAGTGAGAATGTAAGTGAAATGGACAGCAGATGGTTCTGGTTCATGCACCGGTTGTTTGGGACATGCTGAGCATGGCTGGGCCTGAGCACCCCTCCAGACCTGGCAGCCGTCCTGGCTTCCCCCACCACAGGACTCTGCAACCAGCCGGCTGTGAGTGTGTGCTAATGCAACCTGCAGAACTCCCATTAGAGGAGAAGGAGGGGAGGAGGAGGTGAGGCTCATCTAAAGGAAATTATGCCCTTTGTGCATAAATGAAGTCATAAAAATCTAATTCTGAAACACAACCATTCAAAGGAGTAATAATTGAATCTTGTGTATGCAACTGGTTTTAAGACACAAACCACAAAGCTGTTGTTGCTGCAGAAGCAGGGGGACACACCTGGTAACCACATCCGGTAGTGGCCATGTGAAAAGGTCAGTCTGCAGTTGTTTTCCATGGTTTCGATGAATTGAAACTTAAATTCAAGAAGTTCTATTTGATTTTCATTTCTTTGACATTCAAATGCAAGCCCTTGTCTTTTTTTTGTTGTTTTTTTTTGTACAAAGTGAATCAACATTCATTCACTAATTTTGAAACTGAAAACTGCATCATCACTGCTCATCATGGCGGGGAAACTTTTTTTCAGACTTCAATGTGTAGTTTTTATTCAGTGCAGAGTACAAAAGCGTATTGTTTAAACTACAGTAGGTGCTGCATTTAAATTGAAACTTGAGCATCACAGTCACATTCTAGTCTGAGATACATCCCACCCAACCAGAACACCCCTACGTTAAATCTGTCTGAAAACCTTTGTTGTATGTTTTTTTTTGTCTGCTTCTCTACTGTATATTATTAAATACAGTCAATAGGACACAAAATATAAACTTAAAGCCCTTCTAGTCACTCGTTTTAATAACGTCACAGAAAATGATCATCTGCTGTTCCCATTAGCATCTTTCTACTCAGTGTTTTGGTTTTGCTGCTCAAAATGTTACAGTTTTGCTTCACTTTCACACATTTTGCTGTTGCTTTTAGCTGTTTTCAATTTCAAGACAGCTCTAATAAGCCTGCAGTGTCCTGCCTGCTCAGCATCTCACAGCAAACACACCTAACGCTTCACCAAGTTTTGCACCTAGCGTGTCAATCTATGGTGTTTTAAACCACATCAGCAAGAGGTAAGACCAAGGAAATAATAGCACATTTCTGAAATAATATTTCTGAAACCTACATGTGCATTTGATATCTGCATTCACAGTATAATTTGTAGGTGGAGTGTTAAGCCTGATCCCAGTGTAAGTGTGAATCACCCCACGTCTTGGCACTTCATGTGAAGGACCAACACAGGAACAGCACTGCAGGGTAAATCAATATATTGTTTTATTTTAAGATAACATTTATAGCTACGACTTCCTACAGCTTTCATTATCTAATATGTTTTAACTCACTGTGAGCAAAACTAAATGATCCCACTGTCTTATTCCAACAGATCTTGCTGATATTCAGTGGATTCTGCTGTGAGTGAAGGTCTTCCACACTGTTTAATTCACATCTGATATCTCTCATCTTAGGTTTTTGGCTTCATGAAAGTAGAAAATGTGGCATCTGAGTGTAAACTTTAAGGATTTCAGCTGTCAAACATTCAGTCCCATATTTACACTGCTACATGTTCTGAAAGCTTGGCAGGTCTCCTGCACTTAGTAGGGTCAGACATTGCAAAGGGTCAATTAGTATGGAAGTGAACACAAAGTATATTCGATTATTTATTCATTTGTATATAGTCTCTGAGAGATGAACATAGTGCATTTTGTAGCAGCTGTTAGTGAAAAAGCCACAGCCTGCAAGTCATTTTCAATGGAAGCCAAGGATATCAAGCTACAAACTCCGCAACAAGAATGACGCGCTACCAGAGAAAGTTGAGCTGCTCTCTGAATTTTCAGCGCTTTAAAGACTCTGTGAAGCTTTAACCAGTGGTATGTTTCAACATTTCCACTTGCGTTCACTTTAACAGCAATTTCTTGTTCTATTTTGGATGAAAAATGGAAGAAAAAACAATCGTCTTGCAGTTAGTCAATGCCCGGTGGTATCTGACCCTGTTCATTTATCGCAGCACCAACAATGTCAATGAGTACTTGAGCAACACTTAAATGCAACTCAGCGGCAGTGTAACTGTTTCGTAGCTTGGTCATTTGTAATGTGAATATAACATGAAGATAAGACTCCCTTCAAAGGCTCGTAAAGATCAAAACATGTCTACAAATACATACAAAAATTGCTCCACTGGATGTTTGCCATCCTAACTCAATAAATGGAGCAGTCACACATTCTGTATAATCTATTTTCCTGTAAATGGGATGAAAAGTTAAAAGTTAAATTAGTGACTGACACCATAAGCTTGTTAACTCTAATTGATCCATAACTTCTTTGTGTACACTTTGTAATGTCCTTTTATTGTGACCTATTGTCCTATGTTTTATAGTATGTTTCACTGTTTTGTTTTCTTTGTGTACTTTTTGCAATGTGCTTTTTTCACTATTATGTCTTTTTTTTTCTTTTTACCTAGGCACTGTGGATGTAAATTAGCATTGTTGCTATAATGCAGCATATTTATGTCCACTGCTGTATAAATAGTTGTTCATTAATGTGCACTGTCCCTACTAAATAAAGAAATACATAGAAAATAAAAACTAAAGTAACAAATCAAGCGAGAAGTAGGGTTGTTTTCTGATAGATTTCTTTACAATCAGACATATTCATGCCAGCAGAGGAGTTGGCCCCTGCTGGCTGTGAGAAAAAATGCAGGTTTATGAGTGGAACACCTGTATAATGTGTTGGGGTTTATAGCTTGTTCTGTAGCCCCCAAATACCCATCATATACAGCTTTAAAAGAAATGAGATACTTGCAAAATTGTTTTGTAAATCCACAAGCCTGTTGACTCATTGCAAGTAATGACAGCCAAGTCAGTTTCCAGCAACGTTCTTTATTGTGCCAAATGTTGAGTAAAACCTCCTTTTTTTGTTGAATTTATGGGTTTCAGATGTGTTTGTGACAAAGTGCCACAGTCTACTGTGGAAGAAGAAATATCGCCCATTGCAGATCGGTGATGCCGACTGCAGGAGGTAATAAATGAGTTAAAGATGTTGCTTTCTTTGACAGCGAGCTCTTAATTAAAGCAGTGTGGGATAATGAGAGTTCACCTCCACTCAGGCATGCACTGCACTAAACTCAGCTGACACAACAGAAAATTCACATGCAACCTTAGACCTGAGGGACAAATTACTCTGGCACCGGCCAGGCAGGGACTGTGCAGGAAGGCGAGCAGCAAATCAATAGAGTTTTATAGACCTGAATCATGCCTAAATGTTCCTCCCAAGCTCTGCTACTTTCATTCATCTTTCTGTCTCATGGCTGTTGAGGCAACTCTCACTCACACACTGCTGTGATGGAGATGATTATGTTTTCCCTCTCGGTTGGTTGATGTGACGTCTCTATTCTGACTGTTGCACCTGTTTTTATACTTATTCAGGATTCCTCTGCAGAGTTTCAGGTTTCAGATGTAGAAGACAAGAAGTACCTGATGGAAAGTTTGTGCAAGAAGCCTGTTTTTTAATTCCAGTTAAACAAAACTCATGGCTGCCACCTATAGGCAGAACTGAAAACTGACAAGAGCTTGATGCAAAAAAAAAAAAAACCCAAACATACTTATTTCATGACAAAAGCTGTAAAAACAAAAGCACATGTTTAAAAAGACAAAAAATTAAAGAGAAAGTTGCCATTTATTCCTGTCCTGAGTGCACTTCTGAAGTCTGTTTTTAACATTAGTGGGACTCATTCAGGGGCTGCACAGTGGCGTAGTGGTTAGCACTTTCGCCTTGCAGCGAGAAGATCCCTGGTTCACGTCCCGGCTTTCCCGGGATCTTTCTGCATGGAGTTTGCATGTTCTCCCTGTGCATGCGTGGGTTTTCTCCGGGTTCTCCGGCTTCCTCCCACAGTCCAAAAATATGCTGAGGTTAATTGATTATTCTAAATTGCCCGTAGGTGTGAATGTGTGAGTGCTTGTTTGTCTTTGTATGTAGCCCTGCGACAGACTGGCGACCTGTCTAGGGTGTCCCCTGCCTTCGCCCGAGTCAGCTGGGATAGGCTCCAGCCCCCCCCGTGGCCCTAGTGAGGATTAAGCGGTGTATAGATAATGGATGGATGGACTCATTCACGAAGTCACCACCTGATCTGGACATGGAGGGTTACTTCAGTACATTTACTCAAGTATTGTACTATTCCACTATATTTAAATGGTTTCATTACTGGTTACTCTACAGATGCAGATAATAATACAAAACATAAGCAACACATATGGATTAAGTTTCTTTATATTCAATATTTAAAGTGAAACTACAGATATGGAAAAAATTATTAGACCACTCTTGTTTTCTTTGGTTTCTTGCCTAGTCTCCATCTGTGGGATGCTGCTGCTGACCTTCCTCCAGCCCACTGCTTCCAGCTGCCCATTTCCACCAATCTACTCTGCATTGCCCTTACTATACTTGATTTGCTCATCTACATATTTTTAAATTTACCACCAGCTGTATATGTAGTATATTTAATGTCAGAGCCGTACACCATAGCAGTAAACTATAATTAGTTGCTATGTTAGTTGTACTTTGCATGTATCATCTGTCTTATCATGCATGTATTAAACTGTGTGTTTTATGGTCCTTGTGTCCCCCCCGACCTCTCTACCTCTAACCCTCTATCTCTACCTCCATCCCTCTATCTCTACCTCTCTACCTCTTCTGTCCCTCTCAACCCGCCCGGCCAGCAGGCAGATGGGTCCCCCCACATTAGAGCTGGGTTCTGCTCGAGGATTTTTCCCTGTCAAAAGGGTGTTTTCCTTGCCACTGTCGCCTTTTGGCTTGCTCTGGGGGTCAGGCATATGGGTTCTGTAAAGCGTCTCAAGACAATTTGACTGTAATTGGCGCTATATAAATAACATTGAATTGAACTGAATTGAATTGTGTGTGTGTGCTGATATCTAGCTATTTTCCATGGTTTTCTTGATAATAACCAAAATCGCTTAAGTTCTTCCATCAATAGCTATGGCATTGTACTGCCAAAACTGTGCTTTTAGGCATTCCATGTTTTCTTTTCTGTCTGTTTTAGTCACATAATACACACAGGAGTTAGTACTTGATTTCATAACCATTGTTTCTGATGACTGCAGCCATGTGTCTTGGCATGCCCTGCAAGACAGTCTGGTTTGTAGGCTTCTCCAGGCTTCCTCCTAACTCAGTAAGTTGAATGGAGTGGGCATCAACCGAAAATTGGATTCATCACTGAAGAGAACCTTAGCCCAGTCGTGGGGTAGAAAGATGTTTCCTGCGGCAACCAGCTAGCAATTTGGTAGTACCATGTTCAGCTTGTTTTTTCTTGGTATAATGAACGGCTGTCTTGGAGATCTTCAGTTTTTTCGCTACCTGTCTCTCACTCATGCCAATTTCCAGCAGTTCCAAGATGTCTGCCTTTGTGGCTTCACGTAATTCTTTAGTTTTAGGCATTATGTGAGAGCAAGCAACTTCTGAGTTGTGCTACAGCTTGAATGTAAGCAGGAAACCACTCTAGGCCTTTGCATGTACAGTGCTGCTGATGACATGAAATGACCTCTTATGTACCCTGGGAATACAGTGAAGCTTAAGCATGTCAAATAGAACAACGTATTATGTAATCAGCTGCATTTTTTTTTTTTTGTTGTGTTCATTGCATTCTTCAGGTAATATACCTTTAGTGGTACCAGGCATTAAAATGAACAAAAAATTGAAGAAAACAAGAGTGGTCTAAGAATTTTTTCCATGACTGTATAAATGACCTAAACTGTTACCAGCTGCAGTACTAAAGTTTAGTTAACACAATACATTCGTACATATAATTCTGAAATGGGTGATTCTGAATTAGAATTCTGGTACTTTAGGCACATTTTATTGTCAATTATTGTCAAATTTATTGTTTTGGTACTTTCAAATTTTGTGTAAAGAAGCTTTTTAGATTGAACTGCGTAGTGCCTAATTGTGTATTTAGACTGTTGGGCTGTTTTTCAGTGGGTGGTTTAGTTTTGGGTGGGTCAGAAATCATGGCCTGATAACGTACTGGAGCCATATTTTGCGTGACCCTTCCTCCGAGCACAATGAAATAAAAACTAGAGCACACTGGCATCGGTGATTCTCTCACTCAATCACAAGCTACTGCACTCATGAAAGCCTACAGTTTGCTAGCTAACTATGCCTTTAAATTCATCTTTCCTGAATGCCAGAATTTACAGAGCAGCTCAGCCACCTTCTTTAAAATTTCCTAAATAGAACCACATTAATGGAGTAGTGGGAATCATCCCAACACATGCCTCTGCTGTGACCATTTTGTACCAGGTAGTTCTATAAACTTTCATGGGAGATAACTGGGATTCACAATGTTACTGATGAACCAGGTTCAACCAGATATTTCTCTCTCTGGCCTTCCAACATCAACAGTACCTGTAAGTTGCCTCTTGTGCACTTTTTATTTATAGCAGTAATCTACAGTTGCAAAGAGATAAAAATAACCGTACGGTCTACAGTGTTTGCACTTTCACATTTCACCGGTTTAGTTTGGTTCAAAAATCAATCTGGTCATTTAGCACAGTAATTCGTTTCATTTGGTCTGCTGTAAATGCTGCCAATCAGTACCTTCAGTGGACACACTCCCACTGTTTCAAAGCAGAGAGCACTGCTTATTTTTCACAATTCCAATACTTAATTTTATATACATGCCAATTTCTCAAATTTGGCTCAATGATTTTGAACACATTTTGTCATGGCAAAGGACCCAAAGACACAAGACAGATCGGTTTTGGTAACAGAACAAAAAACTTCAGCAAAGAAACTTACTTGAAGGTTAACATTTTAAACAAACAAAACACACCTACTAATCCAGAGACAGTAAGTCCACAAGAAGAAGAAAATAAATCGAAAGCAGTTTAATCCAAAGAAACGTGAAGCCAGAGAGAGAAGCAGGTGGCAAACAAGCAGAGGAACTGGGACACAATACAGGATTCAAAAAACTGAAAGCACAAACCAGAGTCAGATGAGGAACACAAGAAAGAACAGGCAGGTAACAGTGATTTAAACAGTCCCTCCAGGAATTTGCAATGTTGCGACCATGCGAATTCACGCGAATTCAACCAACCTCCGCAAATTCTGTGCGACTTTGCAATTTTGTCCAATCACCGTAACTTTTCCGCAATTTTGGCCCGCCTCTCGTGAGTTCCACCAATCATTGCAGTCCCCAGCGCAAACGTAATGCACGTACATCACCGAATTCACTTCCTTGTTTATGGTTTGAAGATGAAGACATGTCCCATTGTAATGTCTCTCATTTACCAACAAAAATACTGCTGAAGACTGTGCAAAACTATTGATTCCCTGATGTTCTTCACCAAAGCGGAAGTAAACTGTTTTACATCAATGCAATATTGTGGTGGAATACAAAAAAAAAGAAAAAAAATCATCGATTGATAAACACTTTTCTACCACGAAACACATTAGGAGAATGTCTGAAAGGAACGGGCCACAGACCACGGCGTCTGATAGCGGCACGGTAACCATGGCAATGAGTGAACGCGACCTCAGCAGCCTGCAGACGACCACATCATTGCGATCCTACTACAAATCCACCACTGTGGACGTATCGGAAATGATACAAGGAACAACTGGTTAAATTGTGGGGGTGTTTCTGAGTCCCATCAATTCCCGCTGCCCGCTGCATATTTACGTCCCATGATTCGGTATGTACACATGCATAACACACGCCTGTGTTCAGCGCAAGGTCAGCTAATGAACACTCTTGGTGAAGTACTGTGCTCTCTGAATGCTTTTCTTGTTAACTGACGTGACAAGCCGTGAGCGTGTGTGTGAATACATGTGTGCCAGGAAGTGAAATTAACTTTTTAGGCCACTGACAGATATGTCCAAATGTGATTCATTCAATAGTAAATTAGCATTTTGTGCCTTAAATCTACCAACCACTTCATGTTAAATCAGTATGTGGCTGCTGCTAATTTCCCACCATGGTATGCCTGCATTTGTATAAATGGATTGGAGCATTAAATAATTAATTTCGGAATTGATATTGTAAATTACAATGTTCAAACATGTTCTAAAAGCTGAAAAAATGCAACTTTTTTTAGCAATTGTTACTCTCCTGCAATTTCATCGCAACAAATAAGCTTAAACCATCGCAACTTACATCGCAATTTTTTAGAAAGGCTGCCGCAAATTCAGGCATTTTAGGCTGCAACGATCTCGAAAAACATGAGGTAAGCAAGACAGTTTACACAAAGAACCAATTGGGAATGCGAGACACAAGGGAAAGTAATGAGACCAATCAAAAAAGGAGGGAAAACAAACAAAGGGAGGAAGTAAAAACACAAATGATACACAAGGAAATGGTATTTACAAAATAAAAAAGGAAATAAACTCACCAAAACCAGATCATGGCACATTTTTCTGGGATGTAACAAACTCAGAACACATATTTATTTATGTTTTATGTCATCTTTAAGTAAACTTGCAGTTATTTATCGAAGTGCAGAGTTACCTTGATGCTTGCCTCTCTTTCTGGAGTTCACAGTGTTAGTGTCAGTCGAATCTAATTAGCCCTAAATCAACAAAGCAGGCAGCATGTATATCTAAACACACTTATATGAAAACAGGTGAGTTGCAGCCTATAAACTAGTGTGAACCTCATACATACACAGAGGGGATGGAGGCCCTGAGAAATCCCTGTGGCGCCTATTGTGTACGCAATGAGCGCTCAACCAGTGCATTCCTTCAGCACATTGTAGTGCAGCTCTGCCCATGTTAACACAAGTTTTAACACAATGACAACTGAGTTTTTTAAAGGGGCATTCCCACACGTTTAACCTCCAACACTGTATCTGCCAGGCTTTTATCTGCCAACACTGACAAGACTTTGCAGCCTGCAGCAGGACTCCTCATTGTCCCTGAGTGACCGATCTGTGTGAAGCTGCCAGCTGACCTTCATCTTAACTACACTGACTCAGCGTTTGCTACTTAATGTTAAGTGATTATGCTGCTGGTGACGGCCTGCAGGCGTGAGAGGCATTTGTCAAGAATCAGTCCAGCATCTTCTTAACCATGTTTTAAAAGCCTGAAAAGCTTGAAGCCATAAATCCCAGCTATCCTGCCTCCCCAATCGTAGGCTAATAGATTAATTTGATGGGTAACACTTTATTATGAGTGATAAGTTTTCCAATTTATGCTTATTATGAAACAATAAGTATATTATAAGAGTGTAGCCTTGGATTCATACATGATTGTTTTGATGTACTGCTTTTTATTTAACTCTCATGTTGTCCTGCAGGTCAAATTGATCAGTTTTTAAAGTTTGAAAATGTGGAAAAAAATATATTTTCACAGTGAAATTTCTGATGTCTACGTTTTCAACATTTTTGTGAAATTTTTAAACATTTTTTGGTGGAAAAAAATAAAATGCAAAAAAAAAAGTTTCTTAAAGAATATTCAGAAAAAAAATCAACCAAAATCCAGCAAATTTCACTGGATTTTGTTTTTTTGGGAATATTCTTCAAGAAAATATTAGAAGTTTTACTGATATATATGTAATCACTATAGATATTTTTAGGATTTTTTTTGGAAGATTTTTACAATTTTTTTGAAAATATTTACAAGAATTTTCTTGCCAAATTTGGGGATTTAAAAAAAAATTATAAAACTTTTAAGGAATTATTGGAATTTTCTTCCTGAAGTTTTTGCAAATTTTCAGAAATTTGGGGAATTCTTTTGCTGAATTTTTGGATTTTTTTCAGACAAGGAAACATTATTTTTTGGTGCCCGTAAACACGAGGGTTAAATGTTAGATGGATTCTGTCATCAAAAAACTAGATCACAAATGCAGACATAAGCAGACAGACAGGGATGGAGGTTTTAATCAGTTTCATTTGGTTGGGAAGTTGGTAGACAAACAGGAATCAGGATCAGTCGTGTGAAGAGTTGCACAAGCTGACAGGAACAAAGGTAAGATGGCTAGTTTATATACAGGTGAGCTGATTGGAGAATTGGGAGCAGGTGAGGTTGGTGCAGACTGAAAGATTGAGAGGGATCACACAAAGAAAACTGCAACAAAACACAGTATTTCAGACATTTAGATGGTCTAATACATCATAATAATAATAATAATTCAGTTTAGCTCTACCCGATCCTCTGCTTTTGCTTATTTTGAGCCCACATACTGACAGAACATGTGATACAGGAGGTAAAGTTATTATATGAAGGTTGGGTTTCAGTGAGTTCAGGCTGCACTGTATGAAATGGATCTGCTTTAAGGAAACTGAGGTCATCAATAGGTTTCACATTTTCTGTATTGAGTGGCAGCATTGACTTAGACAGTCTGTCACTGGGTTTTATTTTTAGTGATAATGCTATATTATTCACATTTCTCCAAAATAGATGATTTTTATCCTTATTTTTTGCTACGGTACTGCCACGGCTTTAGGTTCTGTCGATCCACTTTGGATTAACTCATGACTCCCTGAGGATGAATCCTGACTTCAGGTTTCCCTTCATCCCCTGACTTTTCTTCATTGCACCATTAAGTCCGAGCTCAGAATACAGGAGTTTAAAAATCCTGACAGATTTTGAAATCGGGTTGCAACACACACATAAGGAGAAATTTCACCAATCTGTCTAATCTCAGACATGCACATACAACAATATTTGACAATAAGTGCGCATTACACACTACATGATTATTGTTATGATAATAATTATGACTATTGTGCCAGAGGGAGTAGTCAGGGAGCGGAGCACCACCTCATGGGGACGCAACTATAAGCAAAATGGAGACTGTAATGCAACAACCTGCTGTAAGGCTAACAATTATTTGCACTAAGGAAAAAAAAAAAACAAGCAAAAGGCTGAACAAGGCTGGATGAGAAGATGTTTGGGAAGATGTGGTGAGCACAGGTTGTCTGTTCTTCAGAGATGAACTGGAGGAGAAATTTTAATTATCATTTTTAGTATCTCTAGCTAAAATTAGGCTCAAAGACCAGTATTTGGCATAGCTTGGCAACAGTGTTCACTGTTCTGGGTACTTCCTTCATGTAACCAACCCGATTTAACTTATCATTTTTTTTAAAACTTCTTAACATTTGAAATATAAGCATGTTTACTGACAATCAGGATGTTTCAGGTTGGATATGTAAACCCGACACATTAGCTAACAAGAAAAGCACTCAGAGAGTGCAGTACTCCACCAAGGCTGTTCATTCCCCCACATGGCATTGTCAGAAATGTACCATGTTTTTGTAGAAATGCAGCATTTTTAAAAATTAGTTACTGATGATCAGAAATCACGGCAACATAGAACGTGGCCATTTAATATGGATGTTCCCACAAACACAGGCGTGTGTTATGCATGTCTGTGTTACAGATACCGAATCGTGTGACCTAAATATGTAGTGGGCGGTGGGAACCGATGGGACTCGGAAACACCCCCAGAATTTAATCAATTGTTCCTTGTATCATTTCCAATGGATAAGTCCTGATAAGTCCACAGTGGTGGATTTGTTGTAGGATCACAATCATGTGATCGTCAGCAGGAAGAGCGTAGCGTTTACTTGTCGTCATAGTTACACTGATGCCGTACCCCTATTTCACAATGATACAGAAATTTTTAACAAATCCGTGGATCCAGATTATCAGCCACATCACTGCCAAAATGTAATGAGGCGGTCCTTGTGTCATTTCTGACCTTCCCTAAAAATTTCATCCAAATCTGTTATTCCGTTTTTGAGTAATGTTGTGCACAGACAGACAAACAGACAAATATACAGCGATTGTCACATAACTCCACCGCGTTCCTTGGTGGAGTAAAAATCACATTGCTTCAAACCCAGTTCTAGAAGAGATTCCTCCTCCAGTTATCAGAAGGGGTGAAACAGGAATAAATCGGACTGAAATTTCAAGAGTCCTAGAGGTCAACAGTTGTAGTTTTTGACTGAAATGCTTCAACAACTACTGGATTTGTTGCTTTGAAATTTGGTACAGGGATTCTTGAGGGCGAAAATAACTGTTCATCTAGCACCGTTATTACGTCAAGGTTTTTAACCACATACCTGCAAAACTAATGACAACATCAGACTCAACTATATTTTGAATTTGTTAGCAAGGACCACACCACAATGATGCGAGTTTACAGATTTAATGAGGGAAACTGCGGTTAGATGATGAAGATAAAAATAGGACACAATCTTGATGATAGATGTGGAGGTCATCTGGTTGGAGTGTCTTGATGTTGAAGGTTTGAGAGATTCTGAGTGGAGGTTTAATCTCAGGTGGTGATTTGCCTAAAGCTGCAATGGACCCAAATGATGCCTGAAAAGAAGAAAGAAGAAGAGATGAATGGACATGTTGGGATCAGGAAGATGTAGGAGAGTGGATGGATGAGAGAAGCAAGAGGGAGGATGGTGTGAAAGAGTGAGATAAACAGTGCTGGATGGGTTATATGTGTGATTAGGCTTGCCAGGTAATTAGTGGTGTGCTTTTGAACCGTAGCTAGCAAATTAGTGTCAAATATTAAAATGCTAACAAGCTAAATTCAAACTCTTGATCACTGACTTTAGATACAGATGTACAAACCATGAAAACACATTTTGTTCGTGGACTGTCCAATCACAAGTCAGTCAAACCCCATGATTATACATAACTTTAAGCCTTAATATAGTTTAAATAGGTGAGTTATATAAACATCCACCACTTGTACTGTTGCCATGAACACAGAAATTAGCTGTAGAGACCAAAACCGTTTTTGATACCAAGCTGTAAACGGGTTTATTTCTGCTGTAAAGTTGGACATTTTAACATGACTTACTTTTGGAGGCAGCCTCAAGTGGATATTTGAGGAACTGCAGTTTTAGACACTTCATTTGTTTTAGCACCTTTTGCTTTTATTACAGTCACATTTTCTATGCAAGTCCAGTCTATCCAAAGCCTTATTTTAGTCTAATCTATTTTTTGTGTATCAGTGTTCATATGTTTAAACATTAGAAAACAGTGCTCCTACTGTAGACTTTTTAACTGGGATTACACATTTAGTGAATATGTAGCCTCAGAATATGTTTGAAGCAAGATGTCATCCAATGCAGTGTTGTAGCTCAATTATGTGCTATAGCTTTCAGTGCACAGTTATTTGCTCATTAAATGAACTCATTGTGGTTTTTTGGTCTTTTTATGAGTTTTGTTGTCAATGCAGAAAATATAGAATGCTACCAGCTTTTTTTGCTTTAAAATAGCTATTTAAATTCGTGTATATAGTTGCTTCTCCAAAATGAGAAAAATTAAGTTGTTTCTCTCTCTCACAAGCTCACTGAGGGGGAAAAATACATTTAAAAGAGTTCAGTGATAATTTGTTTTGACTTAAACTACCTCAGCAATTATCATCCTCTCGGGCAACCATTCATCTTTGCAAAACGTCGTGCAGGACAGTAGAGGACAGTGCGGAAGCCACATGTTTGTTTTGAAAATTTGACCAAAACCAGCTGTGAGATAATGTCTGAACCCAGAGATGCACTTTCTGCACAAAGCTGCAGCTACTTTGCCAACACAAACACGATGCGACCACACTGCAGTGACCTCTGTCCCTGCCGGTGTCTTGGTTTGGTTAAGATGCTCTCTGGTCAAAACACATGAGACTGTCTTCGTATATAACCGTCTCCTGGCCAGTAGCTCTGTAATGACATCTCGAATTTTCAAAGAAAAACAGATCCAAACTTGTATTTTGAGATTTACATTCCACTTAATGACGTTGGGGGTTGGGGGCATTTTTGTGAGTAAAGTTGGTCTGACTGGAGCCAGACGCAGGGGCCAGACAGTTTTATTGCATTGTGGGATTACTAGCTGGCTGAAATGAACGTGTATCGTCACGGCTACCAGACCCCTGATCTTCACGGCTGCTGACGGGCCTATGCATGACCTCTAAAGGTAACACGGCCGGGGAGATTTTTTTTTTTTTTTTTTTTGCACAAGAACAAACACGTACATCGGCCAAAAGAAGAATACCCCATGACATTTGTTCTGATAGCACCACAGGAGACACCCGGATATTCAGCTAATTAGGAAGGAAAACAGCTCTGACTGAGCAGAGTGATGAGGAGTTCAAACCAGGTGAGACTTTATTTACTTACTTAATGAATCTAATAAAACTGTTCTAATGATGCATATTTATGGCAGATACAAATGCCAAAAATGACACAGGAATAGGAAGGTGCTATTTATTTAACCTTTATTTAATCAGGGTGTCTCCTGAGATGCATAATCTATTTAACAAGAGAGACGCGGCCAGAATGACAGTTAACACACAGTCAATTTACAACATTCACACAAAGAAAATAAAACAGGATCTGAGAAGCATGAAAGAGAGAAGTTTGACTCTTTAAAACAGTAACTTTACTCCAGACAATATATGAACTATTTAACTGAGGCACTAAAAGAAAAACTCTAAAACTCTTCAATTCCGCAAAGAAAAGTACATTTTCAATCACAAGTTTGATGTTGCTGCCACCTATATTCAGCTTACATACCATGACTTTGGTTAAAATGTGGATTAAAATCTTGTCTAGATTTGAAAATATAAACTTGTCTCTTAGAGGTAACTCAAATACAGACAAAACAAAAAAGTAGCTTTCTCCTTCAACTCTTTCTTTAAACTGGTAAAAACATAAATCTGTTTATTTCAGCCAATTCATGTGAAATATTTGCAAAAGCCAAGCAGAAAAACAATCACTGACTATGCTAACACAGTGATGATAATGAAGTTTAAATGACTCACTGAGGCAAAGAGGGGGTAAAGCTGACTTGTTAAAATGTTTCCATTATTTTTCAAGTTGTACAAAACTTACAACTATCAATAATTTTAATAAGAAACTGATTTGAACTCTAGTGTGAAGAGCTGAAGTTCACATATGTGAGAGTAAATCTCTATATCTGCAGTGGTTGCTCCCACTGCTTCAATGAAGAAATGGACTTCGTTGGAGGTATTGTAGATACCAGAACGATCTGCACCGGTGGTGAGCACCATGTATGCTTAAACAGGATGTGTCCCTAATCTAAAAAGAATATTGATAAAAAAGGGGGGTGTTGAACAAGTTTGTGGTTCTTGCTGTAGAAAGAAAACATCCCACAGAATGTTAATCTTATTTGAGTTTGCGATTTTTACATGGTCGTAATTCAGCCTTTAGCCAAGAGAATTTTGTCATTTGTCTGTCTTCATGGTATTTGGCATTGCACATGCATGTAATAGCGTAGCTTATGCAGACAGACTTTCACATAGATGAGTGTATCATCTACATAGAAACTTATTTTTGTGTTTGTGCCACAATGATTTTCTATGTGTTTTTTTCTTTAACATTTTTAACTCACTGAGGCCTGCAATATAAACCTCAGCACCTTTATCAAAACAACACAAGCATTGATAGATGGAGAGAAAACTTTTTAAAATAACATAAAAAAGAAAAACCAAAAGCCGCATTTCTTTGATAACTGATTTTACACACAAAAACAAACAAAAAAATTAAAGAACAACTTTGAACATGTACAAGATATTCCAAGTGCCCATAAGGGTTACCAAACCTGTCCATCCATCCATCCATTATCTATACACTGCCTGATCCTCATTAGGGTTGCGGGGGGGCTGGAGTCTATCCCAGCTGACTTGGGGCGGAGGCAGGGGACACCCTGGACAGGTCGCCAGTCTGTCGCAGGGCTACATATACAGACAAACAATCACACTCACATTCACACCTACGGGCGGTTACCAAACCATGGAAGAAAAATGCAGGAACCACATGCTATGGATATCAGATTTTTCATTTGTTTGAATAGTTTTCTATCTCTCCTTTATTTAAACACAGCCTGCAGTTCAGCCGACAAGTCCTGGATTTTTTTTGGCACATAACTGTTGGTTGCAGTTGAGTGACTATTAACTTCCTTGTTTCTCTTCTATCTAGTATTTAGTTTGAACAAATGCTTAAATTTTGGTGACTTTTTAAATGATAAATGTAAAAGAAAGTTGTTTTTTTTTTTTTTTAAATCAGTGTCATGATTTTAAACTTTATATATATTTTCCTGACTGAACGGCACATAACAGACTTTGAACTGACTGTTGGAAATTTTAAAAAAGTAAGATGCTCTTTGATTTGACTGTTTTTGGCTGTGATAAATCATGTCATTTTGGTTGGATTTTGGTTAGATAACATACCTTTCAAACCCACTGGGGTTGAGAAGGTCAAGAGCACAAAACAGAACAGCTCTTATTATAGATCATTGATGTACTTTTTGTGCTTCATAACACTAAATTGTAGTTTTACACATAAACTTTGTTTTCTCTCTGAAAGAAAATACCAGTTTGACCTGTTTAATGTGCATATTTTTCAACAAACCATGAGGTGTGCTGAACCACTAAAGACATATCTGAGGCTAAACATAACCAGAGAATGTAAAGGCTCTGATTCACACCTTCACACCTTCTCACTAATGGAACCAGAGCTTCTCGCCACCTCTGGTCTTTTTCCAAGAAAGCGAAGCCTCCCGTCTTCATCCGAACAGCGAGCATTAACATGTGATTGGTCAGTGGGGAGCAAACGGGCATCATTACTGCCAATAAACCCGAGTGTGCATGACGGTCTGATCTGACAGGACGGATAAAGGGTGGAGAGAAAGTTGAATTTGTTGGAAATCCATCTCATCCTGACGGCAAGTGGAGAGCAGGATGAGGCCTGCTGATTCTATCCAACACTCCAGAAATGGAATTAATCTCAACCAGCGTTTATTTTCTGTCCCTCCTGCTGCTAAAAACTGTAAAAAAGCTCTATTTTGTCTTCAGTTTTCAGTCTGCTCTCCTTCCTCTGAAGCCGTGGGGGCAGCAGCCTCCAACTCCTGACCGTCGCAGCGTGAGCGCAGCGCTGGCCAGTGTTAAGTCTCAGTAATTAAGACTTCACGCTGTTCAACTTTAAAAGCTCCTAAATGGGCTTCCCGCCGCCCCCCGACCCTCTTTGTTGAAAGTAATTTATTCGATTTGACGTGAGTTGTGCTTCACCTCATCCTCGCCTCTCTGGCAACACACGACTCTGTTGTGCCGGAACAATGCAGCTGCTCTCCTCCTTTTGTCTTTCTTTGCTTTTGTCATCCCTGCTTCTGTATATGATCACGGTTGTGTTTAATTAAGTCAAAAGTACCTCAATTTAAAGCAGAGTGCAGATGATTAGGAAGTCAAGTGGTCAGTCAGGAATGTAAAGAGAAGACACATCCAAGACAAAGAGAAGAAGAAGAAGAAATCTGCGTCTTCCTGTTGCACTGATTTTTACGATGACTGTTGTTTTTCAGTCCATTATGCACTCAGTGATGCAGCAAAACCTCCTAGTTTAGTTCATTTTGTGTTGTGACTGCTTAACAATAACCAATGAAGAGAGCAATGTGAGCACACTGACCCCAAACAAAACATTTAAACATATTGTCAGGTTGAATAGCTTAAAAATCCCTTAGTTTATATATCAAAAGTTTTAGAACCAGATTAACACTGTAGGATGTAAAACTAATCTGTGGTCCCTGCTGAAGCCTCATTTCTCCTGCTTGGTTTGTTTGTGGTCCTACCGAGGTCAAAAACTCCAGTAAAGTTCACTGTAGAAGTAAGAGCAACTGCATTGTGAGACTCTGTGGCTTCTATTGACATATGTTCAAATAAAACAGAAATAAAACTGAGAACAATAGTAGAAGTTTAATATGCAAATGTATGTATAGTAGCTAGAGAGGTAGATGCTGTAGATAAACTTAAAGAGCCCATATTGTTTTGCTTTTTGTCTCTTTTTAGTGTTATACAGCCGTTTATTGTGCAAGAAAAAGGCCTGCAAAAAGTCCAAAATTTATGCGAGAGGAGTTATTGTCTTCCACTTGCATGAAAAGCCTCAATTGTTGTCCAGGCATTTCTTCTGTTATTTATCTACATCACCATGTCACACATTTGCATAACACCTTTTTAGCAGCTGGTTTGGCCCTCACACAAAGAATGTCCAGCTTCCTTGCAGCCCACCAATATTTCTTTAAGGTTGCTTCTGCTAACTCTAAACCCTTTAAAATTCTAAAATTGGTACCCGCCCACAGCTTTAAGAGGGTTAACATTACCCCAATATTGCTTTGCTTTTGTCAGGACAGTTGACCAATCAAAGTAAATGGGTCTTTTTGGGAAGTGGTGCCTTAAAGCTGGTATAGGCAGCACTTTAGTGTCATCACTGAAAACAAAAATGTCTCTTTAATCATTCAACATACTGTAATTTAGGTAGCCTTACACCTTCTCCTGGCTCCATTTTTGAGTTTTTTTTTTCTAGCTTGAATTTTTAGCCAATCACACAATTTTTCACTGATCAGAAGCGACAGTATAGACTGGATGTGAGGCTGCAATGGGTTCAGTGAAGGACTGGAGTTAGAATCCTGGGTGAATCCACAAAAACTAAATGCTAACTTTTAGCTTGACTGTCTTTACATGTTTGAAGCACATGTTTATCTAGTGGGAGGGACTGAAGAGCTGCATAAGGAGAGCTGAACATTTAACCTTTCCAGATTTCTGCTTACTGCAGCTTTAAATTGACAGGAGCTGAAATAGAACGTTTCTGACAGAAGATGAGAAGATCTGCAGCAGCAAGGTACAATATGAGAAAAATCATGTCTATTAAACATTCAAGCACGTAAACATACTTCAGCAGACCTCAAAAATAAAATTATGAATCTGTAAATGATCATCATATGGGATCTTTAAATAAAAAAATAAAAAAAACAAAACACTTAACTCTTGGTGTCTCTACAACATGTTGCCTACAGACTATATAATAAAGCAGATGGGTCTAGAATTGATGCTCACAGCGTGATTTTCATTGTTCATGACTTCTTTATAATCAGATTTGCAGTTGATCAAATTACCACAAACACAGTGTGGTCAATCTGAAATCTTCAGGCTACTTGTGGGTCTTGGTAATCCAGCTTTAAATAGGCTATAGTTACCCATCACACTCACCAAAAGTGACAGATGATTAACAAATAAAATTGTGTGCAACATATAGATAACCCCAAATAGACGGAAACATATTAGGTTAAATATTTGAATATGTAAATTAAATCTAAAAATACATTTATTGAGCAAATATACTGCTGCAGTATACAGATAAATATTTGAGGAGAATGTCAGATTATAGTGATCTGAGTGTTTTTTTAATTTTTAATAGATACAAACAGGAAATGTGGGAGAGAGAAAAGGGGAACTACATTTAGTAGAGGTCTGTCTGGCTGGGAATCAACTTGGAAACTGTATGCAAACCAGTTGGCTTTCAGGTGACAGATTATAGTGTTTTTTGTCATGTAAAACATTTTTGCTTTATGTGTTCTATGACTGTAAATGGAAGAAAACTCTTCAAAAATATTTTATTTTTGGAATAAATTACCAAAACCCCTCAAAAATGTTGAAACAAAATGAATGAGCAAGATTTAAGAAAAAGGGAAAACAGCAGAAAGGGAGTGGTGCTCAGCAGGCAAACGGCAGTACCAGACATAATTACAATATCAAAGACAAACTGAGTCAACAGGACAATATAAGTCATGACACTGACAGGGCTGAAGTCATAATGGTTCAGGATTGTGTCTGCTTTAGACATGAGATGCTCCGTCTATCCCTGCAGTAAATCAGAGCTGTAAATCAGATATGCTGAGGCCTCGCTGATGTTGTTGTAACAAAAAAGCACATGTCCTGACTGTAAGCCCAGCTCTGGTGATACATCATCCAGCCCAACAGCTGAGTGTGACAAGCTCATCTGTTCCAGTCAGGAGAGCTCTGCCTGTTTGATGAAGGACTCCGGAGGAAGGCTGCGAACACAAATCAGAGCTAAACAGATGATGAAACGTTATAAAGCCCAAACTAGCTCACTGAGTCATAATAACCTGAGCTTGCAGGGGCCTAATGCGAGGGGAAGTTTTATGACCACTCACCTGCTCCAAGGACTTGGAACTAACAGCAGCAGCCTCCGGTGGTGGTCTGCTGGCTGCTGAGCTCCGACACCGAAGCAGCCGGGAGTCACATGACGAGCGGCATCACATGCACACAGTTGGTGGTTTCAGAGCGGAGGCTCGCATCCACAAGACCAGGTCCAGCTGCTGGCAGAAAGCATGCGGAGGGAGCGGCGGGTGTCTGGACATCCAGATTAGATGCTGCTTCTTGGGCCTTAAAAGAGTCGCAGACTGACAGACGCAGGCAGGTGAAGGAAACAAAACTCTGACTCTAAAAATAACAGCAGCAGACGTGCAGACAGACAGATGGAAAATCAGACAGAAAGTGATAAATGGTGGAGTTCCTTAGGTAATTTTGAAGTTGTTTTTAGCCACATTAGCACCAGGACACTGGGGACATCAGTCGGTCCAGACTGAAGTATTTCAACAGCTACTGGATGCACTAGCTTGAAATTTTGCAGTCACTAATGGTCCCCAGAGGATGAACCCTAATGACTTTGGTGATCCCCTGAGGTTCTTTCTGGCACCACTTGTTCAGAGTGAAATACCTTCACAACAGATATACAAACACCACCAGCCGGGCCTGTAACATTCTCAATGCAAGTGTGCTAATGGCAACATCTGGCTAGTAAACAAACTCAGTGTTGGCATTTACACACTGCTGGAGGTGATCGATCTAGAGGAAGCAAAACAGGCCAGTTGAAGCAAATCAGAGTGTTTCCATGACCACAACTGTAAACAAAATGGCGTCTATAGAGGATTGTGTGCTGCTGTGACCTCTGAATCACTCATAGAAGAAGAATTTCTGGATGAACTGGTGTGTTTCCACTCAACTGTGAAGCAAATTTGAAGCTAACGTTACAAATATTGCAAGAAAATAGAAACAGTAAATTCAAATTAGGCTTGTTTCCATTAACTGCTTTAGAGAGAAAAAACTAAGCTGCATAGTGTCATTAAAAGGTGGCAATAATTGCTATGTTGCATATGGTTGTAATGTTGTTTGCCAGTCACTAAAAATAAACATGAGGAAGAAGAATAAACAAACATAGCTTTGGCAATCTGTGAGAGAAAATGGAGAGAAATCTTCAAAAACTGTTTTCAGAAAGGCATGTCTTGAATGTCAGCTGGTATTTGTCAAATTTAATGCTGTCCGGAGGCAACTAGACAATGAGAGAAGCAAAAAAAACCTGACCAGTCATGTGAGTTAGAAATTCACTGCATACAAACTTATTTCTTAATTCAATAGTTGGAAGTTGATTTACATAGCACCTTTAAAAACATGGGTTTAAGTTAAGTGCACAGTAAGTAATCAAGTCACCTTTATGTATATGGCACATTATGCGCATTAACTATTTCTCAAAAAAGTCAAAAAACACCTCAAGTGAGCAAAATCATCCTTATTTTTGGAGCAAATTGGGAAGCTTTTTGAGATTTTTGCTGTTTGCATTACATTTTTCTGATGTGATACGTCAAAATGTGCATTAAAAACACTATGAAAACATACTGACAGTTTTACAAATCTCACTTAGAGCTTGGTCTGCATGATTGTTCTGGGTGAAGGTGAAATGTTCTCTTGTTGTTTCTTGCAATACCAACACTAACTGCAAGGCTCAGACTGCAGCTTGTTTGGCATTAATATATTTCATGTAACACACTGCAGAATGCAGCCACACAAGAAACTGCTCTGACTATGACCTGAGTCAAAGTTTCCACATTAAATGTCTCAGCATCTAACAAATGGATCAGTAATGGTTCATGATCCTCTAACTTCTCCTCTAAAGATGCTCCAACACTGTTCGATGTAAACTTCTGCTGCGGTGCAAATAAATATGCAGGTCCAGTCCTTGTATTTTTGTCTGCTCCACTCAGATGTGTGTTGTTGTTTCCTTTTATATACCCTCCGGACATTTCCCAGGGAACACCGCATTGTTTTGCAGGGATTAAAATTCACTGAAGATTATATCTGCTCCAGCACTGAAGAACAATGCAGCGGGATGTGGGGGTCTCCCTGTCACGGCCCAGTAAGATGGCCGCCCACCCATTCTGATCAGAGCCTGTGGCATGGCATGAGCCCAGTTAGAGGCTGATCCATAAGAAAAACTTGTATGTAAAACCACCGAGCTGCCTGACCCTTTAACTCGGACTTGTTGGTGTTTTTAGCCTTAAAGGTGACTGTAGGCAGAATGAATAATCCTGTTTTCTCACACTGCATGTTTATATTTATTTATTAGACTCCAGAGAGAAGCACTCTATCATCCCTGTTTAATTTCATATTGTGCAATGAGATATGCTGCTCTCAGTGCTTTTCTTTAAACCGTCTCTGGAAAATTTTCTGAGTCAGCAGAGAGAGTCGCAGCCTCACAGCAGCAGCAGCAGCAGCAACTTCTCCGACACACGATCTGATCTGTGAATGGCCCTCAGTGAAATCCACAGTAACAATGTGGCTCATCGATGAAAACCTTCATTGTCTTTGCTCTGGGTCTCAGAGGAGTCGCTGCACAAAGGGGGGTTTTGTCACAGTGCCCAACCTCTCGTCTTTGTCGGACATAGCACCCATTTATACTGCCAACAAGTCAGAGTCTGCAGCGTAAAGGTGATGCAGGAGCGTTTCTAAATACGTCCTGTTCCAGATAAAGGCCATCGCTCTCTTCTTTCTGTCAGCTCCTGCATGAGCAAAATTTGTTTATTCTCCGCTCTCGATGCTGCAGCACAAAGCAGATAATTACGCATCAGTGAAACGCTCCACTGTACATCACAATGGAAACCCGCACTTGTGGCATGTAAATCACAAAAGGCCAAACAGAAGCCATCCAGACAGACAGAGAAGTTTTTCCAACCGTCTGCGGCAAGAAAACTTCACCAAATAGCTGCTTTTTTGTGATTTGTTATTACTGGACTTGGACTATGTTAATGACTAGTTGTGTAAACTGTCATTTCTCTGATTTCTTTACTCCCTCATTTGTAGCAGGATGTGCTTGGAAAAAACACTAAATACAGCAAATCAAGAATTAAAAAACGAAGACACAAAAACAGCATTATGTCCTGCTTTGTGTCACAATCTAAAACAGTCTAAATGCAGCATCCTTTTAGTACCTGTCCCATCGTTTCTCATGATCTTCTTCAGCAGATGGCGTTATGAAAATACAGATGTTTAAGTGTTGTCTAAGCATATTAACAACCTAAATCCTCAAACTTACAATGACTTTATGACCAGCAGAGACACGTTTTGAACTCAGCATTAACAAATCATCACGTTTTAAGTTGATATTGCAAACAATCATTACTTGCACTTGCAGCTGATGTGTAGCAACTTGGATTCATGCTTGTGCCCACCTGGAGAATATTAGTGTTTTGTTTAGTTTTTTTTGCTTTTTCTAGCTCTGTTTTGGGTCTTAAAAACTAAAAATATGTAACATTTCCACATCAAAATGTCTAAAAATTGCTTGATTTATGTTATATATTTTATTGCCTTTTCCAGCATTTCTAACAATATTCAAACTTTGAAAAATCTGTAATTTTATTCTCTGTAACAGTGTGTTTGATTTTTTTTTTTTTTTGATCTATTAATACAATCATATCTTCTTTACCTGCTGCAACCTAGGAAACATAATTAGCTCTGGATGATACATCAGATGGCACAGAAAGAAGAAGTAAAAAAATAAACAAGCTTATTAGACACTCTGTTGTTATAATTATTCTATAGTTTGTGTTGCTCACTTGTGAAAAATTATGATTGCTTTAGTTTGAAAGTTTTGACCACAGAAAGCAGCACTTGAAGAACTCACAATAACCACCAATCACACCGACTACAGTAGCTTTGTGGGGAGTCGACTCTTCTAATCGTAAATTAGCATTTAAAGTCCCTCTCTGGTTGTGATTAAACACTTAAAAATTCATTGTGTTGGATCAAAACTTCATTTAAAAACACATTTTTACATGAAAATATTTCCTAAAAATGACTTAGATGCAACTCCACACCGTTGCTTCTCTAGAATGTGTGGATCTCTCTCCACTCACACCTTTTCACTCGCTACAGGTCATGTCTACCAGATTCCACTAAACAACAGTAAACTTACTCTGCACTACAAAAGGGCAAGTTGTAATACTGGAATAATTCAGTCATAAAAGTGAAGAAGGATAATTATACAGAAAGCTCCACCCTGCAAGTTGATGGGATTGATTCTTTACGTTTGTTACATATGAAATCTGAAAAACTTGATTTTAGCCAACTTTATTTAAATAGCACATTTTAAAAACAGCCAAGGTTGACCAAAGTCCTTTACAGATCAAAAATAGAAAACAAGACATAATCTGTAAGGAAATACACAGAGCAAGATGAACAATGACATATACCTGGTGTCAGCGCTCAGCTGCAATTGAAAGCCAGGGTGTACATGTGTGTCTTCAGTAGGCACTTGAAGGTATCAAGAGACCGAGCAGTTCGATTCTGGACAGGTAAGTGGTTCCACAGACTGGGTGCAGCGACAGAAAAGGCTCGGTCATCTCTGTTTCTGAGCCTGGATCCAGGAACTTTAAGGACCATCTGATTGACCGACCTCAGCGATAAAACTGGAGCATGGACAGTTAAAAGCTCAGATAAATAAGAAGGTGCCAACCCATTTAACTCCCTAAAAACAAGCAAAAAAAAATCTTAAAAACAATTCTAAAATAGACAGGAAGCCACTGGAGTGAGGCCAAAACCAAAGTGATTACTTCCTGTTTCCTTTGTCCCTGTTAGAAGCTAGGCAGCAGCATTTTGTAATACTTGTAACATTTTATTAGCTAATGCTAGGCTAGTTAATGTGCATATACTTGACATGAACATAACGTGACTAAAATTTCAACACATTCTCTCATCAGGGAACCTGATTTCTGTCACACCAGATAGATTTCAGTCTGAAATAGTGGTGGACAACATGAGCCCACATTAATTCACAATGTCATCAAGCTACCGTTACAGCTTGACTCAAAAACTAACAAAACAGAGACAACAACTATGTGGTGACTAAAATTGACGTATTTTAACAGAAAAACAGCCAAAACTGTGCATAAAAGACCTCAAACAGAAACCCAAAAACCATGCTGCTGGTACTATTGGAGAAAGCAGCTCCTGTCAGAGAGAGAGCTGGAGTGAGGGAGGTTTTATGCTGCTGAGTCACTGGATCCCAGGTGTGGCTCATTCAGCCGATGACCCTCCCTCAACTCCTGCTGTCCAGGTGGAGGGTCGTCACACTACGCCTTTTGCTATTACTTTGTTTGAGAGAACCCAAGGGCCAGAAATTGCCTACTGTTTATTTAATGCTTTGCACTTATAGTACTTTTCTACCTTAGTGGTTCTCACTCCTCCATTTGAGGAAGAGGCTGGCACGAAGATTTCAGGAATGAGCCTTTAATCGCCTTTCTGTTTTCATTGCTTTGTTGGATCTAACAGATCTGATCGCGCTGTTAACTTGCATGCACAACAAAAAAAACGACAAATAGCAACTCCAGTTCTATGAGCACGTAAGAAATAGGACAATGGAGGTTTCTATGTTCGCCTATACGGTGAATGTGGCACTAAATGTCCAAGAGGACGTGATTACTACTCGATGAGGGCACTGAGGGGGCAGAAGAAATGGGGCTTGTTGTCCTCTCTGAGTGTCCACACAGCAGTTTTTCTGGGCCACTCAGAAGTACCAACTAAGTACTTTTTTGTTTCCCAAAAACGGCCCTGAAAGAGGTTCTTTTGGGGCGTGTCTTGCTGTTGGAACAAGCAAAAAGTTTAAGATTTCCCATGTTCCTGAGTGTGGAAAGCATCCTGTTGTTTCTCATTCACCCCAACCAGAAGCAACTACAGTTTCGATGTCCCACCCCAGGAGACTTCCACACATAAAGAGGCTGCAGTTCAAGTCCTCAACAGTGGGATTAGTGAACATCCTGTTCTACTGTCCTTGATATGTTCACCAGCTAACTGTCCTCTGGAGCTGAGCAGGAAGAAATGAAGCCATCAGAGCAGAGACAGCGAGATAAAGGAGTCGCAAAACCAAGAGATGACCCACAGTGAAGAGGTCAGTAGAGCTGGGAGGAGCTGCAGAGTCGTCGGGATTCATCACTGCATGTGACACGTTTCACATATAAGCAGTCAGTGATCCATTATGAATAAAGATATTGATTACTACAGCTCAGAATAAAATCACCAGCAGGCCACCCTGCTGTGGGAAATTCTGGAATTTCTTTAAAAGCTCAAGAGCAGCTACTAACCAGAGCTCGTGGTGAGACTTTTTTGTGACATCCAACATCAACAACAAAATGAAGTATTTAAAAAACCCAAACTTTTCAGTTCTCGCTCGTATAAAGAGACGACTTCTGAGTGAAACAGAGCAGACTTTGATTTTCTTCCTGTTACTCGGCACTGCAGGTGGCAGCAGCCCCGAAGCCTCACACGCTTCACACCGAGAAGAGACCGCAGGCCATGTGACATTTTTGTTGTAACTGCTCCGCACTCTCCCACCCTCTGCAGCGTTTCATTATTTCCAAACCCATGAGCTCAAACAATTTGTCTGTTCAGCTCAGTCAGCTGTGGCCTTTGATGTGAGCCTCCCCGGTGCTGCCGTCGTGTTCATTAGCTAAAAAACTGTGTTTTTTAGAGAGGAGAAGGAGAGTCAGAGCACAAAACTGAAGTCAACGACTCTCACTTCTGCTTAAGAAATGATGGAAAGCAACATATGACAACAACATAGAAGGACACGGGTGTTTTTAGCAGCTAAACTGTGATGCTGAAGTTTTGATGTTACCTTCTCTGGATGGGGTCTTTAAAGAATGTTGAAAGGGCCTGCTGCTGTTTTACGAGGTAACAAAACTAAACACATTTGCTGACGGATTCATTACGTGTGAAAAAAAATGCCCCCCTTGCAGCCATCTGCCAAAAACTTAAGAAAAGGAAAAACAAGAGGTAACCCAAGCCCACCAACACGGCCTTATTTACCCACCCTGCCTGCACAAACATGCAGATCGTAGCAGTGATGGATTAGGACGAGGTTATCCCAGTCAGGCAGCGCTCAGATAATAGACTGAGTGCTTTTGGGCCGGGCCGAAGTGGAAGCTGAAGTGATGAAAGTGGGGTCCAAGAAGGGAGATTTCTCTCCAACATGCCACAAGGGATTAAGTATCTGGTTTCTCCTCGCTGCTCCTAATCTGGACCAGAGGGGACAATTGTCACTTTGCTAAACAGCACATATTGATAGTGTTTGTGGCACCTCCAAAGCCAGGTCAACACCGGGATTAACTGCAGGCACTTAGAGTGGGAGGGCCTGGATTAGAGATGCCATTGTAAATTCCTTTTGTAAATGTTTTCGGGGCATGATTTGAGTGTGAGAAGTTCACAGTATATTAAGGGGACACGTCTTGTTCCCCTGATGGTCGGAGCTGTGGGTGGTCAGCAGCCCTCAGCCGCCTCAGGTGTAGGCAGCAGCCCGGCAGCCTCGCTCAGTGATGAAGAGGGTGATGAAGAGGGTGCTGAGTTGGACAGGATGGAGAGTCGGGTGGGACGGGTCACTTGGTTACTACACAGGTGAGGACAGTGGAGGAGGCTGAAGGTGACAGAGACTGATGGACTCTGGCCTCAGTGACTTCTTCACTTCATGTGGGGGAGAAAGTCACCGTCTATCCGTCCGTGTGTCACTACTGCTGGTAAAGCTGGTTCATCCCGGTCAAACTATTGTTTATATTATCAGTTTGTCAGTTTGGGCTGCAGTAGCTTGGTGGTTAGCACCTTCGCCTCGCAGCTAAAAGATCCCCTGTTCACATCCCCGCCTGCCCGGGATCTTTCTGCATGGAGTTTGTATGTTCTCTCTGTGCATGGTTGTCGTTTCTACAGGTTCTCCGGCTTCCTCCCACAGCCCAAAAACAAATAGGTAATTCTAAATTGTCCGCAGGTGTGAATGCGAGTATGATTGTCTATATATGTAGCCCTGTGGTAGACTAGTGGCCTGTCCCCTGCCTTCACTCTAAGTCAGCTGGGATAGATTCCAGCCTCCCGCTACCCTAACGAGGATTAAGTGGTGTATAGATGATGGATGGTTGGGATGGACTTTGTCAGGCTTTTTATATTTTTCTGATTAACCCTCTGAACCCCAAAATCTGCCATAAAGTATGAAAGGAATGTTATCTGTTTAACCCTCATGTTGTCCTGCGGGCCAAAATTGACCCATTTTAAAGTTTGAAAATGTGGAAAAAAATATGTATTTTCACAGTGAAACTTCTGATGTCCACATTTTCAACATTTTTGGGAAATCTTTGAACATTCTTTGGTGGAAAAAAAGAAATGTTAAAAATGTTTCTTAAGAACATTCACAAAAAAATCAACCAAAATCCAGTGAAATTTGCTGGATTTTGGTAGATTTTTATGTGAATGTTCTTAAGAAACATTTTTTACTGATATATATGTAATCACTTTAGATATTTTTAGGATTTTTGTGGAAAATTTTTACTCATTTTTAAAAAAAATAATTTTATTGCCAAATTTGATTTTTTTTTTAAATAAAAACTTTTAAGGGAAACTTTTAAGGAATTATTGGAATTTTCTTCCTGAAAGTTTTGCAAATTTTCTGAAATTTGGGGAATTTTTTTGCTGAATTTTCGGATTTTTTTTCAGACAAGGAAACAATATTTTTTGGTGCCCATAAATGAGGACAACGAGAGGGTTAAAAAGTCACCAAAATTACACCATTTATCAGAGACAGAAACTGTAAAAACCAAAGAATGAGAGATGTCTGATGGTCCTTGAACTACTCATCTGAGATGTGCTCTTTCACAACGAAGTGCAACCAGATTTAAGCTCAAGATTGTGATATTTGATTTTAAAAAAAAAAAAAAAAAAAAACAATCACTTCATTCTTTATTTTTGTTATTTAAAAGTCCACCAAAAATGTACCTTTTGAAATACCCAGACTCTTTAAAAATTTAAGAAAATCTAAAAAAATAAAACATTTAAGTAGCAAAATGTTGACAGTATGTAGAGTCATCCTTATTTTCTAGTGTTAGTAACACCTATGGACACTTGGAAAAATGTTGAACATGTTAATTCCAATTTTTGTCAGTTTTTGTAAAATAAATAATCAAAGAAATTTCATTTCTTCTTCTTTTAAATGATTTGGGGTATTATAATGGTATCATACTGCACCAAAGACCCTTTTTTTTCTTTAGTTCTTTTTACTTCAAGTCATGTTAATGATGTTTGTCCACAGAGGTGCATTGAAAAATGAGCTGACAGTGAAGTAAAGCTGTGACAGGAGTGAAAAATGTCCAGAAACTGCTTGGAGTTCAGAGGGTTAGAAGATAATTGGCTTTGTAAACGTCAAAAACACCAAATAGACATGCAGTTACAACGATATTCATCCATCCTTTATCTATACACTGCTTAATCCTCTGTAAGGTCGCCAGGGTTACAATGATATAAAATCCCCCCAAAAAAAGAAAAACCCAGCAAATTGTCATATTTAAATCGCAGGTTATTGGCTCATGATATAATACGTAGTTATTTTACATATCAGATTATAAGTGTAAGAAAACTGCTAGCAAAAATCTGTTGTGAAATTTCCAAGAAAATAGAAAAAACAATCAGACTTTATTGCTGAGCAGATGGAAAACTGTCATTGAAACTATATAAAAGAAAAAACACCAGCCTCTCTGCATGAATGACTCACTTATCTAGAAGCACAACAGTTGATTTATGTCCTGTTGGTCAATGATGGATTTGAGCTTGTAAGTTCTTTTGACCTTTGTAATCGTACTTTGAGAAAAAATTCTTAACTCCAGGGCGTCCAGGTGGCCTCTAATGCAAGGGTTCCCAAAGTGAAGCTGTGGACCCACTGGGATTTCAAGAGTCACGGGAGGATTTCAAGAAATCAGAGAATTTTGAAAAACAATTAGAAGTAGCATATTTTAGTCAAATTTGTTAGAAAAAAAATATATGTACACACATGTATATATATATATATATATATAAAGTAAGTCCTACATACTATATGTTTACTAAAGTACACCAGTTTAAGGATCACTTTGAGGTATTCTGCTACTTACCTATTTAAAGATGCAGTAAGGTCATTAGATGTTTGCTGTGTCCGTTTGTGTTGACATTATGCCTTTATTTAAAGATGTCAATTATTGTTTATGTTTGTGGCTGTGTACATAGCATTTACACATTTCAACTGCCTATAACAAGGTCAATATAAAGCTGACATAAAGCCTCAAACTCAGCTCACAGACATTTGTTTCTACAATTTAAGATTGTCTGAGCAAACTGCATCTTCAGGATGAGAAGAATCAGAGCAAACCTGACAGCTGAGGCAGGTGCTTTGAATCAGCTCAATCAAACCCACTGAGGGAGGTCAAACACAATCTAATCTAATCAAGAGATCAAAGCAGTGCAAAGCAGGAAAAAAGTTAAAATAGAAAACATCTTATGTGCAAATGAGAAGAACAATCCACAAAATAAATCTAGATGTATGCAAAAATGAATAAGAAATGCTCAGATTCAATATTAAAGGTTGATTAAAGAAAGGTGGATACATGTTAAACACCTCAATCTGCCATGTTTGAGCTGCTGCAGTTCATTAAAAGCAGAATGCCAAAAAAAAGGAATAAGAAATATCCAAACTTACAGAAAGACACCACTCCAGAGCTTTCAGCCACATTTTACAGTCTTCATCAGCAGCTGGAATTTGTTCAGCTGTCAGAGAATCAAACTTTGGTTACATGACAACAGTTGGGTATAACACTATTTAGTAATGAAATTTAGTAAATTTAACCTGACATAAGAACTTTTTTCAAAATCTTGATGGATTTTTTGTTGTTGCTTTTTCTTTTATTCCGCTGTACACTTGAAATTAAAGCTCTGACTGAAATAATTCCAGCATTTGTAACCAACAGTCCCACCCAACTTCCATTCTGTAGCTTTCAGCTGCATCACACGATCTTCCTCATTTTGCTCAACTTTCATGGAAACTTCTTTTCATATTTTCTGGGGACTTTTAAAGAACTTTTCCCACCACATTGTTGCTTTAAAATAGAAACTGAAACTTGATTCTTAACCTTGCAGCCTTCAGACACAGAACAACGTCACCACAAGGTCCCTTTAGGAGCAGTTCTGGAGCTTTTGACTGACTCACTCAGTCTTTCTCTTCAAATGGAGTCCAGTTATTAAAGTATAGTGCATGATTAAATTGCATAGAAAGCTCCAGAAGAGCTACAATCACACCTTATTTACAACTTCTGTCTCCAAATTGAAGAATTAACATTCAGTCCTAACTGAAATGTGAAATTTGTGTGCAGCTACTGCAAAATATAATAAACTAAATATCATATTGCTTACTGTATTCTCTGTAAGGATGTTGTATTAGGAGCTTAAAAGCTGATAAACCCTTTACAATTTTCTCTATTCAGATAGTCAGATTTTTTGCACAAGTCCCCAATTTAACAAATGTGATCTAATTATTACATTTATTGAGTGAAAGTATCCATATTTCATATCTGTGAGTGGCAAAAGAACCTTTGTTTTCTCTCTTCTGCACATGAGTTTGGAAGAGTTTCCGTCTGTTCCTCTTTGCAAAACTGCCTGAGCTCGGGCCCGTTTCCTCACACGAACTCCTCGCTTCAGGTTCTTCCATAACATTTCTATTGGATTAAGGTCAGGACTTTGACTTTTCTGTTCCAAAACATTAACTTTATTCTTCTTTAAACATTCTTTCATAGAAATACTTGTGGTGCTCGGGGGTCGGCGTCTCACCAGTCTCTCTCTCGAGACGCTTCTCAGACATTTTCCTTCAGAATTTGCTGGTATAATACAAAAATCATTGTTTGGTTAATGAAGGTGAGTCGACCTGGTCCAAACCATCACCACTGTGTTCCACAGATGGGATATAGTTCATATGCTTAACCCAAATAAACCTCCTCACTTAGATCAATTTTAGTTCAATTTTTATCTCACCTGTCCAAAAAAAGACATTTGTTCATTCAATCTTTACCAAATCTGCTGAAAGAGGCCTTAAGTTGCTCAGAGCTCCTTCACGATCTCTCAGATTATTACACGCCTTCTTGCTCTTGAAGTGGTCTTTGTGGGTCGACCACTCCTGAGGAGGAACAATAGTCTATCTGACTGAGTCCAAACTCTTTACAGATGGTTCTGAAATCTTTTCCATCATTATGAGCATCAAAAACTTTTTTTCTGAGATCCTCATAAATTTAATTCATTCATGTCATGATGTAAACACACAAACATGACCAGTGGAAATCAGGTTTTGACAAATCTTTGAATAAAACGACTCACTTCTGATTGTCTTCAGATTGATTGAAAACACCTGACTCTAATTTCATCTTTCACTTAAGTACCAATCCTGCAGGTTCACATGCTTTTGTTTCTCACAGAAATGCAATATTGGATCATTTTCCTCAGTAAATAAAAGATAAAGTATGATTTTTTTTTTCTCATTTTGTTAACTGGGTTCTCTCTGAATACTTTTAGGACAATCTCACGGTATTTTCGGTCATATTTAGGCAGAAAAAGAGAGAATTATACAACTTTTAAACAGCTGAGCATCATCCAAAACTGATACACATTAAATAACTCAATGAAATTAATTAAAAAGAGCAGAATCCCAGAACACACTGGAGTGCAATAATGGTGGTGTTTTATTGCAAACTAAAGGAACAAAATACAATCTACCACACATTCACCTCCTGATTCCTGTGAGACATCAATCACTCGAAGAACAACATACAAATTAATTGGTCACAAACTCTCGAGAACAAATATAAAAATGCAGTGAAAACAGGATCGCCGTCTACGTTGTCATGAGACAAGAGCCCCTCGGACGCTCGTAAGATAAACTAATACTCTGTGAAAATTACAGACCTCATACAAAATATATGATTTTTTTCCCTCAATAATAATAATTAAAAAAGCCAGCTTATTTACAGGACAATAATATTTTCTATGAATCTGGCTTGCCTAAATTCCCAGTGAAACTTTGTTTACTACAATTTTACTCAGTAACCAACTTGTTACGCGTCCTTTCAAAGCATATAAGGCATGACAATCAACCTTTTGTCCGTTATTCAGCAAATCTTAAATATGAAGATGGAATACATATTAAAGGACCAGCCATAGTCCTCCTCTTTAATCATAGTTATAACCTTTATGCTTTCCGTAATTGTCATTTTTTTAAAAAAAGTTTCTGTGCATTGCTCAGCCCATGTAAGGCACCAGCTATTCAGTAGGGGAGTCCAGAACAAACTCTACACCAACCTATAAATCAAACTGAGAGAACAGCTAATCCTACACTAATCCTAATATGTACATGTATATAAACATTAGAGATGAGAAATAATGAGCTTAGTAGGCAGCGAATAACTTAATTTACATGCAACCAGTTGGTGAGTGACCTTAAAAATGAAAATATTCATCACTTCAGCCCTCGAGATGAAACACAAACTGGTGTAAAAATTCAGTTTTAGGGCAGCTGTTTGCAGGGAGCGACTTTCCCATATAAGAAACCAGACAGCTATAAATCAGCCGCGTTAAAAAAATACAAAATAAAACGTGCATGCAGACACGGATGTGCTATATATCACAGAGCTGGAGCACTTCTTGTTGCCAAGTGTGACGAGAAGGGAAAAAAAAAATAAAAACGTTAATTAAAAAGCTGGAGGTTTGAGGTGAGGACTGCGCTTTGAATGTGGGCAGCAGTGGCAGATGTGTGGCGTTGGGCTGCGTGTGTGCGGCGATGAGAGTGAGAGTGAGCTAAAAGAGATTAAAGAAGTTTATTCTCAGACATCCAAACCTTCCACCAAAGGCCTGGCATGAAAAAATATGGGTGGAGAAGGGTTAAAAAAAATAAAACAGGGCGAGAATGTGCACCCAAAATCTATAAAACCCCCCTGATAATTAAGAAGACCTCAAAATACACTTGACCTGCTCTGACTGTAACACACATATATGGTCCTGATTGAGTAAAAAAGTTTCCAAAAAGGGTAAGTTTCCCTTTCAAGCGAGGCTTAACAGAGGCCACTTTGATCCATGAATCATTCCTGAGGAAACAAACAAAAAAAAAAAAGAAAAGTGGGAGAGCTCAAGGTCAAATGAAACTGGGAGAAATGAGATCACTGATGATGTCAACTCCTTTGTTTCAACTTAATGTCACTGGATTTGTTGTTTGTAAGGAAAAGAAAGAAATACGCCTCCCTTGGGGAGCCATTTCACAGACAGCTCTAACCTACATGGTTCTGATTTTTTCACTCGTGGATTAAGTTTCTTGTTTCCATGATCGCTGTATATCCTCAGCAGAGCCAAACCCCAACATTAAAGCTTGCTCAGTGGTGACGTCAGCTGCTCGCGCCATTTCCAAGCACATTCGAATAATCAGACTTCAAACAAACACACACAAACTAAAGCTGAAGGATCGGTTTATTATTATTCCTTTCTCTATTTTTTGCTTATTTACAGTTGTGAATGAGGACGGCGGCGCGTCGAGCGGGAGCAGCAAAACTGTTGGTGGTTTATGGAGCCACATAATGTCAGATGATGACAGCTGTTAGAGTCACATCTGGTATTTATAACACGTCACTTTGATCCCACGTTAAAAAAACCTATAATGACCAATTGGTGTTGGTCTTGCAGACAGAAATCAGGGGATATTGAGAAGGGAAAATGGAAAAGACAGCAACGCAGCCTGTTATCATGGATAAGTGGAGAAGGCCGAGGCCTGGCAAGCTTCTTTTGATGTTTACTGACAACTGTAATAACAGAGTTGTGCTTTTTCATTGCTTTACTCTGACTGAATTCACACATTTCAATACTGATAATGGTGGATTTGGTGGAAAGTTATTGTTAAACCACATTTTTTATTCTAGTTAGGGTCAGCAGAAGTATTTACATTCAGCAATTATCTCTCAGGATAGTAGTTTTTATTGGTAGTGGTAGACTTTAGGACAGTCACTGTGCTGGATTTAGATCTTACTACCTAAAATCGAGGGATTTGAAGGTAAAATGATACATGCATGTAATCCAGCGTGATTTTATCAGCCACTGCTTATTGTTTGCTTCTTTACACTGTCAGGACTGTATGAATTTAGGCAAAACAAACATCTTCCAGTGTTGGTTTTTCACATTAAATGCATCTGTCTCACAAAACATTGGCTGTCTGTTAGCGGTGACTGCAACAGTTCAGAAAAAATCTGGTAATTTTCAGAATTTTTTTCATCAGCGCATCAATATAATGATAAGCAGCAGCCATTTTTAGACAAAAAGCTGCCGACGACAAGCTGCTAGCTTTAGTAAGGCAAAATATTTTATTGTGTCTTACAGTTAAATCAGATCACGGTTGCTGTAATTTTTCACTGAATTATTTATCAAAACAACCTGAATTTGTTCGGTTGCACTGTAAACAGATTTGACATTTCCGCTTTGCACGTTTATGACAAAATTACTGCTGCAAATGCAAAACCACACACTTGCAGTTCCAGCTTTGGGAACAGAGGACTCTGTAAAATATTGTGTAAGTGAAGTTGAAGTGAAGCTGAAGATAAAAGTAATTCGACAGGGAGCGTCTTCTCTCAGGTGGCAGGTTTACTATTTCATGGCTAATTTACAGGAGACTCTGCGAGCTTGCAAAAGCCACAGAAGAAGTGTACCGAAAAGTTTAAGCAGGGCAGTGTTTTTATGTCATGTACTTCCATCAGTCGGCTTGCTTTTCCCTTGGTAAAACGCCAATGTGATTCTCCCTTTTAACTGTGCGACTTTCCCTTTCACTTAAGGATACTTTGTCTTAAAAAAGCATGCAGTATAATTCGCTTTAAATACTGGTTGCAGCCATGATAAACATCTCACTTGTATGAAAATGCCGTAAAGCAATCAAGAGAGCATTTTCAAAATGCCACAGAAGTTGTGAGGTTTTATGGGAGCAGAGCTCAGTCGGTCAGGGATATAAATACGTCACTAACAAGGGTCTGAGCAACTGACCTGTGACCTGTGACAAAGACAGGTGCAAACACAAATGAGCAGAAAACAAAACCTCATTCACATCAGTTGAAACATCACTGTATGCCAAAGCCTCTTGAACCTACAAAGATAATATCAGTGAGACACTCCAGCTTATTTGTAGCTCCTTGAAATGCTACAAAAGTGTAATACAATCCACGTACACGTCCGTAAGGTTAAGTGGTTACAATCAAGGCAGAGCAGTATTGTTCAACGAGCTCACTGTGAGACTGCGCTGAGAATTTCTATTTATCCTTTAACTGAAATGACACAACCTTCAATGATATTCATAGCTGTCATTTGTTAAATTATTCTCAGTCTGTCAGTCAGTTGTCCATTTCTGTCGGTTGCTTCTTTGCTCAGACATACCACTCCCTGCGTGAAATCACAGATCCGTCCATGTGGGACACATAGTCGCTGTCTGTACCATTGTCATAGCAGTCCTCCGGGAGGTAGGGGGAGCCGTTGTTCACTATGGTGCTGTGCACAGGAGGCCCACAGGGGTGCATGTTTTGGGTGTTGTAGTGATCTGGGTAGTAGTTTCCCTCCTTAAGGCCCCTGTGGTTGTCCCCCCTGTCGGCCCAGTTGTCCCTGTCCTTGCGTTCAGGGGTGTAGTCGGGGTAAATGATGTCTCCACCCAGTTTGGGTTTCAGCTCGTGGCTGCCTTTGCTCGTCTTGTCCCCGTAGACTTCCTGCAGCTCATGAGGCTGCAGCACATCCAGCTGAGACTCCTTCTGCATGTCGGAGGGTCCCAGGTACTGTTTGGTGTAGTAGTCCCCTCTGAAGGTTCTGCGCTGGCGCATGTAACAAGCCCCACCGAGGATCAGCAAGAGAATCAGGAAAAGAACTCCGCCCACTATCCCGCCGACGATGGTTCCCAGGCTGCTGTCGGGTAAAGAGGCCAGCGTCGGGGAGGTGAACAGGGCTCTTTGCTGGTCCTCAGCAGTGCCGGTTCCAGAGGTGTCGTGGTGGAGGGAGGTGGTGGTGCTGGGGGCTGCAGTGGTGGGGGGAGGATCTGCAGAGACAGCATATGATGAAAAGATTTAAACAAGGGAAGACAGCAGATGGAGTGAGGAGTTATAAAACTTAGAGGAGAAAGACTGCACTTTATGTTCTGTAACAACTGACAACGCAAGTGTGAATGGTTTTTAGATTAATTTATAACAACAGTGTGCAGCGTCGGAGCAGAGACATGTCTCTCCTGAGAGAGAAAGAATCTGCTGAAAGCTGTGCTGTAGAGCAAAAAAGTGGGGAAATGAGAGGGGCAGAAGGAGGTTAAGTGCTAAATGTCAATGTGTGCGAGCATGACAGAGACAGAGAGCGATCGCAGGACATGCACTCATGAGCATCTGAGTGAGTGTGATTAGCTCTCTCCCTTTCCTTCCACAGCCTGCTGCGGGGAAGTCATGTGAGAAGATGAAACACTGTGATCGATGTGAGGTTCCTGCATCTGATTTGTCCTCTGGTGGCCAGCGCTTGTGATAGCAGCCAGAACTGCAGAGAAGAGTTGCTCAAGGTCAGGATAAGTGCCTCCATGTTGACCTCCAGCCTGTGGGACTAAGAGCAGCCTGATACCACCAGTCCATGAGGCACATCAAAGACCCGACTACAAAGCAACATGACTTCAACTAATATAAAGGTCTGCATCACCGGGAGGTTTTTAGGTACTAGTTATCCAAACCCAAATCCCCGTAGAGCTATAATGAGTTCCACAATTTGGTAACTGAGTAAGAATCTAATTCCCTGCAATTATACACAGTGTGTGAGCCTGAAGGATCAGGAGTAAAGCAAAAGCATGACAGAGGATAAAGGAGACAGATCAAGGTCGGTGAACTGATATACTGGCAATCACCTCCTTCGTCAGTCACCATCAATCCTACCCTGCAGCGGGACATTTTAACCTCACGTACGCTATGAGCATCTGCAACCATGTAGCCGATCATCTGAGAGGCGAGAAGCCAAAAACCACAAGGCTGCAGAGACAACTGGGAATGTGAAACAGCTACACCAAACAGCCATGGAGGGGGGAGGGAATATGACTGAGTTCAACGCGGCTTTCTCCACAGGGGAGGGAGGCAAGAGGCTGCATGCCCAAGTCTTAATATTTGACAAGAGAAGCAAAATAATTGCTCAGTGCAAGTCGGTCCCGGACAGGATGTCAGCTGTGCTTTCGTTTGGAGCACGACTCCAAACCAGGCCTGTACACAGATGGAGCCTGACGGGCTTTTCTGGAACTTCTCCAGCTCTTTCCTTTCGACAGTGAGAAACCAAGACGACTGTGTGTGTGAAGAAGAATACATGTCCAAAAGCAGCAGTTGCTTTGTTTGGAAAAGGATAAAAAGAAGCAGAGGAGAAATGAAAATAAAAAGAGATGCAGAGTTCTCAGGATCCACGCCCTGACTTTACAATAATGAACTCAAGCAGCAAACCAGGGGCAGACAGGGGAATCAGACGGGAGCTGTTTAGCATGTTGCATGTTTTATGACGAGGATTTACATCAATGAATCAATAAATAACATTTAACAAGTCCAAATACAGGAAAACCCTGTCTGGTGATTCATAGAAGTCTCCTCTCTGGCTGGTCTATAGCTTTAAATTATGACTGGGTGAATGCAGCTGAACAATTTGACCACATTTTGCATACAAGAGCGCAATATATTGTTAAAAACTTATTTACTGGGTACTAACACAGACTTCTGTGTATTGCAAATCTGTGAACACAATTCATTATACCCCGCTGTGAAACCTGACCTCAAACAAAACACAGAGAAAGGCTACATGGGTGCAGGCTTTGCTGAACCAGCAGGGGTAAATACCCTCTTCCTTATCTGAGACATCTAATGCTGCCAAAACCACAACACTGGAAATGTTTGGTACTGATACTCTTCATCTGCACTCCATGCTCCTCTGTTGCCAGGAATGTGTGAAAGTAGATCTGTCCAGGAACATTTATATTTATATGGAGGCTTAGCTCTGCTAGAAGTGATCTGTCGGCTGATTCCACTGAGAGAGACTGGATGGAAACACACACTTGTCATTTCTTTTCATGTCACATGCTCATGCTATGATATCTAAGTAAGCAGTTTGTTGGAAATACAACCAATAATACTTCATGGTACTGCATGGAAAAGTTAAAAGTACCTTGTACCCAGATGTTCACATCCTGGCTGCGCAGACCGATGTCATTCATCACTTCACAGCGATAGATTGCAGAGTCATTGCGCTCCAATGGACGAGTGAAAGCAAGGGTATTGTTTGAGACCTCAACACCCTCTGGCATCAATCCATCCAACCTGGACAAAAATTAAACACAACACATATTCAGTGTGTAGTACACCACAGACAAACCTGCAGAAATATTCTTAAACTACACTGTATGTTTAAGGGACATTATTTTCAATGTAAAACTGAAAAATCCATCCATGGCCTGCAAAGACATCACAGCTCTGTTGGTTCAGTTTGCCTGTTCCAACTATTATATGATCACATGGCTGTGTGATAATTTGAGCTGACTGCTCTCCCATCAGTCAAGAGGAAAAGTTTGCTGCATGAGCACAAGATTTCAGCATCTGGGCACAAACAAAAAAGAAATAAAGAGCTTGGCTGTCCAGACTTTACTGGTGCTGTCGGCCCAAATTAGACCATATTTCTTGTTTTCAAAGTACGATGATGACAAAGAGCTGCCAATGGGCCACTGTTGCTCTGATGCATGAACTGTTTGGAATCTTTTATTTATAGCAGGGAGTCTTCCCGAAGGGTGCAGCAGTGCATTCGACAGCTCCAGTGTCCAGGCTCTGCAGTTACGCTGGAGGTAATTTATAGAAAGAAGCTTGCTTCACTGGTTAATTTAAGTTTTTTAAACCAACCACTTGCTTACCCGTCAGTGGCTAACTAAGTGATCAACAAAAATAACCAGCATACAAACAAAGACTCAACATCACATATTTAAGCAATTCTCAAAATTTTGTCACGATTTGTTGCTGCAGTGTGAAATACTGGCAGTAAATTCAGTTAAGTTTCACTGTGCTCCAGTGAACTGTGTGAGATTCTACTTGAAAATATGAAGAATTATTAAGGCTAAAAAGAACAGCTGGCTTTCATTGTTTACATTGTACAATGGTTTTTCAATGGTGCAGATCATATTACGTAATTTAACCGTGCAACCATTTGAGAACAAATATCAAACATTTCTGCCAAGTTTATGAGTTGACAAGGACCGCCTGAGAGCACCTCACTCCAGCCCTGCCACGGTTAAGCAGTACCTGGGTCCCCCTGAAGAATGCAACCTCTCAAGTAACATCCCAGTAAGTTTAAAGGGTTGAGTTTACATGGATGTAGCTCAAGTGCAAGAGCTGTTTCATGATCTGAAATCTTAAGAGAAACAGTAAGTTCCAGGTTTGGATTTTACCAATATATCAGGAACCATAAGCCTTTAGTTCTTACTGTTAAAACAACAATTAACAAAAATGTGGCCAAACACATAAAACCATCATAACTGCTTATTGAGATCTTGGAAAAAATGGCTCTCAAGATCTCACTGAGAAGCTAGCAGTTTTCTCTTCCACACTTCCACACAGAGACTTAGAAATTACTGTAAAAGTCCATTAAGTGAGGTTTGGTTTCGCGTTCAGTCAGAGGTTAGTGGGAAGTCTCACTTCAGCATTAATGTACAGGGAGTGTGAGTGGTCAACGCTTTTTATAAAACACTGTTTACCAGCAATACAAGAGACAATGGAAGGAAATCTACAAACTCTGACAGGATGACCATTCATCCACTTATGTCAGAGACTGCAGACTGGCATTACAGGAGGCATACGTTAAAGATACTGACCTGATCCATGTGAAGTGACGGGCAGGTGGGTTGGCTGTGGCTCCACAGGTGAATTTCACGTTTGCTTGACCCACATACCAATTTTTGGCAATTCCTGCTATTGAAACCGTTGGTGCAACTGTAAAACAAAATACAACAAAAGTTTATGATTTCAAAAATTTGTATTACTTGCATGTATTTTTATTGAGGTCTTTTGTTTTTTTCCTCCTACAACAGCTGTGTTGGTCCTGCTGACCAACTTTTATTCTATTTTATTTTTTCCAAAGGGTAAAAGACCAGGACTTCATAATCAGTCATTGTGATCCTAGCAGCCTGATGACAAATGAGCTTTTCCAGAAGAAACAAAGCATGTATTATAAGCACAGTGGCGAGTGATGACAAAACAAAGGCTGTGCAGGACTGTAACAGGGAGCAGGATATGTTGGTGAAAGAGAGCCAAGTGAGCAAACAAATGACCATGAGTTGGTGGTAAGTTAGAAAATGACAGACTCACTCAGACAGTAGATGAACTGCAGCTAATAATAAACACTACTGCCTCACCATGACAAAGAAAAAAAATGAAGGAAGGCTGGAGGCTGCCTAAATGAAGCCCAACACATGCCACTGTAATAAAACATGGCAAACACTGACTTAGATATCCAATTTTTTATTTTGATTTCTCTGGAGGACAAATGAGGAACTCATTACTGCACACAGGAAGATGCCTCGGCTCATCGTGTCCACTGACCCTTTTCACACAGTTCAACGTTGAAATTGTGCTTCTTTTGCACTTAAAATCCCTTGCCTCTGCATTTGATATGATTTATTGAGCTGGAAAGCCTCTTTCTTCCTGTATATTAACCTTGGTTTTTCTGTGTCTCCCCCCACTGCCCCCAGCAGCCTCTTGCTAGTAGTGTTGCTACTGAGGCCTGATCAATATTTCATAAAATACCTTCATTAGCCTGCACTCACACAATCCAAACACAGAATAACATACTGCTCACAGAGGAAGTATGCATCAATGATTATAACATTAAGATGACTCTTAAATTGCCCCTTTATGGACGAGGTAGGAAAAGGCAGTGAGCAGGGAATTCATAAATCAAACCAGCAGCATGGGTTAATATCGATAAGATATACTGGACCTTTTAAGGCTGCAAAGCTTTACAGTAATAACTGCTATTATTACTTTGCTATATGGTATGCTCCTGATTCATCAACTTATTTCAGGAACATATTTGTTTTGCTCCGTTCTTCACTAGCTACAGTGCAGATTAAAATGTAATAGATTCTCATTTACAACATTTCTAGATTGTATACCTAAACACAGTTTTCTAACACCTCTTTATCGAATTCAAAGAATTCCAAATAAAAGTAATTTATTGCAGCGGTGCAAGATTATACAACAGAACTATCATTGGATTTTTGACTTTGTACACATTTTTAAGATATTTTTTTGACATTTTACTGACAAAAAGCCACAAGAATTCTGAAGAATTATTTGAACACAAGGGTATGGCTTTCCCAACCTGGCGAGTATTTACAGTACCAGGACATGTATATGGGACTGACTCAAAATAAATTAATTATAATCCTTGTAGGGCTGGGCGATAAATCGATTTTATAGATTAATTCGAGTTTGTACTTAATGTCGATTTGTTTTTATGAAATCGATTTTCTCATCAACATCCGCCACCCAGCGGATGTTGATGCCTACCAGCCTGCTGGGCTCCCGTAGTTCAGAGTGTGCCCCCCTCCCACCCGCGCTTGATACACAAACAACATGGCGGCGAGCGGCGCAGATCTAAAGGCGCGTGTCCACTAGATGCGATTTTCCCGCACGGCAACGCACCGCATCTGGAAATCGCACGGACGGCGGGCGGTCACTACCAGACCACAACATGGTCACATGACAGCGCTGAACAACAGCAGGCCGCTACGTGGTCACGTGACCGAGCTTTCAGCTGGACAGTCCGGCAGACAAGTCAGATAAACACAGCGACTCGGCCACAAATTTTCCCTTTTATTAAAAAAAAAAAAAAAAAAAAAAAAAAAAAAACACGTCCGCGAAAGTATTTCTGAAAGCATTTGAGGCGAGAAATAATCTGTGCAGCAGCTGAATCTGTCCTCGTTTTATGTCACCGACGCCTAGTTTAGAAGTTTGAGGACAGTTTAACGATGCGTGGAATCTCCGCACGCCGCATGCAATTAGCATAAAGTAGAACTCAGTGTACTTTATGCAAACACACCGGATCACAGCTGGAAACGCACCGCAACCGGACCAGCATGCCACATGTGGTGCATTTCCAGCTGCAATCCGGTGTGTTTACCCTGAGAGGGCTGCAGCTCATTTGCATAAAGTAGACTGGACTCTGCAGTGCAGATATTAGGTAGGGGGTAGAAAAAAAAAATCGGATAAATCGTGAATCGGGATTTTTTGTGAAAAAATCTGAGATTTTTTTTTAGGCCATATCGCCCAGCCCTAAATCCTTGTATTAAAGGAATGTGTTACCCAGTGCAAGAAAATTATTTTGTTTTGTCTTTTAATTGTAATGCACTCTGAAAACACACACAAACCTTTCCTTTTCAGGTTCTGAGTCCAATAATACATTTTATTCATATTTATTCATATTTATTGGGGGGCAGTTAATTACAGCTTTGGAGTTTCATGCCAGGGTTAAGTGTTTACCTCTTTGTCCATTAAAGTAGAAAACCACTATAGAAATACTGTCTATTTACCATAATAATTTATCATTTCATTGTATTACTTTGGGAAAGACATAAACAAACTGCTAGACAGTTTGGACACCGAATGTTGTACTTATTTTCTATGTGCTGCATTGTATTAATGTGCTATAGCACAAGTTTGAAAGAAAGCATTAACAGTGTTATGACTTAATGGTAGCACACAGGAGCATGTTACATCCAGCTTGTTTGTATTTTTTATAAGCTTTGTTGACATTTACAAAAATACTGAATATTCTTTGTTTTTTCAGAAAAAAAGAAAGTTAAGGAGGTCTTATAATTTAGCACTTACACTGAACATTTAGTGTGTAGGGGATGCGAAACTCTGTCTGCAGGGCCGGATGGCGCACAACGCAGGTGAGCGTCTTCCCCTGGGCATAGCTCTGCGGTGGCCACATGTAGCGTACATGTACGGTGGTGGTACCGTTGGGCTCATCCTGACTTTGTTTTTCGGTTCGCCCGTACAACTCCGTCTCCCAGAAAACCTCAGCGGCGGGACGTCCACGCTCTGCGATGCAGGTGGCCACCAACGACTCGTTCCCACCGTCCAGCAGAGCCGCGGGGCCAGCAGACACATACACCTTCGGCTCCACTGTTTAAAAAAAGATTTAGAGAAGGAGGAGGAAAAGACAGAATGGAGGAATGACTACAAAATGAATATTGATCTTTTTTATGTATGTATATGAATTAATAATGTCCAGTGGTCTCAGTATACTTAACTGCCAACAGATCACAGATTGAATTCTTCCATTTCACCCATATGCATTAAAAATTGATGAGCCATGCTAGTCAGTTATATGAAGGCACTTCAGTGGCGACTATTGATATTTATTGTTGTGTGTCAACACAGTGTGTGTGATATAAGCTACAGCAGTAGTATCTACTGGTTCTGCTGTATAGTTCTGCAAAAGTATATCAGTACCTGGAGCCTGCACATGACTTTGGGGAAAACATTCAATATTGCCAAATGTGAGACTTCCAGCACTGTGGTGTGTTTGTATTTGACTTTGTTGTACAGGAGGATGAGGAGCTACGTTACATTACACTTCTCAGCGCTGTAGAGCTGGGGTAATGTTACACCAGCTTCCTGAGAATGACTGGAGGTTTAGACGTAACAAGGATTTTCTCAACAGAGAGGCAAAACAGATCCATGCAAGGGGGACGTGACCAGTATAATGCAACCCTTTACCTGTTACGCAAAGCAGAAAGCAGTTTATCTTAGGCTGCTCTGGCCTGAAAAACATCACAAACTGTCAGCAGTGACACTTGGGAAAGTTCAGCAAGACAAAGAAGGAACCAGGACAGTTCAAATACAAAAGAGAGGACACAATGGAGAGGTAGAGAAGCTGGCTGCACTGGTTATACAAGGCTACACTTTCAGGTACCAGCAATACAATGCTCTTCTGTTCATTTTTGCTTCTTTGTGCTGCAGTGCACCAACCCCTCCATCTCTGTGTCTTTTAAAAGAACAGCTGTTCCACTTACAGCAATAGTGACAGTTTTAAAGGTGGCACGTGGGGGCACGCACACACATAATCTACAAGACAAGGCCATCATCTTTAAGACATCTGCCACCTTCCCCCACGCCGTCCAAGCTGGAGGTCCAACAACAAATTCAAATGACTACTGGCACCCCCCTTTTTCCAAAAATAACCTGGCATCTCCGGTACCCTGTGCAGGGCCAGGGACGCCGTTCTTAGTCCTCCACCTCGCATTCTTCGCTCACTTCTCTCTGCCCCTCCTCACAGGCCTCTGACTATAAACAGTAGCTGCTCTATGTTAGGAGGCGAGCTGGCTGAAGCATCAGAATAACTAAATCAGGCCGACGTGTTAATTTGGAGTTGCTGTCAAAAAGGGAGGGGATCGCTTTGGATGAGTGGAACTGCGCTGGGGGAAAGGGTAACGATTTCCCTTCAGCAAATGGGCTGCATTGGCCCTTTCTTGTCCATATACACACTGAGCCACACATGCACACTGAACACTGATGTCAAAGTGGGAACCTCTATAAACAGGAAATTTAACTGGATATTCAATGGCCATGCATCATGTCTGGACATTTTAACAGAAAGATTTAGCATTAAAAATGACAAATAGGCATTTTTACTATTTAAAGCAGTCAGTTCGGTATGATGATCTACAGTTCTGACGTCAATAGCCATGATCTTTCAAAAAGCTAACTTAGTCAAAGATTAAAACATTGTCAAGAATAAAATGAAGTAAAATAGCCAGTTCAGAATGCAAATGAAGTCATGCATAACAAGTAGATGATATCAAATTGTCTGCCAGTAAGCTGTTTCCTAAAGTTGACCTCAATAATTGATAGTCAACAGAACAAGAGACCATATAAGATAAAGAGCAAAATGTAAGCAAATTATAGCTTTCTGACATACAGCACAGAAACTGGGAAAGTACAATGTTATTTTAATAGATGAAAAGGAGAAATGGAACATTTCTGATGATATACTAAGAGACTATGACTCAGCTTTGGGGCTGATTTCTCTTTTCTATCACTCAACCAAGAAGGATTGTATTACTGGCAAGACAAATGAACAACCTACTTTACAACAAAAATGATTGCTGTTCATGGTAGGAGAATAAAGCTTAAATGCTTGGAGCTTACACAACTAGAAAGTCTTCAGTAAGAATTTGCTTATCGGCATCATCTACCTTAAAAACGTAATGCTTTTGCATGTTTTGTTTTCAGGAAAGTCCACTGTAGTTCAGTAAATTTTTCATTGACCTGTCAGAAGTTGAAAACATAAGATCATTGTGATTCATTCACTTAATGTGTCATGTTTCCCTCCCCTGGTTCCTTCCTATTGCTTAACGGCGAGGACTTTTGGCTCACATAATGTAGCACAGTTCCTGCTCAAGTGTTCCTTAAATGCTTTGGCCTTTCCTGTGAGTAGTTGTACACAAAGATGAAAAAGAGAGCGAGAAAGCCAGTACAAATATTGTGTGTTTGTTTCTCATGATAATGATTACATTCAAGACTGTTGCTACACTCTTTGTATCAAGAGTGTGACTTTGAAATTAAATCAATGTCCACTGACTGCACCTGTTAATCATTATGATGTGTGTCGTGACTTTGGTGTATTATTCATGCGTTTGACTGTTTCATTGCTTTACTTGAGTTCATTTGAAAGGAATGAAGGGCAGACGTGTGCTTTCTCATAAACCTCAAAGTATAAACATGAATCAAAACAAGGAACCTTGAGCTGAGTGAAAAAACAGAAGTTGAAACTGAAACAAATACAATACACTGTACAAAGAATATTCTAGATAAGATATGTTAATCAACTCTGGTTTAAAATGAATACATTGTCAATATAGTGGCATGCTGTGTAGGGATGCAGCAGTTAAGTCACAGTGAGACTCTATGCTTCCTTATGATTGAAAAAGCCAACTCAAAACTTAGGCTGGAATGAAGAGGTCACTCTTCATCGTTGCCTTGAGAACTTGCTGACTTTAAGTTTTGTGAAATACCCTGTGGCACAACCTAATTCCCATATGACATGTATCAAATTGTGAAGAACACACATTTCCACCATAATCGCACCCAAATTACATGTGAATTGCAAAGCGGGCCTACGCATGTGTTCAGGGTGTGCATGCAAAGTGTATGAGCCAAGAAACACGCCTGAGAAGCTGCTGAGAAAGGCTGCAAGGTGTAATTGAACTCTGTGAGGTTCTAGACTCTGTGGCTGTTGCAACAGCACTTAATGTACCACTCATTAGACATCGGAGTCTCCTTCAGTCTCTGGAGGGAGACAAGAAGCTGCTGTCTACAGCGCAATCTCCGACTATCAGCACTGGCACCCATTTAGGGATTGAAACATACGCTGACCACGGAGAAAGTTCAATGTTTGTGCTCGGAAGAGAAGAGGGGCTATTGTGTCCATACAGTGAGGAATTTGTATGTACACATGAGAGCACAGACAATTTATGAATGCAGAAGAAAATGGTAATGAAAATCCCCAAAATATCTTCATTTTGTTATTTCACCGTCATGTAACTAGCAGTAACTAAACAAATCTTGGTATCGTGTGGTTTGGGTTTGGGGTTATCGAGGACAGCAAAATTGTGAAAACAATAAAAAAGAAAATTATGGTGAATGCTGAAGGTACAGACATTCGGTCTACAGTATGTAAGTACAGTACAGTACAGTAGGGATATGATTTCATAATTAGTAACAAAGGGGAAAGAGGGCAGAACTAACAACAATCCTTACTGCCTCGAGGGAAAGAGCTGTAGATAGCAGTTTTGAAGGCCAGTCCTACATCTCATGCATCCAGCTTGGTAAAAAAAAATGTGAATGTCATGAGAGTCACTCTGTCTTACACCCTGCAATTACCTTGTTGTTATATGTAACTAAGTTGCATCAGGTTGGGACAGTTTGAAATTCCTGCATTCTGTTTACATGCTTTCTACGTGAGGAGAGTCCCTGTGCGCCAAGTCTGACTCACCACATGTAGACTGTGGGTATGAGTCTGCCATTGTGTTACATGGTGTCCCCTTTGCCTTTTCCTCTTTGAAATAGCAACAGCCTACAACTAGCAACCTACATGCTGAAAATGGCAAGTATAAATGAAAACTTGAAACGTGGAATAAAGCAGGCCTGCTTGGTTCTTACAGTAAATGGTTGTAAAGATTTACAACTGCTGTCTGACAAGGTCAGTATTGCATGTTTTCCCACCAATTACAGAAAAAGTTTATTTTCCAAGCATGTTGCACCAAAATGTAAACCAGCCAGAGTGTTTATTTCTATTTTGTTTGGCAGCCTTACCAGTCTCTGGTACTGACAGCACTGTGGAGATGGGTTTGGCTATGCTAGGCCACTGTCTGCCATGTAGTGCCAAAATGACCGTACAGAAGATCTTACAGTCACTTAGCGAAACATTACAACAAACATTTCTAAGGAGTAGTGATACAGTACAATAAATAAACTAGTGACTTAATGATTAAACCTACCCCTACCAGCTGACACTAGAAATACAAGTCAGTTAAAATCAGTGCCAGTCCAGCAGGCTGCTTCTTTTCCTTCATTATAATGCTAAACCAACAAGGTGGAAAATGGGACATGTGACATCACGTAAAACTGTACTTTGGTAGTATTTTGATCTAGAAAATAAAAACAAGATTGTGTGTAGGTTGTGTCAAAATAAACTGGCATGTAACAACTCAACTGGAGCAATGCATAATTACATTCAGCACATGCTTGTGAATGTTTTAGTTGGCATGTTTTGTAAGATAATGAGCAATGTTCATGCATGGTGCAAAGTTCCACACATTTCAGCAATATTTAAATGTAATAAAATAAAATTTGGTTACTTAAGAAGGAAATAATGGTTTCAAATGGCTCTTAAATACAATTGACTTCACACTGACACTGACAGGGAAATTTACCTGTTAGGACCATCCCAAGAACTTAAATCTGTCATTACATTTTTTCAAAGTAACACTGAGAGATAAGTGGGAACCCACCAGCAGTCTGTAAACAGCTGCAGTGATTTAAATGTACACGGCACTTGTCCAGGTAGTGTTTTAAAAGTAAGATGGTTTCAGGGGGCAGTTTATTCCTCCAGGGCAAACACTTAGTGGTCACCTAAGCTTTGCTTAATCACAACCAACAATGTCCTTCTTAGAAAAGTGAGATTTGAAGACAATAAGAAGAACCACTCAGTGAGGATGCAAGTGAGAGAGCTTTACTTTACCTAATATATTAACGAAGGTTGACGCTTGTGTATTGCCCAGAGGAAATGTTGCCACTTTGCAGGTGTAGGAGCCAATATCCGCAAAGCCAACTCCTTCAAGGGTAATGGTGGCATCTCGTACTGAAGGGGAGACAAATGAGATGCGCTTGCCATATTCTTGAGAATATGAGGTTCCAAACTCGGGATTGAACACTGCCAGGGTAATGGTGCCTGAAGGCAGATGCCGTTCCCAGGAGCTCTGTGTGAGACTGAGGTTGGAGCCCACTTCTATTCTGCAGCTCAGTGTGATGTTCTTCCCCAGCACTGCATTCACTTTGTCAGGAACAACCACCTGGTTACTGCTCACACCTGCTGAGAGAAAAGGACAGAGATGAGATCCAGATAAACAATAGCAACACATCATTGTTGCAGTTATAATTAAATTGGAAGACTGAATTTCTCATGACAATGTTCATGACTTCATTGGATTAAGAGATTACAATTTTTGTTCTCTGCTGTCTAGCGGTGGAAGAAAACTGTGTGGGATTTCAAATCTAGATTCAATTTGTCAAACAGCCCGTTTCGCCTCATCCACTGTGACAGCTATAACAACACAGACGAAGATGTGCTATTATCAGACAAGATTAAAATTCAAAGTACAGTATCTGAGATGTGCCCGTCGAGGATGAATAGGGAGAAAATTTCTGCTTCTTTGGAGGAGTGATCATTGTTAACACTAGAAAATGGGACAAACATATACTGGTAGGGTACCTTGCATCTATCTGCACTAGGACACAATTCACTGGCACTTATACATAGAAATTAACCACAACTTCTTGTACATGTGATGTTCCCACCAATATCGTCTGATGTTTATAGGCCGCACAACCAGTATCATCAGTTTACTTGTCTTCTTGTGGTCACAGCAACATCCATTTGTTTCATACATTTGTTTCTGTGAGGTTGCAAACAGACCAGACTTCATCTGGGTTACTGTGAGTGCTCTGTTTCCCTCTTAATAAGCAACATACTTTCACCGCAGGACACTCAGACTGTCCTTCTTGCTAATTATCAGAGCACCTTCTAAGCAAGCATGAAAAAAAAACTCTGGAAAGAGATGAAACAAAACAAGCAACTTGATGGTTTTATTCCTGCTTTTTATGAGGCCCTTAATTTGACTTGTGGCCCACCACAGTTTTTTTAATGTCTCATTTTAAACAAATTCAACATGTAAACTTGGCTTTGAACAATAATGGCCATTTGAATGCTGTAGCCGAAAGCAAGATTAGTATGTGACGACAAATGTGGTGGTCACAGAGAAAAATATGAATATAAAAATCACGCTTTGAAGAAATCAACAATGAAAGTAGTGTTATTGTATGTTAGGACAGTGATCTAGATGAGTGGCCGAAGGAAATACATAACTGAATTAAAAATCACAACTCTTATCTGCTACAATTCTAAATCACTTCAGAAATGCCAAATGTCAAAATTGATTTTTGTTACTTAAGGACATTATGCTAAAATCAACTGTAAAAAAGGTAGGAATCAACTTACTCTACTCTTAATTAACGTTAAGCTAACTTAGATAAAAAGCTGCACAGCTGACAGCATTTTTTTTCTTTTCTGTCAGAAAATGACATGGTCAGTTCTGCTTCATTTTCAGCTCAGGGGTGAAACGACTGGACACAGTGGTTTTGCACATGGTGCACTGGGTTTAGAGCCAAAGTACAGCACCCTTCTTTCTGTTTATTGAAACAAGAAAGAATTGTTTTGCATCTAGAATTCATTCTGAATCGAACCTTGGCACCAACTATCAGCATCAGATCATGTCACTGCCAAAGATTTCCGCCCATAGGTATCTCCACATCACAACTGACAGAGATGATACTGGGTTGTAGCAAAACAAACAAAAACATCCAGCTCAGTGGGAATGAATGCAGCATCTTGGAAAACTAACCTGAAATAAATCCTAAATTACAGGTTATAGCTACTGCTCTGAATGGGAAAAAAATCCTTCCTGGTCTGTTTTTGCAAGAATAATCACACAAATGAGTCATTGATAGAAACACGTATGCTTATTTTTAAGAGGCTGGGCAAAGATTTACAACACTGCTCGAGACCGAATTGTAGATTATATCCACATTAAACCTTGTGCAAATGTTTGTTTAACAGATAAAATGTAAAATGTTGATTTCATTCAAAATATTCAAACAGTATTTCTCAGTTGTCTTGACATGGCTGCAGTCGGAGTAAGCTATATTTGGGAGCCATAAATTTCCACTTTGTACGTAGTCTCAGATGTGTATGGAGTAAAGCTTATAAAAGTGGTCCACTGGCTGGTATTTTGAGTCTTTGGCATCAATGTGAGTGGTAAGCCACAGCAATGCTATCTTGGTTTGTGAGGAATATAGCCAAGGAGGCTGAGGCTCCCCGTGCTCCATTACGTCCCCTGTAATTTCAGTGATTGCACACACACATCCTCACACACAGAGTTTCTCTCTTCCAAAATAAGAAATAAGTGTGTGACCATGTGTGTAAGAGGCAGGCATTTTGTTTGAATGGCTGCTAAGTCTTAAATGTATGTGGCATTGTGTTGTGAAGTTTCATGCTGTGCTATCATATTTGGGGTTTTCTTGTTTGTTTTTGTTCTCTGTTGATCCACATTTCCAAAATATTTTTTCTTGTGTTTCTTGCCTTGTGCATGTGTGTAAACTGATCTAGCACAGTTCTGCACTGTAATCAGGCTTTTAACCTATTAACCTAAGTATTTAACTCAGTTTGCCTTATTTGTCATCCACTTGAAAAGACATCTGGGAAAGTCACTTTGGATTACTATTACCTTTCCCCATAATAATTTAAATGTCTATTTACACTTTTTTCCCACTTCTGAATTGTGACCTGGTCCCAAAAAATCTTGCAGTGCTATAAAGTGCTATACGGTGTATGCATTAGCTTGTGTTTGCATTGCTTCTGTCAGAATCCTCTGGGTGTACTGTTGTGGGGGAGAATCAGGGTCAGAGCCATGTGGGTTTCTGCGCTCCACGGTCATCTGAGCTGACACGACAGCTGTTTCATGTCACCTTACTGGTGCAACTCAGCTGTTTAGCTTGAAAAAATAAAACAACACCAAAATGATAAAAGCCAGACAGGGAGATAAATATATACAATGCATCTGTAACTAACAAGAATGTAGATGGCATACTGATAAAAATACTCCTGCAGCACAGGTTGTCTGAGGAGTAAACTAACATGCTTGGCATGTGTGACATTGTACTGATGCATTTAGACATGTGTCAGCCCAGAACTCTCCCTAACATGCTCTACATACTGCAGGTACCTGACACGGCACTCCAACTGCTACCGTACGTAGTTTATCTGTCTCAGTGTGTCAGCTTTCAGGCCTGTCAAAGCACACACAGAAACTAGACTCCATCCATGGTATGTTCTGTTTGTTTTACAGTAAGCATTTGGAAATGCTAAGGAAAGGAGGGAGAGAATGAGAGGGAAGTGTTTTAAGAGGACTCCACCCTTACCATTAGAGGAGGGGAGACAGATGGCCTCTGCATGGGATACCTACAGCCAGGAGGAGTGGGGAAACTTGGCACTGCTAGCTGCAACCATGAAGAACACAGCCAGGGCTCACAAACTAGAGCACCGTGACATATTATCTAAAATACTGCAGGCAAATGAAATGTAAGCAGTGCGTTAAACAAAGCTGTCATGCAGTTTCATCAAAGAAATAGGAATACTGCTGCAGAGCTCCAGAGTGTTGCTATATTCATTACTGCCTTTCCATCTTATCCAGTGAACAAAATGATTCTGATTTTTAAGAGAAACACATACTAAATTATATTTTGCTGGCCATCTTTGCACTGTGGCACTGTTTTGATGCTTTATAATTGACTGTAGATGAGACACCTTAGTCCACAGAACAGGAAGAACTCTGGTCTGCTAAACCTAATTTGACCAAAGAGAAACAAGCTGCACTTTTGCCCCCTTTTCCCTGAGAAACCCGAGGAAAGAATGAACTCATGGGAAGGATATGCTTGCTCTTTGAACAAATGCTTCATATTTGTTTCTTTCCCTCCTGACATCACTAATTGCGACAAGCTGCTCGAGAGGCGCAATGGTAAATCAAAACCTTCCTCTTTGCCTGGCAACTGGCTCAAACATTCCACGTCGGCCACTTGATGAGCCAAAATCTCCACCTACCCAGACCTGACCCAGCTTCGGCCCTGACCTCCCCAGAGGAGGCTGTCTCCTGGCTTGAGATCCTCCCAATGAAGCCTGCAGTGCATGTCAGAACCGTGTGAGACAAGGAGGATCCACGGCCAAAAACTTTCAGGAGCGGCAACAAAATACACACTATGTCATGTACATGTAGACAAACTCCATGCATAGATTATCATGTCAAACAGCACTCATGAGGGACTGATCTGAAGACCTCACAGGAGAAGAATGCAGACATAAGATCTGTGCAGGAGGGAGTGTGGTTTAGGACTAAAGCAAGAGGAAACTCTGAGTTGAGCAGAGCACAAATAAGACCACAAAGCAAGAAATAGGGCAGTTATTGAGAGGAAGTACAAGAGTGAGATAGACAGAAAAGACGACTAGAGCAATAGTGTCAACCATTTAAGCACATAAAAATGTAACTGCCTGGGTCAATTATTTTTACATATGCCGTGTACTCATAAAACAGTACATGACAGGCCATGACCGTGTGACAGAGTGGTTAAAACTCAACACTAAAACTACTGAGGCACTACAATGACTAGCTGATGAATTTGTTCAGACTTTATTTCTAATTAAAAGATTTCAGTACAGTGATTGGTCACTTAAGCAACTGTATATAGGTCATAGGATATACTGACAATGTAATGACATATCTGTAAAAAGAGAATTTGTATTTATGGTCAGCATATATACCGTTTATTATAACATGCATATTTATGTTCTCATCAAACTAACTATGGGGATTTAGGAAAATAGCAACATTCAACAAGGGCTCAAAACACAAGTGCTAAGGCAATCAGAGCCTAGCCCACAGTTTCGCCATTATCTACCACCTAAAAAGGAGGTAATTACTATAATGTCAGTAAGAACCCCTCATTGTACAAGAAAACTGATAACAACTGCAAGTATGGACACCATAGGTGAACCACAAAGTTGGCTGGTAATTGCAATGACTGTTTAAAATGGACACTTTTACCTCTACCTTTGTTTTTTCTGTAAGTCTGCCTAACCTGAGGGTTTGTCTGAAAATTCTATGATCATCTGAAGCCTGTTGTCATTTACCTTGTTGAACTACTATCTCAGCACTTACTTCAAAGGCATATTGTAGGCATATTGGGATCTCAAAATTAATATCCGCATACCAACGTCGGGACTGAATATTCGGATATTCGGGTCCAGCCCTAGTGTAGTCTCAACTGGGTGCATTCAGTCGCCATTCAATGCTCATTCCATTGTCTGACAACGAAATACAAAAAAATGTAAATGGGAACATCTTAGTTGAGAATTCGGTTGTAATAAAACAGTATATGTGAACACATAGAGCAGGAGAGAAGCAAACAGATGTAAACAGCGGCTGAGTTTAGGTTGGACTGAAGCACAACAGGTGACATGAAAACACAGTAACCCTCCTGCAGTCCTTGTTTATTGGTTTCAAATTGCACATTGGCTACATTAACCACACGACATGCCAGCACTGAGGATTCCCCGATGGTTTTGTCACCATATGCCATGGTGAAAAAATAAAAGTAATCCATTGGGTCCTCAGTTCCTCAGATGCTGGGAGTGCATAAAAACACTTGCCTTCACTCTTGCAGCAAACAGCAGAACATTTGGTTTGCTTTGCTCATGGCTGAGTCATTTTAGAGTTAGCAGAAGCAGCTCTAGAAAGTAAATAAACCTGGTGGACTGTGAGGCATCTGCTCTTTCTGAAAGGCTTGCCTCGAAAGCTGGGAGGCTAGCAGTGGGGGGAGGGCTTTATGTCTTAACCACTTCTACTTTACACCACTAAATTTCTAACTCAGAAAAAGAGCTGAACGTATTAATATAGTTTGATGATTTTTCCACATTTGTAAATTAGACCTTTGCTGAAAAGTTGATTACAATCTGTTTGATGACACTGTACTGAAGATTTTAAGGTGGTCAGACCAAAGTGGGTAAAATGTTTGGACATCCTGTATTATGAAGAAAAATGTTTATGCCCTGAACTGGTGGACAGTGTGTATAGCTATCCCTGTCCATTGTGTTAACAAGTGACCTGGGTGGTGCATCAATACTGGTCTAGGCCTCGGTCGTTTCCCCGGCTCAGTAATTTTCAAGTGAGTGTAGGAGGTAAGCAGGTTGAAGGGCAGGGTTTCATTACTGTTTAATGAGTGCAGTAATTCATACTCCTTACAGGCACTGAAGTCACTCAGTCTAGTATAGGCCAATTGAAACATTAGCGGACTATTAAACTTCCATGTGTATGTGTATCAAGGTCACATTTTCAAAATGGTCTTTAGCACGCATTTAAAAAGTGGAGTCGCAAATTGCCAACTTTACACAAAACAGCACCCAAATGTATCTATGAATATGGATTACTAAAGGACCTTAAAATAATTATACAGAAATGTCTCAGTGGGCTGAAACCCTAACTGCAAATGTTCCTGACACATCCCAAGCTCTTTAAGCAGACAAAAAAAAAACATTTAACACAAAGAAAAATAAACTCTGGCAACAGCAATTGATGGAGAGATCCCCTTTTCTTGAGTGTGGTAGCATCTATAAGAGGGAAAAAGCTCCTGCAGAAAACAAAATTTTGTAACACTTTTGTTAGTAAACCCTCTACTGAGACCTGCATTTGAGAGTCATTTATGCCTTTAAACACAGCAAACACAATGAAGTCAATAGGGTGTGTAGAGTCATTTGTTTGGCATTGTAAGTTCTTAAAGCGGTGGCCGGGGGGGGCAGACAAGGCCTATATGCACACACAGGCCCCCAGACCTTTCCTTTATTTTTGTGAGGCCTGTAATTCTGTCTCAATCAGTTAGAAACAGGATATGCCAAGTGGTGAATTACTTGTTTTACAGCATGCCTTTATCGTAAGAAATATTTGTGCAGTGTGAAGAAAACATTAGTCCCTACATCAGCTCTAATCTACCCCCTTCCTTCCTAGCATTGTATCCTGTGAGGGTGTGAGGCTTTTTCAGTGGACTAATTCATGATGGAGACAAACACAGGCTGACAAGCCTTTAAAAAGGGGCAGGCCGGCCTCTTTCACATGTCACTGTCCTCTTTAAAGCCCCTTTCTCTTTGCTTCCCCATAGCAATGTGGACCTGTGTGCCCTTCTCGTCCAAGTCACTTTTGATTAAAGATCAGTGCTTAAAAGAAAAGGATCAATACTGTTGACATACAGAGTGTTGTGATAGGTTGCAACCTCTCATCAGAGTCAACTATAGCTGTGCTGTAGGACTCGGGAAGGACAATGGCTGCCACTGTGTACAGAAGTAACACAAACATTCCTGCAGCGACTTTTTGTGTGGGATTTGTTATTGTTTGTTGTGGGGGTTTGTGGTATTTTAGTATGTACACACAATACTACAGACTCAGACATGGGCAGCAATGTTATTTTTCCATGCACCTACAGAATGTACAGGAACAGGAAACACAATTTATAAAGGTCACAGAAGGCACGGAAAGGCATTTTTCTATGTGGTGTTAAAGTAAGTCACTTAATTTGAGAGGTTTTCTTTTTAAGGAGAGACAACAATGGGAGTCTTTCTTAATTACAAGTTAAGTGTGTGACATGCCTGACACGTAGATGCTAATAGAGACTGCACTTTACTCACCATCACTCCAAAAAGTGTTGAAAATTGCATATTGTATACTGTTTGCTCAGCTGTAGTAGTTCAATGTTACTGCACCCATCCTAATAGAAAGTATTCTCAAAAACCATTAGCTTGCCTCAAAACTTTGACAGCACTGTTTAATATTTACTAATTGTTTACTTAATAAAACCATTAGTCAGACATCACACAGATGAAGAGTCAACACTACAATACGTAGTGTTTTATGAGTGGTTTTGTATCTCTTTAACTGAACACAGTGACTTACTGTTATTTGTTAAATTCTACAATCAGGCCAAACAAAGACAGCAGGCTAACGATCATTGCAAATATAACCCTCCGCAATGGCCTCTGTGATAATAGAAGACAAATTTTATGTTGGTCTCATATATTTAACTCAAGCATGTGCACAAGTTTGTTTTGCAGTCATTACATCTGCAGACTCCCATTTCTATGGCTCCCCAAGCAGTCAGATGAAAATAGCAGGCTTCTAAACAATGCTCAAGTGTAAACCCAGCAATGAGCCATACAGACACGCATATGGGCAGACTTGACTCAAGAGTCTGTGCTTTGTTTTCAAACCCGCTGTTACCACATTTACATGTCACTGTCCTCTAAAAATTACTATGATGTCCCGATAAAAAGTCTTATAAAGCCAAGCTCAATTTTCATTCATTAGGACAGAAATAGATACAGACCTTGTTGGGTGGCGGCAGGGGCTTTGCAGAGAAGAGAGAATGAGTTCTGTGCTAATCACAGACTCCACTGCCCTTGACTGGGTCTAAATGGACTACTGTACTTTCATTAGGCCAGTCTAACATAATGGAAACATAGTTTCCCACATGCTGCAGAGACTCCAGAGGGAATAGACCGTTTTTCTTTAGAATGATTCTCATGATTATACAATTTTAGATTTCTTATGTGATGCCTGTTTCTACCAACAACCAGCAACAACATGCCATTTTTTCCATGGGAGCTACGTGATGTTAGCGAATGTTATAATTATGCTACACAAACTGGTCAACAATATGAATGGAAGTGCAAAGATCTGTATCATGTATTAGTGTAACAGAGACAGAGAAAAGAACTTGGTGGGCATTGAACAATACACAGTTATGCCATTTTGCCAACTACAATATGCAAATACAGAGCCTGATCCAAAGCTCATATTTCCATACATGTTAATTAAGTTATTAAGAGCAGACGCAACATATGGCTTCATTTACATTTTAAACTGTGATCTTTGTTTGTCCCCTCAGAGCCAGATGTGGCATGAACATGTCTCCTCCTCAAAAATGTCTCTCACCCACTGAGGTTATGGTAGCAGGTCAGCAGGCATGTTACATCTGGGTCTGAATCTTTTAAGTCATTGTTGTTTTCATCTAAACAATGGCTGTACTTTGCTTCAGTGCTGCTCTCCTTGCTCAAGTCCTCAGATATTGTCTGAAGTGCACCTTTAGAAACTTTTTGTGGGCTAAGAGCAATGCATTTTGCCTTCCCCACATGTATTACAATGAATCCTGATGCATTTCATCGATTGAGTCTTGATAACAAGGATATTATATAAAATGCAATCATAGTACACCCGGTCTTAAATAGATAAACATGCATATGTTTAATGTATCCAATCTTAATGGCTTACTACGTACTGTATTTGATCAATGAAGTAACAGGTATTGCATTCTTAATTCAGCCACCCTAATTTGAAGTATTTGAAGAACAAGAACTGTTTGATCCACTATTTGTTTAAATATAACTGTGACTGAAAAACTTAATGTGACATATCACTTCATGGCAGTTGTTGGGACTGCGGAAATAGTCCACATTATGCTTCTTTCACTTCATTAAAATATTTGCTGATGCATCCAGTGACCAAATACGTCTGGACATACCACACAACTGCACCTACCACTGTTTGACCTCTGGTTGGAGGATCATTGTTGCATGTCCTAATACTCTCTCACACATATTTTCTGTTTCAAAATGAAAAAAAATGTATTTGCATATGCAGCAAACTACTAGTATGTTAGAGCTCAGCTACAGTGAAAAAAGTGTTGTGCTGCAAAACCAGCAAGCTGAGTTGAACAAAACACCATCCAAAGTACCAAAAAGAATGCCTTTAATTTAGCCGATAATAATACTGTATTGACTACTATTGTGTTAAGAGGTCTATGTCGAGTTAGAAAGTGAAGACTTTTTTTGATTAGTCCATATTCAGGCTTGTTGTTTTACTCATTAGGGTTTTTCTGCTCTGTGTGTATGCTTTGAAAAGCTTATCATGATCGGACGCTGCTCCCTTCATCAATACAACATTTTCTCCGGACATGCATAGAGCGATATCGATAAAAGAAGCTGCTTTGGACTTTCTCAGGTAATCAACATCACTGTGCTGCATGTCAGCAATCATCACTTCACAACAGGAGAAGGAAGTAAAGCAGTCCAACAAAAACCTGCCTCTGTACTGTGCGTATTCAGCGGTCAATAAAAACAGTAAGGGCTTTGGTCAGTGTGGCATTTCCCCAGCATTATCCTGGTCAGAGGGAGTTCACTTTCCCGGCACACCCATTTTCCCGGCACATACCCTCTATCTGCAGCAGATTAAAGCGGTACTCTTGATTTACACATACCACCCACTTCGAATAGAGAGAACAAGGAGATTTAGATACCTAGGTCACTCAAGAAGAAATAAAAAAGTACAGCTGACTGAAGCCATCCATAGTGACCTCACAGAAATACACCAATACCTATATAGATACAACACCATGCCAACATTTAGTCAGCTGCTCTGCCTATGACATCACATTGACCTACAATCTGTACAACTATGTATGGACTTCAATCGAACACGCATATTGACAACTTCTTCACACTCTCCTACATCTGTTAAGTCAACAGATTTCATGTGCTAAAAAAAACAAGAAAAAAAAGAAGTCAGTAAAACAACATTCAAGTGTGTTTTTTCTGGGACTTCGGTTACCTGTCTGCTTTGACAAAGTGTTCCCAAAACATGAAGCTCACTTGGATGTAAAAGACAAATATTTTGAATACATAAAAGCAGTAGTACTTAATTTATTGTCAGTCTAACAGGTCTTGGTGGTAGAGTTAAATATGCTCTTAAACTGCACTCCTATTTGAAATGTAATACAATCTGTGCAATATCTGATATTCTAACACTCTTTTCAAGTCCCTGAGTCGAACTTGTTTTGTTAAATTCTCTCAGAGACAAAAAGAAGCAACCACATTGAACTATCAAGTCTGTACAACTCTTACGGGAGTGACAGAGCAGCATAGTCTTTAAAAAACAGACAGTATACAGACATGTTCCACTTTCCTTCATCAATATTAAACAGAAATGAAACCCAGACTCTATTTGGTCTTCGCTGCTACAGCTTTGATCACGATGGGGAAATTTATTCAGGTTTACAGTCTGTCTGAAGATGAAGAGAGGATCAGACACTAAAAAAGAAGCTGGGGTAAAGCAGCAATAATTTAGCCAAAAACCGGCTAGGATACAGTTGTGCAAAATCCTATTAAAATCTTTACTGCAGTATATCTGCATCATGAATCACAACTGCTCAGCAAGCCAAATTTATGAACTCAGAATTAGGCGACAGGTCTTTCCTTCCCTGGATTTCAGAGCGTGATGTTATCTGACACACAATGAGGGTGGCGGGTGGGTGGTGAAACCTAGAAAACCTGGACTAAAGGTCCAATAAAACAGTAAAAATACTACGTGAAATCCATCAGTGTCACAGCTGGTTGATTTTATCAAAGACAAATAGTCTGTTTCAAATTATATGAATGTTGCCAACTTAAATGCAGCCATGGTAAAACTTCACCCACAGTAATGCAAGAACTAGTTTTGGACTCTCACTCATTAGAAAGTACATTATTGGAAATAATGCATGCAGTGAACATTTCCTGCTCACTTATGGTTTTGAATGTGTGATCTAGGGCCAATGTTCTCTATGCTTTCATTGCCAAATTCTGTTGTATGTAATGGACTATCAGTGCTTGTTAATAGAATACTCCAGTCAGAAAGAATGAAAGTTAGGTCAAGTTTGCATGAAGTTTAATAAAACTGTTCGATAAAAGCCTGAATTGTTTTTGATTGATGTTGCTGAAATTGTACAGATATCTTGAAATAAATGTCTATTTTCATTATCTGTGTGTTTCACACATTTGAATAGCACATAAACACTGTGCTAGAGAGCTTAGAAGTGGGATGTAGGTGGGAGTAATACTGGCGTTACATCTAGGTTGGACACAGAGAGCACATGAAGGATGTGGGCAGGTGTGGTGACTCTTTTTTTATCTGCTACAGCACAATGTATGTCACTATTCTTTGTGTACTACCAGATTAGACAGCATTGCAAGTAGCATACTCTCTACAGTCAGCGCTGCCCTGTGTTTGACTGGTGGGTGTTAATAATCTCCCACCTGGGTGGTAGGGGGTGTGTCAGTGCACACAAGTGACTGTGTGCCCATCCCACGGCTGAAAAGAGGGAAACAAATAAGACCGAAACTCAGCCACACCTGTTTCCCATAACCTCCACGCTCCTCTCCTGGGGGATACAATTGCTGACTGTGCACATCCTCCATGTATACCTCTTTAATATGGACTGTAAAGCCACGGTGTGTCCAAGTGACCCTAACCTCAGTCACACAGTGCGAGGTGCTCTTTCAGGGAAAAACCCTGACTCCTGAAAACAGCAGGCAAAAAAACAGTTTTAAAAGTTTCCCTCTGTTCATTCACAGTGGGTAATTAACCATGGAAATATCTGGAAGCCATTTATACGGTGCAGTTTCCTATGACTCAGTGATAGAAACAGTCAATTCCTGTCTATCCTAGATTGATTCACTAGACAAGACCTACTAGCTAAAACACAGTGAAAATGGCACCGCTAACATTAGCCATTTTTAGCGTATTTTCCTACATTTTCTCCTTTTCCTCCGATTTTCAATGGATAATTACTCACACACGGCAGTTCTAATAACTGCCAGTGTTAGTCAAACTAAGAAGTGGACACAAAACAATGAATGCCACCAAATACTGTGTGACTGCCTCACGAAACCAGACGGTTGAGTTAAAGATTAAGGCCAGTGTGAGTTTATTTTTGTGCTGCTATCTTTAAATCCAATGAAAATGACTTTAAACTTCCCAGATCTGTCTGTCATACTTAGCCCCAGGCACATAAATGATCACCAACATTAAATTTCATTCAAAAAAGGCAGTTTAATTCCCTAAAAACTAGAGTTTTTACAAAACATTACCCACCTTAGACATGAATAAATCTGCAGTGCTTGAACTAGCTAGTATGCAGGAATATCCACAAATAACCTACAGTGGTTGTTTTTAAATTAATGCCGGTAGATGTCGGCCACTTTGATTGTGTGGCTTACTGATGTGTTTTTAACATTTTTTGGACAGCAGTGGAGGAATAAGCTATGTAAGGCTTTTGCTACCCAGATAACACCTGTTACTTGAATCAATCCATTGCTGCATTTTTCATTTGATTTGTTGACAGCAAGCCTTACCCCAAGAGGCATGAGATTAAATATGGTTGTGGCTGGATACAATAAAATCCTTAGCCGGAGATGGATGTAAAATCATGGACAGGACACCTCAAACAGCAAAGAAGGCCAATTACAACACTTAATATTGTATTTAAATCATTAAAGTTAGAGCATAGAAACAACATTATTTCATTCCAATCTTAAGCATGTAAGAGACACCAATGTGCAAATTCAGTGACCCATTCAGGAGGGAATCAAACAAGGACAAAAGAAGTTTACACTAGAATAACTGTGAGATCTTCAGTGATCCTAATATAAACTATAATATACATTATCTTTTCTTTGGGTAATTCAGGTTCGAACAGGTTACTACAGGCAATCCTAATCAACAACTGACTGCTGTGTCACAATGAAGGTATCTTTTTAATTATCCTTGTTACAGACGAGTTCAGGGGCTAAGCTAAATCTGGGCTTTACAGCTCTGAATTCACTAATGGACCACCAGGGAGCAGCTTGCCATTCACAGCCTCTGACAGTCATTCACATCTGCCGTGGAAAAGGAAGCAAAGGGTGGAGTCAACAGAAGCTGGTGGCCACAGCCTGCTCCCTGAACCCCACACACAGCCTCCGTGTCCCACAATAAAGCCGCACACTCATCTGCTGATGGCCTTCCTTCAAAAAGAAAACACTGCACGCATTTAATGTGATTAGGAGTGTTCAGTCAGCTGCTTCACAAGCGAGATTTAAGATCAAACAAGGAGGATCAGATGGATGCGACAGCTGTGACCCACAGATGTGCATTCAAATGTAAAAACTTTTAAAGACCTTTCTTGCATATAATTGTGGTAACAAATAACCAGTGTGGATAATTGACATCAGTGAAAATTTTGGCATCTACATATATATTTAGCCAGGGGATCACATGTCAGTCTAGTTTACTCTGTCATGTTTCAGGTTAAAAATCCTTAAACAAAGATGACTGTAAAATTGTTTTAAGTATCAAATGAATTGTGTAAAATTCATTGAAACAAAAGTTTTTTTGCTTTTTGCATTAACATTCTAATCATGTAGAAAAGTCACCAAGGCCAGCATTTAACTATATTTCTATATTAAGTTATCAGCCACCTCCCCCAACAGAAGGTCTTGACCTGATCTGCCCTGTGCCATGTCTTGACAAAGCTACAGCTGTTTTAATTATATTTCCGATGACAAACCTACTTTCTTGGCTACATCACTGTCAATTAATGAGCGCCAAAGCACATTAACATTTATGAGGACCAAATCTGCTCAGTCAGTGCACTGCTTCTTAAAATCTATTTCTGTTTTGAGTCTGTAATTTAGGTGGCTCCATTACTACATTATTTATTTAGATTGTGAATCATGCGGCCCCAAGAGAAGAAACCACAAAACTATGGTCTTCAATTACAGACCTCACAGCCTGTAGACACGCCTTGAACGAATCCCCCTCCTCGTCTACACTGAATCTGAAAATGGCACAGTTAAGAAAACTGACTTCAAAACTGTTTCTGTCACTAAGTCCCCCGCACACTTGTATGCCGAGCCCACATGGGCTCAGACCATATGTTAGTGAGAGTCAAAAACCTGCTCACATTTCCTCTCCAAAACAACACCAAAACTGCACTATCATTGCCTAGTTTGTCATCTGTGTTAATGATACGCAAACTTGACAAATAAGGTTACTAGTCGACCTGGAAATCTGCATGCACATGGTTCCAAAACAGCACTTTCAGAAGTCAATCAGCTTTAGCTGCAACAGTGTATTGTGTATCAGTTCGCTGTGTTGATTTATGAACCAGTGTTTTGTGGGTACGATATAAAAAGTACGGTATGAAGAGGACTTTCTAAAAACATGTGGTGCAAGTGTGTGTCTATGAGCAAGAGAGACTAGTCTGATGACACTACAGACGAGAGCTCGCCTGACTGATGAATCTGCCAGGTCATGAAATCAGCAGATATGATCTTATCACAGATGCAAGAACATTTTCTTGCGTATGACTTCTCAAATGTCAATGTGCTGTTCTTATATTTTAAGCTAAATATGTTTTGAATAGTTGGTAGGACAAAACAAGTAATGTGAAGACATCACCTTGAGCTCTGGGACTTATTTATAGATCAAGTGGCAAAGTGATAAAGAAACTAATCGGCTGATTGATCAGTAATGAAATAATTGTCATTGCAGCACTAAACAAAAATGTAAAGACCATTTGTGACTGTTTATGCTGGAAGTTACAATTAACCATGCAAGATCTTTTTTTTTTAAAACTCCCATTAGATGTATATTTTAAATGCCTTTATTGCCCTTGAATGCAGGAAAAAAGACAAATGGTACATTCCTGGGTAGTATTTACTTTAGCATGCATCTGTGTTTGTCCCTTCTTTTGTCTTGTACTGAAATCCCAGCTCAGGACAGGGATCCAGCAAAGCTCTCCAGCTGCTCTCCTCGGGACACCGGGGGGCTGGAAGGTGCTCGGGCTGGCATGCAGCCCAACTGCAGGTCAATACTTCCAGAGAGACTGCGACTGCAGTGCCTCCCTTGAAATATGTCTTCATTTCCCCTGCCACCCCTCACGCCCAGAGCGGAGGAGTCTGCGCTGCCTCTCCTCTCCTCTCTATCACATATCCCCCTCCATCTGTAACCGGTCACTAGGCAAACTTTTTCACTAAGGAGCTCCTCTTTGCTCAACATAAGTGACACCCGGATTTACTCCGTTTGGTTTCTATTTTAGTGCGGCACGAATCAGCGCAGCTCCTCGCTGAGTTTGTAGCCATCTGTGCAGCCGGTATTTCCCCTCAATGATGTTAGCTAAGTCGTGATGTGACAAATTGGAAGACGCCAGAAAGTGCTAAAAATCCCCATTGAATCAGAGCTGTGGCTAAAGTTGTCTCCTGTAGTCATTTAAGCTAAAAATCTACTAGCTTGTGTATAATTAGCTGTTCCCTCCATGCGGTGTAAGTTAACTATTGTTACCGGAGTTGTGTTCAGAAGAGAAACGAGGTTTAGCTAACGGTCAACTGAGCTACTTTCATCACGCCGTTATTGAGAAGATAAACGTCCACACACAACGACTAGCTTACTTAAAAATAGCTTTTAACGCAGCTAGCTTAGTTATAAGGAGCCCAGTTCGACACGAACCGCCGGTTTCGGTGACTAACGGTAAACCCTCCAACTTCTCTCAGTTCGCTGGCCTCAAAAGTAGCACCAGAGGGGAAATAAAGCGGGATAAAGAAACTCACCGGTAAGTCCGAACAAGGTGAGCAGGGACGTTAAAAGTCGCAGTCCGTTCGAGGGTAAAGTCCTGCCGAGCGGGGCTGTTCTCTCCATGGCTCCGGTGAGTCTGAGCTCCTCGGTTGTCTCCGTCCGCCGTCCCTACTCGCTCTGGCTGCCTCGCGCTCCCCGGGAGCTGCTCTCCATAGCGACCGGTCCGCGTGGGCTGTACCACTTCTGCAGGACGGCCACACGCGCGCGCGCGCGCACACACACACACACACACACACACACACACACACACACACACACACACACACACACACACACACACACACAAATAAAAACATACAAACAAACATACAAATAAACATAAACAAAAAAATAACAAGAAATAACAACATTGCACACATGTAAATAATAACAAACAATAATATTGCACAGATTCCTCCATAAGGTGGATATACTGTTAGTGCACAGATTCTACATATTTATTTGTATTTTTATGTACAATATCTCAAGTGGACGTGCAATATTTCATTTTTCAGGTGCAATATTCAATGTACAATATTTCAACTTCATGTGCAATATTTCATTATCATGTGTATTATTCAGTGTTATTTGCAAAATGTCATCATTTCATATTCACTGTTAACATTGTACAGATTCATCCACATGTGGAGGTTCAAATGTTCATTCCTCTGGGTTTGGAAAATATCGACACTGAGCATATCGAAACAAAAAACAAAAAAGAAAACTTGATATTGCATAGATTTTATCTATGTACCACAGATTCCTCCATAAGTAGAATATACTGTTATTGCACAGATTCTGCATATTTTTTTTTTCTGTACAATATCTCAAATTGATGTGCAATATTTCTTTTTTCAGACACAATATTTAATGTACAATATTTCAACTTCATATGTAATATTTCATTATCATGTGTATTTTTCAGTGTTATTTGCAATATTTCATCATTTCATATTCACTGCTGATATTGTGCAGATTCATCCACATGTAGAAGTTCAAATGTTCTCTCCCCTGCGTTTGGAAAATATTGACATTGAGCATATCTAAATTTAAAAACAGATAAAAATAAAAACTTGATATTACACATTATATCTATATAGTACAGATTCCTCCATAGGTAAAATACTCTGGTAATGCACAGATTATGTGGAATATGTAATTTTCATGTACAATATGTGCAATATTTTATTATCAAGTATATTATTCAGTTTCATTTGCAGTATTTTATTCCCATGCACAGTGTTTCATAAGTTTGTGCACGGACAGGACTGACAGCCAAATCACTGGACAATTAAATCTGATCAGATACTTTATTAATACCACAGCAGGGAACTTTGCAGTATTAAAGCAGCAAAGAGGATAAAGCTAATGTGTAGGGAAAATCGTTAGAAAATTAATATATACAAGAAATATGCATAAATACTGTTGATATTGTACAGATTCATCCACATGTGGAAGTTCAACTATTGATTCTGGATCTGAAAAAATAAGCATACAGATTTTTCCAAGACAACAAATGATGATATAAGAAATAATGATATTGTGATATCGCACAGATCCCATGTAATATTTCATTTTCATGTAAAATATTAAAATTTTATGTGCAATACTTCAACTTCATGTGCAATATTTCTTTGTCATGTGCAATGTTTAATTATCATGAGTATTATTTCAATTTCACCCACAATATCAGATGGATATTTCATATGCAGTATTTAATTTGTATTTCTTGTGCAATATTTCACTTTTCATGTGCAAACATTCAGCTTCATGTGCAACATTCCATTATCATGCGTAGCATTTCAATGTCGTGCAATATTCCAATTCCATGTGCAATGTTTAATTTTTCATGTGCAATATTTGATAATCATGTTAGAACCAGCTGTGTCAGAGCCAAAACTGCCATTTCTAAAAATAAATTCTTTTCATCTGGAGTTGGTTAAAACAAACAAAAAAACTAAACTAGACAGATAATCAGAAAAATATTGGATTTGATAATCAGCCAGACCAATAATCAATCAAACCCCAGTAGAAGTACGTGAGAAGTCATATACAGTGTAATAAGCTTTTTTAGGTATCCCTCAATGATTAAAGTTTGTTTAAGCTATGCCTTTTGGTTTTAAAGTGTTGATAAAGCTCATAAGAGTTTGAGTTATATAAGATACATGCATGATAAAAGTGTTCTTGTTTTGCTCTGGACACTTACCTAGTTTAAACATCACACTATGTCTGGATGGGCAGTGGCGCCACCAGAAATATTTATAGTGGTGGCCACATGCAACCAACGAATATCTGGGGGTGAGACACAAAAACCAAAAGCCATCACTGAATTTCAGTAAATCTGGCTAAAGTTGCCAAACTCAAACTTTGTTTCATCCTTTCCCATCACTGCCTGTTTTTTTTTTTTAGGTGAGTCATTCAGAACGAGCAGCTGCCTCACAGTCCACCAGGTTTATTTGCTTTGCAGAGCTTCTTCTGCTAACTCCAAAGTGACTCAGCGACGAGCAAAGCAAACCAAATGTTCTGCTGTTGGCTGCAAGAATGAACAGTCCTCACACACTGCTAACACCTGCGGAACTGAAGATCCACCGGATTACCTTTATCATTGATGGCACTGTCACCACAACAATGGAATAATCCTGTGCTGGGCATTGTATGGCTAATGTGGCTAACGTTGTCATTAGCTTTGATCATGTGCCCACAGGTCAGAGCTCTGTGGAAATTTTAATGCTGGGGGAAATGCAGAGATGCTGGAAACTTTAGAGGTGATTTGAAACCAATAAACTGTCAATAATAACTGCAGCACTGTCTGACAAACTCATTATACACGAGTTAACAGCAACAACTGTGATGTGAATTTGATGATATTTACATGCAAAATGATCACTCTGGGGGAAAGTTAGAAGTAATAGAAACTCCTTGTCTGACACGCTCATTCAAATCTGTGTTAGCTGCCATCTGGACAATTGTTTTGCTTGCTGTCAGTCACAGAAACAGAGATAGTCTTCTTCCTGAAGGGGGCGTGGACAGCAACAGTTCAGCTACATTTTAAAACTACAGACACTGAAACAGCCCTTTAAAGTCACGGTGAACTGAACCATCTTTGTGGTATTTTGAGATGAAATACACATTTTGAGACTATGAATAATTTGCTGAAAAGAAGAACAATATAGGACCTTTAAATAACGTCTGATAAACACACATAAGACCCTTCTATCCAGAGCATCCTTGTTCTGCTGAGGACACCGTGTCTATGCAGCCTTTTGTTTCTTTCTTTTGGCTGCAGGTTCTGGGTCAATCTTGCATTGTTCATAAGTTTGTATGTCTTGTTTCCAGACTTCTTCAAAGTAGATTTAATCTTTGCAATCTTTAAAAATCTGGACAAGAGCTTCAAATAAATTCAAGGCTAAACCTAAATCTTGTACAATATAAACACGTACAAACACGTATTCTTTGTTTATACATAAAAAACAGACACATTTTTATGCAGTCTACATTTTTCAGTGACAATAATGTGAAATCTTTGTGTGGCTACAAAATCAGTGTGAATATTTTTTTGGTTGGTCAGATCTACTCTGTGATTGTGTTGTTAAAATGCATCTGTATGGGAACAGTCGCTGAAGAGAAATGGTTCCTCTTTCAGAAAGATGATAGTTACTGGATGTAACTCCAGATCTATACATGCAAAATCCTCAGTATTTGTTGTGTTTGGTGGCCTGAGGGGTCACCAGAGTTTCATGTGTTTGAGTTTTATATGGGGGTGGAGGGACATTCAGCAGGATTCTGGACGTCTTCCCCCAGGGAGACCCCTTTTAACCATTTAACCTTTGCTTAATGTGCTTAATGGAACATCAATCGCTTAATTTCCTACATTCTAGTGATTTATTCACCAATTTGCTTTTCAAAAAAAAAAATCAATTTATGGTGATAATGTCTTTGTTTATGTAAAGAAAACCACAAACTTCTGGCACCAGGTGGCAGTTCAATGGAATATGACATAAAGCAGTCAGGGTCTTAGGCCTTCTGGGTTGCTTTCAAATATATCTTCTCTTGTTGATAAGTGCAAAGTCTCTGAAAGTACTGACCATAATTTACTCCTCTGTCCTCGTTTGTCTCTTTTGGTTGGGGAAGTATCCTCTTTAAAAGCATATGACTTTAATAACGTGTTATGTTTCAGCAAGATTTTTGCTCATGTGCAAAAATTTTATGCACATTCATGACACATTGCCAGTCATATCATGTGACATCTATGCCTGTGATTTTTTTAATAATAAGTTTTCTAAACTCAAGAGTAGAAATGTAAAATACTGGATAAAACAAGCCTCAAGATGTTTGTTTAGTCCTGTTGACATTAGTTTCAACGTTTATTTATGAATAAAATGTTCTTTAAATGGTTGATCTATGGACAAACCTCTCATTAAAAACTGTTAGAATATAAATATATCATCCATCCATCCATCCATTATCTATACACTGCTTAATCCTCATTGGGTGGTGAATGGACTCTATCCCAACTGACTTAGAGTGAAGGCAGGGAACATCCTGGACAGGTCACCAATCTACCGCAGGGCTACATATAGAGACAAACAATCTCAAGCACATTCACACCTAAGGACAATTTAAACTTACCACTTAACCATAGCATGTTTTTGGACTGTGGGAGGAAGCCAGAGTACCAGGAGAAAACCCACAGGGAGAACATGCAAACTCCACTCAGAAATATGCCAGGCCCAGGCCAGGAAGCAAACCAGGCATCTTCTAGCTGTAAGGCAATGGTGCTAACCACCAAGCTATTGTGCATCCCGATATCATATTAGACTAATGATATAAATGTAATAAAATAAAGGATTTGCAGTAATTTCTAGACTCTCAGCCATAAGACTAAATTCTAATATGTTAGAGAGCAGTTTTGCTGTTGGACAGAGAAAAGGCTCGATTGAGCAGCAACTCTCCAAAACCTCAGGGAACCTGAAGGCTTAAGGTGGCAATAAGTTTTCATTTATCTGATTAACTGACATTTATTTAATAACACTGTTTACACTGCTGAAGCACAATTTAAACTGATATTAGGGCCGTTAGCTAACACTGGATTTGGAGGCGCCACCTTGTAGACAAACTATTTAGCTTAATGGTCTTTAGTATTTCATTTTATAATGCATTCATATTACGCAAAATTATTTCTTACTAATTCGTATACATCTTACATAAAGTTAGAGTACCAAGAATGAGTGCACACACACAAAAAAATCATATAACTTATCATTTTAATCATAAAATAGGTGTTTTTGTTGCTTTCCTCACTCTTCTCTTAAAAGGAATGAAATAAAAATGGGGAATCCCCTTCCTCTAATGGCACACTTGTGAAAACAGGCATTACATGCACACAAACCTGCTATAAAAGCATTTATTTTACAAACAGCTGTTTACTTTGAACGCATGATTACCATCTTCACAGCAGCGACTGCAGAGATAAAGGTTCATGAGGAGACACTGAACCTTTATCTGCTTTTGGCAGGTTCCCCCGGGTGTTGTGGAGATCAGAACAGCAACCTACTGGTTACGCTGCAGTCTCTCTCACCACCAGCCTATTTATAGATATTGTTTTCATACACAGGTTTCAAATTGTAAGTTGATATAAATGCTGCTCTCGCTTTACACACTTAAGGGCTCCTATGACAGATTCAATCAGTCACATCATGTTCTTTCTATATAATCTCCTAAATGGAGCTAAAATATAGAGTGTGGATATTTTTTTTCCAGTTTATTGAACACATATAATGTAAAATAAAAAAAGTCACAACAGAGAAATACCAACAATTTCATGGTTGAATGACACATCCAAGTGAAACAGCTTATAAATGTGATGGTAGTTGTGCAGTTTTTAGGGGAAATCTTGTAGAAAATGTGTAACCAGGGTTAAACTTTTCTAAAACTGTCAGGAAAACAAGGAAGTGAATGTGAAAGTTAATATAAACCCCAGGAGATCAGCCACTGAAGGACAAAGCAATCACGTGCGAGTAAAGTGCTGAAAAAGTGTGTTTCCACCAGTTTCATCGCAGACACTCTGTCCTAAAACGAAGTGGTAATGAAACACTCCTGCATTGTTCTTTTCTTTGAGATAATTACAGCTTTTACACATTCAGGAATCCGACGTTGTGTGCAGCACAGCGTTATTATCATGCACTGAAGCTTAAACTGATAAACTCGCTCCCTCAGCACTTTCAGGCGGACATCATATTTATTCACTGAAGATATGCAAAAATGCTTGTTTCAGTGTGGCTCCCTCACGTTGAGCCACCGGCCTCACTCTGCAGTGACGTATTTATAGTCTCCCAGTCCTCATCAGGGGGACGTGAACTCTGCAGGGAGCCTCCATCTCCTGCAAAATTTAACCCACTCTGTCTCCCAGCACTGCAGCTCAGCTTCACTGTGATTAAAGCATGACCCATGATGTGTCACCACACTATACCCCCTGCCTTCGTACCCTCTGGTGGTTTATTTATATCCTCAAAGAGCTATAAATCCCCAGGTGAAAGTGCTGCCCTTTTCACCGATCAATCTCCCTTCCTGGGCCTTTTGCATTGGAGCGGTAAAGTTAGTGCAGCGAGGAGCCTCGTGTCTTTATGAGATGATAATTCACGTCTTATTTTCTCCTACCGAACAGCTAATGTGTTAATGATACCAACAATTTGGGCGAAACGGTTGCAGCGAGGCTTTTTTCTCACCACTGGCATAAATACATAACGCTACATAAATACTCAAACGCCCCCTCAGTAGCACTAAATAGTTTATGAGCATTTATGGCCCGTGACCTTTGTAATTGTGGTTACCTCATTGCGGTTTTTATGCAGCAAAATTGCTCCTCGGTAAGCACTATTACGTTTTCTTCTATGCAGGCGAGGCTGCACTGGCACCACCTCCCCTGTGACCAGTGGGTGCACATCCACACAGGCTGTCTGGGACATTTGGTTTTACAGTCTGTGAAAACAGCCTTTGTTAAACACAACATTCCTCACTAGTCACATTGGTGAGCCAGTCCTTGCACACCTCAAAACCTCCCCCCTACTCACGGCCCCATCCCCTGCCAAGGCTTGACCATCCACAGCGAGGAGAGGTCACCTCACTGCTGACACTACACACTTGTGTTTGCAGCTCCACGTAGGTCTTCGCCATAATGAGCTCCCTCTGAAATGACCCTCTGCAGCACACGCTGACCTTTGGGAGGTAAATGTGAAGACAATTAGGCCAGCAGACCTGTTACAGAGCATTTTCACATTACTGCATAGAAACCTGGAGAACATGTATATTTTTAAAATGTTACCCAAGTTTCCAGAATGTTTTATTTACAAGCAAGATGTGCATGCAAGGTAATTAAAATTCATGCAGAATCGTACTGTCCTATGACAGGTTTGGAGACAAAAGGCCATATGCAAATGTAGGTATTTGCACCAGGGAATGCAGCAAATTTACAGTAAAGGTTATCTAACAGTCTGGGGCTCCAACGAAAAAACATAACAAGCCAGTTCTCGTAGAATAAAAGCAAAATATGAGGCATCAGTCATGTATGAAATAAAATGTGAATGTGTAAATGCAATGAATTCAACCGAAGAAGCAGAAAATAAAAATATGTAGTGGATTCAGATCGCCATCTGCTGGAAGAAAGCTTAAAAATAAAGCCAAACTAAACATAAGCAGAACAACTTTCAATTTGCAGTTTGAAATTCTAAATCACAGGATTATTTTTGGAAATCGATCCAAGATAAAACTACTTGCAACCTCTGCATTCATCTCAATGTCAGATTTCGCCAAAAGCAAACAAAACTAACCAACATATAAATATAAATGTTTTTCATTTTAAAACATCACATAAACACATCTCAGGTTTGTAATGTTGACTGGAGATCACCCGTTTTTTTTTTCTGCTCCGTGTGGAAAGATGTGATGCTGCAGATGAGGTGATGACAGGGAGGCGGGTTGAGAAACACTAAAAGCTCTACAGGAGAGAGTGAGGACATGGGTAATTTGCAGTGAAGGCAAAGCTGCTGAGTGAAAAAAGAAGCAACACTTCAGAGGGAATCCGTAGATAATTTAACTACCTATGCAGGAAATGTGGTACTTCATAAAGACAGTGTTAGTCAGCCAGTTGTGTGGGTCAGTTTACTGTGTTTACAAAGTCTGCTCTCGTCATTTGAGAAAACACAATATTTCCCAAGGTGACCACAAGAGATATTTTTTGTTCACATAGTTGGTACAGACACATCTCATTTGTAACATCTGTTGACACTGACAATTATCTCAGAACAAATATGGTTTGAAACAACTCTCATCCATTGGCAATGATGCTAAGTGGACACATTGTTTTCCCTCCATTTTTAGCACAAGTTAAATGTTTTTCTGATATCGAGATCAACACAATGTTACAAAAACAAGGCCTGGGAACACAAAATACTGAGTCTTATCCGCTTTCTCCCTAAAGAAATGAAAATTTTATCTACAAATTTGCTTCTACTGCAACAAGTAAAGATCAAACATGAGCATTTTATGTTTTTATACTGTCTTGTCTTTATTGCAATGAAGTTTACCAAGATACAACACAAAAAGTAAAGCCCAAAACAACATATAGTGGAGAGACAACACACTCAATAATCCAATAAATACCCTTAGGTGGCTAAACATTTTAAAGGAGGTTTTGAATAATCGAGATGCCTCATTGAAGCCCCTTTCAGACAGGCAGTTTGAATGTGTCTGCTATGTCTGAATGAACAAACTGGTCACTTTTCAGTAAAAACTGCAATAGTTATCTTATTAGCTTGGAATGTTGCTGTATCACTTTCAATACAGCACAAGTCTGAACTGCACATTAATAAACAGGCATACACAACCAGTGTACTTCTGTTTGTTGGAGTCTTTCCTCTGAGTTCATTACTAAACTGCAGCTTTAGACAGCAGCAGGATCCAAATGAGTGTCACCATTGCACACATTTACGCTCACGGAGGAACATTATTTACTTATCACTAAGAATTATCCTTGACATGGAGACAGGATTGATCAGGATTTAACAAGAAGCCACCTTGTGTACTTTTAGACACCTCAGACAGGTGACCTGTCACACAGAGTTTATAAGACTGATAGATTCAATTATAGATTTTAATTGAATGTCTTCACATGTCCCAGCTTCCTCACAAGCTGGAGCCAGTTTGTTACTTAGCAGATTTACATTTAGTCTTTTGTTTACTAGTGAATTATTATGCATTATATGTAATGCACATGATATAATGCCCAATCTTGCATCGAGAACAAATTGCGTTCATATGAAGGTAAAATGAAGCCTTGAGGAACATTAATGTAAAAGTGACCTATGTCTGGATGACAGAAAGCCGTCACTTTAACAGACTAATGTTCATATCTCATGTCTGAAAAGGGCTCTTCTTTGATTCACTTCTTGGTATTTATGCAGATGAAAGCACAAATTTGAACACAATCTACTATAAATGAGTCAAATCACAGGGGCAAACATCTTACAAAACAAGAAGACAATGTAAGTATAGGTCGACCTATTATCAGATGTGATATTTTGCATTTTTTTTCCATGATCTCTTTTAGATACCTGATAAAAATGTGCTACTTTGGCTCTTATGCAGCCGCCTCTCTCTGTCTGTAGTCACTCTGTGGTCTTTAGCAACGTCCCGCCCACAGCAGTGTCTGATTGGTTACACAGCACGACCAACAGCCTATCAACACTCAAGGATAAATGTTGAAAAGCTCCTTTAATGTAAAGGCTGTAAAACATGAGTAAACAAAGGCATTTCAATGAAGATCTGTGTTGGAGTTTCATAATTTCTGATTCCAAAATGTTCATTTTTTACAGAAACGTTCCAAATATTCATACTTGATTACTAATAATCTGTATCAGTATTGGCCCTGAAAAACGCCTCATCATTCGACCACTAATTGTAAGGATGATAAGATTGCGGTTATTTGCTTTAGTCTTCTCGTAGATAAGCCTCAGGTATTTCTTCCTCCTCACTACTGGCAGCTTGTTGTGCCATCCTCTGAACCTCCAGCACTTTAGTCTCGGCCAACTTCTTATCAGCATCCTGTGAGAGTTTCTGAGCCTCCTTCACTTGCGACAGCGCCACCTGAATGTTAGAACTCATCGTGATGGACGCATGCTCAGCTCCTGAAAGCACACAGATGCAAACACCAAGTTCAAAAGCCATCAAAACACCACCTCAGGTTCGGACATTAGGTTGGTCATTAGGCAGGCGCTCTCGTCCTTCATCTCCGTTTAGTTTCACACAAAGCCCTGCGGATTGACGGCAAACGATCTGTACGTCGTCCAGAGTGTAACACTGACAGCAGCTGAATGGCAACAGGCACAAACAGCAACACACAAAGCAGTAAGAAGATGGTTCACACTTTGATTTATCGCCATAAGAGCCCTGAGAAAACCAACACAACCGTGACATCCTGACAATTTCAGCCCACAGCCAAAGAACTCAGGCCACATTATCTTGAACACACCTGAGCTGTACGCTGCCTCAGCTGCTGTTTCACACAGCTTCACCACGTTGATCCAGGCGGACTCCAAACGCTTGCAGTCATCTTGTCTGTCATTGATCTGTCAGGGCAGAGACAAATGTAAACCCCAAGTCAGACTCAAAAAGATCCACAACCCCCTGCTTCTTTGGACAATTTATGAGTCATATTTTTGCTGCGCTTGAAAGTAAACTAACACAGACTGACCTCTGCTCGCTGGCCGATGATCACCTGCCAGACTGAATCCTCTTCTGCTGGAGTCAGTTTTCCCAGTGAGGCTAAATACCGTCTTTGTAGAGCGATGAGTGTGTGCACAGCCTGTGTGGAAGCACAAGGAGGACAAATACTGTTTAGATTTAAAGTTAAAGAGCAATTATAGCAGCAGATTGGCACACAGGAGGATTTTGTGGTGGCACAGTTCATAAATTTAGATGAAATCGCCACCACTAGCAACCAGGAAGCTTCTCTGAAAAAAAAAAGTTTTACATGCTTCGAATACCAAAAGCTAAATGTCATTCACCTCTGTTGTTGAGGAGCAGCTGCAGATGTCACATAACTCATAATCAAACCAAAGCTCATTTTTTGTGTCTTTTATTGAACTCAGAGAGAAAATGGCGTGTTTTCATGTCCATTGAAAGTTATATGGCCATCCTTAACTAAATGTGTTGCCATTTTTGCAGGCTTGTCTCTACACACACATCACATGGCGTCAGGGCATTGACAGCTGTATGTTTTGCACATCTGACCTGCTGACCATATATTAAGATAGAAGTTAGAAAAAAAACTGGGATGGCTCAGATTGTCTTTCCCCTGCATTGGTGTTTCCAAATGTAAAAGTCAATGTTGTAAATGTAATAGAAAAAATGCAACCTGGTAGGTTGCTGGAATACCGGTGTTCCACCACAGTGAACGAGACCCAAATTAAACAAACTTGTCATGGGCATACAGCATATCGTCGTACAAAATTTATATTTTGGACATAGCTATGCTGCTTTTTTAAACCTATATTTCTCAGTTGCATTTTTACAGTTATTCTTTTACATTTATTGTTATTATGCACACTACCGTGCGTACCATGCACACTAAGGTTTGACGTCACTTAGAAATGTCCTCATTTTTGAAAGAAAAGCATTTTTTTTCAGTGAAGATAGCATTAAATGAATCAGAAATACAGTCGAGACATTGTTAATGAGGTAAATGACTAATCTAGCTGGAAACGGATGATTTTTAATGGAATATCTACATAGAGGTACAGAGGAACATTTCCAGCAACCATCACTCCTGTGTTCTAATGCTACATTGTGTTAGCTAATGGTGTTGAAAGATTAACTGATGATTAGAAAACCTTTGTGCAGTTATGTTAGCACATGAATAAAAGTGTGAGTCTTCATGGAAAACATGAAATTGTCTGGGTGACACCAAACCTTTGAATGGTAGTGTATACTCGCACTGTGCTGGGACTGGGGGAAGAGCATTTCATTTTGTTTTTTAAAATATGCAAATACACAAGAAATGACAATAAACAAATCTTGAATCAGAGAACATGAATTGTGAGGATCACAGTGACATTTGCAGGTTTATTTCCATGCTGCTAAATGTGTTGTTACTGAGAAGGTAATCAGCTCTCTGGCCTGCAAACTAAAGTCACGACGTTTCCTTGATGAATACAAATAGTACATGTATTCATGCTAGACTTTAACAAGAAAGCTGATGTGAGTTAAGTTAGTGCCTCCGATGTTGTATCAGAGTGTGACTAGGTGCTGATGTTACTGCTTTCAGCAAGATTTGATTGGGAAAATATCTCTGTCCTCACAGACACATACTGGAATATCATTCTGCTGAAGTAACGAAAAACTGAATTTTTCCTTAAGAAAGAAAAATTAGGGGGAAAAGAGTACTTCTTCATCCAAAACCACTGCATCTGTTGACAAAGCTCAAGTCCATAGCCACTCTTCTTCTATTTATTCTTCTATAAAATCTTCAAATAAATTTCTTCTAAAATCAGTTCTCACTCTGTGTGTATTTCTGTTCCCATCAATATCATTATGCCTGTTTCTACTGAATAACATAAAAACTGCAGCGCATAGTCGCCTACAAAGTCACTTTTAAGAGTTAAATGTAGCTTGGTTCAAAGTTCCGGAAAACCTAGATAACGTCTCCCCTGTTTCTCCACATCTGTTCCATTTACACAGAACTGGGAGCTGGCAGCTTATCACATGGTGGTTTTTCTTTATCGTGTTATTGTCAGGCATGTCTAAATATACATGAGTGTGGACCCAGTGTAAAATGTGTAAATAACTAACCCCTTTGTGCTATTCTCCAGTGGGAGAGGAGTTGGAGTAGACGTCTTATCTCTCTATCACTTGTTATTGTCAGAATAAACAAAGATTACCACCAGGAGATGACAGTGCAACACAACGCAGAAGCCCGAAAGTTACACCAACACAAGACAAGGTTACCAAACAAAGATATAGCTTTGGAAATAACTGTTAGACCGCTGTAACAACCGTTTTCTGCCTCTTTCTTTGCGATTCTTGGTGAAGGCTACGGTTGTAAAGGAGGCTGCTTGTCTTCAGAATCAGAAAAACTTCATCAATCCCAGAAGGGAAAATTCTTACGTTACAGTTGCTCCCATTTAAAGTCTTAGAAATATAAAAATCACAAAATATATAGATAAACTTAAGTTGAACAATATGTCCTAAAAATATAAGTGTAAGAAAAAATAAAAATAAAAATCTTGTCTTCTTGCAGTTCTTTTATAAGTGTTGTCGAATGATGGTTTAGTTTGGATTTGGATCTGCTTACATGTTTGCAGCCTTCTATTGTAAATTTTAGAATTCTAATAGTTTAAATAGATCACATTTTTCAACATAACTTGTTGCATGTAATGAATCGTTATGAGACTTTACAATATATTTTAGAAGATGCTGTTATTATTCAGTCCTTATGATAAATTATCAATAGTGAAGGCCTGCTATGTAGACTCTTAAAAGAAAATAAAAGTTGATTTAATAATAATTTATTCCAACGCTATTTATTGTAGTGGGAAAAAAAGTTATTTAATGTCTCCTGGACTAACATACAGTGACATACAGAAAGCATAAAGAGCCCATGTACTGTGTATAAACCTACTGGGTCATTCCAGAACTGGAGGACATTTGGGCTTCAAATTTTTGAAAAACAAACCTTCTCTTTTTCAATTTTCTGCTACATATTCATCAATAACAGATAATAAACTATCAAAGGTATGGTTGGCTCAGCTTAAACATCAATGCTACCATTTTTATTCCATGTTTTATTTGTTGTTTGCTAACCCTACTCTAATCACAGTAACAGGGTTGCTAATCCATGCTAATGTTAGCTTTTTCTCAGCAGTAGAAGCTACATATTTAGCTAGCTGTTACTGCTGACCAAGAGGACAAACTCACTGATGTAAAAAAGTCAAGAAAATTTGACTTATCCTGATAAGATGAGGTAGAGTGACACATTCAGTCAAGGCTGACAATGTTATTAAAATATGAAAAACAGAAGAGAGGACATAGCTTTGCTCTAAACATTCTTTTGGAAAACAGTTTGATGATGTTAATTCCCGAGTATCATGTGATTCACTGTTTTCTTTTTAAAATCTTTTAAAATATTATGTTGATTAAAAAATGTTCCCACAGTTACCAGAGACATCAATGAAAGAAATAACACCAAAAAAGGGGATTAAAATTTCATTTTAACTGTTTAATTGATATTAAATTTGGTCAGGGGGGAGAGACAAGAGCAAAATGGCATTTTAAGGGGAACTCCAGACTGATTTGATATTTGTAAAAATATTTTCAAACATTCTTTTCTCCTAGTGTTTTTTTTTAATATTTGGTCTAAGTACATTTACAACGGCATGTTTTAGTATTTTGTACATGGATTATTTGAAATTTGATGGATGGGACGTAAAATGTCTTCCAATTCTGGAATGACCCAAGCTTCAAATCTCCTGAACAAAATCTTGCAATCGTAATATCTAAAGAGGAATATAAACCACAAGATCCATACTTACTTTAGAGTATTCTGTGATGGCATCTATGAGAGCCAGGGTGGTCTGAGAGAGGAAAGTGCTGGAGCTGTCTGTTACCAGAGAAGCTGCTCGTCTGATCAGAGAGTCATGAGACAGATTTTCAACCTGCAGCACAAACAGAGGTTCAGGGTAAACTAAAAGTCACACTACTGTAAACTTTCTACCTGTCTGTCTGGTCTGACAGGTCTGACAGCTGACAAACTCACCTGTTTGAAAGGTACAGCACACAGACCGCCACCGACCGCTAAAGACGCGACGGCAGTGTACACAACACTTGCACATTTTCTTGGTTTACTTACGGCAGCTTTACTGCTGCTGAAGATGGCACGAACTGAACTCCTGGACAAACACACACATCCAACCCCGTTAATTGCTGATTTACATCATTTATCGTATTTACGGGTTCGCTTCTCTACTACAGCTTAAATAAAATACGTTTTATCCTAGCTGTATTGTGAATTTAGGACAGAAAAACAAGTTCAAGGTGTGATATATTAACTTCCTGTTGTCGCTGCTGTAACTGTTAACAAACAAAACCCTTTAATTTTCCCACGTTAAAATATTTTGTTTTCAGGAAACGAATTCAGTTTAATTAAGCAAGTGCGTATTAGATGATATGTTTTCTCCAGGATAACATTATGACACTATTAAACATTTTACCTGACGAAACTAACGTACGCTGTCCCCCGCCTGAGCGCGGCCATGTTGGTCCGCCACAAAATATGTTCGTGTCGTTGAGCAAAGGTTCCTCTTCTTCTGATGTTGGTTTGTTTGTTTTTTAATGGTTGGAAAACAACAAACGCACCAACTGGTATCAGAACTCTAGATTTAACTCGAGAGTTTTTTTTTCAAGGCTTTGGATTTTTAAAAAATTAACTAAAATAAACGAAACTTAGATAAAATAAAATGAAATTAAACTAAGATAGAAATAAGATAAAATGTAAAAACTAAGGTAAAAATCTAAATGTAATTATATGTAATTAAATTTAATGCAGTATAGTTTCCCATTCAGTCACGCCCATATATTTTAAATAATATGTATTTAACATTTAAATAAAATAAAATTACATGAAATTAAATCACATATATTCATGTTATATTGTGACAATATTGAAACGGAATTTAATTCAATTTGATTATATTCAACTTGATTAAATTCACTATAATTAGATTTTCGATTAAATTTGATCTAATTTAATTTAACTTAAGAAAATTGAAGTGAATTGAATTTAAGCGAAATAAACTTAATTTAAAGCCTGAGGAAATTTTTTCTTTTTTTTTTATAATTTACTGGGAGAAATTATACTATATTTAATTTAATTTAAATTATAGTATGATTTTCCTAAGGTATTGAAATTAAATTAAATTAAATTAAATTAAATTAAATTAAATTAAATTAAATTAAATTAAATTAAATTAAATTAAATTAAATTACTTCCTCTCATTGACAGATATATTTTCCTTTGGTACTGAAACACCGAAACAACTTTACTTTAGAATAAATCCCTATTTTAAAGGTATTGTATTGTATCATTTCAAAGAGTGTAGTGGCTAGTCCTATATGACCACATTTTTATTTTGCCTATTAATCTCTCTGTGCCTAGTTATACTTTTTATTTTTGTCTTACTAAAATTAATTGTTGCATCAAAGTGTTTCCTTTTTGTAGATATATCTCGTGTCAGACCATCTTGACCCAGTATATGAATCCGACAATAAAATGAAAGCTGAGTGAAGCTGCCAAGCTCTGCTGTACACTGTCGCCCTCTTGTGGTGTAATAGTAACATTATCTTGTGCTCAAACATGTTGGTCTGCCTGTCCTGAGAGTTTCAGTGGTCGCTTTTTCTTTACCCTGTGCAGTTGTGTTCTTCAGGACATTTAGAGGTTAGATTTCAATAAACGGGTTTTCAGAAATTAGGGTTAATGATTGGCATGATTTGGTTTTCATATTACTGTGTAAGACCATGAGCTCTGGGGCAAAAATGAGTTAAAGCTCCCCAGCTGTCCTACATGGGAACAAGACCTAAAGACACCCAAATTGAAAGCAGAAGTGCTGTTTGAGGCTGTGTTTTGTCTCTCTGTGGTCATTTTGAGTCATTTTGTGGCCATTTTCCATTACTTTGCAGTCACTTTGATGTCTCTTTGTAGTTATTTTGCATTTCTTTCTAGCCATTTATTCCTCTTGCATCATGTTGTAATAGCTTGATTAACTTTCCAACAAGAAATATTGGGTCATTTGAGTACACAGCAGGAATTCCTCACAAGCATTAACATTTTCATTTTAAATTCCAGGCATGTAATAATGAAACAGCTCTGTGCAAATGGCAGGCTCACAGATGGCCTTTTGAATCTTCTTTAGCCCACAGAGTGATTCATCAGGAAAACATGTGAATGTGAAAATAAAACTGAAACAGAATTAAAGAGTAATTACACTGACCTGAGAGGAAATCATTCAGGCTGAAAGCAGAAACTGAAATAATGACGGAGGACTTATACTGAACTCTGATGTGATGGATTGAGGAGGGGACACATGTTTGGTGCTGATTGTGGTGCAGAATGAGCGATTTTAGTTGAGGTTAAAAATATGTTGTAATATTGAAGTAATTCTTCCATACATGTTCAAACCAGAAACCCGAAGAATAATAAGGATATGGAAAGTTTTACCTTGTAGAAGGACAGGATTGATTCTTTAGGTTTGTTACATATGAAGCTCTATGAGTCAGAATCTGTGCTGTTGATGCTGTCATTTGTACTGTTCTGCACATATTAAGAAGGTTTAAAAAAGTTTGATCTTTAAGACAGTACAATAGTATTTATTACACAAATTCATGTTAAGAATTTAAATATTGTGGCTAAAAATCCTACAAGATTATTCAGAAACCCCAATAAATCTAAATATTCCCTTTGAGCAACACGTTGGTTGAAGAAGAAGAACTCTCTTTTAACAAGAAGCAGAAACACGCTGAGGAAATTGGCCATCCGATTAACTGGTTGGGGAAAAAGTGAAAAAGAACAGATAAAAATCAGACAACAAACAAAAAACTATGAAGACTGTGCAGCTCATGACAGAGCAGAAATGTGCAGCTCTGGAGCCAGAAATACTTGCAGAGATGACAAAACTACAGCGGAGAGAAGACGCAAAGTTGAAGACATGCAACAGTGCATGTAAAAGAATATAAAAGTCACAAGAAATGTGCATATTAAGACAGATTTATGAGCAAGAAAGCCAAGGACAGAGCACATTGGTGAGATTAAAGTAGTAGGTGCCGCCTTTGTACAGTGGCTTAAGTTTATGGGTTGAAAAGTAACTAGACAGAAACACATGGAGTCACACTAAATCATATTTAATATTTAGTGAAAAATCTTTGTTTAATCCCCTCCTGAAGCCACCTTGGCCTTCACTGCAGCCTCTCTCACCTCCTGCTTGTTTTGAGATCTGCTTATGCAAAATTAATGTAAAATGCAGGTCTGAGATGAGCTGATCAATTAACTTTATCTAAAGATCAAGAAGTTATTTTACTTCTTCAACATGAATAAATCTTTGTTTGCTTTGGTCGTTTATTCACGATTGCTGTCCAACTGAAATATTGACATTTGATGCTGAATCTGAAATCACAGAATCCTCCAGTAAACCTCTGGATGAATATCCTGTAGCTCCAGTCAGCAGTGAATTCATCAATACTTGTCAGTTCCTTTAACATCCAAGCCTCAGAACCACAACAGAACCACTACCGAGACAGATGATTTTGTATATTTTGTGTTTTTGGCCGTTCCTTTAATTCTCCCACTTTCCTAGTTCCAAGATTTTGAAAGAATTTTTTTTTTCTTACAATATTCAGAAACCTGGGATATATTTTCACATATTAAGTTAAAATCTTTTGTTTAAAAGTTTGGTGTTGAAAGAATAGTTCTTTATTCCCCATGAGATTGTTTTCCTCCTATTACACATGTACTTGTAGCTTGGAAAAAAAGTCTAGTAATTTATAAAAAAGCTCTTCGTAATGCCAGGACAACATATTATTCATCTTTAATAGAGGAAAACAAGAACAACCCCAGGTTTCTCTTCAGCACTGTAGCCAGGCTGACAAAGAGTCAGAGCTCTGTTGAACCTTGTATTCCTTTAGCTTTGAGCAGTAATGACTTCATGAGCTTCTTTACAAATAAAATTATTACGATTAGAGAAAAAATTAATCTGGCCCTTCCTGCAAATGTCACAGATGTATCATCGATTACAGATACTTTAGAATTGGCTGTAAGACCAGATGGATATTTAGAATTTTTCACCCCCATACATCTCTCTGAACTCATTTCAATAGTTTCTACATCCAAACCATCAACATGTCTTTTAGATCCTATCCCAACTAGACTGTTCAAGGAGGCTTTACCTTTAATTAATTCCTCAATGTTAGATCTGATTAATCTCTCTCTAGTAACAGGTTATGTACCACAGGCTTTTAAGGTTGCTGTAATCAAACCTTTACTTAAAAAGCCCACTCTAGATCCAGATGTTTTAGCCAACTATAGACCAATTTCCAACCTCCCATTTCTCTCTAAAATTCTGGAAAGAACAGTTGCAAATCAATTATATGAACATTTACAAAGGAATAGCCTGTTTGAAGAGTTTCAGTCAGGCTTCAGAGTGCATCATAGCACAGAAACAGCTCTGGTGAAAGTTACTAATGACCTTCTCATAGCGTCAGATAATGGACTGGTCTCTATACTTATTCTGTTGGACCTTAGTGCAGCATTCGATACAATCGACCACAAACTTTTATTACAGCGACTAGAACATTCTATTGGCATTAAAGGGACAGCACTGGACTGGTTTAAATCCTACTTATCAGACAGGTTCCAGTTTGTGCATGTCAACAATGACTCTTCTGAGCATACTAGGGTTAATCATGGAGTTCCTCAGGGTTCTGTCTTAGGACCAATACTGTTCACATTATACATGCTTCCCTTAGGCAACATTATTAGGAAGCACTGTATTAATTTCCATTGTTATGCTGACGACACTCAATTGTATTTATCTATGAAGCCAAATGAAACTAATCAGCTAGCTAGACTGCAAGATTGTCTTAAGGACATAAAGACCTGGATGACCTATAATTTCTTACTACTAAATTCAGACAAGACTGAAGTCATTGTATTTGGCCCCAAACATCTTAGAGAATTGCTTTCAAAGCATATAGTTACTCTGGATGGCATTACATTGGCCTCCAGTACTACTGTGAGGAACCTCGGTGTCATCTTTGACCAGGACATGTCCTTTAACTCGCACATAAAACAAATCTGTAGGACTTCCTTTTTCCACCTGAGAAATATTGTGAAAATCAGGAACATCCTGTCTCAGAGTGATGCAGAAAAAGTAGTCCATGCATTTGTTACTTCTAGGCTTGACTACTGTAATTCCTTATTATCAGGTTGTCCCAATAGCTCTCTGAAACATCTACAGCTGATCCAAAACGCTGCAGCCAGAGTACTGACGGGAGTTAGCAAGAGAGATCATATTTCTCCTATATTGGTTTCTCTTCATTGGCTTCCTGTTAAATCTAGAATAGAATTCAAAATCCTTCTTTTGACATATAAAGCTCTTAACAACCAATCTCCATCATATCTTAAAGACCTGATAGTACCATATTACCCTAGCAGAACTCTTCGCTCTCAGACTGCAGGCTTACTTGTTGTTCCTAGAATCTCTAAAAGTAGAATGGGAGGCAGAGCCTTCAGTTATCAGGCACCTCTCCTGTGGAACCAGCTCCCAGTTTGGGTTCGGGAGGCGGACACCCTCTCTATTTTTAAGACCAGGCTTAAAACCTTCCTTTTCGACAAAGCTTATAGTTAGGGCTGACTGGGTGACCCTGACGGGGTGAGCTGGTGTTTTCATTTGCACAACTGACTTCCCCTCTTGACGTCCCTTTAGTTTGCCCCTAGTTATGCTGCTATAGGCCTAGGCTGCTGGGGAACCTCTCTGGATGCACTGAGCCCTTCTCTAACTACCTATGTATTTACTATATATACCATTATTGCATTACATTCACTCTGTTTCTTTCTGTGTCCTTTCTCCGAGTGTCCCTGGTCCCAGAGCTGGATGCTGGATGCTTCAGATGTGTGGCTGTGTTTTATGGTCCTTGTGTCCCACCCCCCCACCTCTCTATCTCTACCCCTCTATCTGTATCCCTCTATCTCTATCTCTACCCCTCTATCTCTACCTCTCTACCTCTTCTGTCCCTCTCAACCCGCCCGGCCAGCAGGCAGATGGGTCCCCCCACATTAGAGCCGGGTTCTGCTCGAGGTTTTTTTCCCTGTTAAAAGGGTGTTTTCCTTGCCACTGTCGCCTTTTGGCTTGCTCTGGGGGTCAGGCATATGGGTTCTGTAAAGCGTCTCGAGACAATTTGACTGTAATTGGCGCTATATAAATAAAATTGAATTGAATTGAATTGAATACTCATTAACGGCCAGTCAACAGAGCAGCATTTAAATAATTAATAGATGCCATTAAGCATCATTTTTAATTAGTTTCACTGGAGTTTATTGTTACACATAGGAATACAGACAACTGGCTAATTATCATCATCATCGTCTTCATCATAACACTAAAGAAAACATTATCTGATGAAAAACAGTGTAATACTTTCTTATGAATACTTTTCTTACTATGAACTATTAGAAGTTGATGAATGTGCAAAGTTATAAAAATAAAATAAATAAGTAGGAACACTCAATTATTACTTGTCTTTATGATGATATATATGTGTGTCTGTATAAACAGGTTCATACAGATACAAACAGTAATGCATTAATTACATTGCAGTTCTATTCAGTTGACTTTATTCTGTGTGCAAAAACAAGAACAAAAGCACAAACCACCAGGGCCACATTCCTTTTTGTCAGATTTACGATACCGGTGGTGCTGTTCTCTGCATTTTCCAACATTCACACACAATTGTACATAAGATTCTTTAACACCGTTTAACAAGTTGGTTCCTTCAGGCTACATTCACAACAACAACAGCGCTGCTTTCTCAGTCGTCAAGTGAGGCCTCTGCACTGGGGTCTTAATGCAAAGGACTCTGGGAAAACAACACATAGTCATCTAGTGCAGAGCAAAGTGAAAACACTCATTAAAATTTGTTTTTGAAAACACGTGCAACTGAAATCTAATATTCTTAATACTAAAAAAAACCAACACTTTAATAGGTGGCACACACACACACACACACACACACACACACACACATATATATATATGTAGGTTTTATTATATGTTATTACTGACACCAAGTATCTTATCATTTTGCATATTTCATATATTAACTGTGAGCTGATGGTTTGTTGCAGTTTGACAAAACCATCTGGAAGGCAAGGGTCCCTGATGCATATGTATAATTTATTGCAATAAATAACTAAGGCGGAAACTCGCTCATAGTGAATTTACTTGATGTAGAATTTCCACAACAATGCCACCAGTTAAATTATACATCTTGTTGCACATTTCTCAAATGTCAGAGATGATTTTGGCGGAGTTGAAAGTAGAAACATCTGCACACACAAATAGCTCCTTTTAAAGAGCTTTATTTGCTGTAATGGTTCTAGCACAAGGTTCTTCCTCAGACTTCTGCCAAACACAAAGAGAAGCCATCTTAAACATTAAAAATCTGTAGTACAAACATGTGACATATCCCACCTGTTGTATAAAAAAATGACTTGATTTTAGCGCTATATTGATATTAATGATTATTCAGTGCTTTACATGCCAAAGCAGCAGGTTTAACAATGGTTTGGGGAGTGATTTCTCTTTGCCTACACATTGCCAAGCCTTTTGTAAATCTACTGTGGCCTTTTTTCCTTTTCTTTGAAATACAGACACAAAATCCCCCCCAAACAGCATTAGGACAAGTATTTCTCAGTGCTTTCTAGCACAATTTTTTGTCCAGCTGGGACGCCTTGGCTGTATCACTTGTTGTCTGTCATCTTTGCTTCAGTCAGTAAAATTAGAGATTCTTGCTTTTTGAACCTGTTTTGTTGTTTTACAGTATTTGACCCAGTTAGGGGGCTTTATGTCAAGATTTCTAAGAGGTAGTTTGCTTTTCATAGAAAGTTCAGAGCGAGGAAACATGGAGGAAAACAACGGTTGTAGTTACATGGTATGTGACCAATAGAACATCAGAAATCCACAAGTTTAGGTGTTTTAACAGATGTCAAACCTGCTGCTGTTTGCTGCCACAAACACAGAAATATCACATAAATACACTGTGTTATTCTATCTAATGCGATAGATGAGCAACTACACTCATTAGGTTATAGGAAAGAACAATATGTTACATGATGGTTTGTTCTGATGGCGTTATTCCATCAAAAACAAGTAGAAGAGTATAAAATGATTACATTTCATTGTACATGTGTTTGCCATAGTTTTGATTCTCGAAGAGAAATCAATAGTTTTCCAACTGAAAGTTTTGTTTTGACCTGTTGCATCACTCACCGGCAATCAGAGCAGAAATCAACAGGAGACAGTATAAATAATTAATGAACCAATTAACCATCTCTTTAATGAGTTTCATAGGAGTTTATCAGCCATAAGAGAATAGTGATGATCGGCTCGTTAGCATCACTGTCCTGTTTGGAGTCTAAAAGAACACAGAGAAAAACAAACCACGATAACAGAATGACACCATCAGTGCAATGATCCCTCTTGAGATCTTTGTGTTAACTTGTGCTGCATAAACCAGACAACAAACTAAAGTTTAACTGCACAACAAACTACCTAAGAGATACATAAGTTTCATCAATATAAGATAATATAGCTAAACTGGGAGCTTGAGTGCTTTTTGAAGGGAGATTTTGGACTGACATGTTAGAAAGCATCTCCATCACCATCCTCAAAACAGCACACAAGGAAATATCAGTTGGAAGAATGTTGCTCATCCTTCCAGTGGATTCAAGCCATAATTCAAAGTAAAACAACATATCTGTCCCATTAGAAACTATTAGACATCAATTAACACCAGCAGCGGGCTGCACAGTGGCGTAGTGGTTAGCACTTTCGCCTGGCAGCGAGAAGATCCCTGGTTCGCGTCCCGGCTTTCCCGGGATCTTTCTGCATGGAGTTTGCATGTTCTCCCTGTGCATGCGTGGGTTTTCTCCGGGTTCTCCGGCTTCCTCCCACAGTCCAAAAATATGCTGAGGTTAATTGATCATTCTAAATTGCCCGTAGGTGTGAATGTGAGAGTGATTGTTTGTCTTTGTATGTAGCCCTGTGACAGACTGGCGATCTGTCTAGGGTGTCCCCTGCCTTCGCCCGAGTCAGCTGGGATAGACTCCAGCCCCCCCATGACCCTAGTGAGGATTAAGCGGTGTATAGATAATGGATGGATGGATAATAACACCAGCAGCAGGTACTGTTTGGTTGTTTGTCTGATCAAACTGTGAGGTCCCAGTATATAAATTTCTTGCTTGACCAAAATGCATGACACTTGCAACCAAATTTGGAAACGTCGTTACCATGGCCAAGAGAAAAGGTGGAAGAGCTACTCTTTCAGAGTCTGAGATTCAAGCACAGGCCATTCCTCTCTGAAATGCAGGAAAATGTCATGGCCCCCTCCTCAGTCCCTGCCTCAGCTCCCACCTGATCCCCTCCTCCTCACCTCGTCTACCCTGCCAGATGGTTGCTTCAGCTCTAAGCAGTTAGTTTGGCCTCAGCACAATATTGCTCGTGTTCACCTGCAAACCGTGTTCTAAGCTTTGTCTCCTGTGCCTGCAGTCTCCGCTGGCCGTGCTGCCCGGGTTCCCAGTAACTCCTGTCAACCAGAAAACCAGAACCTACTCTCTCCTCTGGAGGAGGAGGCGTCTCTGTCCCTGCCTGCCTCTGCATGTCCCCGCTGCCCAGCCTCTGGATCTCCTGGACCGCCACAACCACTCTCCATCGCTCGCCGATGCCAGCGGACAACAAGCCTGGACCGCTGGTCTCCGGTAGCCTGCCCGTCCCCTCCCAGCCCGTAGTGAGTTCCTTAGTTAGATTATTCCTGGCTTCGGTTACACTTTGATTTCGCTCTTAGTTTCATTCACTCACTCCCCTTTAGTTCTTCCAGTTGCACATAATTTGTATTAAAAAGAACTCAGTTTTTTCCACCTGATCCAGCCGTGAGTCTGTGTGTTCTCTGCCTGGGTTCACCATTACGTTCTGACAAAAAAACTCATCAGCAGGTCGTTCAAGCTCTTGGCAGAAATATCTGCTGGGTGCAGAAATTGGTGTAAAGGTAAACAAAGACTCAGGAGGTCCATTTGGCCAAACTGCAGGAGCCAAGGATCTGATGATAAAGGCCAAGGGTAGAAGACACCAGTCATGCTGGCGACTCAGTCAGAGGCTGAAAAATCTTGGAGAAGATGTTTCTAAGAGCACTGTGCATCGTTATTTAACAGAAACATTGGGTCTGAAAGCTTGCTAGAGGCAATGTACCTCGTGACTCACCAAATTGCAAAAACAGAAGAGACTGGATTTCGCAAAGAAGTACCAAACTCTGACTCCAAAAGGCTAGGGGAACTGGATTTTCTCTGATGAATGCCCTCTCTACTTGTTTCTGACATCCCACAGTCAAAACAACAGTTTCTATACAGATGATAATGAAAAAGTACCATCTTCTAAGCAACTGAAATTCAGTACCCATAGTATGGGTAACACTGATGAACACATTTGCACATACACTTTTTGCACGTTTTTGTATATCTTACATTTGTCCACCTCAGTGTGGTTGCGAGTGATGAGTGGCTTCTGAAAACAGTGGCGAGAGACACACTTTTTTAAGAATCTAAGAGCACTGGTACCTTGTTTACTGGAGCATATGATGATAAAGCCTTTGAATCCTTTGAATACAGTACATAAATAACATTATTCACACAGACTCATTGCAAATTGTTTGATGGTGTGTGATTTTTCCTGTTCGACTGCATCACCGTGACTGAATGCAAAAAATAAACTCACCAATAAGGCTGCTAGTTTCCTTGGAGCCTTCAAATTTGTCTTCCAAATGTCCTTGCATTTTTACTTGAAAAATATTACTATTTTCAATTATTTACCCCATTTGGATTATTTGTGTTATATCTGACAGAGAAGGCAGGCATTTAGTGATCATTTGTCACTGGTCATGAGATCTGACTGAATCTGCTTCAGTTCCTATTTGCACAGTTAATGCAAGGCCAGAGTCTATGGGAAAAAGCAGGAACTGCACCCAAATTTTTAATATTTTGCACCCTCAATTGACTTTTAAATGATAAATATGATGTCATTTAATCACAGGTGGTGTTTGTTAACTCTTGCTACAATATGCTATCGTATGGTTGCTTTAATCATCTTGCAAAACCGTGTAAAACAATGGTCAAAACTGAAGAGGTTTGCTGCATCGTGTTAGTCTGTCCAAAGCTGGCCAACTTCAGTGTACTAGCATTTGCTTATTGCTTACATAGATCTTTAAAAATTGTGGTTGAGTCCAGAACATAACAACACAGCCTCTACAGTTGCATATGATAAAGCAGATCCAGAAGATAACAGTAATATTAAAGCTGCAAGCAGCGTTGAACGGGTTGTTGCATCCTTGCGGGTTGGCGAATCCAAGCATGTCCACCAGGTGGTGCTGCACCCGATAGTGTATTTTGGCCAATGGATGCGATGAGTGTTGGACTTTGATCACATATGTAAAGTTTCAGGCAGATTGCAGCATGTACCAACTAGTTATGTAGCACATCCTGTCCATCCACCAGGTGGTGCTATGACTGTGACTGTATATTGTTCTATGGATGTTATCAGGACCAGACTCTGATCACACATGTAAAGTTTCAGGCAGATTGGAGCATGCAGAGGATAGTTACACAGCAGTTGATGTTTAATGGCAAAGCATCAAAATTCAGAAGGCTGCCATGGCCACGCCCTCATAACTTTTGATCACAAATACCTGTTGTACATACTGGTAACATCTGAGGTCTCTTGGAGTTACCCCCTAGGAGGAGTTCAAGATGGCGGACTTCCTGTTGGGTTTAGGGCATGGCTCCAAGAGGCTTTTTTGTGCGTCCTGCTGTGCTCTATATGCCTGCCAAATTTTGTTGATGTAGATGAAGCGTGTTGCGGGGGCTATTCATTAAAAATGCTGCAGGGGGCGCTATATCACATCCAGTGCTGAGATACATATAGTGTTCTTCCTTGGGTCGATGGCGATGTATGTGGTAATTTTGGTGAGCTGTCGAGCATTCGTAACCTGTCAAAAAGTACTTTGTCATGTCAACAACTTGTTGCCATGGCAACAGGATTGTATCAAAAGTCAAAATCTTTACACTATGTCACTGTCATAGGGTGAAGCCTCCGCTGACCAATTTTCAGAATGATATGACAAAGCTTAGGGCAATGGGACGGGGAAATGTAATGCCTAAATGTCCTGTTGTCAATAGGTGGCGCTATGATTATTTCCACATTTCTGAGTGTGGATGTCTTCAGACTCGTCCTGGTGTCCAGCACATGAAGTTTGGGGCAGGTAGGATCTTTTGCAGCTGAGATATGAATGCTTAAATTTTCACGGTGAAACATCAAAATTCGCCACGCCGCCACAGACATGCCTTTTGATGACAAGTCACCATTTTCACTGTGAATCATCATCAACATCTTTAGGCTTATGTCACCACATTTGAGGTAAATCTGACAAATGGGCTGACAACAGTCCATCACAGTGTAAAAAATTTCAAATTTTCTGATACCATAAGGTGGCGCTATGACTGTGAATGAATAACACCATATGGATGTCATCAGGACAGGTCTCTGATCATACTTATGCAGTTTCAGGCAGATTGGAGCATGTACATACGAATCAGACAGCATTTCCTGTTTCATGGCGAAGGATCAAAGTTTCGGGGGCCGCCATGGCCATGTCTTTCAGCTTTTCAGGAACCTTTTTATAGCTTTTGATCAGGAAGGCCTACTGTATGTACTGACCAAATTTCAGGTCTGTTGAACTTACCCCCTAGGAGGAGTTTGTCACCAAAATATCACAGTAATTTATAGTTAACGCAAGATGAGGCACTTTGTGTTGGGTTTAGAGCATGGTTGTCATTGATTTTTTTGTTTTTCCTGATGTGCTGCATATGCCTTCCAAAGTTTGTAGCTGTAGATGAAATGTCCTCCCAGTTGGGCTAATGCCACATTTTAAAATTTTGTAGGGGGTGCTATGGAGTCATTTTGCCACACACCTCCACAAGTCCTACAAAATATAAAATTTTTCACCAGTTGTGGTCCATCTGGAAATTTTCACGCGAATTGGAGCATGTTTAGGCCCTCAAAAACACGATTCATTTGGCGGTAAAATAATAATATCTTGCATTCCAATAGGGTCTTCACACCATTCGGTGCTCGGACCCTAATAATAATAAGAAAATCTAGCATTCCAATAGGGTCTTCACACCATTCGGTGCTCGAACCCTAATAAACCCTAGGGTTTCAATAGAGTCCTCCGCACCATCAGTGCTCGGACCTTAATAGTAATTCCTTGCATTACAATAGGGTCTTCGCACCATTCGGTGCTCGGACCCTAATTACCAGCAGCAAAGTGTCACATGACTGCAGTAAAGTAAAACTTGTGTAGGTGTTTCACAATAATATACCGAGCTCCTCTACACACTGGAAAAAGGTGTTTTGTAGCTCATGATTTAAGAATATGTCTGCAAAAGCGATATGTTTTTGTATGTTGTAACACTTTCGAGTGCAATGGCGATGCAGATGTTGCAATTTACAAAGACTTACCTTTGCTATTATCACAGACAGACATACAGTTGAAACAACAGTTTACATACACTTGTAAAGACCATGTATATCATGTATGGCAGCCTTGACTTCCCATGCATTTTGGTTCTTTCGTAAATCTTTCGTAAGTCATCTGAAAATTCAAGTGTATTTACCAGTGAACTTTTGTATGACTGTATATTTGTGTGTGTTTGCACACTGTGGCAGTTTGATCCAGATAAAAGCAGATGTAGACATATATGAAAGTTATTTTTGCTATCTAATTGCATTTCTGTTGCAAACTTTACTGAAAAGACACGTGGTGTATCCCCAGTGTGTAACAGTTGCCCCAATAAAGTATTGACACTCAACTCTCTTTCCGATTGCTGCACAGAAGTAGCAGAAGGCGTTCATGTTTGTGTCACAGTTGTGTTGCTACATGGATGTTTCGGTAAACTCAGTCTCTTGTGTCCTTTCACTTGTTAATGTGTTGCAGATTAATGTCATATGCTGCTAGAGTCTTGTCGCTGTGCTTGTAGTTCTAGATGGATTGTTGAATTGTGGATCTGTGTATGAATTGTCTAAAACACTTGAACATTTGCAGAGAAACAGATGGCGTCCAACAGCTCGCTGTCCGTGAGGAGGATCAACTCTCAGGTCATTTTTGTTCAAGTTTTGGTCTCATGTTTTCTTTTCATCAACATCTTTCTGATCACAACTTTTTTAATGAAGGAATACTTCTACACGACTATGCGCTACATCTTATTTGCTACTACACTGCTGTCTGATTGTCTGTTTTTATTACTGACCAACATCCTGCTCATATGCAGCTACTTTGGAATTTTCATGCAGATGTGGTTGTGTATAATTTTGTATTTAGCTTTTTCTTTGTGCACATTTGTCACCCCTTTAACTCTGACAGCAATGACTCTGGAGAGATATGTTGCCATTTGTATGCCTCTGAGACATGCAGAGTTGTGCTCCACACACAAGACTCTGCACTGGATCTACGTCATCCACGGCCTTGGCTTTGTACCTGGCTTTGTTATTCTCTCCATTTTCTTTGCATTAGCGTCCCACAGCCACTTCACCCAGAGAGGGCTCTGCATTGTGCAGGCATTCATTTTGCAAACATGGCAGGGTCATCTGAGATCGGCTATAAGTCAGTTCTATTTCTTGGTCATGTGCATCCTCATTGTTTTCTCTTACACTGAAATAATGAAAGTGGCCAAAGCTGCATCAGGAGAGAACAAAAAGTCAACAAATAAAGGCCTCAGAACTGTGATTCTTCATGCTTGCCAGCTGCTTCTCTGCCTCATCCAGTTTTGGTGCCCATTTATAGAGGCTGCTGTCCTTCAGATTAATATTTTGTTATTTATTAACATCAGGTACTTTAATTATGTGACTTTCTATCTTTCGCCACGATGTCTGAGTCCTGTCATTTATGGCCTCAGGGATGAGATGTTCTTTCGGGCTCTGAAGTATAATGCTCTCTGTGGGCTGCACAAGAGATGAGGTTGCTGCAAAAATAACACTGTACATACGTCTCTGCCTTACACTATATTATACTCTTATTTTAATGCAACTAAAATGAGTCATTTGATCCTTTCACATTAGCAAAAATAATTGTACAGAATCTTTAATGTTTATACAGACATTTGCTGTTCATGAGCATGTGTGTGATTATGTGATGATTATGCTGCTCAGTTCTCTGTGCATTTCCTTTTCATCCCAGCATTGTTTTTAATTAACAGTCCTTGCTGCTCTCATTGCTGTGTGATTGTACAAATATTTAAAACTAATTTCAACAAATATTACTTGTTACAATGAGAAATGAGAATAAAAGCCTCTATACTGTATGTACTGGATGTGTATTATTTATTAATCCATCTTCTTGAACAATGTGTCCTCTCGTGTGAGATTTAAGACAACACTGTTCGTTACTGTGTGCACAGGGGTCACCCTTTGTGACCCAGAATTCCTCGCTGCTGTGCGGCAAATTGCAAAGGTCTTCCTCTTGTGCTCCCCCAGAAATGACTGTGCAGTAAACTGGCTTTTAAACAGCACTTTACTTACAATTATTATACCTTTACCATGCAGTCAAATATATATAATGAAAGCATTTTCTGATACAATATACAGGCAGGAGAGTTAAATCTGTAGAGTTTTGAACTGAAGTTCATTTGTGAAGCACATTTAAAGAGATAGTATTTGTCTGTAAAAGGCTAAACAATAGACATGATATGCAGAAATACGCTAAGAACAGAAAACATAAATAAGATACAACTTCAACAAAGGCAAAGCTAAGCAAGTTGGTATTGAACTGCTGTTTAGATACATCTTAAATCTAATATGAGAGAATTGAAAAATACTTTCTCTCTTTTTCTTTATCTTGGAGTGAGGAACAGTCAGTGAGTCATGCTGGTTGATGTAACTTTGTCATGCAAGTGTGAAAATGCAGAGCTCTATAAGAGACCTGAAAAACTTTAAACAGGATTCTGAATTTGATGTGATGAAATGAAATCACAGCTGCAGTCACAATACACAGTTTCAGTCACACTGAGGGCCTTGAATTCACCATGAGGTTACCTTCTGGGTTTTTAGCGAAATACTTTGACCAGAGGTAGATGGGCAACAACAAGCAGCACAGGTTGTTGAACCGACACAATATGTTTGCATGAGGCTGTTTGCTTTTTTTAAAAGCACACTCAATCTGTTCATTTGTAATGTACTAAAACCTAAAATGCGAAACGATGAAACACATTTTTAGCCTTTTACAGTTGAAGTTGACAATTTTATGAAACACTGTAGAAAAATTTAACGTAAACGTCTCAATGTTTGACAGTTGAACCTTGCAAATGGTTAAACCTGCAGAAGGACTCTGGCACTGAAAGCCAAAGGTTAACATAATATTCTGTTCTTTAGTGAGTTCATTTAGAACTCACTAAATGAACATCACATCAGGACTGGCGAAAAATTTGATATTTTGTGGAACTTGTGCATGTGTGTGCCAAAATGGCTCCATAGCGCCCCCTACAGGGTTGAAAAATTGGTCATTAGACCAACTGGTAGGACGATTAAATCTACAGCTACAAAATTTTGTAAGCATATGCAGCACATCAGGACGCACAAAAAAAGTCAGTGACAGCCATGCTCCATACCCCACAGGAAGTCTGATATCTTGCGTTAACTGTGAAAATTTTGTGATGAACTCCTCCTAGGGGGTAAGTCTTAGAGACCTGAAATTTGGTTGGTACGTACAACAGACATTCCTGATAAAAAATTATGAAAATCTTCCTCCAAAGCTAAAAGGTGTGGCCATGGCGATCCTCTTAACTTTGATCCTTCGCCATGAAACAGGAAATATGTTCTAACTCTCCTGTACATGCTCCTATCTGCCTCAAACCTTACATGTTTGATCAGACACCTGCCCTGATGACATGCATAGAGTAATATTCATTCACAGTCATAACTTTGTGGTATCAGGACATTTGACATTTTTAACACTTTGATAGACTGTTGTCAGCCCGTTTGCCAGATTCCCCTCAAACCTGGTGACATAAGCCTGAACACACTGATGATGAATCACAGAAAAAATGGTGAGTTGTCATCAAAGGCCGTGTCTGTGGCGGAGCGGTGAATTTTGATGTTTTGCCATGAAAATTCAAGTGCTAATATCTCAGCTGTACAAGATCCTATCGGCCCCAAACTTCATGTGCTGAACACCAGGTCCAGTCTGAAGACATCCAAACTCAAAAATTTTGAAGCAGTAATAGCGCCACCAACTGGTAACAGGATGTTTGGGCATTACATTTGCCCATCCCATTGCCCTAAATTTTGTCATATCATTCTGAAAATTGGTCAACTGAGTCTTCACACCATGACCATGCCACAGTGTGAAAATTTTGACCTTTCATAAAACGCTGTTGCCGTGGCAACACAAAGTTGATATGACAAACAATGTGCGTTTGACAGCTTAAGAATGATCAAAACTTCACCAAAATTACCACACACATCACCATTGGTTAAAGGAAAAACACTGTATGCATCTCAGCACTGCATGTGCTATAGCGTCCCCTGCAGTATTTTTAACAAATAGCCCTGCAGCACATTTCACCTACATCCACAAAATTTGGGAGGCATATAGAGCACATCAGGACACACAAAAAAGTCTCTTGGAGCCATTCCCTAAACACAACAGGAAGTCCGCCATTTTGAATTAATTGGACAAATTCTGCAGATTTTTTTCATTTTCGAGAGCAAACTCCTCCCAGGGGTTAACTACTAGACACCTCAAATTTGGCCAATATATACAACGCGGTGTCATGATCAAAAGTTATCAAAAGGTTCCTCAAAAGCCGAAGGGTGTGGCCATGGCGGCCCCTGGAAATTTGATCCTTCGCCATAAAACAGTTACTACTTTTTGACACATTCGGAATGGTCAGAAATTCACCAAAACTGCCACACATATCACAGTTGGCAAAAGGAAGGACACTGTATGCACATAGCGCCCCCTGCAGTATTTTTAACAAAGAGCGCGTTTCACTTACATCCACAATATTTGGTGGATGCGTGTGTAGTATGTCAGGGCGGGAAAAAAAGTCTGAGGTGCCCAAAAGCTAAACCCAACAGGAAGTCCACAATCTTGGATCAATTGTACCATTTTTGGTGATTTTGTTCATATTCAGTGGTTAACTACTTATAGAGGACAACTCCCAAGAGACATCAAATTTGGACAGTATATAAAACAGGTCGTAATGAAGATAAATAATCAAAATCATCTGCATCAGTCAAAGGGTGTGGCCATGGCGACCCCTGGAAATTTGACCCTTCACCATAAAAGAGTAAATAAATCATTTTGACACATGAATCTACATCCACGATATTTGGCATGCATATGTAGCACGTCAGGATGATCAAAAAAGTCTATAGAACCAAAGACCGAAACCCAACAGGAAGTGATTAATTGCGAGATTTTTGATCATTTTGGCCATTTTCAGTGGTTAACTACTCATAGGGGACAACTCCAAGAGACATCGAATTTGGACAGTCTATAGAACCAGTTGTAATGATGATAAATTATCAAAATCATCTGCATCAGTCAAAGGGCGTGGCCATGGCGACCCCCTGAACTTTGATGCTTTGTAACTATCCTCTGCATTCTTCAATCTGCCACAAACTTCACACGTTTAACCACAGTCCTGTCCTGATCACATCCATATGCCAATATCCACTCACAGTGATAGTGCCACCTGCTGGAGAGGAAACATGTTTTACACTTTGATGTGCTATTGCTAGCCGATTGTCCATATTCATGTTCATTATTTTTTCATTCTCTTTACACTGGCTCCCACTTATTTCTGTCCCTTCATATTGGCTCCTAGTGTGTTTCAAAGTTGACAAACTGCTTCCTGTTATGTTTTATCCTCTTTCTATTGGCTAGCAGTATGTTTCAGCCAATTTCAACTGACTCCCAGTATGTTTTAGTCTTCTTATATTGTCTCCCAGTATGTCTCAGTCTCTTTACACTGGCTTCAATATATTTTGTCCTCTTTTTAAGACACCAATTTCAGTGTTAGTATTTTTCTTAGACTTGTCTCTGCCATTTTGCCTCCTTATCAAGCACATTGTGACTCTGAGAAATGCTCTATTTTTGCACATAACACTACTAGAAACTTTGTGCTATTATCCTGAAATTGGTCAGCTACGTCTCGAAACTTTAACTTTTATGTCACACTCCGACATTTGCCAACCTCGACGTGCGCCAAGTCCCAAAGTGCGTGAATGTGTGAGGACCCGTTCAATGCTGCTTGCAGCTTTAATTAAAAATTGGACCTCTGCTGGAAACTATTGTCTAAATTTCATAGCAGTGGAAGTTATATTCAATCAATTCATGCTTCATTTAAAAAATACAGAAAGCACTGATGATATGGAGAATTTTTTACATACACTGAAGCAGCTTTAAAGTTTTAAGGTTTTATCCTCCATGTAGGAATTGAAGCACACTCTATGAGGCCAAACAATTTGGGGTAAAGATCCAAAGTACAGTTTCAGTTTAGAGTTCACTAGAATTCACATCTAATGGAGTGTTGTCACATAAGCTAACATTAAAAGCGCGGCTGACACCATTGAAACAACAATTTAAAATCTAGATCAGACATGCTGCAAAATATATAAAGTGTGGCTCTACAATAAGAAGACTGAGCTTATTTCAGTCAAACCACAGTGTGCTTCCTTTAACTTCACTCTAAACACTTGTCAATGGGCATAAACAACGCCTGACAGTTTCCACCTGTTCTGATAATATAAAACTGAGAATGCAGGATTCATCTTATTAATTAACAGTCAGTCCTTCAGATTGCAGCCCTTGTGATTTACTCATTGGACTGTTTCAAAATGCAACTTTGATTCGAAATCGATTCATTGTGTATTCCACTCTCAGTTCAAACACATTTGACAAAGTGAAATAAACTTAAATGCAATAATCATTCAATATTTGCAGTTCTGTTTTCCTTACCATGGTTTATGACTTGTAGCAGCAGATTCTTCATATCCGCCTTGTTGATGCTCCTCAAGGCCTCTACTGCAGCTGTCTTCACTTATTTATCGAATTCGAGCATTTTTGACCTCAGTCTGACCTGGTCTCGGCTTGTCAACAACTGTGGGCCACTTAGACATAAACAAGACTACAAGTCTATATTTGCACCCTGAGCTCTGCACATTGTCATGATGATTCCTTTGGCACTCCTCAAAACCAAAAACGTAAATCTGAGAAAAAGTGAGGGGAGTCGAAAGATTCATCTACTGAGCACCATGTCAGCTGAGATTCTGAAGCAACCTGATGAAACCAACTGACCAACTAATGTCATCCTTCAAGCCCTGCTGCTACATCATGAGGAACTCTTTTTTTGTTGTTTGGGATAGTTGTTCTGTTAATTCTAATTAGTTGTGCTTTTATTTATGGACTGTTTTTTTTTTCAACCTCCTGCACAAACACAAGAAAATGAAGGAACCTTCTTGACACCATTTTCAAGTTAGAAGATCTGCAGTATCTAAATAAAACACATTCAAAGCTTGCAAGTTCACAAAGACTGATTGTTAGAAGAGAACATCTGCATACACACTTTTCAGAGATAAAGCAAACAACCAGAACATTTTTATTTGAACCAGAGTTCATGCTGATATTTTGGTTTTACTCTGAGCTGTTGTTTCATTGTATGAACTATTCAGTGACAGAAAGCAACTGTGAGTCTGCAAATTCATTAATTCATGAAATATCATCTGATTGGATGGTAATGTTGTACCTTTTACAATAATGGAAAACACCAGGTCTTTGGTAAAAATTGCCCTGTCTCTTCTTAATGGAAAAGTACAGATAAGGAACTCAAAACTAATTAAGATGAGAAAAACTTCTGAATTTCTTCACAGCCTCACTCACAGCTCTAATAATAGATGTCCAATGAGTAGGACGGGCAGAAAGTAACAATGACGATGTCGAGTGAAGCTTCATTTGTTGTTTTTCAAGTCTTTAAAGTCTCAGAGGCTACACAGAGCTCAGTAGAAGTCGTCTGACTTCAGGGCAAGATGGAGGTTTTGGTAAGCTGCTGTACTCTCATCATTTGATCTGGCTTTTGTCAACCTCTCGAAACATTGTGTGTTTCTGTCAAAGTATTTATGGCTAACAACAGTTCAGTGCTTCATGATGACTTCTTTGTGCTGCAGTTTGATGATTATGTCATTATTCTGCAGATTCTAGTGGCAGTTTTCTTTTCCATCAACATGTTACTTTTTGCAACCTTTTTTAAGAAGGAGTGTTTCTACACATCGATGCGTTACATCCTGTTTGCTGTGACGCTGCTCTGTGACAGCGTGCAGCTCGTACTGGGCTACCTTATGCTCATCTTGGTCTTTTATAAGATCCAAATGCAAGTTGGGATTTGTTTCGTATTGTGTTTCACGCTGTCTCTGTATACTACAGTCACACCAGTCACACTGACAGCGATGACGCTGGAGCGTTATGTGGCTATTTGCATTCCCCTGCATCATGCACAGCTGTGCTCCACACACAGCACCGTGCACGTCATCCTCATCATTCATGCCATCGGCTTAATACGCTGCATTGTTTTTTTCTCTGTTTTCTTTGCATCAGTCTCCCTTAGTTTCTACACACAAGGCAAATTATGCTCTATTGAAATGTTCACCATTAATGAATGGCACGATCATATTCGGTCAGCTGTGAGTCAGTTCTACTTCTTGGTCATGTGCATCATTGTTGTTTTCTGCTATGTGAAAATACTGAAAGTGGCCAAAGCTGCATCTGGAGACAACAAAAAGTCAAAACAGAAAGCCCTCGAGACTGTGATTCTTCATGCTTTCCAGCTGTTCCTCTGTCTCATCCAGCTGTGTTGTCCATTGATAGAAAATGTTGTTTATCAAATTGATTTGAGGTTATTTGTGATCATCAGGTTATTTAACTACGTAATGTTTAGTATTGCTCCGAGATGTCTGAGTCCTCTCATTTATGGCCTCAGGGATGAAGCATTTTTTCTCGCACTCAAAAGCTACGCTTTCTTTGGTTTGCTTGAAAGAACTGTGATTAGTAACAGAAATGCACACTGAATGTATTTACTGATGGAATTCATTTCATTAACACATACTGGTAATAACAGTATACACAATGCAGAATCCATGTGATTATACTGTCAAATGTCAGGCAAACTTTGAGGGAACATATAAGATGAACGATGATTTTGTATATTTGCATCATTTCTCAGTTGAAGTGGCTACATTTGTCTGCTCTTTGCTGTCCTGCAGGTCATGTTTTATGTTTTACTGTCTGTGTAGCATTTAAACCCAACAGCAGCTGCTTGCTTACATATTATACATTTATGTCTCATATTTGTTCTCTCTGACATTGTTACTATGATGTTGTTTTGTTAACTTGGAACACAATAAAATATATGAACCTAAAATATGCCTGTTTAGTTGTTTCATTAATGCATTAATTATGTATGTAGTTATGTATTGAATACTGGCAAAAAAGTGTCATTTACTGAGAAGTTTAAACACATTTAAACATTATTTATGTTATTTGATACACTTTATATGTGTCATTTGTGCAAGAACATGTACAATATTAAAATTAAAGGCTGCATTTTTGTAAAGTATGTTTGAGGTTTCCATTGATCAAGTCACATAATGACAGACTGGAATCTGAGTTAACATTCAACAGCATAATGTTAAATAGATATATATTGATGAAATATGATATTATATGACTTTACTAACAAACTTCAAATATGGACAAATAACTGGTAGTATAGATCCTGATACTTCTCTGAGCACACACTTTTTATTGGAAATATTTAGATTTGAAATCCTCATTAACTGGTATTAAATGTGAGTGTACTTGTTTGTCTATATATGTAGCCCTGTGAAAGTCTGGTGACCTGTCCAAGGTGTTCCCTGTCATTGCCCCAAGTCAGCTGGGATAGACTCCAGCACCCCCGCAACCATAATGAGGATTAAGATAGATAAGATAGATAATGAATGGATGGATTAACTGTCATTATCTCCCAGTTCACCGTTACAATGTCCAATCATTTCATTGCTCGAAGGTTGGGGGTCACTTAGAAATGTCCTTATTTTTTTGAAAAAAAAAAGCATTTTTTTCAATGAAGACAGCAGAAAATTAATCAGAAATACAGTCTAGACATTGTTAATGTGGTGAATAACTATTCTAGCTGGAAATGGCTGATTTTTAATGGAATATCTACATTGGGGTACAGAGGAACATTTCCAGCAACCATCACTCCTGTGTTCTAATGCTACATTATGTTAGCTAATGGTGTTGAAAGGCTCACTGATGATTAGAAAACCCTTGTGCAGTTATGTTAGCACATGAATAAAAGTGTGAGTTTTCATGCAAAACATGAAATTGCCTGAGTGACCCCAAGCTTATTTATTTTTATTTATTCCTCTTTATATTTACACAATTATTTCCTTATTTTTTAACAGATTTATTTTTTATTCATCTTGTATTTATTCCTCTTTATATTCACACATTTATTTCTTGATTTTTTAAAAGATTTATATATTAGGGTCCGAGCACCAACAGTGCGTAGGACCCTAATATATAATATATATAGGAATTATTATTATTATTATTTTTATTTTTATTATTATTATTATTATTATTATTATTATTATTATTATTATTATTATTATTATTATTATTATTATTATTATTTGTCTGCCTAAACTGCTGCATTTTTGAGGGCCTAAACATCTTCAAAAAGTCATGAAAATTGGCACACATCAGAACTGGCGAAAAATTTGATATACTATGGGGCTTGTTCATGTATGTGAAAAAAATGGCTTCATAGCTCCCCCTACAAAATTTAAAAATGTGGTATTAGCCCAACTGGGAGGATATTTCATCTACAGCTACAAAATTTGGGAGGCATATGCAGCACAACAGGACGCACAAAAAAGTCAATCACAGCCATACTGTAAACCCAATAGGAAGTCTGTCATCATGCATTAACTGTAAAAAATCTGTGTTGAACTCCTCGGGGGTAAGTCTAAAGTCACATTTCGATAAGCACCTACTCGGCTCACCACGGCTCGTCTCAGTTTAGTTGTTTTTCCATTACATTGAGTACCACCTCATCGTGGGTGGAGTCGTCATCGCACGGCGGACCGAAGGTCCTTTACCGTCATTTGTGTGCGACACAAACGCAACACAACAATGGACATGGAGGCGATGGTTCACCTGCTGCTCGGTCTGTGGCTTTCTGTCAGATTCAGAGTAATAGAGTCAAAGAGTCGGAGAAAGCTGAGAGCGGCGAGTCGAAACACTCAGGAGACACACAGGAGAGTTTAGGAGGCGATACAGCAGCATCAAGCTGAAGACAAGAGGATATGAACTAGACGACATATGAGGGTAAGCTAATGCTAGTTCACTAGCTATCGTATATCAGTCATGTGAACGACCCTGTAATGGCTGCAGTTTATCGCTGTTAGGTATTAAAATATGTATGCTGTGTATGTGTTTCAGATGCTCTCTGATGAGACTTCATGGGATTTACCTGAAGCAGCAGCACATGAGCCTGCAGTGGCACAAGGTGTAGAGGAGGAGGGCAGAGATGTACAGGATGCACTGATGCAGTACGTGTCATGCAAAGTTATTCTTCTTGTTATACTTCTGTTTTTCTGTCCCCGGACCGCTATTGTTTTCTTTAATGCAATTCTGACAATAAACTTTTGTACCTTTTGCAGATGTGTCTATGTTATTGTTTTATTTGTGAAGGTTAGCAAGATTGATTACATGACAAACATTAAAACAGCTGTTTTAAGAATATTCCAGTTTGATAAATCAGTATTGCTTTGGTGTAATTTGGTCAATGGAATTAAGAATCATAAAGTAGTTTGTGTTAAAACATGTTATATCCCATTAAACACAAATACATTATTAGGAAATGCAGAATTGTTTGGTTCAGACTGTTGACTCTTTTCCTACCAGTGTCTTAACAGACAAAATGAAAAGTTATGATGCAAACACATAAGTCATAAAATAGTTTATTAGTCAGCAGCAAAATCTAAACTATTTACAATGTGCAAAGTACAAACGGTGGTGGGCCTGTCCTACAGTGGAGGGCTAAAATTAAAACTATATACAACTAAATCTCAAGTCTCTGGGAGGTGGACTTGCTGGCTGCCCACTGCCTGCACAAGCTGCCCCAGCACTGCCTGCCCCAGCTGCCCCAGCACACCCAGCACTGCCTGCCCCCAGCTGCCCCAGCACACCCAGCACTGCCTGCCCCAGCTGCCCCAGCACACCCAGCACTGCCTGCCCCAGCTGCCCCAGCACACCCAGGAACGACTGGTTGAAGGCAGCATTCTGGGCCATCTCCTCCCGCTGCAAGGCTGCTTCATTCTCTCTTGCCTCACTGAGGAGCAACTGGATGTTCTCATCATGCTGGGCATGACTCCACTCCTCCTCAGCCTGCATCTGCACAAGTACGCTAGGAAGGTCCAATTTTCTGTGGCCCCTTTTCCTCTTGCCTAGACCAAAGACAGAAAAGTGATCAGAATCAGCTTTAATGGCCAAGTAAGTACACAACATACAAGGAATTTGGTTTCGGCTGTTGGTGTCACCCTAGTAATATGAAAGAGAATAATAAAAAATAAAGAAACTATAGAAAGAGGAACAGGGACGAAAAAGAAATAGTTAAATATAACACAATATATACAGAAATTTACAGCTAGAAAGGAATATATGGACACATTAGCAAAATGATAATTGCTATAAACACAGTAGTGCAAAAAGCAGAGAATGCTGTTCATGGTGAAAAAAAAATACTGTACATGTCCATTGGAATACTGACTATTGTACAGGTGTGTAGGAATGGCTCAGCTGTTTATTAGAGTGATGGCAGTGGGGAAGAAACTGTTTTTGTCTGGTGATTTTTGTGTACAGGGATCTGTAGCGCCTGCCAGAGGGGAGTGGGGAAACAGTTTATGTCCAGGATGAGTGGGGTCTCTGATAATGTTTTCTGCAGTCCATACTACAAGCTGTAGTCTGTTTCTGTCCTGCTGTGTGGCTGATCCAGAGATGCACAGGACAGATAGGATGACTGCAGTGTAGAACTGGATCAACAGGTCCTGTGGCAGGCCGTGTCTCCTCAGCTGTTGTAGGAAATACATCCTCTGCTGAGCCTTTTTCAGGATGGAGTGGATGTTTGTCTCCCACTGCAGGTCCTGAGAGATTGTAGTCCCCAGGAGCTTGAAGGACTCCACAGCTATGATGTGATGTGTTTAGCCACCCGTCCATCCATTTTCAATCATGATCATGTCTTTGATACTTTAATAAACTTCTGGAACTCTTCCCTTTAACCAAAGCACAAACAGTACCTCCTCCACCACAACTAAAAACAACGTGGTGTGAACTTCATTTAATCCTGTGCACATTTTGGAGTTGCTAAGAACAGCTGTGTTTTCTTATTTCTATGTATATTTTCATTCAGTTTCACAGCTACCTAGTGACTATAAGAAGAATGGTTGCAATACTACACTGCACCAGAACGTAAATTAATTAGAGTGACTTACTTGTTAAGTCAATGGGAAAAAAAATGCAGCTGCATGTGTTCTGTTCATGTGTCACTGTAGCTACATGTAGCTTTCATCAGGCGTTCCTGAGCTGGCATGCTGCACAGTTTGCATTTACACCTGCCTTAATTCTTGGTCATTGGTCTCGCTGTTCTGATCATGCTTGCAGGCATTTACACCTGCAATAATAATAATAATGTGAAAATCAACCATGCTCTCTGCTTACTGTGTCTCACCAGTAATAAGACGTTGCTGTGACGTGCTGGAGGTGGATGTTGACTGTGTCGGTGTCCGAGCTGGTACTGGTGTCGAAGCTGGTGCTGAAGAGGAGCCGCTGCTGGTGCTGGAGAGGAGGCAGGGGAGCTGGGAGCTCCATGACGGAGGTGGAGTAGGCTTCACATGTGGAAAGGGATTCTGGAACAGAAATAAACACTCACCCTAAGTACATGAAAAACATTGTAACTTGTGAAAAAAATAAACCAGTTAGACCACTAGCTTAGTTCGTCAGATGATGTTGACATGCTGACTAAAGTATTCGCTTCTGAGAGCAAAACGTATGAAACAGCAGCACGAAAAACAAGCAGAGCACGGAGCTAGCGCTGATGGCTAACTAGCTAACACTGATGGCTAACTAGCTAATGCTGATGGCTAACTAGAGAGCGCTGATGGCTAACTAGCTAGCGCTGATGGCTAACTAGCTAGCTCGTCTGCTACAGGAGACAACGACGTTACTTTCTAAATATGTTGGTTTGCTTAAAAGAAGCTTGCCACCAATGGGATAAATGACGTAAAAGTTTCTTGAAGTCACAAAACACTCACCGTTGTCGAACGTCTCCAACAATGGAGCGGCGGAGTCTCCCTCCCGTTGCTCGCCGGTGCGGTGCCAGTAAATAGCGTCCATTAAACCTCTTCCAAAGCCTCCTGGTTGACCCACGCTGGCTGTTGTGGTCGTTGGTGGACCGAAAGTCACTTTTGAGCTTTTTCATCTTCTGCCTACACTGCTTCATTGTCCTGCTGTATCTGTTGGCGGCTATCTGCTCAGAGACCTCCTGTTAAACTTTCTCCGTCCAGCTCCCTCTGTATTCTTTGGTCTGCCACCAAAGACAGAAAAGTCTCGACCTCTTCATTCACCCACGGTCCAGGTCTGGCTGTCATATTATAATTTTGAAGAGCAGAGAGTTCTGTGAAGAGTAATGCACACCGTCGCTGTTTACAGTTTTGTTTTTTTTAATGCCAGGTTTTCTTTTCATGCTGGAGTCGCTCTCGTGTGTCATCACTCCCTGTCCAATCAGTGGCCTGCACTCTGCAGACGTCACATTATTGGCTCATCTCAGCTCGCTTGGAACCTCAGCCGAGAAGGTGCTGAAAATAGTACCTGGTACGAGGTACTAGTCCTCATGGAAAAACAAAGACGAGCCGAGCCGTGCTGCTCTGAGGAGGTCCTAAAGGAAATGCGGCTTAAGAGACCTGAAATTTTGCCAGTACATGCAGCAGGCTTTACTGAGCAAAAGTTATTAAAGTGTTCCTGGATAGTCAAAGGGTGTGGCCGTGGCAGCCTATAGAAGTTTGATCCTTCACCATGAAACAGGAAATGCTGTCTAACTCTCCTGAACATGCTCCAATCTGCCTGAAACTTTACATGTATGATCAGAGTCCTGCCATGATGACATCCATATGATGAAATACATTCACAGTCATATCACCACCTTGTGGTATCAGGAATTTAACATTTTTTACACTTTCATGTACTATAGTCAGCCCGCTGAGCAGATTCATCTCAAATGTGGTGACATAAGCCTGAACACATCGATGATGATTCACAGTGAAAATGGTGACTCGCCATCAAAAGGTGTCTGTGGCGGCGCGGCCAATTTTGATGTTTCACCATGAAAATTTAACGATTTATATCTCAGCTGTACAAGATCATATCTGGCCCAAACTTCACATGCTGGACACCAGGCCCAGTCTGAAGACATCCACACTCATAAATTTAGAAATAGTCATAGCGCCACCTGTTGGTAACAGTAAGTTTAAGGCATTTTATTTTCTGGTGCTATGTCCCCAAATTTTGTGATATAATGCTTAGAATTGGTCAGCCAAGTCTTCACCTCTTGACAATCCCACACTGTGAAGGCTTTGACATTTCATGCAACGCTGTTGCCATAGCAACCAAATATCACCGTGAAAAACAAAGTACTTTTTGACAGGTTAGGAATGCTCAGCAGCTCACCAAAATTACCGCACACATCACAGTCAACCCAAGGAAGGACACTGTATGCATCTCAGCACTGCATGTACTATAGCGCCCCCTGCAGTATTTTTAACAAATAGCCCTGCAGCACATTTCACCTACGTCCACAAAATTTGGGAGGCATATAGAGCACATCAGGATGCACAAAAAAAGCCTCTTGGAGCCATGCCCTAAACCCAACAGGAAGTCCGCTATTTTGGATTAATTGGACAAATCTTGACGATTTTTTCATTTTTGAGAACAAACTCCTCCAAGGGGGTAACACCTAGAGACTTCAAATTTGGCCCGTATATACAACATAACATAATGACCAAAAGTTACCAAAAGGTTCCTCGCAAGCCAATGGTCATGGCCGTGGCGGCCTCCACAATTTTGATCCTTCACCATGAAACATCAACTGCTGTGTAACTATCCTCTGCATGCTCCAATCTGCCTGAAACGTTACATGTGTGATCAGAGTCCAGCTTTGAAGACATCCATAGACCAATATACATTCAGAGTGATAGTGCCACCTGTTGGATGGACAGGAAATGCTGTATAACTAGCCTGTACATGCTCCAATCTCCCTGAAACTTTACAAATATGATCAGAGTCCAGCCCTCATCACAACCATATGCTGAAATACAGTCACAATCATAGCGCCACCTGGTGGATGGACAGGACGTGCTCTATAACTAGCCTGTACATGCTCCAATCTGCCTGAAACTTTACATGTGTGATCAGAGTCCAACCCTCATCACCTCCATTGCCCGAAATACACTCACAGTCGCAGTGCCACCTGGTGGACATGCTTGGATTCGCCTACCAGCAAGGATGCAAGGAGCTGTTCAACGCTGCTTGCAGCTTTAATTTTTTATTTATTCCTCTTTATATTTACACACTTATTTTCTTATGTTTATAACAGATTGAGCTTTAATTATGGCACTCCTGTGATTCCATACCGCATTGTCAATCACAGATGCAGAGAGAGAGTCTTCTTCCTGAAGGGGGTGTGGACAGTAGCTCAGTTGTATTTAAAGCTTAAGACAAAGAAACAGCCTGTTTTTAGCAGGACTAAAGACAGAGGGATATACAGCCATTATGAAATGAACCATGAAGTGAAAGACTCTGGTAAATGCCAGACTTTAATTAATGTACTGAAAAGGGGGGCAGTGTGGGAACAAAGCTGTTGCAGGCAACGTATTTTTCAACTGTGCTTCTAGCTTAGCTTATCTAGCTTATAGTCCCCTGCTTTGCACCCACCAAGGAACAGATGGTTGTGATGGTTGTGTTTAGCAAACAAACATGAAAAGTACAACAGTAACTTCTATCTACTAACTTCTATTTACATATGTGCCTGTTCTTTAACCACCAAGTACTAATGCATCTATTTGTAAAAACTAGCCATCATCAAAAAATATTGCACTCAACCCAAGAAATAGAAACAGAAATATGTTAAACAGTAAAGTAATAATAGTAAAGTAAAACTAATAGTAAAGAGCTGATGACTTACAGATGAAGTCAGTTTGTGGACTGTAAGGCACAGGATTAAGAGGATTGATGCTCTGTGTTTCTCACACATTCCAGTACTTCCTGTTTCTGTTAGCTCACTTTTTTAGTGCTGCTAAACTGCTGCTACTAACAGGTGGTGCTAAAGAACATACTAAGGCATACAATAAACTGATTCCAATGCAATATTCTTCAATCCATAAGAGGCACTTAAAATAAAAATATATTCAAAGTCTTGGTTGCTGGTATATAATATGTTGAAGACATTATATCCTTTGGGTTTGCCACTGGTAAAAGTGAGTATGCAGTCTATTGTCTGTGTATTAAAACACACCTGGCTCTAAATTTGACTCCGTTTCACTCAAATATTTTTTAACCAAACTGTAGATTTTTTTATTATTATTTATTAGATTATTTTGTGATTATTACACATCGTATCAAGCACATTCTTCCATAATCACAATCCTAAAAATTATATCTAGTTGTAATTCAGAAGTCAAATATCCCAGTAACTAATGTGAGAAGGCAACAAACATTGAACCACAACACAAACTGTATATTAAGACAAATAGATTTATTAATTTTTTTGATATTAACACTGAAAACTATTGATACACAGAATAGTTTAATAAAAAATAATGTCTTTGTTACAACAAAACATACACTGTGATCCACGGTGGTGACGTTACACTGTCACACACTGGAAATTCCATAATTTTGCTGACATTGACTAATCAAATAAATAGTCTTAAATAATGACCAATGCAATAGTAAATAATTACAAATTGCTATTTGGTAAATTTTCTTTTTAAAGTAAATTTACTAGTTGTAAACGTAAATATATGAATATCATACAGCCATCAAACATTGCAGAAAGATCAAAGTTGTTGAAGATGAACATGCACTTTTCCAACATCTCTCCTTGTCTTAGTCCTCCCGTAGATAAGCCTCCTGCACCTCGTGCTCGTCGCTGCTCTCCAGGAATGCCGTATATTCAGCCATCCTCTGGATCTCTTCTACTTTCGTCTCGGCCAGTTTCTTATCTGCATCCGAGGAAAGTTTCCGGGCCTTGTCCACCTGCAACTGGGCCACTTGAATGTTCGTCCTCACCGAGATGGATGCCTGCTGGGCTCCTGGAGACACACAGATGTAAACACACATTCTGTCAGATTTTTAAGGCAGTTCAGAGGCTGTAATAAAACAAACTTTAAGTCCCTCTCCGATGATTGATTAAATCCCTAAAAACTCCTGTCTGTTTATTAAAATTATAGATTTACATATTCATTATCCATGAAAACAACCCTTTCCTGCATGAAAATGACTCAAATGTAACTCTACGTCATTGTTTCCTCTAGAGGCCTATAGATGTATGGACTTGGTGCAACTCAAGCATGACTCTGTTCAAACACTGTAAACCTCTTGTATACAACTGTATGAGATCTTCCATAATATGAACAGGGACAGCACATGAATAAGATTTTCATTTCTTGACTCTCCCAACAATCATAAATACAGCAGTATGAAAACAAATTAACATTTCACTGACCAGAAGTGTATGCTGCCTCCGCTGCCATTTCACACAGGCTGACAGCGTTGTTCCAGGTGGACTCGTAACGTTTGCATTCTTCTAGTCTCTCAATAGCCTGTCAGGACAAAAACATAAACTCAATGTAATAAATGCCGCTTTTTGTTGGTTTTCCAAACAGTAAGAGGTAATTTGATGAGTGCATTTAGGTTTTGTTTTCTGTCCAAAGACGAAAACAGACGCTAACCTCAGCTCTCCAGCCGCTGATCACCTGCTGGAGTGAGTCCTGCTCTGCTGGATTCAGTTTTCCCAGCGAGACTAAATATCGTCTTTGGAAAATAATGCGTGAATGCACAGCCTGTTAGCAAACAGAAGGAGGACAGGCAGTTAAAGACAGAACAAGGCAACAATTTTCTAAATATCTGACAGACTGTTCATGAAAAGTGTGACCATTCTTCAGAACGTTTAGAACAGATCTACTTTCAACTCAAACCCAGAGACTTGTACATTGAAAAACCTTTGCCTTTTCATCATCATAGTGGTAAATTTAGTGTAATACTTCAGCTTATAATCTCAAAACATGCATACAGTACTTAACATCAGGTGAAAACGTACCTTTGAATAGTCTGTCAGGGCATTGATCAGAGCCAAGGTGGCCTGGGAGAGGAACGTACTTGAACTGTCTGTAACCACTGAGGCAGCTCTTCTGATCAGAGAGTTGTGTGAGAGGTTTTCCACTTGCTGCAAACGAGGGGAAAAATTAGATTACTTATTTCTTGCTTTTTATTTCTACAAGTACAAAATATGTAGAACAAGAAGAGATGTTTTTCTAAGGATTGAGCTGTGTTGGTGCACGTGCTGTGTTATATTATGTCTGGTAAGAGACTCACAAACCTGTGCAAAAGGAACATCACAAAGCCCACTGTCAGCATTTAAAGACGCGATGCTCATGTGTGAAGTCAATCCGCCCAACGTCTGGACTCCAGGCTTCCTGCCCTCAGAGCTGCTGTAGAGAATCAGGACAGCATATAAGCATGTTTGAATTTTACAAATCTTCAGGTAAATTTCAAAAAGCAGCGTGAAGCTTCATGCTTATTATTCAGAACCTACCTGAGGAAGCGGACGCATGCAGCTCCTCTCCTCAACACACTCCTGCTGGTCTGCAGCAGTGAAACATCGGTTTGGTTTCTGATGAGTCCTCCAGCAGCATGTCTGGCACACACTGAGCACTGACGAACGGCTTGCATTTTGCAGATTATTTAGATGCTGGGGTAACAACAGAACCTATTTGATATGATTTGTAGAATAAATCTTTGACTGCAGATGTTCTGTGAGCTGTCCACTCACTGCTGACTTCTTTTTGTAATATCTAAGCAATAATCCCTGTTAGAAAGCTTTGAGTCTGTTCAACAACTAGATACCAACTGTCCCATCCACTGGGTATTTATAAGGCCTCAGCACAGCTTCATTACGTAAGAGGCATTGATCTGTTGACTCTGCCTGCAAATGTGCGTATTTGGCTTTATCTGCCGAGCGCCACAGATACGTGCAGGTTACAGAACTGATGTGTTGTTTGCAAAACCAGCAATGTTCCATTGTCTGTGTATGTGCATGTAAGTTCATAACATAAACCCATTAAAGAAATTTAGAGAACAAAATGTATTTTCATCTGTACTTTATTTTTAAAAAATCTTTTTTTGTTGGACAGATGTTTTAGGACCCACTTAGGGTGTTTTAAAATTTCCACTTTCATACATAAGAAAATTAAAATATTAGCAAATTATATGCAATCATAGAAACATCAGAATATAATATAATAATGACTGCCTTTTCTGTCATTTGCTATGGCAATAAAGCCAATTTGTGGGACAAAAAGAGAAATTTTGCACAAAATGAAACACATGCAGCTCCATTTAGTTTTTAGTTAAAATTTAGAAAGTCCTGATGATCCATCCATCCATCCATCTTCTACCGCTGATCCGGGTCGGGTCGCGGGGGCAGCAGCTTTAGGAGGGAAGCCCAGACCTCCCTCTCCCCGGCCACATCATCTAGCTCCTCCCGGGGGACCCCAAGGCGTTCCCAGGCCAGCTGGGAGACATAGTCTCTCCAGCGTGTCCTGGGTCTTCCCCGGGGCCTCTTCCCAGTGGGACGTGCCCTAAACACCTCACCAGGGAGGCGTCCAGGAGGCATCCTAATTAGATGCCCGAGCCACCTCATCTGGCTCCTCTCTACGCGGAGGAGCAGCGGCTCTACTCTGAGATCCTCCCGGATGGCCGAGCTTCTCACCCTATCTCTAAGGGAGAGCCCAGCCACCCTGCGGAGGAAACTCATTTCAGCCGCTGAAGTCCTGATGATGTTGTGGAGAATTTTATATCATCAAATACAGAGAACTAACTTTCAGTTTTGAAGGATTTGACTTGTTGCATTGCAAATATTCTAAACCTTAGCAAATCAATATATAGTCATTATGTAATATACAGCATTTGGTTGCAGATCTGTTTTCATCTTTGACTGCATGAAACATCAACTATTGGGGTATGTCTGCTTATACACCAGGTCTTCGGTTCACGACGTTCTTGACCTACGGCATTTTGTGGTTACTTTGCCATCTCTCCTACATTTATTAAGAAAGTCTTGTTCCATCATTTCGATGCATGGCGTTTACGATGTTAAAACAAATTTTGAGTGGGAACTAGTTGGCGAGTGGAGCGGACGAATACTTCGTCATGTGGCATTGTAAGAGGAAGACGGCTTTGTTTACATTCACCGGTTGCACGCCACATACACAGTATGTGAGTTCCGTCGCACCGTAGGAAAGGAATTCCGATGTAAGTTGAGGACCCCCTGTATATTTATGTACGGTTGGGGGTGCAGCTGCAATATGGGAAATGTAGGTGCAGGGTTTTGCTGAAGAACTCTAAACAAACAGATGAGAGTCATTGAGTCTCATTGCTTATTTTGGGGCTGTCTTAAAATAGAGGCATATTCACGTTTTGCATCTACTTAGTATCTTAAAGCTGGACTGTGAGACTTTTACATGTAAAATTAACATCTATTTACAGTCCACACATTGCTGATTAAGCCTACTGATGACAGGTAAACATCTCTGTAGTTTACAGTATACCAGAGTTTTAAATCTGATTTCTGTGGCGATGTTCCTGCAGTGGTGCACCACAGCCATGTTTAGGCCAACCAGCCTTGACTGTTTTCTAAGAGATGAAAAGCAACGGCATCGAGTCGTGAGAGCAGCAACTAGAACCAAAAACCCAGAAAGTGTGAACAGTGTGCAATTACTTTCAGTGCCAGACGGGGGAGAATAAAGTTACACATAGTAAGTTTGAGCATAAATTAACTAAATATATGTTCTATCATGAGGACTTCTCTTTGGATGAATCGCAGTTGTAGGTCGGTCATAGTGGGTCTATGCAGGGCTTCTAAGCCTTGTTCAAACACAACAGCAATAAAAAAATCTAAATCCCAAACTTTACAAAGATACCAAATGTGCACCGTTGAAGGTTTCAAAAATGTTTACGAAATTATGCAAAATACATCTCAAATATTTAACTAAAATAGAATATCAAGTCTGAATCCAAAACAGGACTCCGTGTGGGTTCCTGTTTGAGAAAGTGGCCCTCAAGTGTGAAAACATGAATGAGTTGTTGAAGGTATTAAAGGTTACGTCCCATGAGAACTTGTGTTTTAATATTTTTCACATTGTAAACATGCAGATGAGGCAGAGTTGTAGAAAGTGGATTATGTCAGGCTAATTTTACAATCTTTTTATGGGGTATCTTAAGGAAACTTTTACAATATGACGAATGTTTGTGTTTATTCTTAAAATGTCTCAGAATCAGATGTTGGACAAACAAACATTTGAGCCAATACTGTACCCTTATTAAACCCACCCTCTTTACTTTAATTCTTAATTTTACAGAAAAATAACATGTATTTATCTATCTTTTCTCTGTGTCATTTAATATTTCACTAAATCTTTTGGTGCCAATTGTTTGGTAACAACATTTACTCTGTCTGAAATCCTCCAAATAACTTGTTTGCTGAGGTGGTGTCCACTGCAGTTCAGAGGCAAAAAGTTTGTTTTGGACTCAGATTTTGGTCCAGCCCCCTGATTACTGACGCAGGACTTATGTAAAGAGCTGATGAGCCCCCAAGCTGCTCTCAACTGAGTCAACTTGTTTGTCAAACAAATGAAAGCTTCAGGTTTCACAATTGGACTCAGGAGCTTTGTGTTAATAATCAGCTCGCCTGGTAATTGCCAAGCAGGGGACACAGGAGATGCTCATTGAAACTTCAGAAACATCTCTAGCGGATTTCATCATCTTCTTGAAAAACAAGACCAATGTTACATCTGAAACTTGCAGCTGTGATTACAGACGTCAGTAACTGTGTTGAAACGTTATCAAAAAAACCCACAAAAAAACAACACAGTACATGAAAAACAGTACCAGCTTTGTGTCTGATCAATATTTTTCAAGCTGTTTGTTTGCATTTTGCCCTGCAGTCCAACATTCAAGCAGCTTCATGCACAAACCTGAAATTCTCAACTGTAGTGTTTACTATAAGACGGATTCAGATGGATTTAGAGGGATTCAGGTGAATCTTGGCAAAGCTGTGAGATGCAAAATTTTAAAGGGCAGAAACACAAACCAGTAAATATTTGTTTAGTTTGAATTGTATGATATAAAAAAGTACAATAAAACATTACAAATATAACATTTCTGTTGTGTTTTGCACATTTTCTCCTCCCTGTTAGTGAGAGCAATTTACACATATCATCAGTAAAATAGACATAATTCAAAGTACACATATACTGTCCTGAAAGGCGCTGTTCTAATCCCTCAGTCGATTGTTTACCACCTCTCTGTCTCTCTGATAGCACATGTTCAACAAATCAGAACTCAGCAGCCATTGAAGTACAACGTCCTTTGACCCTGACTTTAACCTTTGGCCTGTCATGTCTGCAGGCCTGAACTTTATCATTACCTTCAGCAACAGTCCATAATAGTCATGTAAATATCAACAGTCTGGTGAAAGTATTTTTGAGCTAACAATCTTTCTGGTGCCAGTTATGATGAACTTTGACAGTGGCTGAGTTAAAACTAAGAGACATACGTCTAGAGGTCTTGATTCCAAATGTAGTAAATACCAGTAGTAAACTAGGACTTTCTTGAGCTGCAGCATCAACTACTTGGATAAGAAATATTTTGCTTTGTAAAAGAGGAATTGTAAACATGCAAACTAGATTAGTCTTTTAAAATGAACAGAATAGAATACTTTACATTTTTATTGCTTAAATTTCATACTTCCATACAGTTCAGAAAAGGCATCAGCTCTCTGGGCAACATCAGGGAGCAGAATGACCACCGACTAAAATATCCTTCATGGTTCATTTTAGGACCTCTGTCAAAATCACGACACGAAAATTGATATTTGGGGCAAAATATCTGACGCTAGCAGTTTGCTAGTTAGACGGCGAGTTGGTTGGAGTGAATGATGTTCAGAGTGTTGGAAAAATGTGCCTTGTATTCATATAACTGCTGTTAATTAAATCAGCTTCAGTTGGTCTGAGAGGTGGCTAAGCACCACAACGCTGAATAATATCACATCTAATGCAGTTTCACTTCTCGAGCTTAGCTGTTGAAAGTGTTTTAAAAAAACTACAGTTCCTTAAATTACCACTTGGGGCTGTCTCCAAAAGTGAGCCAGTCTCCATAGACCCTCGTGTTAAAATGTCCAACTTTACAGCAGAAATAAACATGTTTTCAGTCTGATACAAAATATGCTTTTGGTCTCTACAGCTAGACTGCCTGTTCATCACAGCTGTATATATTTATTTATATAAAAAGTTAAAGTTATCTTGTGTCTGGTCTGCACTGAGGACTGAATGCTTTCTGCTACAATGCTGAAACAATGACATGCTGTTGTAGTTGACTAGTGAGTTTTTACAATACTCATGCTATACACAGTTTTTGTACCTTTTTAGAATGAAAGAACCCCCCAAATTGTACAATCTGTGTGGATTTCTCTTTTCTTCACTTTCTTGATTTTGCAACTTGTGTCGACAGGGAAGCTGTATATAGTTATATGAGTGTTGATGCAAAGAATATGCATAGCTGATTTTCAGTAATCAAGTTACTGAACCTCATGGAATTGTTTCAGCCTGACTAAACAACACAATTGGCTCAGTAGCCACATCAACTAACCAAGGCCTTCAACTCCAAAAGGAAACATTTGGCCTTTGGAAAATTTCAACAGTTCTAAAGATGCTTACTCCTGGTTAAGGATATTTTCTGTCAAACCAAAATGACTGTGCTTCAGTGTTCCACCATTCACTGACTGTTAACATGTAAAAAATGCTCTTTGTTTCTACTTGAGCTTGATGAAGGTCAGGTAGCAAAGATCTTTATACTCACATCACACTAATCTCAGATTTTAAAAAAAAAAAGTCAAATGTACCAGTCAAAAACATCTTTGTAAAACTCTCTTTAATGCAACACTTACCTACATGAGCCAGAACTTGGCCTGGGCAATAAAGCAGAAGACATCTTATCGACAGCAGTAAGAAAAATCTTTGATATAATGATCGATAGGTTCACTTGAATTTGATGAAAACCTCCACAGAAGCACATAAAATTACAAAATTCAGGTATAAGCTATGATCTCCCTTAATAATGGAGCCATGTTGCTATTCGTTGCTCCCACTGTGACTTTTGTGCAGGTCTTCTGAGGTGCATTAGCCTCCTGCCACCTGAACTTTGCAAGATGAGCTTCAAGATTTGAAAACACCAACTTCACCCAAACAATGCAGTCCTGGCTCTCTGCTGCATTGACATCAAGGTGCCAAATTATGTCTGGTAATATTTGGTGCTCAAAAACTCAACACCTTAACTTTAATGTGGTGCAGCAGCTTCGTCCATCTCACTCTGTTTATTGCCCCGGGTACTCCAGGATTTCCATGCTTGCTTTATTTGATGTGTATCAGGGTGAGATGATTCTTTTGTCCTTATTTATCTTATTTATGAATGGAAATGTAATCATTTTTGTACTTTTCATTGTTGTGTTAACAATTTAATTATTATTGTGTAACTTGATAAATAGGCTAAAGCGGTTAAATAAAAAATCATGTTTTTTTCTCCTTGTCTTAATTAAAAACAAGTCATGAAAAATGATCAGTAATTATAAATATCAGCTGAAATTAAACATGTTATTGTGACACATTTATCAGTTGTATAACCTAGCCCCCCTACCCAGGACCTCCTTTTCTAACCCTGCGGTGATGTAACTCTGCAGACATTTGCACTTAAGTCACACTAAATGATTCGACAATAAGGTAAAATTGGCTGAGTGACGTCAAATCATGTTGTGCAACAGCTCACAAACTGCTTCATACGAGATACAACTGGAGTAACTGACCCAGCTCGTCTGCAACCGTCAACTCAGCAGAATCAGCGCTGTGCCAACAATCGATATGAGAGCTTCACTTCCAGCTGGAAGAGGCTCAGCAGAATCACTTCATCAGCAAAACGCAAATCTACAGGAACCTCTGTGGTCGTCTGGTCGGCGCTGGAGGCATTTCTGATGTCCTGAAACTCTAACCGCTGCAGTGGCCTTCAGTAACTAGTTCAGTGTTTCCACGTGTGTTTTTGCATTAATACATGTGAGGCTTTAACATGCAGCCACACTGAGCAAGTTTCCACCAAACTGGGCCACTTTTGATCAAGTGGGATCTGAACAGAAAATGAATGAATGCACTGGTTTAGGCTCATTTAAAATGACAATAACATCACATCTAATGCTGTTTCTCTTCTCAAGCTTAGCTGTTGGAAATGTGAAAAGTGAAAGGTAGCAAGGATTGGTGTAATGTGGTTGCTTCTCCTAGTAGTACATGATAAAAATCTTAAAAAGAAGCAAGAAACTAATGACACATGTAGAATATAGCAGCATAAAATTAAAACACTGGTACAGGTTGCTGGATTACGATCAGGGTTCATCTGTGGCACACGAAATTCCCTACCGATGAGGCTCCTTCCTTGAAGGCTCAATTCACATCTTTGAGCTTAAACCGACGTTGACTGGAGTTCATGATTGTACTAACCCTGGCCATTGATCTATGGATTCTTCTGCCCAGCGTTGCGATTATACAACCATATATTTACTTCAAACTGAATCTGCTTGTACAATCATCCATCCACCTGCAAGTCATGGTTTCACGTAATCCTGGTCAGGAGGCTAAACAGGTGCTACATCTTGCCCAACGGTGACCTGTAGGCCATCGGACAGAAGGAGTGCCTTACATCTCCTTCTGCTGTATTAGTGCAGAGCACTTATACAGCACCGACACCAATACTGTGAATCTTGGAACGTAAATAATAAAATGTCAAACAAAATCAGTGCAGCAGAGATGTGGTTTTACAGACACATGCTGCATATATCTTACATGGACAGAATAACTAATGGAGATGTTTTAAAAACACTAAACACAAATTATACACTACTGAACAAAATTAGGAAACGGCAAGCAACATTTTTTGGACACATCTTAAGGAAGGAGACCCTGGAATATATTGTCACAACTGGAAAAATTAACAGGAAGAGAGGACGAGGCAGACAGAGGATGAAAATGATAGATGGACTTACATCATGGCTACACATGGAACGGGCAACAGTCACAATTCAGAGGGCAAAAGATTGGAGGAGCTGGAGAGAAATGATTGCCTACGCTGAATGGCATGGCACTTGATTGAATGTACAGGTACCGCTTCATTGTGGCCTATAGTACTTGAGTAAATGTCCTAATTTACCTTAATTAACCTTCTTTCTCTTGAAAAATAATATAGAGTATATAGTGCTGTCACATTTTGTCTATTGTAATGAAATTCACTGTTAAAGTTAACAGCAGGCAGCATGTTGTAGATTTTACATTTTTTAGTTTGCTGCATGATTAAACAGTTGGATAGCTGCAATCTCTCAACGTGAATATGTGTCATTTGTTAAGACTCGGAGATAAAAATGCTGCATTTTTATGTTTTTATTAGCAATACCTGTCGGTTTGAAGCCTGTAAACTGGGGGATTATTAAATGTCAACAATAAGGGTCAAAAATTAGTGTTGCCTGAGTTTATTCTGTCGATTTAAGAGGAACTTCAACTATTTTCAAATGCTGGTTTGACATGTGTAGCAGTCACTTTGATCAGAACAGGTTGTTTTTAAGTCATACATTGCAGTCATACTTTTCTGCTTAACCACTTTACATGAATTCAGAAATGTTAGACCTACTAGTCATCGCTGCACTGAAATCTGCTGTTGGTGAGAAACATAATCCTTAATTATGATAGCGTGAGATGAATGTATCTCTGGAGGAATCAGGCCTCAGTCAGACATACTGGAATGATGTCAAGCCCATGAGATAAGGGGAGGAACATCCACTGAAGATATGTTTTATGATAAGAAGAAGAGATGTCAGAGTTCCTCTGACAGATGAAGGCTCTCCTAGGTGAGTAATGAGCTGCTCTTTTATTGTCAATATGGAAATTTTTTTCCATTTGCAGTGCAGAAAGTGTGAATTTGTTTTCAAGTTGCTGAGAGGCAACTCAGCAAAGTTTTATTGTGATCTTCAGTCTTGGAATATGATGTGATTTCTTTTATTTTCTTTGTGTGTACATGCAGCCTAAAGCGATGCTTTTTCTTAAACATTTGTGCTTCAGTCCTCAGTTCTAAAATGCAGAATCTGACTGAACTCCCAGTGAATGCAACTTCGCAAAAAAGCCTGTCTGTGATCATCAAGGTGTGCATAGTCATCCCCTTCTTCTGCATCTTCCTCTGCTGCATCGGCATCATGCTGCACATCTTTGCATCTCACAGGCAGTTCCTGGACACTTCGCGTTACATCCTGTTTGCCTCCATGCTGATCAACGACACGCTGCAGATCCTGTCCTCTGTGCTGCTCTTCCTCTTCGTCATGGGTCAGGTGAAGCTGGTTCTGGTCTACTGTGTCCCTCTGCTGCTCATATCCACTGCCACTTTCCAGAACACTCTCCTAATTCTGGCCACGATGTCAATGGAGCGTTACGTTGCCATCTTCTATCCCCTGCAGCGTCCGGCCGTCTGGCGTTCGGACCGCATCTGGATCATCATTCTGTCCCTGTGGCTCCTCAGCTGCACTTACCCCAGCATAGACTTTGCCATCGGGGAGCTAGACTCCGCTGTAGATGCCTTCTCCACCCCTGTGTTCTGCAAACCGTCTGTTGTAAACTCATCTGCAGTCCACACATTGTTCAAAGCTGCATTTTATGTGCTCATGTTCACAATAGTGGCTGTTGTCATCCTCTTTACATATGTGAGAATCCTGATAGAAACCAGGAAGATGAGGCAGAACAGAGCATCAGGAAGCAAAGCCATGCACACTGTGCTGCTGCACGGCTTCCAGCTGCTGCTCTGCCTGTTGGCTTTCACTCACCCCATCACCGAGACTCTCATAGTGGTGCATGTTAACTGGTTACCAGAAGATATTGCCTTTTTCAATTACTTCTGCTTCATCCTGATCCCTCGCTTCCTCAGCCCGCTCATCTACGGCTTCAGAGATCAGAGTCTCAGAGACTACATCAGAAAAACCTTCCTCTGCTGCTCAAACAAAATCAAACCTGGTGTCAGAGGCAAACTGCAGCACAGTCTGTCTGCTTCATGATTCAAGCATTGTGCAAAACTGTCAAAAGATGTGCTTGTGATGTTTAATCGGGGTGGCTGCAGGTCTTAAAAAGAGGCCAGTGAGATCAGATACACATATGAACTCTGAACAGGTTTTCTATGCTGTTTTGTTATTAATATTAGTCATACTGGCATTTAACAGGTCTGCTCCTTGTGTGCTTTCACTGCAAATGATCTGTGCAAAATCTTCATATGAGTCTAATGAGTGAACAACTTCCAGAGTTGCACTAGTAAATTAGTAAAAACTTCCCGCTTTGTGCTCCGTTTGAGCTGCAGTGGAGGGACAGTAACACAAGAATGTATTTATTTATTCTATGTTATTGTTAAAACAGTTATTTCTGGAAGATATTTTCTTAATTTGTTAACCCAGACAGTTGAAGCCTCATATTAGCTTCATATGAAGTTTTTTTTTGTTTTTCTTTCACCGATCAAGTTCCGTGGCTCGTTTTCAGTGAAGATACGAGGGGAAGCTTGAAGAAAAATCGGATAAAAAAAATTTTTTTGTGTTACTGTCCCTCCACTGCAGCTCAACAAGAAAAACAAAGAACTCTTTCCTGAAAATGAAAACTCATGCAGCTGATTTGTCTCAGTCTGCTAAAGCCTCGTGTTAGGTCTGATAAACTTAATAGGTATTTTTGCACAGAACAAAGGACTGTAGATTTTGTCAAAGAACTGAAATAGGGATCTTTTCTGGCCATAGGAACAATTACAGTAAGTACTAGCAACTATTGTGTTATAGTAAAACCATAAAATGTTGCTTTTGATCACGTGATATACCAAAAATAACATATAGATTTTTCACTGGTTGTACAATGAATACATCTGAATAGGAAACAATACAATTTTACATATGCATTTCTGAAGTAAGTGCATCTGGGTAAAAGAATGTTGAACATCTTTGTTTGATAAATAGTTAAAAATAATTGATTAACTGTCCTTATTTTTCAGCCCTGGAGGTTGTTGCTTCGTTAAATAGACGCCTGACTGTTGATTTTGTTAACTGTAAAAATACCACATGAAATTTCTTTTTAAAAGGGGCATTACAAGGTATTTAAGTCAGTCATAGGAAATGTCTTAGACATTTTTTATGAGTCTGCTGTAGATAATTATTTTAATTATTAAATGTTTTGTATCAGATTTCACCTTAAACTTGAAGTGTGACTGTTGTAGTGGTGTAGTTTCAGTCAGGTCAGAGTAGATCAGAAGCTCATTAATGGCTTATTATTTATCCATTTTAGATCATTTCACTGGAACTGGTGGCATTAATTAAATAGATTATGTTATTATAAATTCTTTATTCTGCTGAGAAATCATTTTAAAAAGATATAAAGTGATTAGTCATTTAAGCTCGTATCAAATCCACTCATACTCTATCATGATTTTATAGTTTAGTCATTGGTACGATCATGAAACACGTAATAAATTGCATCGTATGTGGTCTTTATAAGTCTCTAATTTACAAACCCTGCAGAAACCCTGGTAAAATATTTACTATCCTCTAAATGAGGCAAACAAAATAAGGTCACATCATTCTGTTCTCAAGATATATTGCAGATAAATCTAACCTCTGCATAGGAATTAATAATGAACTGATTAAACCTCTTGTCCTCTTTGAGAAAACAGTCCTGACCTCTTTGTTTTATGGACTCATGAGCACCGGTTTTTGAAATGAGTTCAGCAGTTTTATAGATCTGATGGTTAAATATAAACCAGGTGGAGGCTGCAGATCTGTGCCAGTAGCATCAATAAAAGTTGCTCAGCTGAGTGAATGAATCTAAAGTGACTTTAATGAAGCAGCTCTGGTTACAGAGAAGGCTTAGTCTCAAGAGAGCAGGCAGGACTTAGGATGAAGGATTTATGATTAAGTGTAACTGGTGAGAGGTAACTCTGAATGTCTTCGACCTGCTGTGACCTACTTTTATTAGACTCTGAAGCAGATGTTTACAAGCCTAAAATCTCTCTGGATGATTCTGTAAATGTTTTAAAAACTAGTCTTGCACTGGAAATGTAAATGGAAAAATCAGTAAAAACTGTCATTTGAATGCAGATATGTTTGAGACCTCACTAGTTTCATTGAGGATCATTATTATTTGATGGAAATAAAATATTTCTGTTGCTTTCTCATTGTTTTTTCAACATAAAATAATATATTTGTTACATGGACTTATTATAACAAGCTGATAACTTAATTTAAGAAGTTGATCCAGCAGAAAATATGGGATTTTTAGTTGAGCTTAAAATCAAGAGCTTTTTCAACATAAAATAATACGTTTCTGACATGGACTTATTGCAACATGTCGATAACTTATTTTAAGTAACTGGTCCAGCTGAAAATATAGACAATGGTTAACTTAAATATGTGTACATTTTCAACAAAAAAAATTCCCCACCACACCCAACATCAACGGTAATACAAGATGTTTTTCCTTTTCATGATCAAAAAGGGATGTACGGAATTTTAAAAATGCTTTGATTTTCATTTTATATTTAGAATAACAAAAAATAAAATCAGTAAGCGACAGAAACGAAAAAAGGTCAGTTTTTTCATTGTCTGAGACCTAATGGTTGATAATGATGGTTGATAATGACCTGCTGCACATAGCTGATATAGACAACTGATGAATTCAGATTTGTATTTTTAAAAGATGTACATATTACCTGTAGTTTCTGCACAGCTGAGTGTCAGAAAGGTTCAGATTTTGTGAGCAGAAATAAATGATTTAATATTTCACAGCCATGACTTAAAAAGATGTAACTGACATCACTGTTGCAACAAAAACAGTTCTAACTCTTAAAATGTTCGACTTAAACTTAGTTTTTCTAGTAAAGTTCATCAAAAAACTTGACAAATGTACAACTTTTATAGAACATTTTGCCGACATTAATTAAATACTGTGAAAATCTGTCAAATCAGATGTTAGTATAGCCAATATTTATCTGCTAGTATATGCCGATATCAATATGGACCGATATTGCTGGATAAGCCAATATCAGCCGATAATTTATCAGAACAGGTATTTATTGTGTATCCCTAATATAAACGTCCCCCTCCACTCAAAAATGTTCTTCCTCTTCTTCCAACAGTTGGATATTTGAGCTTCACTGTGCAGAATGATGTGTATATAGTTGGTCACCAGAAGGTTGTTTTCACATTAGTCTGCTGAAAGTGGAATGTTTCTCTGTGCTTATTGAAAATCCAAGTTTAAGGGGGGCCTAGGACCATAATTTGTGAAATCACAAGTAGTTTGGAAGCCAAGTCTGTTGTGCTTATACAAGTGTGATGTGGAAACCTGAAGCTGGAAGACGTCTTGTGTCCAACAGTTAAACCTGTGAGACAAAATATATTGGTACATTTATAGATTGTGGAATTTTTAATAAGGTAGAAGGAACAGATGTAATTTTAAGGATTGTAATAAAATATATTTGTCTCTTTCTGCGGAAAAACAATATCAGACACAAACTATTTTTCAAAGTACCATATTTTCCATGCATCTTAAAACACAACAAAATCATTGCCGCATTTCCGAGTTATTGTTGGTATACAACATCATTAGCCATTGCCAGAATTACGAATGCTCTGTGTGTGACAGCAATTATTTTTATATATTTTCACAGATCAGTATACCTCGCTGAGGTGGTTGGTGGAAGGTTGAGTCCCAGTAGAACGGTGGTGGTCCGGTTTTTGGAATGTGAGGCTACCCTGCAGGGGATCATCAGAAAAGTACAAGATGCCATTGGAAATCATGACCCCGTGGTGTTGTCTGATGCGCAAGGGAATACAATTTTGGAGTCAGAAGGAACAACAGGTGAGTACATTTAATTTTATTACATTTTTTAAGTCTTAACTTTAGTGACTGAAAATTAAATGACACATGATTCCTCATGTCTGAACCATCCACTTAAGTTGTAATGGTTTTCCCTGGTCTCCACCCCCATTCCAAAGGGTCACAGTACTGGAAACAAAATGCACAAAAGATTCTTGCTGTACAAGAATAGGACATCCAGGAGCTGCAGGACAAAAAAAGGAGGAGAACGAGGTAATATTAAGCAATCATAATACTCTTATTTGTCCAAACAACGAAATGCATTATGCAGGGTTCCCATGATCATGAAATTCTTGGAAAAGTTATGGAATGATTAAAAAAAGAGTTTTACAGACCTGGAAATTGTTTGAAATTAACAGGAAAAAATTTGAATATACATTGTTTCTGGCTATTGTTTCTCCTCCTCTTCACTTCCTCATCCTCTTCTCCTCCACTCAGAGCCTCATTATTGCACCCTTTCATCACTGTGAGCTACTTACTGAAAACTACCGTATTTAGATAAAGTCCTGTAAATGAAGTAAAATATTATGGAAAAGTTTTGAAAATTAGTTGGTAAAAATGTGTGGGAATGTGTGGAAAAAAGAAGAAGAAAACACTGTCATCCATTACATTAAAAACACATTAAGGACAACCCGCCCGGCCAGCAGCAGATGGGTCCCCCCACATTAGAGCCGGGTTCTGCTCGAGGTTTTTTTCCCTGTTAAAAGGGTGTTTTCCTTGCCACTGTCACCTTTTGGCTTGCTCTGGGGGTCAGGCATATGGGTTCTGTAAAGCGTCTCGAGACAATTTGACTGTAATTGGCGCTATATAAATAAAATTGAATTGAATTGAATTGAAATTGAATAGATGGTGACACAGAGAAGGACTAGTTTTTCTCTTTTTATTTTTCAGAGTTCATTGATGAGCCAGTCTTCACAGACTGTTGCCAAAGCATTATTGGCTGCAAAACGTGTGGAACAGTGGCAGTTGACCTCTGGGCATTGTGCAAAATGTAGAGGGAACACTGAAGGCAGCAACATATTTGAAGTTAATGGTCTGTCAGAGGCATTTTCTGTTCTGAGATCCCTTTTTGAAGAGGAGTAACATTTTGCACTTTCATACTCAAATACTGTAGGCCTGTTGTGTTGTTTTATTGTTTCAGATATTTGGGTCAGAGTTCTTGTACTACTAATGTGAATACATTCACACGTTTGGCCTGGATGACGTCATATTAGTGTTCACTGTTTTAGTGAGATTAACATTTATCTTTACATACATTGCCACCACTTAATTGTTCTAGTTACAAATTTACATTCTTTAAAGTTGTGGTTATGAGAGAGCAGTGCGTCTTTGTATGGAGCCATGTTGTTGTTCACTGCTCTATAGAATTCTGAAATGTCTGAATATTTCTCTGCAAACTGATTCTCAACTCTCAAGTTTGTCCTGTTCAGTTGAAAATAGATCAACTCCAAAAGTAGAATGTATTGTCAGTGAGGATCCCAGCTTTTGGCTGTAAAGGTCCACTAAGTTCAAATACAGCAAATGTCTTTTCACACATTGTGTTGAGTTGTTGTTATGAGAAAGAGCAATGCTTCTTTGAGTGCGGCAAAGTCCTCGTTCACTGCTCTTGACAACAAATCTGAAATGTCTGAATATTTCTCTGCAAACTGACTGTCAACTGTAAGTTTGTTTTGTTCATTGGAAAATGGATCATTTCCAAAAGTAGAATGTATTGTCAGTGAGGATCCCAACTGTTGGCTGTAAAGGTCTGCTGCTTCTACTGAATAAGGCTCCTGTGGGATTTTTTTTTGGGACAGCCACTGCCAACCAAGTCGTTTGGTACACTTTTACCTGTAAAATAAAGAAATTAGTGCAGTTCTTGAAACTTAAAAGTGCTTGCTGTAATTATTCTAATCTTTGCAACACTGATTTGTTTCACCTGGAATGCGGTGAGAATTCCATGACTCTACCAGTCTTGTAAGACCAATCTGGCACAACTGGACAGTCAGGTTGGACACAGTATCTCACAAGGCCATCGTTCATGTCTAGTTCCTCTTGATCCTCCAACTGCAGCATGGCTGTCTTCAGTGGATAGTTGATACGGTTGTTGACCTCAGGCCAGATTCGTTCAACTATATGATTCTGAATTTCCAAGAAAGATTAGATATCATTCAATTTGTTCTGGTGTGTTACTGAAAAAATGTTTTTCGGTCCATTCAGGAAAAATGGTCATTATGCAGAATTTCCATAAATTTGTAAATTTACTGACTCAGCAGTCAATATGCACATTTACCAGGAAATCTGCATCTGACTACCTATCTGGGTATTATGGACATTGACTGATGAGCTAGTAAATTTACCATTTTTAATTTTCCCAAAGTTTGATAAAAAACCAACAAAAAAAAAACAAACAATGCTCATCACATAACTAGGATATAGAATTTGAATAACTACAGTGTGGTTGCTTCTGCAGTTGTTTTAAGTAAAAAAAATAACCAGATTAAAAAAAAAACCCTTCTTGACAAATGGTAATATGTTTGATATCATGTTTACTCTAAAATTTGGAAAGCATAGTAATAATATAATGTATGCAAGAAAACTATGCTGCTGAAGTAGTCATCATAATAGTAATGATGATAAAGGCAGGCATACAAGTAGTGTACTATATAACTATAAAAATGTACCTTTGTGGATGAAGTCTGTAATTAAGGCCTCTCTCCTTCTCTCCTGATTGTGGCAATGAGTAGACAGCAGCGCCTGCATGAAGAGCGTCAAGTAAAACTCCTTGCCATGAGCGACTCGCACCTGGTCCCAGATACCATAGGCAAGTACTGCAGGCCTGTTGGGTGAAAAAGTCAATGTTAAAACTTCACCATCCCAAATCAGATTGTTTATAACAATGATGTTCAGCAGGTATCTTTTAGTCACAGTTTATATTGCATGTGGTAGTCATTTATATGCAATATGTCCAACTATTCCAATGGCTTAAAAGGGACAGTCTGATTTATTCAGTAACAATATGTTGTTTTTTGTTATTTGCAGTTTAGGGGTTTAAGAATATATAAGAGTGTCTGCAAGTGACCAGTACAAAAACACTAGTGGGACATAGGGATAGGCAACAGGGGGGGAAAAAAATAAATAAAAAAATCAAATATCACAGTATCTTTGACTGAATACCACAATGTTGATATTTTGACAACTGTTGCTTTTCTAAGATATTTACACATAAGATATTTTTAATAAAGACTCACTAGTAATGTGGATATGATGACCAAGCAGGTAGAGGCAGAGAATAGAACAGCTACCACAGTCAAATAAATTTCTAAAGATGCATCCTTTTACTGTAAAGCAACCTTTAAAACCAGAAAGAGACTACACTCATGTCTACACTGAAAAAATGACAGAAAATCCCTTTACTGTCCATAGCAATACATAGACTATTACCTGAAAACATCTTCATAGATGGTAAGGTTGTTTTTTATCGCCATAGTAGAATGAGCAACTACCTTTTTGCTGAAGCCATCAACAGATAAAACATGGGTGACTCCAAACATGGCCAGTTTTTCATTTTGATCCATATGAATCTTGTGTCCCATGTATTCAGCGTGATATGGTACGGGTTGAGATTGCGGGCACCCTAAAGAGAGAAAAATGTAACTACTTCACAGTATACAAAAATCCTATTAATCATATACTGCATCAGTTAAAAGTTTTATAACTGTAACTATGTCTATTTGTATCATCTCTGTCAAAATGAAAATTAAAAATAAATTAGGGCACTTGATCTGGTTATACTATAAAACCATAATTTTTTAAAAATCTTGTGCTACATAACTGCAGCTAAACAAGCACCAAAACACACACAAGCTCATAGTTAGACATAAATTACACAAGTTTGATGATGTAAAACAGGCATGTCAAACATACGGCCCGCGGGCCGGACCCGGCCCGTTGGATGATTTAATCCGGCCCGGCATAAATTTCTGAGTATGTCAAAAAAAGAAGCGAGTCTCTAGCTCATTTCTATCAAAAGTTGTGATTTTTTAAAATAAATACAAACCAAATGCTCCCTCCGGCCGCTAAAGGGCAGTAAATGTGTAAAAGCGCTCACGTCCAGCATGCGGCACTGACACGAGTTAGTCACAGGAAATAAACATTCGCAACGTGATGTGTCCAAGTAAAAATAAACCGGCAATCTTGCTTCATCGGTCAACACACCCTTCCCAAAATGGCACTGTCAAAAAAAAGAAAAGTGGACACGGAGTGCAGAGTTTTCCAGGAAAAATGGACTGAGAAGTATTTATTCACAGAAGTGAATGCAAAACCAGTGTTCTTGGTATGTAATCAGCAAGTTGCAGTGTTCAAAGAGTTTAATATTCGGCACCACTATGAGACTCATCATAAAGACAAGTATGACCACTTGAAAGGACAAATAAGGAAAGACGAGTTAAACAAATTGGTCGCTGGTCTGAAGAAACAGCAGTCTACTTTTACGCGCAGCCGCGATATTGCTGATGGGGCTGTAAGAGTTAGCTACATTATTGCCAACGAGCTGGTGCAGGCATCCAAGCCATTTTCTGATGGGGAGTTTGTAAAAACATGCATGCTGAAGGCTGCAGAAGTCGTGTGCCCTGAAAAGCGACCTGCCTTTGCCAATATTAGTCTAACGAGGAACACTGTCGCAGATCGGGTGACAGAACTCTCAATTGAAAGATAAAATCCAGTCATTTATCGCATTTTCAATTGCAATAGATGAGAGCACCGATGTCACAGATATTGCTCAGCTGGCCATATTCATTAGAGGTGTTGATGAAACTTTGACCATCACCAAGGAGCTGCTTAAATTGGTGCCCATGAATGACACCACAACAGCAGATGACATTTTCAGCGCTCTCGTTGGAGCGCTGGACAAGGTGGGAGTGGACTGGTCCCGTGCCGTGAGCCTGGCTACCAACTGTGCGCCATCAATGGTCGGGAGAAAGGCAGGCGTTGCCACAAAATTCCGTGACAAAGTACAGACCGCAAATGGAGGACAATAGTTTTGGGCATTTCACTGTATTTTGCACCAGGAGGCGTTATGTTGCAAAACACTGCAAATGGACCATGTTATGAGTGTGGTTGTGAAAACTGTCAATTTCATCAGAGCGCGGGGTCTAAATCACCGTCAGTTTGACACATTTCTCAGTGATAATGACATTCATGCTGGCCTTCCATACCACACTGACGTGCGGTGGTTAAGCAGAGGTGCAGTACTTACGCGCTTCTTTGAGCTACGAGGGGAAATTGGACAGTTCATGGAGAAGAAGGGACGCCCAGTAAAGGAACTTAAATGCAAGGAATGGGTGCAGGATCTTGCGTTTATGGTCGATATTACACAACACTTGAATACACTTAACACTGCATTGCAGGGCCGTAACAGAGTTGTCACTCAATATTACGACAGCATAAGTGCGTTCAAGATGAAACTGTCACTGTGGGAGTCGCAGCTATTCAACGGTGACACCGCGCATTTCTCTTGTCTCACAGCTGTGCGTTTGAAGGCACCGGACCGTCCCGATAATGATTTGGATAAATATAAAGACAACATAACAGATTTGCTGCGAGAGTTTGAGCAGAGGTTTCAGGTATTCAGTGAACTTGAGAACAAATTTGGCTTTTTTCGCTCGCCATTTACAATGAAGCCTTCTGATATGCCAGCTGACATTCAACTCGAGCTTATTGACTTGCAGTGCGATTCCGCTATGAAGGATAAATTTGGGTCCGTGGGATTGGATACGTTTTATCAATATCTCATGCCAGGTTACCCCAAATTAACAGCCATGGCTGCAAAGGTTCTATCCATGTTTGGGACTACTTATCTTTGTGAACAGGTGTTCTCCGTAATGAACAATAATAAAACAAAGCAGCGCTCAAGGTTAACAAATAAACACTTGAATGACATTGTTAAATGAAATGAAAAAAAAGATGCCAAGTTTCAGGAGCCAGCAGCAGCAAGTAGACTGCAGGAGTGCAGTGAGAGAGAGAAAAAAAGTGTGATGACACGAAATTTGTTTGCACTCATGAATACAGATCATTAAAGATAAGATTAATCTGGTTTCATATTAAAGACAATTAATATTCTGCAGTATATTCTCAGCTTCAGTAGGCCCAGCCTAGTAGTTTGATCTGATGTAGTCTAATCTTATTGCCCATGCACTGCTATAACTTTTAATTTTATTTATTTATTTATTTTATTTTATTTTATTTTATATTTATTTTTTTTATTTATTTCAAAGCAGTATGACAATTAAGGCAAAAATATTTTTTTCATAGCTCCCACTTGAGTTTGTTTAGTGTGGTGAGTTGGTTAAAACTGCATTCACTCAACTGTTAAAATAAACCAGTTGTTAACACATTCACCGCCAAACATGAAAATCATTTTTTTCCATTGTTTGTGAATAAATGTGTTGTGCTTAGAAAAGATCCCTTGTCATCCGTGATTATAATATGTAGGGTAGGCTACAAATGTAGGCTGAATGATAAAGCACAGTACTGAAAAACAAAGCTAAATATTTGGAGTTGACATTCTTTTACTGATCCGGCCCACCTGAGAACAGAAAGTCTGGATCCGGCCCCAGAGCCAAACTGAGTTTGACATGCCTGATGTAAAATATGAAGGCGAAGACAGTAACATGCCTGACGCCTTGCTTCATGGTAAGGCTGATGCATAGTTCTGAGCACTGATCCAATTCGTGTCTCTGCAGCATGCACTCCTTTCATGGCGTGGTACCCCTTCATCATTCTTCTCTCATATGTAGGTCCTGTCTTGAAGACAACAAATTAACATGATTTCCACATTCCAACATCACACCTGCTGATATATGTTAATCATGACAGGGCAGTTTGTGTGTATGGTTTTACTTAAAAAATACAAAATACAGCTGTTTTATTTTGTTGCAACACCGGAAGTCATGGAGGAAGAGCAGTTTAGAGATGGTCTGGACCGTGAACATATCTAGAATAGTTGTACTCGAGCCCTTTTCCAATTTCATTCTCTTTAGCTGCATTTCCTTTAGGACCTGCTCGCCGCGGTACGGCTCGGCTCGTCTTTGTGAGCTTTTTTCATCAGGACTAGTACCTGGTACCAGGCACTATTTTCAGTACCTTCTCGGCTGAGGTTCCAAGCGAGCTGAGATGAGCCGATAATGTGATGTCTACAGAGTGCAGGCCACTGATTGGACAGGGAGTGATGACACACGAGAGCGACTCCAGCACGAAAACAAAACCCGACATTAAAAAAAACTGTAAACAGCGACGGTGTGCATTGCTCTTCACGGAACTCTGTTCTTCAAAATTTTAATATGACAGCCAGACCTGTACCGTGGGTGAATGAAGAGGTTGAGACTTTTCTGTCTTTGGTGGTGGACCAAAGAATACAGAGAGAGCTGGACGGAGAAAGTTTATCGGGAGGTCTCAGAGCGGATGGCCGCCCACGTATACAGTAGACTGTATATAAAGAGGACAATGAAGCAGTGTAGGGAGAAGCTGAAAAAGCTCAAAAGTGACTATCGGTCCACCCAGGACCACAACGGCCGGCGTGGGTCAACCAGGAGGTGTTGGAAGAGGTTTAATGAACGCTATTTACTGGCACCGCCAGCAACAGGAGGGAGACTCAGCCACCGCATTGTTGGAGACGTTCGAGGACGGTGAGTGTTTTGCGACTTCAAGAAACTTATACATCATTTATTCCATTGGTGGCAAGCTCCCTTTAAGCAAACAAGTATATTTAGAAAGTAACGTCATTGTCTCTTGTAGCAGACAATAAACTAGCTAGTTAGCCATCAGCGCTAGCCAGTTAGCCATCAGCACTAACTCCATGTTCTGCTTGTATTTCATGCTGCTGTTTCTTACGTTTTGGTCTCAGAAGCGAATACTTAAGTCAGCATGACGAACTAAGCTGGTGGTCTTACAGGTTTATTTTTTTCACAAGTTACAATGTTGTGTTTCTCGTGTACTTAGGGTGAGTGTTTATTTCTGTTCAAGAATCCCTTTCCACATGTGAAGCCTACTCCACCTCCGTCATGGAGCCCCCAGCTCCCCTGTCTCCACTCCAGCACCAGCTTCGACACCAGTACCAGCTCGGACACCGACACGTACACCACCTTCAGCACGTCACAGCAACGTCTTATCACTGGTAAGACACGGTAAACAGAGACTATGGTTGATTTTTGCATTATTGTTATTGTAGGTGAAAATGCCTGCAAGCATGATCAGAACAGCAAAACCAATGACCAAGAATTCAGGCAGGTGTAAATGCAAACTGTGCAGCATGCCAGCTCAGGAACGCCTGATGAAAGCTACATGTAGTTACAGTGACACATAAAGTCCCTCACTGGTCTTCCAGTGAGGGACTTCTTGCCAAACTGGTCAGCCTTACGAATGGAGTCACAGGTAACGACTGTACTGTTCTTAGTCTGCCTGTCCTCAAACATTTGTTACAATATGCTACACATATTAATTTGGATTTTTTCAATGTGTTTTTTTGTGTCATTTTCCCAGGTCTTTGCTGAGTTCCACCGAATTACCAATGTCAGCTTACGCAGTCAGTTCTATTCATAGCTTGACAGACACACACAATGACTGATCGCCTTGTACAGGCAGAGGGCCTCATGGACAGGCAAGACAGCAGAGGCACGGCGGGAGATCCTTGGCATTCACGATCTAAAGGTATGTTAAGGATTAACTTTGCTATCAGCAAATTTTGTACACATTTTTGCTGCACAAAACCAGAGCAGTAAGCTAAATGAAAAAACAGTATCTTTTTTTAAAGGGCAGTTAAGAAATTATACATTGACTCAACTATAATAATATATGATCCCCTTGAATCATCACTTCTGACCCATTGGCAGTGTGTGTAGGTGTATTTACAGTTGAAGACAAAATTATTAGCCCCTCAATTAAATGTTAGTTTTTTTTTTTTTTTCAAAAAATTCCTGAGTGCTGCTAGACGGATCAAGGAATTTTTTTTTAGTTTGGTTTCATCTGACCAAAGGACATACTTCCAGTATTCATAATCTTTCTCCAGCTTGTCCTTAGCAGCCTTCAGTCGGGCTTGAAGGTGTCTCTTCTGTAGAAGTGGAGGGTTCAGTCCATTTCTGTGCAGGGATCTAGTGACTGTCTTCTTGACAATACAATTCCTGACTTGGCTAAGTCATTAACTAGTGTTTTGGTGGTTCTTCCAGCATCTTTAGACACATCTCTCACAAGTTTTCTTTCCAGAGTCTTTAAAATCTTTGGCTTCCTCCCTCTGCCAGACTTGTTCTGTACTGTGTGGCTCTGTTTGAATTTCTCGATAAGACTTCTCACTCCACTTCTTGACACATGGAAACGCTGTGATACCTCTGTATATCCTTCTCCTGCTTTGATTCTTTTTCTCAAGTCTAAACTGATTTCTTTTGTTTTTGGCATGATGCTTTCTCAAGTGACAGTTCAAATCCTTAATGAAGTTTTTACACTGTATGTGCAAAGCGTAGGACAACCCCCAGTTTTAACTCAATTAACTGATTGATTACAAGCTGTGAGCATTACAAGGTTAAAGCACATGATTACACAACAGTGGTTTGTGTTATGATCTTGTTCTAGCCACGGCCCTTCTTTCTCCTTCCTCCTCTTTTCTTCCTTCTCCCTTCTTCTTCCTGTCTTTGTCATCTGTCTCTTTTGTATTTCTCTCCTTCATTCTCCCTCTTGGTCTCCTTACTCCTGTTCTCTCTGTATCTGTCTGTTTTGATCTGTCTTCCTTTTTCTCCCTCTGTTTGTCATCTCTCTCCCTCTTGTTTCTCTCATCCCATGTTTCTGCTCTCTCATTGTCTGGTATCTCTGGCTTCCTCTGTCTGCACTTGTTGATCTCCATCTTTTTGCCTGTCTCACTCACCTGCCTGCTCTTCTGATTAGTTATGTGAATCACCTGCACTGATCAGTCCATGGACCTCACCTGTCTGCAATTACACCTCCACTATTTAAACCCTGTTCATTCACTCACTCCCTGCTGGACCATCGACCCACATGGACTCTGTTTTCCCCTCCTCTGAATTACCCCACATGGACTCTGATATTCTCCCAGATTCTCCCCAGTTTTACTTTGGTCTCCAGCCTGTTGTCCTGTCTTATCTCTGTCTGCCCCTGGATTCCCTCAGCCTGTTTTCCCCCCTCTATGTTCAGTTTTTCCCCATCTTGTGAGTACCCCTCCTGAGCTTAGTTTTCTTGATTCAGTTTAGTTTTGTAGACTTCTGTTTTTGTATTCATAGTGTTGGTTTGTTGAGTTTAGAGTTGTTTGGTTTTGTTCCCCTAGTTCTATGCTCCGTTTATGTATTGGTTTAGTTTCTAGTTAAATAAAAGATTTTCCTATCATCAACTGTCTGCCAGTTCCCTGAGTTTGCGCCTGGGTTCTCCTGCTACTCCCGTAACAGGTTTGTGGTTTGGCTCAATAAAGAAGGTCAGTTCTTAAGAGGGTTAATAACGTTGACCCTGGTAGTTTTTGTTTTTTTTAAATTATTATTATTATTATTTTGTTAAATTATTATAATGCTTTAGTAAAGTTGGTGGAACATAGTTTCTTTAAGCATTATTGAATAAAAAAAGTGTAGTACTCAAAAAAATTAAAACAGGAGCTAAAATTTTCTTAGGTAATCAGTTACAACAAAAGTTTTGAGTTCTCTGAACTTGTTCGGTTTTACAGTGCACAATGACAGCCAGATATGCATTGATTACCTGTAAGAAAAAGTAAACCACATAAGATAATGCCTTTTTTTAACCATAAAAATACATTGACTGTTCTAAAGCTGACTTGTAAAGCTGTAAATTCTATCTATATAGCAAAAAATAAGTTAAATAATATTGTACCTTGCTTCCTAACTTCATGTCAGGACCAACTCTGTTAATGTCCCAGCAATATAATTTGCATGCCCCATTTCTGGAGAGGAGGACATAGACTTCTTTTCCTGCCCAAGCATCCTTAACATCTATCAACATTTTAAGAAAATTAAATGAGGGGAAAGAAGCAAGATATGTATATTTTTCCGCACACACATACACGTTCCTATCCCTTGTCAGCATCATGAGTATGTTCAATAAAACAAATTAAACACCAAATTATCTGAGAACTAAGTAAAATGAACCAAAATAACGACAGTTATGACAAAACAAGAGCTTCCCTCCAATAAGTTGTTCCTACTGATTATGTGTGATACTATTGTTTCAGACAGACGCGGTTGTATTTATAGAGATAAATGAGTTTGACCAGATGGTTTAGTGTCTTTGACATGACTGTCTACAGGTACTGCTTCAGTTTTCAAATTTTTCGGTGTTGAATAGGAAAAATGTTAAGTGTTTGACATTGCAACATTCACAGATGTTTCAGTGTAAGAAGTTGAATGGGGAAGGACATGGAAAGGGTGTAACTCAGGTCTCTACCACACACTCACAATAATAGACCCAGGGGGAAATTAGCAACATAGATAAATTAGACCGTTTTACTATTCTATTTTTTTAACTGAACTCATTTTACAGCATTCAGAGATTTTAGATTTCTCATGCAAAAATGGGGCTGACATTATAGTGTTGCAGAAAACGCATCTTAAACCAAATGACATTTTCAGCTTTCGAAACTACTTAATGATCCCATTGGGGCATCAGTTGATGGTACATAAATGACATAATTGGAAAGGTTAGCTTTTACAGTGAAAGACATGAGCTTTCTGCTGTCTGTTCAGTGCAAAAAAGTTGTGTTCATTAGCCTATATGCCCCAACTGTATTCAAGGCTTGATTCTTTCTCTCAATTACTTCACAACTGTTGAAGCTGAGTGATTACCAGCTATGTGGCGGATTAAATGTGGATTATTTTGTAAATAACAACCTTAATAATTTTTTCTGTTACCAGTGCCAGAGTGTCTGTGTCCAATAGATGTAGTCTTTAATCCATCTGTTGAGGACAGTATAATTTTTCCACATCAAACACTTGAATAGATGACATTCTTCTATCCTGTAGATTGTTTACTTTGGTAAACTTAGAATGATTTTGTCCATATTTATGTGATCACAACACAGCTAGTTATGGAAATATCAAAAATAAGGCCACCAGATTGAGGTTTAACTCCACCCTCAAAAAATGATCACACAATTGAGATGAAAACTGAAGGAATTTATAAATTTATGCAAAAAAAAAAAAAAGTCTCAGATATGACAGCAGGAAATCGAGGACTTCCTACAAGAAAAATAAAGCCTAAGAGCTAATGTTTCTCATTAGATTTATCCCCGGTAGTATTTAATCTGTTTCACATTTCTGTACTTGTCCATATCCTCTCAATATGTATTTTCCTAAAACGTGTGTCGTCTATAGATACAAATATGAAAGAAACAATGAAATTCCTATTGATGATTACTGAGTTGTATTGCTTACAATATTATTGTAAGAATTCCTGAATTGAAATGAAACATGATGCAACTGAAGCAGTCATCACAAGAGAACATAAACATACATAAATAAAAGATGCAGTCTGGCTGGGGTCTGGCTGTGGTTAGGGTTATATATATATATATATATATATATATATATATATATATATATATATATATATATATATATATATATATATATATATATATATATATATATATATATATAAACACCACAAACCTGGTTGTAATCAAATAAGTTTTGGTGTATGTGATGACAACTAGGTGGTGACAACTACCTAAAGAGACTGAAAAATCCAACTTGCAAATAAAAAATATGACAAGTTATATACCCTTGGGGTCCACATGGACCCCAGGTGTACTGATGAGGGTTAACGGAGAAATAAATGAGCCATTTAAGAATTAGCTGCAACTGGCAATATTTCTGAAAATGGTTTCATCGTTTTCATGGATTGTACTTCCAAAAGCCGTCAGTAGAGGTCAGCAAAACTTTAGACTCTCCTGTTACACTGGATTAGCTGCAGAAAGCAGTCAAAGATACAACCAGGAGCTGTATGCCAGCTATAGCTTGCATACCTGTGGAACTCCACCTATCACTACTCTAACAGTTTGTCTAGAAAGACTGTGCTTTGCTACTGAATATGGCAGTTTCAAGAGAGCTCTAATCCCTGCTTACAGTAATACCCAAGGTTAATTAGCACCCCTTGGAAAGTGCCAGTCACTGTCCATTCACATTGATATATTCCAACCTCAAGATACTTTTAAAACAGAGGCTGGAAATGTATTTACTCCAGATAAATCAGACTTTGTCATAGGGTGGCTTGTCTCCAATAATATTTCCCATCTCTTAACATATAGTGGGTGCAGCACACAAAATCCTGCTCCCCTATGGAGTGCTATTTTTGGATGTTGAACAGGTGTTCAATGACCTTGAATGATGGATTCTAAAAGAATTTAAGTTTGAAGATAAATTTATCAGCATGAGTAAAACACTGTATGCTAATCCTTAAGCCCTGGTCCGTGTATGTGGTGGCATCTCAGGTTTATCAGACATACAATAGTCTCCTTGAGTATTATAACCACCACAAAACTATTTTAAAAGGCTCTCTTGATGTCAGTTGATGTCAGCTCATTCTGTCAATTTGATTTATATATCCCTCATGATCATGCTGTAAAGCGATCAACCAATTTGTGATGCCAAAGCAAAAAAAAAAAAAGAGTTACAGTGGGAATCACTTCACACTATGAATCTCCTGCAGTTTACCCTTAAGCAAAGCACATTCCCATACATTATAAAGCCCCTTCTGAATGTAGCTTTACATTTACCAATGAGAGGGACAAAAAACATGTATCTTTAGAGAACAGATGTGGGTAAATGATACTGCTTCAAGCAGTTCAGTTTATGTTTGATGTTAAACACTACTCAGTACAAAGTATTAACATGACAACCAGTAAACAGCTGTAATTTTCCGTCAGGCTGGACTATCTCAGAACTTAAGACAGGTGACATGGTGAGCAACAAATGCTTTATTTTTCTGAACTGAATTTTAAAATGAAAGTTTAAAAAAAAAAGAAAAAACACTCACTTTGTACACCTAAAATTCTGCATACTGGGGACAGTTGTTTAACACTGTCTCATGTCTTTGAAAAAAAAACAGAGCTGAAAACAACATTAGAAATCCATCAAAACCTTTGAGATAAAGAAAACATACAAAATGTACTCCATTTCCATGAACATATGTTAACAAAACAAATTAAACATCTGCTAGGATTTAATGTCTGAATTTAATACTGTGCAAAATCTGTCTATAATGTTGAAATGGCATTCATGTAGAATTAAAAAGCACTGCTAAACAGTAAAAAATAACTTTGAGCAAAAAATCAGTGGCCAAGCCCAACAAAAAAACAAAAGGCAGTGTAGAATTGCAATTCCATATCTACAAAATCTGCATCATAACAACCTAGCTATGTACACTGTACAGATATTTAAACATAAACATACATTTTCACAAAGAAAAAAGAAACTGCTTGTCTAGGGCTAGATGAACACTAAGCCATTAGTAACAGAAAACATTGGAATGCGGTGCCTCTAAAAGTATGTATGCTCCATATCATTTTTGGGGTTTTTTTTAGTAAATGATGTGACAATATTAAACAGATCATACAAGTGGAGGGAAACCAGCTAAATGATGGGCATCAACTTAGGCTCACAGTATAATGTAACTGGCATTTGACAATTATATTTGCCAAAAGCTTTCAACTCTGCAGTGACACTGTGTCTTTTACATTGTCCCTTATTTCATTTCATCAAATATATCATAATATACCAATAGCAAGTGCAAGATAACAAGGTTACTAGTGGAACATAAAAACAATTCCACAAAATAAAATGACTCATGCTAAAAGTGGCTGTGGTAATCTGTGGATGTTCTCAGTCATCCAGGTCATGATAAGTCTCAAGCAAGCATAAGTTATGGCAACTGGACTAACCTCGTGTGAGTCGAAAACGTTTCACCTCTCATCCAAGAGGCTTCTTCAGTTCTGAAAGCCTGGTGGGGAGTACCAGATATTTATCCACCAGGAGGGTGGTGGCAAAAACAAGTGGACAAAGACCCGAAACCAATAGACTCGTTAGGTGTTAATGTGAGTCGTTAGCCTTTGATGGGCGGTCGTTACCCCTCCCAGCCCTCTAGGAGGGTGGTTGGGGGTCACCTGACTGCAAGTGGGACAGATGGCTGCACCTCCTTGGGAGGGCTCTAAGAACGGCGTTGTAAGTGGGAGACAAGTGGTGTCTGAGGCCCCCTCCTCTGTTCAAAGATGGCCGTTCTAGTTTGACATGAATGGCTTTTTGACATTAATACCTAACGAGTCTGTTGGTTTCGGGTCTTTGTCCACTTGTTTTTACCACCACCCTCCTGGTGGATAAATATCTGGTACTCCCCACCAGGCTTTCAGAACTGAAGAAGCCTCTTGGATGAGAGGTGAAACGTTTTCGACTCACACGAGGTTAGTCCAGTTGCCATAACTTATGCTTGCTTGAGACTCACCACAAAACTATTTTAAAAGGCTCTCTTGATGTCAGTTGATGTCAGCTCATTCTGTCAATTTGATTTATATATCCCTCATGATCATGCTGTAAAGCGATCAACCAATTTGTGATGCCAAAGCAAAAAAAAAAAAAGAGTTACAGTGGGAATCACTTCACACTATGAATCTCCTGCAGTTTACCCTTAAGCAAAGCACATTCCCATACATTATAAAGCCCCTTCTGAATGTAGCTTTACATTTACCAATGAGAGGGACAAAAAACATGTATCTTTAGAGAACAGATGTGGGTAAATGATACTGCTTCAAGCAGTTCAGTTTATGTTTGATGTTAAACACTACTCAGTACAAAGTATTAACATGACAACCAGTAAACAGCTGTAATTTTCCGTCAGGCTGGACTATCTCAGAACTTAAGACAGGTGACATGGTGAGCAACAAATGCTTTATTTTTCTGAACTGAATTTTAAAATGAAAGTTTAAAAAAAAAGAAAAAACACTCACTTTGTACACCTAAAATTCTGCATACTGGGGACAGTTGTTTAACACTGTCTCATGTCTTTGAAAAAAAAACAGAGCTGAAAACAACATTAGAAATCCATCAAAACCTTTGAGATAAAGAAAACATACAAAATGTACTCCATTTCCATGAACATATGTTAACAAAACAAATTAAACATCTGCTAGGATTTAATGTCTGAATTTAATACTGTGCAAAATCTGTCTATAATGTTGAAATGGCATTCATGTAGAATTAAAAAGCACTGCTAAACAGTAAAAAATAACTTTGAGCAAAAAATCAGTGGCCAAGCCCAACAAAAAAACAAAAGGCAGTGTAGAATTGCAATTCCATATCTACAAAATCTGCATCATAACAACCTAGCTATGTACACTGTACAGATATTTAAACATAAACATACATTTTCACAAAGAAAAAAGAAACTGCTTGTCTAGGGCTAGATGAACACTAAGCCATTAGTAACAGAAAACATTGGAATGCGGTGCCTCTAAAAGTATGTATGCTCCATATCATTTTTGGGGTTTTTTTTAGTAAATGATGTGACAACATTAAACAGATCATACAAGTGGAGGGAAACCAGCTAAATGATGGGCATCAACTTAGGCTCACAGTATAATGTAACTGGCATTTGACAATTATATTTGCCAAAAGCTTTCAACTCTGCAGTGACACTGTGTCTTTTACATTGTCCCTTATTTCATTTCATCAAATATATCATAATATACCAATAGCAAGTGCAAGATAACAAGGTTACTAGTGGAACATAAAAACAATTCCACAAAATAAAATGACTCATGCTAAAAGTGGCTGTGGTTGCCAATATACATTTTTATGATTTCTATCATAACATTATCGGAACCTCACTGCCTTGTTCATTGTAGGTAAACTAGTTTCTCTTAACCAAGATAACAACCAATGTTTTTGTGATGCTTAAACTTCTGTACAAGATGGTATAAAATAATCTACCAGTCACTGATAATTTATGAAATATCAAATATGCGTAGAAAAGTTGAGAAAAATGGAACATGTCTTCAACTGAGACAGCTACTTCATTCAGTATTCAGTGTCATACAGCCATTATAACCGATTGGTTATAATGGCTGTATATTTTAGCAAAATATTGCTAATAGTCTAATGCCACTGCTGGAGCTTTTTATTAGATTTGGTATTGACTTGCTTACTTTGTTTTTTTTATAATCTTAGGAGAACACACCCCCTTAATAAACACTTTTGTACCAAAATATACTGACAACTAATGAGCAGGAGTCCATGTTGGATGTTCTTGGGCCCCCAAGGAAGAAAACTGCTGTAGCAAAAACAACAAAATGTTCACATCAAATGTGTTTGTGGTTCACCCAGAAAAATCTTTAGATTTTTTTTTTTTTGTCTGAAGTTTTCTTTTTTTCCTGCATTATTTTGAAGCATTGCCTGAATTCACATTCTTTAAAGACTGATTTCTGGATTTCTCTACTGCCATGCCCTCAGGTTCATCCTCAAATCCTCCCATCAGTCACTCTCCTTCCTTGTGGTCTGCATGCCTTATTGCAGGAGTGAGACAATTCCACTGCAGTATGAGCAGAGCTTTATTAGCTGCAGTACATCAGGATTGTCAAACTTGCTTTCAATTCTTAGCCATGCCATCACCACTCTGCTGGAACACAGGCTCTGCTAATGTAGTCAGTCAAGCTTCCAGCCATATCCTGGACATTCACTGTTCAGTCAGCAGTTTGGTTTTGACAAACCCCTGTTTCCCTGTAGTTCCATGGATGTTTCAGCCTCTGCTGTTTTCTGTGCTTTTTTTTTTGGCTCCCAGCTCCATGGGCTCTGCCTGGCCCCCCCTCTGCACCCCATTTATCTATTTAGAACATAGTCCCCATCTTCCCAATACATTAAAATAAACTGTCTGTTTATTTTAACCCTTGTTTATTTGCCCCCTTGTTACCAAATCCAAAAAACTATCAAACTGTACTGATACCTGGTCACAGTTCATGCTGCCTATGGTGGCACAACTAGTGCCACCATAAATAGAAAAATATATACAATCAGTGAAGAGTATTCACACTAAAAGACATTAAAGTTAGAGGTATAAAGTATAAAAAGGACTTCTAGGTAGTGCTCCAATAGCAGAAGAAATGCTGGGAGTGTTGTTTCATCACAGTGGTAGACCACTGTACAGGAGATGATGACCAAATTTCAATGAGGTATGCTTTTTGCTTTATTAAGTACATTAGCAACCACAGCAGCTCTTGACTTTCACACATAACAAATTTAAAAAACAAACGATTGCTGGGTGGGTAGGGTGGGGTGTGGGAGTTTCAGTGGTGGTGGCTGGGGAGGTGGAGGGTGCTTGGAGGGGAGGACTGGGGGTGTAGGTTGGGTAAATGACGAAGCACATTCACAACTGAATGAGGAAGCACATTCCGCAATAAAACACATGAATGGCTTTTTGAAATGTGATCATAACATTGTTTCATACATGTTACCAGTGGGGTCATAGTATTTTACAAAGCCTGTACAAGCTTGGGGCACTATAAAGTATACAAATCAGGCAACAATAAGAAAAAAAAAGGGATTGTGTCTTTTTTCAGTAAGAGGTGCTCGATGCGCTTCTGTGAAAGAACAGGGAACCAACAACCCTTTTATGTACTTGATTGTCCCATCTGCTTTTCTCTAATTCTCCCAATTGTATCTGTAAATTCCAGTCTTTTCTAGATTAGTCTTTCTCATTCCCCTTCTCTATCCATTCTTTTCACATTCCAAGTATATTCCTATTAGAACAGTAAGGACACTTCTGACTGTTCTGCACAGTGGGAGCAGCACTCAAAAAACAATAAGTTTGTTATTCAGGGTACTGTAAAACTTTCTCCCCACACATTTCCATTTCTGGACATAGTTGCTTGGGAGGATGGTAAGTGTAAAATATGATTTTAAAATTTGTGGATGTAAAGTCATTGTTATAGTATATGATTGCAGCAGTATGTTGCATTGCTGACAAAGCATTTCCTACCCTGTGATAACATCCAGTCATGCAACTTCACCCTGCATCACTGCTATGCTCCTACTGGCCCGCTACACACTCCAAAGCACCTCTGCACTGGACAGTCAATCACACCTCAGTCTGTTGCTGAGAGTCGGTGATGATGGTCACTCCAAGGCGAAGCTCATCCATACTGTCAAAATCACTACCATGTTCTGAGTCATCCAGCCCACAGGGTGCCGACATGTCTGAGGCTGACGATGCAGCAACAGATAGTCCCATATTTAGCAACACCGAGTCATCACTGTCCTCATTTCCTGGCGATACCACACACATTGTATTGCTGAAGTCCCCCTGAGGTGCTTCCCCAAATGGTATCTGGTGGGGGGGCAAGTATTGGCTGGGGTGGAAGTGTTGTCTTGTATGCTGATGCCCGGTGCTGCCAGAGCTCAGTGTGCTTTCTTTGGAGGCTGGCGGATTAGCAGGTGGAGGTGTGTAGGGCTCAGGATAGTCCTCACCTGTTGGCAGCGGAGGTGGCAGCTGGTCTTGGCTCAAAAACTCCTCTTCGTGGGGAGGAGGGTAGTCGCTGTCGATGTCATAGCCCCCCAGGTAGTAATCTGACTCCAGTTCACGAGTGCTTCCTACAAGGTGAGGGGATGAGCGTGCTACCTCATTGCCAGGACCTACCTCAAAGCCTGGCACTTCTTCAATGTCCGATAGCCTTGTGCTCGGCATCCAGTCTGATGTGTCCCAGTGGTATGCTGGACAGTAAAAGGAGAGATTGTTAGTGACAATCTGAACTGTAAAAACCGTAAAAGTCCAGTTGCACATTTGCCTGAGTCAACAAACCGGTCTCAACATGTTGAATTGTGCAGTAGATATGTCTTTAGTAAGCACCAGGGATGTTAGACTCAATGTCATCAACAACACAGAGAGATGTTGAAGGTCATGTTCATGACAAGGTACAACCTGTACAGAAAACATGTTAGATCTCTGGAGGGTATGTGACATGCAAAATAGGAAGCTCTGAGGGTTGACATTACAGGAGTCACAGCATGCTGAGCTTCATAAAGAATTACCAGCAGTTAAGCCATGTTGTAGTGTTAAAAAAATGATACAGTTGATTCAGTTCAGGTAGAAGAATATATCATACAGTGCTGTAAAAAGTATCCCCCCCTCAAACACATTTGAATATAACACAAAGCTAATCCAAGAAAATACAAAATGCAGTTTTTAAATGATGATTTCATTTACTGAAGAAAAAATGCTACCAAAATCCATGTATGGTTCGCTCATTTGTTTTTCCGTTTCAAAATAAAATCTAAAAAAAACAATAAACCATGTTGTTTCTTTGTTTTTCCATTTTTAAAACCTAAATGTAGAAATGCATTTTTTAATTAACAAAAAAAACACAGTGTTGGATTTTTTGCTCTAGCTTTTTAAACCCGAAATACAAAATACGGCTGTTGTTTTAATTTGTTGCAACACCGGAAGTTGCCGAGGAAGAACAGTTTAGAGCGGGTCTGAACCGTGAACACATCAAGACTGGCTGTACTCAAGGCTTTTCCAATTTCATTCTCTTTGACAGTGGCAAAACCCACGCAGAAATCATGGAGCTCGACATTGCTCTATAATGAGTATCAGGAGGTTCTGCATGGAGAACAGTTTAAGAAGACGCAACCATGTGTCCGATACTGATTTGGAGAGAGCTGTAATCTGTTCTGTTAACCACGTTAGTTTCAGTGCCATACTTTAGTAACTACAGAATGTTACGTTTGACATTTGTGTGTTTTACAGACAGGTCCGACATGTGGACGAAAGTTTCTGACAGGATACTGGTCATCTATTGGTGCCGCTGTTCCAGTTTAACTGGTGATCAGGTTAACTGGTGATAGTTTCTGTCTCCAGATGTTTCGTCGCAGATTCGTTCAGACCAGAGCTGGCTGTGTGTGAAATAAAGATACTAGATAAAGAAAACCTCGCCGACAGACATCGCGATCACTACTTAATAAAGTCTATATCCATGTAAATATGATCTACAGACAGTAAAAAGAAATGTGCTGGCCGAAATAAAAAACACGTATTTTTATGAACGCTGAGAGGATTGGAAATGATGGAATCCAGAGATAAGATTAGAGATCACAGTCTGACTCATCGTATCACCGATCAGATCGATAAAAATCTTCACAAGAATGTAAAAAGGATTACAAAAATATAACACAAACTACCTGCATAGTATAATCACTTAGACTGTACAGTACTGGAAGTATTCTCTTCCTCTGCAATGTCTCTAAAAGTATCTTCTGCCATTTCTAAACCAGCCAGGGCTTCTGGGAAGACACAACTCACACAAATATATTGTTTGTTTTGAGCAGACCGGATCCGTTTACTTCCATTTTTATTTAATATTGTCAGCGGTTAACCTCTGAAATGACGGTCAGGACGGAGGACTGAACAAGTTTTTGTTGTTTTCTGAGAGACTAGTTTTGATAATGTGGTCTCAGTTTGTTCCGATGTATTTTATCAGATCCAGGTAATGTTCTGCTGCGTGTTGTTCTAATGGGAGGCTGCTGAGGGTCGGAGTGTTTCTGTGAACAAACCCGAGTTAAGCTTGAAGTTCTTCCCTGGATCTGTTCCACTGAACTCAGACTAACACACAGCAGTGGACGTGCTTCTACGTTGTGGGTTTTCTTGGTGAGACAGTAAGTAGTTTTGTGTCTCGTTATTAACCAGGCAACCTGTGTTAAGTGGTGACTATCGCCAGTTAACCTGGGTGTGTTTCCTGAACAATCACCAGGTGTTAAACACCTGACAGGATGACAAAGATCTATGTGGATGAAGCGGGATGTTTGTTGAACTGACGATGAGTGAGACTGTGGTCTCTAAGTTTACCTGGATTCCATCGTTTCCAATCCTCTCAGCGTTCATAAAAATACATGTTTTTTATTTCAGCCAGCACATTTCTTTTTACTGTCTGTAGATCATATTTACATGGATACAGACTTCATTAAGTAGTGATGCTGACGTTTTTCAGCAGGTCTTCTTTATCTAGTATCTTTATTTCACACACAGCCAGGTCTGGTCTGAACGAATCTGCAACGAAACATCTGGAGACGGAAACTATCACCAGTTAACCTGATCACCAGTTAAACTGGAACAGGTGGGAATCGCCAGAGTTCTTCACATTTTAACACTTAAAAGTACTTCCTTGGAATATTAAAGCAATTTTGTTCACACTGAGATCATGAGCTCTCAGTGTGATGCATAGACTCCCTCTAAATAAGAAAAACATGTCTTTGCTGCTTTCAAAGTATGCGGTGCGGAGTTTGGGACAGAGAAGTGAAGTCAAGTTGCCACAAGTTCTGACTTTCATTTCCAGTTCTGTCTGTAGCTTCCAAATGGGAAAAGGCTTTTTTTGTTTAAACCTTAAAATTGATAAAAATGCAGCCTTTTTTTCTTTCTCTACTTTTCGTTTTTCAAATTAAATTGTTAAACAAAAAAACAAAAAAACAAAATGATTATTTGTTTTTTCTCATTTTATTTTGAAACGTAAAAACGAATGAGCGAACCATACATGGATTTACCAATCTACCAAATGACCACATTCATTCGGTGGTTGGGTTCAGTTCACCAACCATACCCACATATGATTACTGCCAGGCTTGCTGAATCTAAATATAACTTAAATAGAACCTATATGGCAATGTAAAATAGGCAAAAGGGTCTCAAAACCAGCACATGACGCCACATTCTAAAGATATTCAAGAACAGATGCAAAACAAAGTCATTGACATTTATCAGTCTGGAAAGGGTTATAAAGCCATAGCTAAGACTCTGGGACTCCAGAGAACCACAGTGAGAGCAATAATCCACAAACAGAGAAAACACGGAACAGTGGTGAATCTTCCCAGGAGTGGCCAGCCTGCCAAAATTTCTCCAAGAGTACATCAACATCAAAAGAACTGCAGACCTCACTGGCCCCAGTTAAGGTCAGTGTACATGATTTCACAAGACGGAAGATACTGGGTAAAAATGGCAACTGTGGGAGAATTTTTAGGTGCAAACCCCTCTTGACCAAAAAGAACATAAAGGCTTGTTTGGCATTTGCAAAATAAATAAATAAATAAATCTAGGTGAGCCCCAAGACTTTTGGAATAACATCATGTGGACTGCTGAATCAAAGGTGAAATTTTCAGAAGACGAGGGTCCCATTACATCTGGTGTAAAGCTAATACTGCATTTCACAAGAACAACATGATACCAGCAATGAAACATGGTGGCGGTGGTGGCAGTGTGATGTTTTTGGAAAGCTTTGCTTCCACAAGACCTGGATGACATCATAATTGATGGCGCCATGAATTCTGCTCTCCATCAGAAAATCTTCCTGGAGAATATCCACTCATCAGTTCATGATCTAAACCTCAAGCGCAAATGAGATATGCATGACAATGACTCAAAGCACGGAACCAAGTTCACCTCTTAATGGCTCAAAAAGAACAAAATGAAGAATTTGGAATGGCGGAGTCAGAGTCCAGACTTGAATCCAATTGAGTTTAGCTTGAAAACCATGTAATGTGGCCAAATTAAAACTAGTCTACAGAGAAGAGTGGGCCAAAATGCCTCCATAGAGATATAAAAGACTGATGACAAGCTATCACAAACATTTAACTGTAGTTGCTGCTGTCAAGGGTGGCCCAATCAGCTATTAGGTTGAAGGGGGCAATTGCATTCTCACAAGGGTGAGATAGGTTTTTAAAAAATCTTTAATAAGTGTATTCATTTATTTAATTACAAAATTCATTTTCTGTTTTGTGGGCTGTCTGTCTAATATAAAATCTGTTTGATGATCTGGAACACTTAAGTGTGAGAAATGTGCAAAAACAGAAAACATCAGGCTAGTACTTTTTCACAGCACTGTATATCTAGTAGATTTTCCTGTTGGTCAGCATTACTTGGTGATGAAAAAGACATCTACAGTCACGCAAAATAATATTTAGATCCCAAATTGTTGGTTTTGTTGACATACTTGCACAAACATTTGATCTTCAAATTCCTTAAAAGTTTACAGTTACTGTAAAGGGTATGGCGTGTAGAAATTAACTGAGAAAACAAAAAAGCAGGGTCAAATTCCTTGGATGTGTTTATATGTTTGGCCAATAGAGCTAATTCTGATGTACAAAACTGCAGCCATGCCAGGGGACAAAGTTGGTATCTGAATCAATATCAGTATCTGAAACCAAATGTGAATTTGCTCCTAATCTGCTCTTCTGTTCCTGGGATATGATGATGAATAATGGTCAGCAAAATGTTTTCGCAGAAATTTACGATGTTACAGTTAAGGTAAGCTTTGGTTGTGGAATCTTGTCAGAGTGGAAAAGAGTTTAAAAGATCTCCAAATTATTTCAAATTAATCATTCCACTTAATGAAAATCATCTATAGATTGCAAAGATCTCAAACAATCAATCCAGGACTGATTGCCTCAGTAAATTCAGCCCACTGGAAGAGTGTTTGATGCAAACATTAATCTTCAAGAACAAAATTTCACCCAGATTCACATGCAATTGTAACTTTTGGTGTCAAAGTGCTGCACATAGAATAAAAAAAGAGATTGCACAAATTTTACCTGCATGGGAGGCATGCCAGGAAGAAGCCTGTGCTGTCACAAAGAATGTTAGAGCAGAAATCCAGTTTTCAGGCCTTTTGGAATAATATAAATCAAAGATAGAGTAGTTTGACTACAGTAACAGGAGCGAGAGTTAGGTGCAAACCAAAAACAGCTTTTCAGGAGAAAAACTGAACACCACTGTGAAACTGGTGAAAATGTTGTGGCTTGGGTTTACTTCACTGGGACTAGGTAACTTGCAGTCACTGATTTAACTATGAAATTTTCATCATTGCCAAGAGTGATTGAAGATCGTTTGAAGCCATCAGTATGAAAGTTGAAGTTGAATGGGATGTAAAACTGATCATAAACACACCAAGAAGTCCACTAAGAAATGGATGAAATATAAGAAATGTAGGGTTATGGAATTACCTCATCAAGAAGCAAAAAAGCCCTTCAGCATCTTGCAACTGAATGACATTTCCATACAAAGCTGGCTTAAAATTGCCATAAACCAATGCAAAAGACTGGTGGACAACAATGCAAAAAGACAGACACCACCATTTTGTAATGCAAAGATGTGGGGTCGGTCTTACATAATGGTCTGGTTACACTTGATTATTCTTCAGCTTCCAAATCCTCAGTGAAACTTGACATTTTCAGTGTTGTAGGGCGTTAGTTTGGACGTTGTTGTCATCGTTTCCCTTCGTGAAGTTGATTTTGAAAATAGTAACACATACTAGCAGAAGGGGAGGAAAAAGCCTCATGACATGCACAGCCAATAGCATATTTTTCCCTACAGCCTATATCCAGTGAGTGCAAACTAGCAAAACATCTATAAGTTTGGATTTCTGCTACAAAGGTCAATACTAAGAATATTTTGTCGATGGAAGAATATTATATCTATTGATGTTTTACATAGAATCAATTGTTTGCTTGCCCAAAAGTGTGGGAAAAAAAGACCTAAATTTGCAATGGATATTCTTACTTTTCCTACATGTGTTGTCAGTGGATTATCTGTTCGATGCACAGTTTGGAATTATAGATTCCATGCAAATACTCTGCACAATTACCATAGCAGTTGTGTCCCATTTCAGACACAACAAGAAGACTACCCTCAACAGGAGTGGTTGGTTTTTCTATTATCAGCCTGAGTTTGAATGGTTTTGAAAAGTGACCAATTATGACCTTTCATGGAAGGGTAGTGCTAGGGTTTCAAAACCTCTGAGCCAAGACATTATAGTCAATGACTGGCTGTTTGACTGTGACACAGGTGACTGCAATTTATATAATGTCTCTGACTGAAAGTCAAAATTGGCTCGTTTTGTCTTATATACTGTTTCAGAAAGAAGTGGCAAACTAGGGATTACAACCAATGATGTAGTGTTGAAATTTACCACCAGGAAGCTGCTCTCAAGGTGTATAAGGTGGCTACTATTTTATGTAATAATGTGTAGTGTATAAAAGATTCAAACAACCTTCTTTATTTAATGATGAACATGCCCAGACACCTAACAACCAGTAGTATATGCTTGGCTTCCACTAGTGACATCTAATAGGTCCAGCTTTTGTGAAGCTTTTTTTTAGGCCATAGATGACAACACAAAACACTGATACATTTGGTTTATATGATTGTCTTTGCAAGTTTTTAAAGACTAAACTAATGTAGCATTCAGAAGGAATGTACATGTCATGAATTTTGGGACATACAGTAGCAGTCAAAAGTTTCAATGAATGAGAAAGTGTGTCCAAACTTTTGACCGGTAGTGCACATCATAAGAAATCGTTTCAACCAAATTCAAGCAAAACAAGGTTGGATTTCTTTCACACTTGGTCGGGCCATTGGGAAGAAAGACACCCGTTAACCAATTAAACATATACTGTCTTAAAACCTTGAAATGGGACCGTGGTACCATTGAGCACTGGATTCAATGCTCTTGTGACATAGCATAATTCTTATCACAAATGTCTGGTTGACCAAAAGGACAATGTACAAAGAACTCTGCAGATTAATTTACAGTGACTGAAGTTAAAACAAAAGCAATGACAATACAAACATTTTTCCATGCATCATAGCAGAGCACAAACTATGGAATGACCGAGGTTGTGAAAACTTCATCACGCAACAACTGGTACAGTGAGTAGGGGAAGGGTGGGGAGAGGGGTGATGACCGCTCTGGTCTGTGAAATCAGCACAGCACAAAATAAGCTGTGAAATAACACATGCATACAAAGCTCTGACTAGGGAAGGACATGAGAAGAGAAATTTACCTGTGAACAAGTATGGTGGAGTGAAAAGTACAACTTGGTATACACAACATGAGAAAGATACCGCATGTAGACAAAATATTTTAAGTAGAACTTGTTGACTGAAGATTTCATTTTTATACAGATCACATCCAAGGTCAGTGAAGAAATATGCATGTACAAACATGCTGCCATACCATCCATCCATTATGTATTTTTATCTTTATCTACAGGTTGTCAGTCTATCACAGGATTGACAACCACGCAAACTGACACTCATTTTGTCATCACAAATCAACCTGTATGGTTTTGGATTGTGGGAGTAAGTTGGGTACACCCAACACAAGGAGAACATGCAAATTCCACAGAGAAAGACTATAGATTCAAACCAAGAACTTTCTAGTAGTAGTGCTAGCCACTGTATCACCATGCCCTTTATGCTTAAAATGAGATTCCAGCACACTACTGATTGGTGGAGTTCTGCTGAGATTTTTGTCCTGTTGGCAGATTCTCTCATCTTTCTTGCTTTGTCTTATTTGTTGTGCTGCTGTTAATTAAGAAGCTCCTTATATTTATTGAGGTAACGTGTCAGTCAGTTAACTACAGGGTGAAGAAGCCACAAAACAGCTGAGACAAAAAAAACAAGCAAACAAAAACACAAATAACCAAAACAAATGTACACAAAGATGGTAAAAGCTGTGACTTCAGAATGCTTGGATATATTAAAAAAAAAAAACAATAATTAGTTTTTGTGTTGATGAATGACTGACTAATATTTGACTAAAATAAATACCCTGTTTTTTCTAATGATTTTAACTCAGCATAAGCAAAGTCAGATGCCAATATTAACACTGGTGCAGACTGATTGGCAAAATAGTACAAAACAAGTAGTCTAATCATTTTGCTCTTAACATGGGTCATATTAGACTGAGTGCTGATACTGGGAGAAAGTGCAATGGTGCTATACCACATTGAATAGAAATTCAGTTGAGATATGTTGTTCTAGACAAGATACTTTGGTATAATTACCTACTAGTATTGCCACCATTGTACTCTGCTGATAGCAGGACAAAACTCAATCAGTAATCAATCAATCAATCAAAGTTTATTTCTATAGCCCTTTACAACAGCCCAAAGGGTGACCAAAGTGCTTCACAGTGAAAAACAAGAAAATAACTTAAAAACAATACAGTAACTTAAAGCAGGACAAACAATCACACTCACACCTACGGGCAAATTTAGGATAATCAATTAACCTCAGCATATTTTTGGACTGTGGGAGGAAGCCGGAGTACCCGGAGAGAACCCACGCATGCACAGGGAGAACATGCAAACTCCATGCAGAAATCAGCCGTGTAATTCAGTTTTAAAATTCATAAGACAAACTTACAATGCTTTGACAACAAACAAGCCATATTTTTTGAAACTCGTAACAAATGTTGAACATATAAACATAAAAAAAAAAAGAAAAGTGCTGCTCACTGACATGTAGCCTATTATGACCCACATATTTGGAGAATTTATATAGTAAAATTTGCTACTATAAAATTCAAAGTATTTTCACTGGGTGATTCGTATTTTGTCTACCCGCTGCAGATAGATGGACAGATGAATAGGAAGGACTGGGGTACAGGAAATGTAGGGATGGGTTGGTAGTCACCTGAGTTGTAGGTTTGACCTTGGTCCATAACTGATACTGTCAGACAAAAAAAAACACAGAGGCCTTTAGCAGTGGACTAGTATGTCTACTTGTCTAAATGTAGTGAACTAGCATAGAGAAAAATACAGTTCGTATGTAGTTGGGGTTTCTGAAAAAAAAATGTTCCCATTAACAGCTGCTGATGTGATCCCTGTCATTTGTGTTCTCTTTCAAAATTTTCCTTCTAGCTCACTGTTTAAGAACTCAGAACATGTGTGTGAACAAGGACCTTAGTATTCTATCTAGAATAAAACAATGACTGGTCAACCATATTCCATGAATATTCTGCAGGTACTCATTCCAATCTGGTTAACACTCCTTGAAGGAATATAGCAATAGGGAGGAACTCATTAGTGAAATTGCTCTGCTGAATCTTAGCACTCAGTAGAACAAGGTTAGCCATCTTTGCCTTATGGAAAAACAAACTAAAAATGAAGAGCTAGTGGAAGAGAGTCTAACCTGGAAGTGGATTGAACTGACTAACCACTGTCCGCGAGAATGTGTTTGAGAGGAGAAGTGTAAGTCCTGATCAGGACTTATATTTACGGTGTCCAGGAGTATGTATCACACAGTGGGAGCTTATTTAGCTGAAGACACCTCTTTAGCAGAGATACTGCAATGAAAAGACTGAAATAAGTGAAGAGGGGAAAAGTGACAGAAGAGACACAAAGGGACATTGTACCTTCATTTTCGATTGTGTCGACTGCATCATTGACCAGTCGAATGACAGTCACTATGGAGGCTTGTGGAGGGAAAAAAGCAGGAGATAAGTTTTGAAATACAGACATCAAGATGAAAAAATGCTTATCATGGTGTTGGTCCTTTACCACCTGTGGCATTGGTGGTGATAGCTGCCCAGTGATATTTGCAGAGAGTCTGCCTGCTCAGATTTATTTCTGATTGTGATGTTTAGGGGAAATGCACACAATATTGTTCATGCATACAGACATAGATTAGGTTGAAAAAAATAAAACAAGCAAAAAGAAAACATTGCCAACAAAATTTAACAGTTTAGCCGTTTAAAAAAATTAAGACATGCAAAGAAAGCCACATAAAATCAAAACAATATAAAAGCAAAAACCAACAGCAACACAAGCATACTTCAATAGTTTTATCTGATTTTGGTGCAGAGACTATTCTGTGAGGTGTCAACAACCAGCCTTTAGCAAGCACAGGAATGACAACGGCAACAACATTGTCATGGCTATGGCAAAATTCACAGTTGAGTAACTGATTATTAGGAGCACAGAAACATTTTGTAATGATGACTTCCATGAATTACAAGTAAAGAAAATATAAACAAATGCACAACACTTGCACAAAAGCCACAGCCACCAACATGACATTTTGAAGCTGCAAAACTCCTTTGCCTCAGTGAAGGAATGCTTACAGTGGACAATGGTGCGTGTGTGTGTGTGTGTGTATATATATATATATATATATATATATATATATATATATATATATATATATATATATATATATATATATATATATATATATATATATATATATAATATATATATATATATATAGTTAGTGCTGACAAAATTATTGGACCACCAACCAGTGTAAAGTGTTTGCCACCGCTGCCCTAAATTAACAATATTGCTGATTACAAAAATATTTTTTAATGTTTCTGTAATGGTTATTCTGCCAGTATATGCAAACTCTTTAGCTTTTTAATCAAAATGATATCTTTAATGCTATAATAGAATTATTGTTGTTATCCAGAAATTCTCAAAATTACAGTTTTATAAAAGAACAGAAGAAAATAATAAAGGACATTATTATTTTTTGATTGAGATGCCAAATGACAGTTGTTTGCTTGCATTCCTGAATAGAAAAACTAGTTTAAGTGGGTGTCTGTTGTTCTTGATTAATGTGTTACTTCTAAGACAATTCCAGTGTGCTGCTTCAAATTTGGGTACATTAAACCATGAATTCAGTTTGAAATTCCTCACTCTTGTTGAAAATGGTGAAGCATAGGGAACTCACTGAAAAAGACAAAGTCCAAATTAAAGCATTTCATGATGTTGGATGGTCTTTTGAGACAAGACATAAAGTGTCTCACAGTATGGTCAAGCATGTCTTGGACTCAGACTGGAATGCAGAGACTGGTACTTACAAAACGCGCCAAGGAAGAGGCTTAAAACAAAAGCTATCTGAAGCAGATGTCAGACACCTCAAGATTTTAAGTACTAGAGACAGAAGGAAAACCACTGCTGATCTTCAGGCAAAGATTAATGCTTCTAAATCAGAATCTGAATAAGTCTCCAGAATGACCATAACGAGATGACTGAAGGAACAAAGCTTAAAGGAAGAATAGCTGCTAAGAAGCCATTGTTGAGGCCTGCAAACATCCAAAAATGCCTCAAATTTGCCAGGGAGCATGAACACTGGACTGTAGATGACTGGAAGAAGGTATTCTGGATGGGCAAGTTTGAAGTCTTCGGTCAGCATCATCGTGTTTATGTTTGCAGAAAAGCTGGAGATCATTTTGATGCCAGATGCATTGCACCCACAGTGAAAAATGGTGGCAATTCCATTATGGTATGGGGTTCCATTTGTGGAAATTGCAAGGGGAAATTAGTTAAAACGGATGGCACCATGATCAATAGGTTCTACCACAACATCTTGGTGCATGGAATCCCGTCTGGATTGAACCTGATCGGTCGTGGGTTCACATACCAAGAAGACCAAGCATACAACAAAGCTGTGCAGACTACTTGACCAAGAAAAAGGAATCTGGAGTACTGGAACTGATAGATTGGCCAAGTAAAAGTCCAGACTTGAATCCTATTGAACAGATCTGGGATTTATTGAATAATAATAATAGATGGCACAAAGGCTTCATCCAAAGCAAGTATCTGGGAACAGCTAGAAAATATTTGGAACTCAATAACAAAAGAGACTGTGGAAAAGTACACAAAAACAATGCTAGGAATAATGCAAGCTGTTATCAAGGCCAAAGGAGGTCATACAAAATACTAGGATTTTTGGTAAATATATGTGAATAAGGACTTAAGGGCTATTTAGTTGTTCCAGTTTGTTATTTGCTTGAATAATAGCAATACATTTTTTAGTTTGAAACGAGATTTTGACAAATTTCTAAAATATTTGATATTTGTGTTTTGTCATTTCTCAGAAGGTGGTCTAATACATTTGTTAAGCACTATATATATATATATATATATATATATATATATATATATATATATATATTACTAGTCAAAACCTTGGACATTCTCATTTAATGATTTTTCTATATTTTCATGAGTATTTACATTGTAGATTCTCTCTGAAGGCATCAAAACTAAGAATGAACACATGGACTTATGTAGTAAATTAAAAAAGTGTGAAATAAGTCAAAACATGTTTTGTATTTTAGATTCTTCAAAATAGCCCCTCTTTGCTTTAAATACTGCTTTGCACACTCTTGGTGTTCTCTCATTGAGCTTCCTGAGGTAGTCACCTGAAATTGTTTTTACTTCACAGGTGTGCCTTGTTAATTTGATTAATTTGTGGAATTTCTTGCATTCTTAATGGGGTTGGGATCATCAGTTGTGTTGTGCAGAAGTCAGGTTGGTACACAGTTGACAGCCCTGTTTGACAACTGTTAGAATCCATATTATGGCAACAACCAATCTGTTAAGTAAAGAGAAATGACAGCCCATCATTACTTGAAGAACTGTAGATCTGTCAGTCGGGAAAATTGCAAAAACTTTAAATGTACCCCCAAGTGCAGTCGCAAAAAACATCAAGCGCTACAATGAAACTGGCTCACATGAGGACCGCTCCGGGAAAGGAAGACCAAGAGTCATCTCTGCTGCTGAGGATAAATTCATCTGAGCACCAGCCTCAGAAATCACAAGTTAACAGACGTCAAGTTAGAACCCAGATAAATGCCACACAAAGTTCTAGTAGCAGTTGATGTGGAGAATATTTCACATCTCCACTGTTCAGAGGAGAATGCGCGAATCAGGCTTTTAAGGTCAGATAGCTGCTAAGAAACCACTACTAAGGAAAAGCAACAAGCAGAAAAGATTTGTTTGGGTCAAGAAACACAAGGAATGGACATCAGGCCAGTGAAAACCTGTGCTTTGGTCGGATGAGTCCAAATTTGAGATCTTTGGCTCCACTCACTGTGTCTTTGTGTGATGCAGAAAAGGTGAATGGATGGTCTCTACATTGCATGGTTTCCACTGTGAAGAATGGAGGAGAAGGTGTGATGGTGTGGGGGTGCTTTGCTGGTGTGACTGTTGGAGATTTATTCAAAATTGAAGGCACACTGAACCAGCATGGCTGCCACAGCACATTGCAGCGACATTCTATTCCATCCAGTTTGTGTTTAGTTGGAACATCATTTATTTTTCAACAGGACAATGACCCCAAACACACCTCCAAGCTGTGTAAGGGCTATTTGATCAAGAAGGAGAGTGATGGAGTGCTGCGTCAGATGACCTGGCCACAGTCACCTGACCTAAACCCAATCCAGATGGTTTGGGATGAGATGGATCGTAGAGTGAACGAAAAGATCCAACAAGTGCTCAGCATCTCTGGGAACTCCTTCAAGACTGTTGGAAAATAATTTCAGGTGACTACCTCATGAAGCTCATCGAGAGAAGGCCAAGAGTGTGCAGAGCAGTAATCAAAGCAAAGGGTGGCTATTTTGAAGAATCTAAAATATGAAACATGTTCTGACTTATTTTACATTTTTTTTTGTTTACTACATGCTTCCATATGTGTTTATTCATAGTTATGATGCCTTCAGAGAGAATCTACAATGTAAATAGTCATGAAAATACAGAAAAAACAATAAATGAGAAGGTGTATCCAAACATTTGAATGGCAGTATATATACACGCAGTTCAAGCATAACATTATGACCACCTCCCTAACACTGCTTTAGTCCCCCTTGTGTTATCAAAAATGCTCTGAACCATTGGCCTGGACAAGAGGACCTCTCAGGGTGTCCTATGGGGTCCGGCACCAGGACGTTGGCAGTGAATCTTTTGGGTACTCTGGTTTGTGCTGTGGGGCTTCTGTGAATCAAGTTTGTTCCACTGCATCCTGTTGATGCTTCATCAGAATGGGGTCTAGGAAGTTTGGAGGTCAAATCAATGTCTTGGGCAATTGTCATGTTCCTCAAGATGTTCCTGATTGTTTGATGTTTTTGCGATGTGGTGGGGCACATTTTCTTGCGGGAGTAGGCCAGTGACATTTGGGATGTCCATTTGCATGAAGGAGTGTGCTTCTTCTGAGACAATGTTTATTCGAGTGTCTAAGTCTCATCAACACAGATGCCAAAATCTAAGTTTTCCAACAGAACACCGCATAGTGCCAATATGATCATATGATCAATGCTATTCACTTCACCTGTCAGTGGTCATAATGTTGTGACTGATCGGTCTGTATACATATATATATATATATATATATATATATATATATATATATATATATATATATATATATATATATATATATATATATATATATATATATATATATATGTATGATTTTGATTTATTTGATTGTGTAGGAAGTAGGAAGAGACAGGAACCACTGATAGAGAAAAGCAGCAAACAGGAGGAAAATGAAGCAATGCGGCATTTGCCAAAACTTTTTGACAACCAGGGCACCAGGTAAAACATCAATATGACCTGAGCAATTACCATAAAGGCTTTAAAATCACATATTGTAGTACTGTATTGTAGCTTTTCTGAACACAGAAGATAAATAGTGTGCAAATGGAACATTTTTTTTTGATAGTGATGTTAGATAAAATATTAGGGCTCATCTTCTGGGAACAAAAAACATCTACAGCAAATTTTACATAAATCAGGTGATTATGTTGACAATGGTACTGATTCTTCTCCATTTTTATTCCTGTCTACACTTGCGTTCACGTAAATCATGATCACAACTTCAATACTATCTCAGTTTCAAGTCTGCATTTAGCTAAGCATGGTCCCAGTGTAGCTGCTGATTTGAAATGAAAATGCTTAAATGTGTTGATTTTTAACACTATAGACTAAAAAAAGAGTTGGAGTGGCAGCAGTCGGTGCATCTTTTACAGCAGTCATGATGTTGCACAGCTCTGGAGAGCTGCCCAGCTCTGTGGGAGGTGGTCTAGTCTAATATTGCATTCTCTTGACCACCTGCTAACAGGGCTTTTCTTAACATTTCACATAAATGTTAAGGAAACTCTATATTAGTGCCACTTTCAGCATTGGAAACCAAATGCCGTCACCTTTTCATTAACATATACCTTCAAATATTCTGGTTTGTAAAACATGGTGAAACACAAGGCACACCCAGGGAACATGAGTTCTTCTTTCATCTTCATGGGACACTCGAGATGACAGTTTAAGTTCCAGTAGTGGATACTCCATACACTTTCTGTTCTGTTTACATGTTGTCTATTTCTCCTGCCTTTTCCTCACTTTTCCTCTAGAGTATATATAGACACACACATGCAGCCCTCTACAACTGCTTCTATTGAAACTGAGTGATTGGTTCAATATTTTTATGTTAACTCTAAAGGTGACTTTTTATTTTCTTGTCTATGCATGGCAGGCATTACCTAATTAAAGAGTTTAGAAACAGTTAAAGCAGAAATGTAGTTTACTCCAAAAAATTCACATTTTGTCACAAATCCAGATGTGAAGAGTCGTGCTGGTTTGCATGCATATTTGTGAGCAAAAGGAAGTGACATCAGTTGTAACTGAATAATAAACTAGCACACAATGGGAAACCTGTTCAGAGAGTCATGAAGCACTCTTTCTGTGACAGAGTTATCTTACCATTGTCATCACAGGAATCAGACTGGAAGGAGCTTAGTGACTGGACCTCTGAGTTAGTGCCTTTGTTGCTCCCAGAAAAACACGTTACTTCTTCTGCCAGGTCAACCATCTTACCTGCAGTGAGAGGTCAGGTTGTCAGGAGGGTCTGATTCCAAAGGTGGATAGTATGAAACATTATTCATTTACATATCAGTGAAGGAAGCATTGATGGAGGAGAGATAGTATCAGTGTCTGCGTTGCATCAAGTATATATATTTTAAGCAGCAATCATCTCAGCAGCAGGTTAATCAGGGTTTTTACACTTAGGGTAAGGATTAGTACATTGTTACAGTACATAAAATAATTTTTTGCCTCTGTTTAAGGTGGTAATGCTTCACTGGCATTTAGTTTTGTTGAAAGCTGTCACATTATCCAAGTTTCTCAGCTTTTTCATATATAATTGAGGCTCTGTGTAGACCCAGTACACATACATATATATACATATATACAGTTCAGCTGTAGATAGCTAAATCAAATTTGACAAAGTTGTCTTTTTTTGTCTGCAAGTCCCACTCACAAGTGTGTTTAGACCTAAATTTGGGGATGTATTGCACGATAGCTGACAACAACATGGTGGCACAACCGACGATAGCGGCGGCCTCTCTCAGTGGAAACACAGTGCTTTCGAGTGTTAGTGAAGCGAATGGTATGATTGAACAATGTGTGAAAGGAAAGAGTGTGTCTGTGCGACGGTATGAGCATCAGCTTCTGCTGGACATTAATAACAGAGTCTGTGGCTGTGACAAACGCTTGCTGAGTGCATTGGGCGAGCTTGGCCTGCTTCGCCACAGAAGCCAAGGCAGGCACACCCCAGGAGCACAGCCAAGGGTGAGGCACCATCAGCAGTGTGACAGGATGCAGAAGCGGGGCAAATGCGGCAGAGTCTGGGCTCGGCTAGCCACTAATCCACACAAGCCAGCCATACCCACATTCTTTTTGGCGAACGTTCAATCCCTTGACAACAAGATGGACCTCATCAGACCATGGAGAGCCGCCAACGAGATGTGAAGGACTGCTGCGCTACTGTTTTCACCGAGATCTGGCTGAATCAGAACATCACAGACGCTGCAATACAGTTGGAGGGGCCAATGCTACACTGAGCAGACAGATCAGCTGTGCTAATCAGCAACCAGAGAAGAGGCAGCCTGGCTCTTTACATCAACAGGCTGTGGTGTCAGGATTCCGTCTCCATTTCCACTTGCTTCTCACAACATATAGAGCTACTGACTGTGAAGTGTCGTCCCTTCTACCTGCTGTGGGAGCTGTTGGCTGTCTTCATAACAGCCGCCTACGTACCACCGAGTACCAACATGGAGGAGGTTATGTTGGAGCTCTACAACAACATCAGTGAGAAGCAGCAGGAACACCCAGATGCTCTCTTCATAGCAGCTGGCAACTTCAACCAGGCAAGTCTCACATCTGTTCTGTCTAAATTCTACCAACATGTAAATGTTGCGACTAGAGGAAACAACACTCTGGATTTGGCTTATACAAACATTAAAAACTCTTACAAAGCGGAACCTCAGACCACATAACATTTCCGCCCTGTAGCCCTCACACCTCTAGTGATGAAATGTTTTGAATGCCTGGTCATGCAGCACATTAAAAACTGCCTCCCTGTTGACCTGGATCCACTACAATTCGCTTATAGAACAAACAGATCCACAGAAGATGCAATTTGCACCTCATGCTGTCTCATCTTGAGTAGAACACCTACACTAGCTTTTTGTTCTCAGACTTCAGCGGTGCCTTCAACACCATCATCCCACAGCAGCTAGTGGAAAAGCTTCAGCTGCTAAAGGTGGACAACAGCATCTGTAACTGGGTCTACGACTTTTTGAATCAGCAACAGCAGACAGTCAGGGTGGGCAGCTGCACATCAAAGACCATCACAGTGAGCACAGGCTCTCCGCAGGGCTGTGTCCTGAGCCCTTTGCTCTTCAGCCTGCTCACCTTTGACAGCACTGTCAGATTCTGCAGCAACCACATCCTGAAGTTCGCAGATGACACGATGGTAGTGGGCCTCATTAAGGACAATGGCGAGTCTGCATACAGGGAAGAAGTGAAACAGATGAGTTCATGGTGCAGTTCCCACAACCTGTCCCTCTATGTGGACAAGACCAGTGAGGTTGTTTTTGATGTCAGGAGGGCTGGCAAACAGGATCATGCACCACTATTCATCGACGGGACTGCTGTGAAGAAGGTCAGCAGTATGAAGCACTTGGAGGTTCATATTATTGATGACCTCACTTCAACCACTAACACCTTGGCAGTCCTCAAAACAGCTCAGCAGCAGCTGCACTCCCTCCGCAGACTCAGGAAAACAGGCTTCCCCACCACACACCTCACCCCCTACTACAGGGGCACCATTGAAAGCATCCTGACCTATAGCTTCACCACCTGGTTCAGGTGCTGTAGTGTGAAGGACAAAAAGTGGCTTAACAGACTGGTCAAGACAGCCAGCAAAATCATTCGCGCCTCACTCCCCTTCCTGATAGAGGTATACTAGCAGCACTGCAAAAGTAGAGCCACCTCCATCATCATGGACCTGCTCCACCCCTCCCACCACGTCTTCTCCCTTTTGCAATCAAGGAGGAGATACAGCAGCATTGGCTGCAAAACTAGCAGGAACTGAATAGCTTCTTTCCCCAGGCTGTAAGACTTATTAATGGACTGTCCCCCATCCCCATATACACACCCACACTCACCCTTGACAGCTAGTCACCTGTCAAGTCAAGAGACTTAATGCACTTTGAGAGACTGGATTGTTTGTTTGTTTGTTTTTAAAATCAGATTTTATTGCTATCTATTAGTTTATTATGATGTTCATATTTTAATATGATGTATATTATTTTATTGATGAATTATGTTTTTATTGCACTACAGTCACTGATTGAGAAATGACATTTTGTTCTCTTGAGTATGAAAATGCACAGTGAAAATGACAATAAAATCTTTGACCTTGACCTTGACATTATCCCTGTGGTATGTGCCCTGGCCCCTAAGCTATCGGATTCCCTAGAGACTAGATTTCATTTGTTCATATCAGAAATTTATGCTCATCTACATATATTGTTAGGTTCAGTACTAGGATCAAGCAACTTTTTAAAAATATGATGAAAAATAATGTTATTTCAATGTACCAGATACATATTTAATAAAATCTACATTTATTTTGCCGTGTATATAATTGTTTTTTCTCTGTGCACTTATCTTCATTGGAACAAGAACATTTTAGGAATCTGTCTTAACTAAATTTAAGGTTGTGGCTAAATGTACAGTAACTAGCTGAGGTCATAAGGTAAATACAAGTAACTTGCAGTTATCCGTTACTTCAAAAATCTTAACATCTTAATTCATATTATAGCCATGTCTACATTTAAAGTCTAGAAAATTAAATGAATGTATTAAATATATTTGACGTCAATATTGCATTTTAAGCTGATGAATGACTGCTAATACTTCTCCCTAGAAGACACAAAAAATTGCTACTTCAGTTCTTACTGCTGTAGCAACTAGACCTAAATTCTGAATTAAACAAAACAAAACAAAAAAATGCTGGACAGCATGGTGGCATTGTGGTTACCACTGTCACCTGTTGACTGAGGGTTTTCTGTGTGCAGTTTGCATGTTATCCCTGTGACGGCTTACTCTCAGTCCAAAGACTTAAGTAGGTAGTATAACACACACTCACCCTCATCACTGTCCCATGGGCTCTTGCATATGGAGTCACAGTCTGAGCGACAAGGTGACACTGGTGGCAGGTTGGGGGCCACACTGCACACCACCACTCCTCTCCTGGTGGTTCCTGACAGGATTCTTGGTGACTCTGGGTGAAAGGTACTCATCTCTGTAAGCTCCACACTGCGCCCATCTGTCATCTTCTCCACCGTGGACCGTGGGTCTCCTTGGAAACAGGGTGTGTATGCCATTGGCCTCACAGGGACTTGTGGCGGTCCCATCATCCCACCTCCTCCCACCATAGCGGTCCCCATACCTGGCTCTGAGTAAAGGTTAAGAGGGTCTCCTGATGTGCAATGTAAGGTCTTAAACTGAACACCATTGGCCTTGTTGAGGAGTGCTGCAGTGGCCGGGTCCTGGACCAGAGATAGGTTGTTCCGTGAGTAGTTCTTCTGGAAAACCTTCTTGCGGAATGCGATGAAGAGGATGATGAGGGTAATTATAACAAACAGCACCACAGCAATGCCAATCAGCTCTTCCTTGCCAACCACAGCATGGCCAGCTTGCATGTCTGGGACGACGACAGACCGAAGGCTGCATCGCTGGCCCACAAAGCCTGCTGTACAGTTACAATAGAAGGAACCGTGAGTGTTGACGCAGGTGCCGCCATTCTCACACTCACCCTCTGGATTGCTGCGGTCACATTCGTTCACATCTTCCTCACAACTGCAGGATATAGAGAAGGAGGAAAGAGGGAAAAAAAGACTTGTGTAAGATGATAATGTAAGAATAAATTTGGACTTCTCAATTACCTGCTCCCAGAAGGATTAAAAACCAGAGTGAAAGGGTAAATTGAAATGCACCAAGGATATACTACATGAGAATAAACATAACACAACTTCCTTGTCTTTATTATGATTATGATGTGTGTTTTGTTGAAGCAGCAAACTAAACAGTGGCTCTATGTGTGAGCTCATCTGTGTCATTGGCATTGACCCAGACTGACCCTGTATCCTGTCAGGGATTATTTATAGTACAAGTCATTACTGAAGTTATCTGAGCTGTTGTTCAACATCCACAAATGCATGTCTCTCTCTTGCTTTGGAGATGGTCATCTGGATTCTGCTGCTGTTTGATGTTGCAGATATTTAATTAACTCAGAGGAAAGATTTTTTTCACGTTTTCAGACAAACACTGGCGTTGACATGGAAAAAGCCTTTCCTAAACGACTTTGCATAATTCAAAGTACAGTTGCCTATGTGTGTCTACCTGTTGATGAGAGTGGGTGAGGTTAAGATTTGTATCATACCAAAATTAAAATGGAAATGCTACTCAGTCTGACCTAGTAAGTTTACCATCATAACTTTTGAGGAAAAGTTACTAGGGTGTGCATTCCATTCAAACATGAAGCCGGTACATTCAGTTGCTGTCAGCTGTTTCGAAAAGGTTTTTTTTTTTGAGGGGAAGTTCAATGTGTCTTGTGAAGTCACATTTTAAATTAAATGGTTAATTGTTAGGGAACCTTACCTAACCGCTTGGTGGCAAAATATTGCAAATCTTTTATACTCTCTCCACTGTACAAGAAACTAAAAACTAATTTTTGTATCTTAATCTATGTAACTGCACTATCATAGAAACTAAAATCAATGTTTTGTTTGTATTTTTTTCTTAATAAACTTTATGTTTTTTTTTTTTTTTTGGATACATGATTACTGTAATGGTAATGCTGCTGACAGCCTGAGGGCCAGTTTGGTAACCTTGTACAAAACACCCCTGGTTGTATCTAGTTATGCAAAATGCTACTCAATAATGCACAGAAGACAACGTAACAGTATTCGACGGGATTATTTGTTTCGGAACAAATATTTCAAGACTCGGAAAAAGATATTGTTAATTTTTACTTCTTAAGGTGGTGGTTCAGTGATCAGTACAGTCTAAATCCCATTCACCTCTGTTACACTGAAATGATGGCAGAAAAGTCATAGACATATCTCCAAACCTGACCAAACAAAACCAAAACTATCTCGATAGAAAGGTGCTGCTAAACGTGTAACAATGGGTGTAATAAAACATATTTTTTCCATAATGTGAGTGAAGACTTGCACTTCGGGTTTGTGTGGTTGCCTGGAACTTACGTCAGACCTCTGAAGCCTCTCCTGCAGCTGCACAGAAAGGCGTTGCCAATGGGTTTGCACACACCGCCGTTTTGACATGGGTTGGGAACACATGCTGTTATCTCCATCTCACAGTTCCCTCCAGTGTACTGGGGGTTACAATTGCATGAGAATCCTGATTGATACACAGGGAGGAGGGGAACAAGGAGTTAGGCTTTATTAGGAATGGTGGCCAGTAATACACACACAAAACTTTGGAAAAACACACACACGCCCCCCGCGCCCCCCGTGCAGAGCAGCGCTGGATCATTCCTGTTGTTGTTGTTCTCCACTGGACACACGGTGCGACCCCGGCGCAGCCTGCCTTTCCCCTCAGCCGCCCTCAGGAGTGAGGACGTGGACCCCTGCCGCCCTCTTACAGAGAGGGCATGGACTTTCCCCCTGGACTACCCCAATGTGAGCCCCCGGACTGCCGCTCCCCTGGAGCCTGACTTTCCCCTCCCTCAGATGTCGTCAGTTTTTGGCCTGAGTGCCATTATAGTGTATTTGTTAATAAAACCTGATTATTTGTGATCTGCCTGCTGACTGCTCTGTGTTGCTCTCACTTTGGGTTCAATTTCCCCCCGCCTCGTGACAACTTCAGACTGTCTTGCCATGTTTATCACATTTTCAAGCATCAGGTTTTTGTCCAATTGTATCTGTTCGGCTAATCTTGTATCTCTCAGTCCAACTACAATGTGATCCCTTATTAGCTCATCATGGACTGTTCCATAATTGCAGTTTTCAGCAAGGGCATACATACAGTGCAGTGAGTCTACAGTCTCAGTAGCTTGCTGCACTCTTTGATTAAACTTTGCTGTTTCATATATAACATTTTTCTTGGGAACAAAGTACATTTCAAAAGACTGTTTTACCACATCATACTGTTGTCTCTGTGCCTCCGACAAATCTTGGCTCAGTAGAATATCATCTGCTTAATCTTCCATGCAGTAGATCAATGTGTTTACTTGATTAGCTTGCGGAGCTAAGATGCAGATTACTGACCAGTCTGAATCTCTCAGACCTCCAGATCCATCCTTCCCAATCCTAGGACTTTAAGAAGTCAAATCCTTCAGGTGGTTGTATGGTGAACGTAACGCTAGGACGAGCGTTAGCCACCGTAGCATTTGCATTGCTAGCTGCTGCCTCTGCATTGCCATCTTCACTCATCTCGCTGCCTGCAGATGGAGACTTTTATGCACGGCTTTTCCAACTGCCCATTCATTACTCTACCTTTTACAGGAATCCCACTTCTGACACCATGTCGTGTGCATATACTAAATAATCCAGGCTGAAGTTACAACTCAGTGGCTTTTTATTTTGCGGTTAAAAACACACAAAGCCATATACTGACATCAACCAAGTACCATCACATAAACTGGAACACAATGAAAACAACTTTTAAAATAAAAGCATGGCAGTGTAAATTTGGATTCCACCAACCCACTCACCTAAACATTGCAGCTCAAGCAACCCCCAACCTGACCTGTATCCTGACACACTGCAAAAATTGCTCAGGTATGGCCCGGGGAACACGACAGAGCTAAGGCGTTTACCCGGGTTCCATACTCCCCAGATCCAATCCTATTGAGCAACTGTGGGATGTGCCAGGATATGCCTGGTCCCATCCCGCAACCCATAGGACCCACAGAATTCACTGCCACCATTCCGGTGCTACAGGACATCCCCAGAGGTCCTGGGTTCATGTTCCGCTGGGTCAGAGGAGTTTTAGCAGCATAAAGGAGGTCAACACAATATTAAGAAGGTAGTCATAATGTTATACCTGACCGGTGTATATACACATATATTGTCTTGTTAAATGGAAGTTACACATCCTTTGCTAACACTTCATCCTTGATCAAAGCTGTCAAGTTTTTTCATGAGCTAATGCTATTGTCGCTATTGTAGTTATTGTAGCCGTGTGTCAGCTATTGTAAAAAACTACACTTAAACCACTTGACATGTCAGAGAGACATGGTTTCAGCTCTCCACTGTCATTCTCTTTTTTGGAGTCGGATTAACTGGCAAACTGGTGTCTGCCAGTTAATCTGATTCATTTTACAATAATGTCACAATTTTCCAGCAAAGTTAAAGAAGACATTTATTAAACATTATGAGTACATTAAAGTGATATGTTAACCCATTTAATTTGCAACTAACACATAATAAAAGAGCTGCATGTTACTGTCTTTTAGGAACTTTATTGCACAATGGCTGTGCCTTGTGTTGAATTTTCTGTTACTCACCACCAGAAGGAAGACTGGTACAAGTGGCTCCATTGCGGCAAGGCTGTTGCAGGCAGGCATCAGGATATAGGACGCAGCCCAGCTTTAACTCTGTCAGTCCCACCACCTCTGCATATTGTGAACGTTTGTTCTGCAGCGGCAGCTCATTGTTGTTCAGCATGATTGAGTCCAGGCATCCTTGGAAACCCTCAAGCACCCGATGGTCCTTCTGAGAGCCCATGAGGCTGCGAGAGTTGGGAGGCTGCACCTGACAAGAGAGGCATTATAATTTCTTGCATGTTGATATAACATGCTTTCAGTGCTCTGCTACATTTTCATTTCAAATTAAAAAAGTGGCACTGAACATGATGTAAATCTATGCTTTGTTGAGATGTTCTTACATAGTAAAAATGATTTGTATTTGTACGTGTATGTAACATTGAAGTTCCTTTTATCAGATATCTCTTGAGTTGCTGTCAGAGGAAATTACTCACTTTCAGGATTAATGCTGACAGTCTATCTAAATCATTGTCAAGATGCTTCCTGTCTAGACCACATGTAGATGTGGTCTAAACAACTTGTTGCGTAATAGTGTTATTGAATGATTCAACATTCTTCAAAACTAACTAAACTAACTCTGTCAACTAAAACTTAATCAACATCAAGAACCAATATTAAAAGTTGAGTAAGCCATTGTATTGGACTGTACACTTTCTGCCAAATTCAACCAATATCCTCTCATGGTTCACTAGCAGTCAATGATCTGCACTTACATAGTGTTTTGTAGACCTGACTGAAGTTCTACACAGTTGTTTACAGTGTGTTTCTCATTCACCCATTCTTATCCTTGCATGGCAGAGCTGCTATGCAAGGCACTCACCTGCCATTGGTAGCAATTTGGGGTTCAGCCAACTGCAAGACTTTTCCAGTAAACATAATGTGCTGAGCAAGAGTCAGATTGTATTTACACCACAGCATTGGACAGACCATAACTATATCCTCTAAACCTTCATGAACAAACATGTCCACAAAAACAAGTAAAAAATATAGTCAGACTTTAAATGCTGCTGTAATCAAACCACTACTGAGAAAGCCTACTTTGGATCGAGGTGAGATGTTTAAAGGACAGTTCATTCTCGAAAACCATCTTAAGCTATTCTGCAGAGAAAATGGGCCATAATTTCGCCATAGCAATATATATATATATATATATATATATATATATATATATATATATATATATATATATATATATATATATATATATATATATATATATATATATATATCAGCGTTTCCTCTAGGATTTTTTTCAGCAGTGGCGGCAGGCTCACCGGGGAGCTAAACACACAGACATTGGGATCTTTCGTGAGAGCAGGGGGCAGCTGGAGAAAAATCTAGAGAGGTGGAGGAAAATCCTGAAAAGCAGAGGATAGAAGATGTGTATGAATGAGAGGGACCCAAGGAGGGTGTGAAAAAGAAATGAAGTGTGTGCAAGCAGGTTGAAGCAGGTGGAGAAAAGTGTCAGGTGTGATGTGTGATAAAAGAGTATCAAGAATGAAAGGGAAGGTGTACAAAACAGTGGTGAGACCAGTGATGTTGTATGGCTTAGAGACAGTGGCACTGAGGAAGAGACAGGAGGCAGAGCTGGAGGTAGCAGACATGAAAATGTTGAGGTTCTCTTTCGGAGTGAACAGGATGATGTATTACACCTTTGAAACCTTAGCCAGGTTGCACAAAATGCTTTACATTGTGTTTGTCATTCACCTATTCACACATACACCCACACACAATTATATGGCACATCTTGGGGTGTACTGTCTTGCGTATGCACACTTTGGCACATGGAATGGCTGGTTATTAAACCCGCGACAGTCACCACTTTTATGGCACATGAGGGTGTCACGTTTCTCTTTTTGTCAGCTTAGAATTTGATAGGGAGACTTCTGGGGCATACATGATGGTGGTGTTCACCAACGCAGTTTCTTAACTGTCCTCGAAGTGGTTCTTTTGTATGTCTATTTTGTTTGCTTGTCTGTCGAACAATGACTGATCTAAAACTGGTAAGATTTGTCATTGGGACATTGTGAATGAACTAGACTTCATCAGGAGTTACAATTACAACCCACTGAAGACTGCTCACCTAGTGGGGTCCCACTGGATCACCACACCAGAAAGAAGATGTCCTCTGGTGTCCGGTGTCTTCATCTGCACAACTGACTTCCCCTTTGTCCCTTAGTTCTGCCCCTAGTTATGCTGCTATAGGCCTAGGCTGCTGGGGGACCTCTCTTGATACACTGAGCCTTCCTTTATCTACCATTATATTTAATATATATACCATTATTGCATTACACCCACTCTGTTTCTCCCTGTGTCCTTTCTTCAAGTGTCTCTGGTCCCAGAGCTGGATGCTAGATGCTTCAGATCTGTGGTTGCTGTTCTACCAACTGGCCTAGTCTCCACCTGTGGGATGCTGCTGCTGACCTTCCTCCAGCCCACTGCTTCCAGCTGCCCATTTCCACCAGTCGACTCTGCATCACCCTCACTATAGTTGATATGCTCGTCTACATACTGTTTGAGTTTTACTACCAGCTATATATGTAGTATATTTATGCCAGAGCCGTACATCTTAACAGTAGACTATGAATCAATTTCAATGCTAGCTTGTACTTTGTATGTATCATCTAGCTTATCATACATGTATCCAACTGTGTTATATGTTCCTTGTTCCCCACCCCCCTCTTCTCCTATCCCTCCCCCTCTACCCCTCTACCCCTCTACCTCTCTACCCCTCTACCTCTATCCCTCTACCCCTCTACCTTTGTCTCTCTACCTCTTCTGTCCCTCTCAACCCGCCCGGCCAGCAGGCAGATGGGTCCCCCCACATAAAGACCTGGGTTCTGCTCAAGGTTTTTTTTTCCCTGTTAAAAGGGTGTTTTCCTTGCCACTGTCGCCTTTTGGCTTGCTCCGGGGGTCAGGCATATGGGTTCTGTAAAGCGTCTTGAGACAGTTTGACTGTAACTGGCACTATATAAATAAAATTTAATTGAATTGAATTGAATTGAATTGAATTGAATTGAATTGAATTGAATTGAATTGAACTGAATTGAACTGAATTGAATTGAAGATGCAGCATCAGGAAAGGAGGTTGAAGCGAGGCTGCTGGGTTGGCATTCAAACCAGGCAAAAGAAGGACCCGCACAGACCTACACTACCCAGCTTCTTCCTGACCAACACCAAACTGCCCAGCAACAGAACTGCTTCAATATGGTGATAATCACTTAATGACTTCATGCAAGGATTCCTGCCGAAGCTTTGATATTAGCAGGCTGCAGGGTGCATGAGGTTGACAGAAATGGCACCTCTGGTAAGAGCAGAGAAGGGCTATGCATCTACTCTAAAAACAAGTGCTGTACAAATGCAACAGTCGTTGAAAGCCACTGTTCACCAGAAGCCTGTTACATTAAGACGCTGGCTTTTTTAAGTGCTACAGGAATTCACTGTTGTTATTGGTCCTGGCTGTGTACTTTCCACCTTGTGCTAACATCAAGGCAGCACAGAACATCTTGCTGACAGTCATCAGTCAACACACATGCAGATTGAATAAGGACTGCGGTCCCATCACTCCTCCTGAATTTCAACACCGGAGCCCCCGGGGTTCAGTGCAAAATCCTAGGAATACAGTCATTAGGTGGGACTGATACAAAACCACAATGAGTCTATCTACAGGGATGAAGTCCAAAAACTGACTGCATGGTGCTTTGAAAAGAACTTGGTACTCAATCCCTCATAAAACCATGAACTAACAATCGATTTCAAATTTTCTCAGGAGTGGCACACTCCACCTTTAACATTGGTAGTGTAAGCACTACAGCAACTCACAGACTCTGATCACAAATCCAAAGACTGGGCATGACAGAGATCAGCCATAACACTGAAACTACTGACAGGTGAAGTGAATAACACTGACCATCTCATAACAATGCAATGTACTGTTGGGAATCCTTGGATCCAGGCTTTCATGTTGATGGTACTTACAAAGTACCATTCACCTGAACATTGCTGCAGACCAATAACACCTCCCTGTAGCAACAAAACTTCCACATGGCAACAACTTCCCCGTGCAGAACAACGTGCCCTGCCACAGTGCAACAACTGCACAGGAACAGCTCAAGGAACATGGAAAGAGTCCATGTTGCCCCAAATGTGTTAGTTCCCTGTCAACTCAAGCATTCACAGGATGTACCAGAGCGAGCCTGATCCACTGAGGCCCCACATTACAACCACAGGATCCAAAGGATCCGCTGCCTATATTCTGCTGCCAGATACCACCGGACAACACCAGAGGTCCCATGTCTCTTCTGTGAATATTCAGAGCCATTTTGGGGGCATTGGAGAGGCCTACACAATATTAGGCAAGTGGTTTTAATGTTTTGGCTAATCAGTGTATGTCCAACATTTTTCTAGTAGCCATCAGAAGTGTCTTCTATTTTCTACTACAAAACAAGCTCTGCCAATTAGATGATGTGCTATGTTGATTAAAATGAAGCTCTTGTCTTCTATTTTCTACTACAAAACAAGCTCTGCCAATTAGATGATGTGCTATGTTGATTAAAATGAAGCTCTCGTGTCACTAAAACCCCATATGCCAACTACAGCTCCTCATGAACTGACCAGTGCTCCAAAGTAGATAGTTCTGTCTGGAGTGAGAGGTTGTACAAATGATGATCCATGGCGTTGCTCAACGTAGCTGTCATCCAGCGCCAGGCTGATAAAGTTGTGATTCAGCTCCAGCGCCACCGTGTGCCAGCTTCCATCATTGATGCGACTACCAGAGATTCCCAAAATGTCGTGACTGCTACCACTTCCGCCTCCAGATGCACCAAGACCACAGGACATCTGGAACCACAGTTTCCCCTCCTCCAGCTGCTCAAACACACAGACACACACAGATACCGGCATTCAGTCAGGCTTTTTACTTACCAAAGGAAAAATCCTTTTGTCAACAGCATGTCTACTATCAGACTATCAGTTGGAATGTGTTGTTGGGATTATTTCCGAGTAAAGCACATATCCAAAACTTTCCTTTCCTTTAATTAGCTGCTATGACACAGCAAGTACACACAGTTGTTTGTTTGTTTGTTTGCTTGTTTGTTTGTTTGTTTGTTTGTTTGTTTGTTTGTTTGTTTGAACTAGTATTGGTCTCAAATTACCATTACAAGACTAGCAAGGATGTCAAGTGTTAGTATTACAAAAAATAACTGTTTGACTAATACTACAAAACTACAAAGCAAAAGGATCATAGTTGGAAAACTAAACTACTTAACAAAAGTGCCATCATTTCCGAAGGTGGAGAAATTTTATCTAATTACATAAATCTTGTCATTCAGCATTTCTTTCACAAATTTCAAGATTTAATGTTTTAAAGTATTGTTACAAAAATGCGAGGATTGTCTAATTAGTCGGAGTCATGCCTGGGAGTTAAGGCAATTTTCTCATGACCTCAGCAATCACAATTAGTGATTCATATCTTACAATTACATCTGGTAAATGTAATAACTTAATAGACTTAATAATTCGAATAACATAAACTTTAGTTTAAAAAGGTGTTATATACATTGTATACCAAATTACTTACATTTTCTTAATTTCTCTCAGTCTGTTCTTTGAACAGCCCACAAAAGACAAAGCAGCAGTTTTACACCCTTGGTGATTGAGCACTGATCTGACACATGGCTTGACAAGCACCTTTGCGTGAATTGTGTTACTCATCTAGTAGAAACATAAATCTCTTTACACCGTCAAATGATGAAATCATTATATCTTACAATGAAAACTTGGCTTACAGATAGTGTAATGTTAGGGTATGGTTAGGGTTAGATAAGAAGTGGTGATGGTTAGGGTGAGGGTTACTCTCCAGAAAATGAGTGTAAGTGTAATATCATTTGAAGTGATGGAAACATTATTGTATGTGGAAATATATACCTTAAGTATAGTGCAGGGCTCAGTGTGTGTGTACATGATGATTCCTCGGCTCTGCAGTGTTCTGATTCTTAGGCTGAGTTTCATCTCCTTCTGCATCCGGTCAGACAGTCTGTACTTGATGTAGCTGTTACCTGAGAAACTCAGAGACGAATGACCTACACCCAGAACAATGCACTCTGTTATACATCACTCTCAGCTCCCACTAAAACCAAAAGCACCCTCTAATCACAGACCTATGGCCACGCATATGTTGTATCTGCTCTTAATAGGTGGAAAAGCATTTTTCCATTTAAAAGCATGGATTTCATATAGAATTTTCACAGAGACTTTAAATCTTACAGACACACCTGCACACTCTCCCAGTTTGCCTGGTGGACACTGGCAAGCATAGCGCTCTCTGGTAGCCTCCACTGATACACACTGCATGTCTGCTGGACATGGCTGGTCCTCACACTGTTCTGACAGGACAGCACAGCTGGCATCTATATACACATACACAGGGACAGAAAAAAATACATTTAGACTATCATTTAAAACATGAATTGACAGCTTGAGAGCCTTGAAAGAAAAAAGAAAGGAGGGAGGGCAATAAATAAAGCAACTTGTCGCTCTAAACGTTTTTCTAAAATTTTGTTGCTATGAAAATCGTCTGTTCAGACCTGGCCTGTTTCATGTCTTACTATATTGCTGCTTGCAGTTTTCCACACCAGTAGGTAAGCCCTCATCTTAACCAAATCACATTTGAGACTGACTGTGTTGAGTTATGAAACTGTTACCATTAATCTCAAATCAGCTAACACCTGTTAGGTATAACAAGCACATTGTTTTGATTAATCGATTAATGTCACGACCGCTGCAGGTGGTCGGCATGTATGAGATGAGCTGCAGCAGCACACCTGCATCTCATCTCATCATGATACACTATAAAGACCGACGCTGCACTGAAGGCAGCGTCGGATCATCCTGCCTGCTGTTGTCTCGCCACGGTGCGACACTTTACTGTCGGAGCAGCCTGCCTTTCCCCCCCCAGCCGTCCTCCAGGTGGGAGGACGTGGACCCCGGACAGCTCCGGTCGACCTGGCCGCTCGACATTGCAGATTCGGCGTCATTCCTAGCCGCCACTGTCGCGCTCCGCTGAGCATCGTGAGCGCCAGCGCATGCCTTCCCCGACTGCCACCCCCGGGAGCCTGCCTTCCCCCTTCCCTCACCAGTAGTGAGTTTGTTGGCTTGAATGGCATTGATTGTTTAATTTGTTAATAAAACCCTGCCTGATTTTTCCATCTGTCTGCCACCTGCTCTGTGTGCACTCACCTTGGGTTCATTTTTAACCCCAAACCATAACAATTAATGTTGACAACACAACTATGATGGGAAAAATAATCTTTTCAAACATTTATTTCAGACATTACCACCTATTTTCCATGACACTGCTTTGATATTAATACTTTTATTAGACCCTTTTTGTCAGAAAAATAATGAACAAAGCCCCCAAAGACCCCAAAGTCAATGGCAATGCAGGCAAAAAAATTAGTTTATTTTCCAAAGCAAGCAAGTAAATAAAGCTCTGATAAGCTCCAGTAAAAACCCTTTGGCCTTCCCTAGTGCATACTGATCCTATATCATGTCCCAAAAATTAATTCACCTCACTGAATAACATGTTTGATGTTTGTCACCTAAAGGGGTTACATCTGGTCAATCAGGTATTGTTTGATTGTTTGTCTGGTAAAACTGTCAGGTCCCAATATATAAATTTCTTGCTTGACTAAAATGCATTACACTCACAACCAGACTTGGGAAGTGTTGTTACCATGGCCAAGAGTAAGGGTGGAAAAGCTACTCTTTCAGAGTCTGAGATTCGTGCACAGGCCATTGCTCTTCAAAATGCAGGAAAAACTTGTCAGCAGGTAGCTCAAGCCCTTGCAGAAGTATCTGCAGAAATGGTGGCAAAGGTACAACAAAGGAGGATCCGTTAAAACTTGCCTCGCTCAGGACGTCCACCTGGCCGAACTGTAAGAACCAAGGAACTGATGAGAAAGGCTGAGGGTCAAAGACACCAGTCATGCTGACGACTCAGTCAGAGGCTGAAAAACCTTGGAGAAGATGTTTCTGAGAGCACTGTGCATCGTTATTTCACAGAAGGGGGCTATGCCCACTTCAGGTCTCTCAGAGCTGCACACTGTACCTCAAGGTACCACTTTTCATGCATAATATTATACCATCAACATTCTAGAAAAGGTATTACTTCCAGTTTTGGCCATTAGGAAAAAAATCAGGGCCTATGACTGAACGGAAAATGTTAAACAGATGTTCGAAATTAGTATTTATGCAAGATGGTGCTCCTGCTCACACTGCCATATGACTCAGCAATGGTGTTCTGAGCATCTATCTGGCTTTCTGCACAAGGAGGAATGGCGACCAAACTCCTCTGACCTCAACTCAGGTGAAAACTTCTGGGGAATCCTGAATAGCCACATCGCTGCCAGTCCACCACTGACCACCATCAAACAGCTCAGCTCTAGGGCTGTGCGGGAGTGGAGGAAGATAGAACTCTCCACACTCAAGAACCTCGTACATTCCATGCCTGAAAGACTGAAAGCCATGGTCAAAGGGGTAAATAATGGTTATTGAATAAACTGATTATATTGCATATTCAGTCTTTGAGCTTTGTTTTTCTGGGGAGAACAAACTTTTGGGACTCGGTGTACACCTGCCAGTCTAGTTATACAATGTGCCCATAGTGTAACCCTGCTCTTAAAAAACAAAAAATAAAAGACTAGATTATAAAAACATTTTAAAAATCATTTTAAAGCGACTACTATTAACTGAAAATGTTCCATGTGTTCATTATCCTTTCACTCTATATAATGCTTAGCTAGAGACAAAAAGTAAAAAGGGCGGTGCTGTCTGTGATTGCTCTGCACACATGCTTTTTCATCAACTGCTCATGCAGCAGTTGTACTCGTGCACTTGGTCTCGGCACATTCCAATATTTTAGATGATTGTGGACAAAGAGATGTTAGCTGAGGTTTATTTTTGGGGGGAATGTGCACTTTGACCACATCATCGTTGATCTCATTACAGTGCTTAGTTGCTTCAGTTCTACATACTGTAATGTTCATATTTGTATGTTTTTCAAGAATTGCTGGTTCAAATGACAAAGACGAAGTTCTTAAATGACTTTTGTCCGATAGCACTCACTTCCTTGGTTATAAAAACCTTGAGAAAATTATCAAAAATGTGACTATATATAGGGGAATATATTTGACAAACTAAATGTTGAATCACTGAAGGCTTGTATTGTTATTGCAAACTAAGAAAGCTCAGTGTCAACTCCTTTTTTATGGAAATGTTTATTCTAGTTTTATTACTCTGCCAAGGAACCTGGCAGAGTTATGTGACGATTTGCGTTGGTTTGTCTGTATGTTTGTCTGTCTGTTAGCAACATTACTCAAAAATGGACTAACGAATTTGGATGAAATTTTCAGGGAAGGTCAGAAATGACAGCAGGACCAGCTGATTACATTTTGTCAGTGATGTGGTTTAAAGTCTAGATCCACGGATTTGTTAAAAATTTCTGTATCTTTGTGAGATAGTGGCACGGTGGAACACTGAACACAATTCCTTTATTTTTTGTGTAGACAAAGCATTTGGGTTTGATGTCAAAAGATGAATATGAGATAAGGGACCAACATTTCAGCTTTTATTTACAGTTATTTTCATCTGGATCTCATACACAACTTAGAAGATATCATTATTTGTAATGGAACACCAAATTTTTAGGAGAGCAAAAGTATTGGAACAGACAGACTTAAAAACAGATTAAAGTGAATGAGACTTAATATTTAGTTGCAACTCCTTAGCTTGCAATGAGTGCATCAAGCCTGTGACCCATTGACATCACCAAACTTTTGCATTCCTCTTTTATGATGCTTTTCCAGGCTTTCACCACAGCCTCTTTCAGTTGTGTGTTTTGGGGGGTTACTCCTTTCAGTCTCCTCTTTACCAGGTAAAGTGCATGCTCTATAGAGTTTAAGTCTGGAGATTGACTTGGTCAGTCTAAAACCTTCCATTTCTTGCCCCTGATGAACTCCTTTGTTGTTTTGGTAGTGTGTTTTGGGTCATTATCTTGCTGCACAATGAAGGATCTCCCAATCAGTTTGGTTGCATCCCACTTTAAACTGGCAAACAAAATGTTTCTGTAGACTTCTGAGTCAATTTTGCTGCTACCATCATGTGTTACATCATCAATGAAGATTAACAAGCCCGTCCCAGAAGAAGCCATGCAAGCCGAAGCCATGACAATACCTCCACTCTGTGTTCCACAGATGAGCTTGTACTTTTGGGATCATGAGCAGATTCTTTCTTTCTCCAAAGTATATCCTTTCCATCGGTTTGGTAAAGGTTCATCTTTGTCTCATCAGTTTATAAAACTTTGTCCCAGAATTTTTGAGGTTCATCTCTGTACTTTTTGGCAAACTCCAGCCTGGTCCTGCCTCAGGAGTTTACTGCTGTCCTTGTTACTGCTGTGAACAACCAGATGCTTATAACTTGGCCCAAGGACTGTTACATGACACTGTTAGCAATCAGCAGAATTTGTATCTGGAAGCTGTCCACATCATAGCAGAGGATCTGAGCCATGATGATTTGAAAACAGTACTCTCCAAACTATACCAACATGTTAAATGTGCTACAAGGGGTAAAAACACACTGGATAAAGTCTATTCCAGTATAAAGCTTGGTTTTAGGGCAAGACATTACCACATCAGGGTCAGTCAGACCACATGTCCCTACTCGCACCCCCCACAAAAAGAGTGCTCCTATCACATCCAGAACTGTTAAGACCTGTCACGAAGGTGCCTCTCAAGTAACTACAGGACTACTTTGCGACAACAAATTGGTCTGTGTTTGAACATCAAGACCTGGGGCAGTGTATAACAGCAGTTTTGTATTACAAAAAGCCTGGATACATCTATCCACAGTAATGACAGACAGTCATCACTACTGTGGACAGACGCATCACTACTGTGGACAGGTGCATCCGGGTTTATCCTAACAGACTAACCTGGATGGCACAAGATTTGCAGTGCCTGCTGAGGGAGAGGAACACTGCCTTCAGATCCAGTGACAGGGATCTGTACAGCCCTGCCAGAACCAACTTTAGGAGAGGAATCAGAGTGGCAAAAGCTGCTTGTAAGAGGAGGACAGAGGACTGTTTCAAGACCAATGACTTCAGGTGTGGCAAGGGGTCCAGCATATAACAAACTACTAGTCACCAGCAGCCTGTCAACTGACGATGGTGGCACCTAACTGGCGAAGCAGCTAAAACACTTCTTCGTTCGCTTTGAGATGCCATCAATCGAGATAGCCTCAACAAACCCACCAGTCCTCTGCAGCAAGACCCTCGCGGCAAAGGAGCACGAGGTGAGGGCGCATGCTCGGCACTGTGAACCAAAGGAAAGCATGGGCCCTGATCTTCTGACAGGTGCTGAAGGACTGTGCAGCTCATCTGACTGGGGTCCAAGATTTTTAACCAGTCCCTGAGTCAGGCCATTGTCCCCCCCTGCCTGAAGTCCTCCATCATTGTCCCACTCCCCAAGAAAATATTCATTAGCAGCTGAAATGATCACCGTCTAGTAGCACTGACACCCATTATCATGAAATGCTTTGAGAAATTGGTCCGTACCCACACCACCTCCAGCCATCACCCTGCTTTTAACCCTCACCAGTTCGCTTACAAGGCTAACAGGTTCACAGAGGACACCACAGCCACAGCTTTGCATGCTGCTCTGTCCCACTTGGAACAGCAGGGGAGCTATGCACGGCTTCTATTGGTGCACTTTAGTTCAGCATTTAATTCAGTCCTCCCGAACAGACTGGTGTCTAGTGCGACCTAGGATTATCTGACTCCGTCTGCCACTGGATCAGGTACTTCTTGAGTGATCAGTCCCAGATGATGAGAGTAGGCCCCCGTGTCTCTCAAGCCATCAACCTCAGCACCAGCTCCCTTCAAGGCTGTGTGCTGAGCCCCTACTCTACTCAATCGACATGCATGACTGCACCTCCACATACCCCAGCAACAGCATCATTAAGTTTGCTGATGATACCACCGTGATAGGGCTCATCTCAGGTGGGGATGAGCATGCATAATGGGATGAGGTGGATTGGCTGTCAGTGTGGTGCACAGACGATAAGCTCATCCTAACTAAGAGAAGATGAAGGAGATCATCCTAGATTTCAGGAGGACAACGGATATTCAGCCCCTGTACATTGGTGGGGATTGTGTCTAGAGCTGACCTGGAGTGCCAACACTAAAGACAGCATCAAAAAGGTACAGCAGAGACTCTACTTTCCAAGAACTCTCAGGGACAACAATCTCTCTCACAAACTGCTTCTGTCTTTTTATCGATGCTCAATGTAGAGCATTCGAACGTATCTGCGTGTGGTTTTCCAGCTGCACTGCAGCAGACAGAAGGCCCTCCAAACACTTGTCACTATGGCCCAGAGACTGCCTCTTCCCTTCACTGGAAGAATTTTACAAGTTCCACTGTCTCAGGAAGGCACAGTCCATTCTCAGGGATCCAACCCATCCTAGAAATTCACATTTTGAACTGTTACTCTCTGGCAGACTTTTCAGGACATCAAAGGCCAGAACAAACAGACTAAAAAATATTTTTATCCACACTGGAGCCCCTGGTAGAAGCCATTAGACTTAATCAATCTATCAGAGGGGTCATAATGGGTGGTCGGAAAAACAAATTGTTGATTTCCTGATCCTGATGTCAGAGCCACTTGTCTCTGTACCCCCATTGCTGGATTTAGTCCAATCTTTTTCAGGTATTTCAGGCTATAAAATCAACCTGGCCAAATCTGAGGTGATACCCTTATCCAAATACTGTTACAGAAGTACCTTTCAAAACTGGAAATTTCAATGGGTGCCAAAAAATTTAAAATACTTAGGTATTATTTTAAACTCAGGGCTAGAGAACAAGATACCTGACAATTTCGGTCCAATTCTCAACCAAATACAACTCCTTCTCAAAGGTTGGGACAAACTGCAGATCTCGTTATGGGAGAGAGTCCAGCCCATAAAAATGGTTATAGCCCCTAAATGGAATTATCTTCTAAGTCTGCTTCCTTTGAATGTATCTCCAACCAGTTTTCAATCAATTGACAAAATGTTTAGTCAATTTATTTGGGCTGGAAAAAGAGCTAGGATGAAATTAACAACATAAAAGGCAAAAAAAAAAAAAAAGATTGTTATGATCCTGCTCTAGCCCCTGCCCTTCTTCCTCCTCTTTTTTTCTCCTTTCTCCCTTGGTTCCTAATCTGTTTCTGTTTTGACCTGTCCCTTTGGCTCCCTCTGTCTGTCATCTCTCTCCCTCTTGTCTCTCATCCCTGTGTCTTGCTCTCCCTGCTCACCTGCCTGCACTCAGCTGATTATTGCAGGTGACTCACTTTGCAGTAATCAGCTCACCTGCCCTCAATATCACCTGCTCACTATTTAAACTCTGCTCAGTCACTCATTCCCTGTCGAACCATCGATTCTGTTACCCTCCTAGATACTGTTCCCCACCAAGCCTGCAATTTCCGGACTGTCTCAGCCCCATGGACTCTGCTGCTTTCCCCCTCCTGGATTCAGTTGTGTTCCTGTTTGTTTGTTCATGGATTTTCCCCAGCCTGTTTTCCCCTCGGTTGTCAGTTTCCCCATATTGTGAGTATCCCTCTCCAGCTTAGTTTTGTAATTCAGTTCAGTCTTGTAAACTTCCGTTTTTTTTTTTTTTTTGTGTATTCGTAGAGTTATAGTAGTTGGTTAAGTTCTGTTACCCCAGTTCAGTTCCCCACTAATGTATTGGTTCAGTTGTTGTTTAAATAAATCTTTCTGTTAATCACCTGTCAAGCCAGTTCTGTGTGTCTGCGCTTGGGTTCTCCTGCTTCCCTCGCCGTAACAAAGATAATGGGGGGGCTGGGACTTCCTAATGTGCAGCTCTGCCAGGGAGCTTTCACAGGGGCTCAGACAGTCTCTCTTTTCTCAAACAGACAGAACAGACCTTTGTGGGTAGATATAGAGGAGGAATTGAATGCCCCATTCAGACCAGCAGACTATTTGAGCCAGTGTCCAAAAATTGATTTCCAGAACCCAATAATATCACATACTAAAAATATATGGCATCATATACACAAGAAGGAAGGCTCATCTCCCTTCCTGACAGAATCAGCTTCAATATGGAATAATCCAAATTAAAAAATAGAAGGAAAGGTGTTCTTTTGGAAAGACTGGCATGCTAGGGGGATCCAGTACATTGGATGTCTCTACCAGAACAACACCCTGAGAACATTCGATGAACTGAGAGAGCTCTACAATTTGCAGAGGAGAGACTTCTGGAGATTCCTGCAGCTTAGGGACTGTCGATCTAAGAAAATCCCGACAGGCAATAGGTTCCCTAGCCAATGCTCTTTATGCTCTAAATTGAAATTTTTGAGTAGCTGTCCACACCTGGCAGGTCAAATTTACAAATTTCTTATTGATCAATTTAGTGGTGCTACCATAGGTCTAAAAAATGTGTGGTAAAGGGACTTAAAGATAACATACAAGGATGAAGAGTGGAATAACTCACTGAAACATTTGCTAAAACCAATGAGAGATGTCGGGTCTAAACTAATTCAATTTAAAATATTTAACAGATTTGATTGGACACCGGCGAGAATGTATGGGACAGGAATGGGACGACTGGACCTCTGCTGGCAATGCCATACAGAGAGAGGTGATATTGTTCACATCTTCTATAGCTGGGGCTGCACAGTGGCGTAGTGGTTAGCACTTTCGCCTTGCAGCAAGAAGGTCCCTGGTTCGCGTCCCGGCTTTCCCGGGATCTTTCTGCATGGAGTTTGCATGTTCTCCCTGTGCATGCGTGGGTTCTCTCCGGGTACTCCGGCTTCCTCCCACAGTCCAAAAATATGCTGAGGTTGATTGATTACTCTAAATTGCCCGTAGGTGTGAGTGTGAGAGTGATTGTTTGTCTATATATGTGGCCCTGCGACAGACTGGCGACCTGTCTAGGGTGTCCCCTGCCTTCGCCCGAGTCAGCTGGGATAGGCTCCAACCCCCCCCCGCGACCCTAGTGAGGATTAAGCGGTGTATAGATAATGGATGGATGTTCTATAGCTCTCCGAGCCTAGCTACCTACTGGCAGAGAGTCATGGTGAAGATCAGTAGCAGTGTGGGAACAGGGGTTGATTTTACTCCTGCTCTTTGCGTCCTGAACAGTCTAAAAGGAAACAAAAGGATGGACAGGAAGAAAGCTGATGTGGATAAAGGTTGCCCTTACTACAGCTAAGGGGGTCACGCTGAGGCATTGGAGGGCGGACTGCAGCCCTGCCTATTCTGAATGGCTCACTGCCCTGGCAGAAACTGCCTCTTATGAGAGACTCATATACAAAATAAATGGGAATATAGACACCTATGCAGAAATCTGAAAGCTGTTCCGAACACCAGGGAATCTAACTTAAATGATACGTGACATATATATGAAGCAAAACCTAGCTGAAAGTACAGTATGTTTGACTGGCGGGATGGGAATTTGGGTAGGGAGAAAATTGTTTCCTTCCAGACATGCTTGATATTATATTATTTATCATATTGTTTTTTGTTTGCTTGTTTGTTTTGATTTTTCTTTTTCTCAGCTGGCTGTTTAGTTATCTCCTAACTTGTCATGTACTCATAAATATAATTATAAATTGTGCATATAATTCTACATTAGGGGCTGCGCAGTGGTGTAGTGGTTAGCACTTTCGCCTTGCAGCAAGAAGGTCCCTGGTTCGCGTCCCGGCTTTCCCGGGATCTTTCTGCATGGAGTTTGCATGTTCTCCCTGTGCATGCGTGGGTTTTCTCCGGGTACTCCGGCTTCCTCCCACAGTCCAAAAATATGCTGAGGTTAATTGATCATTCTAAATTGCCCGTAGGTGTGAATGTGAGAGTGATTGTTTGTCTCTGTATGTAGCCCTGTGACAGACTGGCGACCTGTCTAGGGTGTCCCCTGCCTTCACCTGAGTCATCTCTGCTCTCCTGTGTTATGGATATTTCTGGAGGAAATAATAAAAAGTATAATTGAAATATATATATTTTTATGCAAGAGCCATAATTGCTCTAAACAATTTCAAATATTAACACAAAATATAAGTGCAATAACAATCACACATGCATGTCAGGCCTGCTCCTGCAGGCTCCAGATAGGGTTTTTTTTCCCCTTCCTCATTCTCTCCTGTTGCTCAGGTGTGCTCAGCATGGAGGCTGCAGTGGCAGGTGTTACCAATTCCAATCAGCAGAGTGGGAGCAGGTGGAGCCGAGCCAACCAGGATTTACCTTTGCCACAATAAAGCTGGACTCTACTCATCATTCTGTGTCGGATTGTGAAGAATCCTCTGTTAGTCTTTGCACTGTATACTTCTGCGCCCTGAACTCTTGGTAACCTCTCTCTCTGTTCTGTTCACTTAGTTTGGATTCCGTCCGTCTGGTCCTCCTGCTCCTGACTCATTTGGACCAAGGAACCCCTGGCAGCACATTCCCAACATCTTCAAGCCCAGGAATTCATCTGTTGCCGTTCTCTGTCTCCTGGACCCTCCATTCACCACATCCACCGTTGCAGTCTTTGGAACCACAGCCAACCTGAGCATCACTCACCACCTACCCCCCTCGTCTGGATGCACCCCTGGTCTCCCTATTCCCCTCTCATCTTTGTTCGGTCAGCTAAGTCACTGCACGAGCATTTCTGATGTCCAAATTGTTAGTACAGCTCATTTATTGAGAGTAGTCAGTCTTAGTATTATTTTTAGCTTGTCAGCTTTGTATATTTCTTGTGTAGCCTCGCTTCGTGTTGAGTTGTTTAGTGAGAGGTTTCCGTTTCCTAGTTTAGATCTCTTGTGCATTTTTCTCGCTTTATCAGCTTAGTACTTTTCTTGTGTTGTATAATTCAGCGAGTGGCCTCCGCCTCCTAGTTTAAGTTATTTTGTGTATGTACTCGCTGAATTAATTTCAGTTTCTCGTATGGCTATCTGGACTTTTTTTCGCTCTCCTACCTAGGTTATACCTACAGTGGGTCAGTTGTTTTTTGTAGCCTTTTGTTTACACGCCAGTCCCCTAAGGGAACTCCTGAGTTAGTTGAATTCCCGGTCGCTAGTATTGAATGTCATATCCGGTTGTAGTTTTCCGGCTTTGATTTGTAGTCCTTGTATCTAAAGTTTCTGAAAAATAAAGACTCTGTTTTGAACCTGATTGGTCTCCTCCTCATTCCTGCATCTGAGCCTCATGGAACCCGTAACATTGCAATAATCTTGGTGATGTGAAATGACTGTTAATGTGTGGATGAAATTTTTATTTTTTTTTAAATTCTCAGTTGTACTCCAGGGCACTTTAGGCACTGTTTTCTTTTCTTTTAATTTCATTTCTTTTATATTTTATTTTAGTTTTCACATTATTTAGCCTAGTCCTTTAACTTTTTTTCTACCTACACCTTCAGTTTTGCTGTACAATGACTATAAAGACATTCTATTCTGTTTTATTCTATTCTATTCTCTCAGCTTCACAGTTGCTTGTTTTTCACCCACAGACAGCTCTCTGGTTTTTGCGTTGGTTATGCCTCTAGCTATAGATGCAGCCTGCACAGGCAAAACCCAAATCTGAAACTGAACATAGACATTGAGCACTATTCATTGTTTGAATAATCAGTGTAATAGGGCACACCAGGTCAGCTGCACCGTGAATAGCTGCATAATTCATGTGATTATTTATCTTGGAATATTACAGCCTGCTGATGAATTTAATATACAGGAATCTAAGCAGAAGCTACTCCTGCAAAAACAAGATTTTAGAAGCTGAAACGCACATAAAGCAGTAAAATCTGATGACTAATACTCCATGATTGAATGTATTTGCCATTTTATTGTCTCAACACAACAGTAGTGATGGTAGTCAGTCACATGTTCCAATACTTTTGCTCACATGAAAAATGGGTGAGTTCAGACAAAAGGTGTTATCTTCTAAGTTGTGTAACAAATCCAGATGTAAATGCCTGGAATTAAAAGCTGAAATGTTAATCTCATGTCTCATATTCATCGTTAGATGTCAAACTCAAATGTTTACAGTCTACAGCAAAAGTAAAGGAATTGGCCTTACTGTTCCAATACTTTTGGAGGGGAGTGCATCTCACCCTGTTTTTTTTTTGTGTGTACTCCTGACTCTAGGATAAATTGCCACTTTGAGGTAATAAATATAATTTAGTTTCTTGAGGAATTTCTCCTTTTCTGCCTGGATTTTCTTTAGTCTCTATTTTCAGGTGGCCATTCATATTGTCCTCTGTATTATCTTTGACTCAATCCACATCTGTTCATCATGGAATTTCAAGTTTTAGTCATTACTACAGAACTGTTTGCAGTGAACATACTTTCTAACATATCAAAATTGCTTGCTGCCAGATTGGACTCCAGTACTTTGCCTTTTCCATTACATGTGCAACTGCTAATTGCTGCTCTTTGCTTAATTCATTTGTCAAACTATAAAGCGTTGCCTTTAAGGTTTTAGTAAAGTAGGCAATACATTTTTGACAGTTTTAAGATTTTTTAGCTTATTTTAATGAATATTTGGTTTACTATAATTATGGCTTTTTCTTCGAGTAATTGTACAAACAGATCCTCAATAGTTTTTGACGTCCATTTTTTTAGTATGTTAATCTTTGTTAATTGTATTCAGGGTTTCTAATTTTAGAGTAATTTATATGCAATTTTAGCATTAAGCAGAATGTTTACAATGCACTTTTACTATTAGTTCAGATACCAGTGATGCTGTACATGTTAGCTATGTGCTCTACTCAAGTTTCGTGTTTGACTTTCAACGGCGCAACCTCATTTCGCATATTGGGAAGGCTACAATTACAAATCATGGCATCAACCATTCTCTATTCTCTTTAATGCAGCTCCAACATAAACCAATGGGTAAAGTCATCTCTCTCGCAGTCTATGGCTAGACTGCAGAATGACAAAAAAGCCTGGGAACATAAGATTCTTTCACTTACCATTGCATGTGCAGTGTGAGGTCCGGTGGAAGCGAGGTGAGACAAAGCTGACCCGTGGTGTGCTGTATGTAGCCAGGTTATGTGAATCCAGAATGATGCTCTGTTCACACTGTGCCCCACGACACTCCAAGCCAGAACAGTTCTTATCAAGGATAGCTGACACTCTGAGCACCTCCTCCAGCTGCCGCCGTGATGCACTGAGTTTCTGGGTGAGGTAGGCTGCCTTGTAGTACCCACCCCCTGCTGTTTCTACAGTGACAAGCATATCCAGCTGTTGTGTCCCACCAACAGGCTGCAGACTGAGCAGGTGCAGGGCATCCTGTTGTTGCGATGCTGCAGCCTGCTGCAACACCTTTAACACACTCTTCAGGTGCACTGCCACAAAGTCTTGTGGTGCCACACTCTCGAAGCGCACTGTCACTGCTTCACGCAACATCTCTGGTGTCGCCTGCTCCACATGCACATTCACAGGTACAGGTACAGCAAAACGGCCATCACTAACACTGGCATTGAGAGAATATCTGCCTGCATCCAATCCACCCAGGGCAATGATCTTTCCATCACGAGGACTGATCTTAAATAGACTGCGCTGTGCTGGGGGGGCATGGCCAAAGGTCAATGCATCATAAGGGTCAGCATCAGTGGCGTGCAGTTGACCAATCACTCCACCAGGAAATTCATCCTCCATAGTGACAATATGAACTTCCAGGGGCAGCGCCACTGGCCGATGGAGGCTCTCCTCAATCACCCTGACCGTCAGCATGGAGGAGGAGGACATACGGGGCTTCCCCGAGTCTATAACCTAGAAGAGAACAGAGAACAAAAGGTCATAGGAAAAGAAAAAAAAAACTAACAGATGAATAAAGAAAAGGAAGGAAATGAGATGAAGGTGAAGAAGAAAGAAAAATGCACTTTGGTAACATCTCTGTTTTGTGTCATGTTTACATTTTATTTATTTTGTCAACACAGTTAGTGATTAGAGCACTCCTTGAGGTAGGTAGTACTGAGTACTTAGTACTGACCGCATTTAGTACACATTTCAATAAATTGTGATTGTTTACCTTTTGCTGCATTCTTTGTAATCTAGCCAGAGTAGATTTAAAAAAAAAAAATCTATATTTCTGTGCCATTATACCTGGATACTTATTTAATATTTTATGTACACAAGATTCATGCCGCTCCCCACCTCTGCCACATATAGACTAACCAAAAAACATAAATATATGTACCTATAATATTGATGCAACATATAGATGGGGATTGTGCAATCCCAGAGATGCTATCTGAGGATACTGTCCTGATGTCTGTGTAGCAGAATGCCAGTTCAGAAGATGAGGATTTTTCGACTGGGAGGAAGCCAGAGTACCCAGAGAGAGAAAACTGCCGCATGCACAGGGAGAACATGCAAACTCCATGCAGAAAGATCCCAGGCTGGGACGCGAATCAGGGATTCAATATATATAATATATTATCATTTAATTTTTTGGACAGTTTTGTGTACACTGTCAACTTTATCATGTGGATGGGTTGTGGATTGAACCACCAAACTTGCAATTTGTGGACAACCAACTCTACCACCTGGAACACGGCCACCTCTGCAGGTGTGAGATTAAGCAGCTGTTTAACTCTACCTGTATCTGAATAACATATTCAGTTGCCAGGTCCCGTCTGAACACTTGATTGGCAACCAGTGTTCCATCTTTCTCCAGCATAAACTCCCGGCCTTCATTTCCCGACAGGATACGGAAATCAAACGGCGGGCCATTGTGGGAGGAGTCCTGATCGATGACTGACAGTTGCAGGATGCTGGTGCCAATTGGCTTGTTTTCCTACCGAAAGGAGGGCAAGATAATTGTTCATTGTGTTTATCTAAGGTTCAGTGAAAGACAGCATAGAGTATTGAACATGGATTTAAACCTAGTCAAAATGTGGTTGTTTTTGCATACTTCTAGAACAGATCATGTTGGTCCATTTAAATGAAGACCTGCCAGATGAAACTAAATGGATCCTGTCCTGGAGATATGACCTGAACAACTAATTTTCCATTCAGTCCAGTTGTATTTTATGTTCTGATCTAATCAAAAACTAAAAGTCAAATTTTGCCTAAAGTTTTAAAATTAATTATATTCAAAATCTTAATGAGAACAGTCTCAATGGTTTGCTGTTACTGAAATCAGACCAAAATGGTGTTAGTCATTGATAAAAGTAATATGCCGCTCCCTATGGAAATATAAAATTTAGTCATTTTGCCCAGGAAATGCTGATAGCAAGATTGATATGAGTTAATTAAACTCCAACCAATCACTCTAATGTTAATTTTTGCTCAGTACAGTTTGTGTTACTATCCCTTCATTGCAGGCTGACAGAGAAACATAAGGATACAAACAGAGTTATTTATTTTTATTTAAGGTAAGATAAACAAAAAAAATCCTGAGAAAAATTCTTGACATTCTTGAAATTCTTTAAAGACTGTTATTTTAGATGGTTGAAGTTTTATTTAGCTTGAGGGTCACCATTTTGCATTTTTAAGCACTATTTAAATGTTTACCTATTAATAAACATCAAAATATAATGTTATTGTTAGCGTATATAAGAACATTTTTTCTGTTATAATTTGTTATCTGAAGACATGTTATATATTGTTACAACTATTGTTTATACCAGCTTCCACTAAAAAGTGCCCTTAATAAAGGTAAAGGTGTTAAGAAATATTTTAATTAACACTTAGATCCGTCTATTCTTGTCTATAATGTTACAAAAGCTCATTGTAAAAGCTTCACGCAGTAATCACAATATGCTGAGAAAAAAATTGTCAATGTATTATAAACACTACATGACTTCACATTTCACCGCTGCATTCACGTCTTTATTCATTAAGTAAGCTATTTGTTGAGATGTTACACTTGATCTTTCAGAAAGCACACTTATGAGATATAGATTTTGTGCCTTGTCACTGCAGTTTAAATTATACTTAGTAAACACCAAAAACCACTGATGGCTGAGGTTTTTAGTAGTTATCTTGAAATAATATATCCCATTCTTACCTTTATGTTGAAATGAATACGATGCCAGTCATTAAGTTTACCTGTATAACAGTGGTGAGGTTAGCTGGGGAGAAGGTGGGTGGGTTATCATTGATGTCAGAGATGTCTATGTTGGCCATCACAGTGGAGGACATGGGTGGGATTCCACCATCCAGAGCTCTGATGGCCAATGTGTAGCTGGGAACCTAGATGGACAGACAATTTAAAATATTAAAACAATGAGGATAAACAGCACCAAACTCAGAATATATTGTTGGTGAAGAGACTTAGTCAAATTATGATAAAGGTAGAGCAGCCACTGCTTGACTGAGGCTGGAGGGAAAGATCACAGTTAACACAGCATTTTTGGTGAAAAATTAATTCATGGCTGCAGAGGTGTTATTTTCGTGTCATCCCACATTAAAGAAATGCAGGAAGAATGGGATTTTATTATTATTATTATTAGAATTTTGCTTATGGAGAAAAATGTAAAGCTTTGTTCTGAGGTTGACAAAATAACATGTATTAAAATCTGAAAGGATTACTCCAAAATAAGCATGAAGGTGTTCACTATAAATGTGGTATTCTATAATTTTCCTTTTAGATTCATCTTGAATAAAATACCAGAATGGTTTGATTTGACTGTGACCCTGAACAATGGAACACTGTCAAAAACACAGACTTAATAACAGCTCAATCTGCCTTTGAAATTACATTGACCAGCAAAAAAAAAAAAGTTGCACACTCTAATATTTTGTTGGACTGCTGTTAGCTTTGAGTATGGCACTCATTCACTTTGGCATTGTCTCGATAAGCTTCTGTATGTCACAGCATTTATTTCTGTCCAGAGATGCATTAATCTTTCACTAAGATGCGATATTGATGATGGGAGAGTCGGACCACTGCACAAAGTCTTCTCCAGCACATCCCAAAGATTCTCAGTGGGGCTGAGGTCTGGACTTTGTGGAGGCCAGTCCATGTGTGAAAATGATGTCTCATGCTCCCTGAACCACTCATTCACAATGTGAGCCCCATGAATCCTGGCATTGTCATCTCGTAATATGCCCATGCCATCAGGGAAGAAAAACTCCATTGATCGAAAGACCTGGTCATTCAGTATATTCAGGTAGTCAGCTGATCTCATTCTTTGGGAACATAACGTTGCTGAACCTGACCAACCCCAGATCATAACCCTAACCCCCACAGGCTTGTAGGCACTAGCCATCATGAGTGCATCACTTCATCTGCCTCTCTTCTTACCCTGATGCACCCATCACTTTGGAACAGGGTAAATCATCAAACCACATGACCAACCACATTTGTTCCTTGAAGATAATGGTTTACCACTATCCTTCAGGTTTTAATGATGCGTTGGACAGTTCTTGACCTGATTTTAGCAATTTCAGAAATCTCCTTAGTTGTTTTCTTTGCTTGGTGCAGACCAATAATTTGACCCTTCTATGTCAGATTAACATCCTTTCCATGACCACAGGATATGTCTTCTGACATGGGTGTTTAAGAAATGAGAAGCTCCTCACTGCATCAGCTAGGGTGAAATAAGTCGTTGCCTGCTGAAACATATTCATCACTGCAGTAATTATCCAGTGGAAGGCTCCTACCTATTTGCTTAGTTAAATCCAGGTGGCAACTTTTTCTGGTCAGGCAGTGTATGTTCATAATGGAATTTCTTCCAAGCTCCTTTTCTTTTCTTTTTTAATAGTTTCAACTATCTTTCAAGGTTCAAGGTTCAAGGTTATTTTATTAGTACCCATAGGGAGAATTGTTTTGCAGGGAAAAAAAATTATAGCATTTGGCATTCCATAACAAAACACACTGCTAACCCTTCCATATTTCCACACTGACCGAACAGTCTTGGCTCTGTTTTATCGTTCTTTTATTGAGTCTGTTTTATCTTTCTGCTTGGTGGCAGGGTTCGGTTAGACCTCTGTCACAGAGAAAAACTCATTGAACCAAATAGTGAGATAGTCCTGTCACCTGATCGGTGAGTAACAGTCTTGTCCAGCCTCCCTGTACACTAAACAGGTACAGAGGATGGCTTTATCAATTCTTAATAATGACTCCCCATCCTCTATGAGGTGATTTTCAGCTTGTTCCCTCTGGACGAAAGTTTTTTGTCCTAAGGTGCAGGACAAAGTGTTAAAAAAACAGCTTTGTTCCTGTTTCCGTCACTGAGCTCAATAAGAAGTAGTGACATTGCACTTTATTTTATTTCATTCTATTTATTTATCCTATTTCTTAGCTCTGTTTATTATTGTGACTTTTAGATTTTAGGTTCTTATCTGGATTTTTATCCCAGAGATTACTTTTCTTTCCCTTAGATTTTTTATAGTGTTTTATTTTATGTATCTTGATTTTTTAAAATTTTTATTTCATCTTTCTACATGCCCATGCTGCTTTATTGGTGAATGATGAAACACTGAACTCTTTTTTTCACTCTTTTTTTTCCTTTTTTTTTCTTTTCTTGTCACACGATCAAGTACCTGCTTGTCAGCAAAGGACACAGCACACAGCCCTGAGGGGTGCCGATGTTTAGGGAGCGTGAGTGAGACAGGTGTTTTCCCACTCGAACAACCTGTGGTCTGCTGGTCAAAAAGCTGTGGACCCACCTGCACAGGGAGGAGGTGAGTCCGAGGTCCTGCAGCTTAGTGACCAGTCTGGAGGGGATTATGGTGTTGAATGCTGAACTGAAGTCCACGAACAGCATTCGCACATAATTCCCCTTCCTAGTGTCCAGGTGGGCCAGGGCTGTGTGTAGCAGATGGTTGATAGCATCCTCTGTGGATCTATTGGGCCTGGTATGCAAATTGCCAAGGAGGCAGATAGGGAGGAGGTGATGAATTGTCGTATCAGTTTTTCAAAATATTTCATCACCACAGAGGTAAGGGCAATGGGTCGGTAGTCATTAAGGCAGCTGGGCTTGGCTTTCTTGTGGACCAGAACAATGACGGACTGCTTAAAGCACCTGGGGATGATGCACTGGGAGAGCAAGAGGTTGAATATTTCTGTGAACACCGGTGCAGGCTGGTTGGCACAGGCTTTCAGGACACGGCCTGTTATATGATCTGGTCCTGCAGCCTTCTTGATATTCACGTGTTGAAACATCAGCCTCACCTCATGCTCTGTCACGGTGTGCTTCTCTTCCTCTTGGCCTGGCAGGATGCACGCCTTTCTGCCGGGAGTCTCGACACACGCATAGAAGTTGCTGAGTTCGTTGGCCAGAGAGATGCCAGCACTCACCATGGTCTGACCTGCCAAATGGTGATTGAGTCTTTGCTGCCTACGACTGTGTCCCCCAAGGGGTTCTGTGAGGGGTACCGTGGGAGTATGGGGCACCAGGCTCGCTTATATGAGCCTTTCAGTCCCTGTACAACCAAAGTGAGAGCTGTGTCCGCATACTCAACACAAAGTCAGACACATTTCCAGTGGGTGTTGGACTCCGCTAAGGCTGCCCCTTGTCTCTGATCCTGTTTGTGATGTTCATGGACAGGATCTCAAGGTGCAGGCGGGGTGAGGAGGGTGTCCGGTTTGGGGGTCTCAGGATTGCATCTCTGCTTTTTGCGGATGATGTGGTTCTGTTGGCTTCCTCAGACCATGACCTTCAGTAAGCACTGGAGCAGTTTGTGGTGGAGTGTGAAGCGGCGGGGATGCGGATCAGTATCTCCAAGTCCGAGACCATGGTTCTCTGCCGGAAACCAGTGGATTGCTCCCTCTGGGTGGGCGGGGGTTGCTTCCCCAAGCGAAGGAGTTCAAGTATCTCGGGATCGTGTTCACGAGTGATGGGAAAATGGAGTGAGAGATGGACAGGCAGATTGGTGTGGCATCAACAGTAATGCGGCGTTGTACCAATCCATCGTGGTGAAGACGGAGCTGAGCCGCAAGGCAAATCTCTCAATTTACCAGCCCATCTACGTTCCAACCCTCACCTATGGTCATGAGCTCTGGGTAGTGACCGAAAGAACAAGACTGCAGATACAAGCGGCCGAAATGATCTTCTTCCGCAGGGTGGCTGAGGTCAGCCTTAGATAGGGTGAGAAGCTCAGACATCCAGAGGGAGCTCAGAGTAGAGCCGCTGCTCCTTCGCATCTAAAGGAGCCAGTTAAGGTGGTTTGGACATCTGATTTGGATGACTCCAGGGAGACTTCCTTTGTAGGTTTTCCAAACACGTCCGCCTGGGAGGAGACCCCGGGGCAGACCCAGAACCCGCTGGAGGGATTATATATCTCGTCTGGCCTGGGAACACCTCGGGATCCCCCAGGGTGAGCTGGAGAGCATTGCTGGGGGGAAGGACGTCTGGAACAACCTGCTTCACCTGCTGCCTCCGCAACCCAACCCCGGATAAGCAGAAGAAAATGGATGGATGGATGGATGGATGGATGGATTAACTGTACATATTCATTAAGCTATGTGTCAATTCTCTTATCATTCCTGTACTCCTATTGGTAATGTGCAAAACAGAAGGCCACTGCTGAATATTGAATCTGTCCGTTACAACGATCACCACAAATATATCTGTCTTAACTAATTTCTTTAAATGGAGATAAAATCTTAAGCTGAGGTCCAGGAGCAGGACCATACCTCAATCATGCCCATTCCTGTCGTACACCTATACACACCGCTCTGCCTTTCCCACTTGCTCATTCTTGCTTCTCATGCAGAGATAAGCACACACCATCACTCAGCCACGCTGCCAGTCTTAAAGTTTTAGAAAGCTTTGAAGGTACATGTCCACAGGATCCACCAGTTTTTCACATCCCATTCATTGTCCACATGAGACGCATCGCATTGCATGATGCATTGCGGCATGTTTCGAGCTGCGTTGCGGTGCATCGCCCACATATCTTTTGAATAAAGTATTTTGATTTCTACTTAATGCAAATGAGGTCCAACGCCTCACGAAACTGTTGTTGCACGTCTAAATTAGCCGTTGTTGAACTAAATGTGGACATATTCCGCAATTATACAGCTGTACAACTTATTTCCCATCTCAAATACTTTCAGAAATACTTTTTGCTGAATGGTTAATAAAAAAGAAAATTTGCGACCAAACCGCAATGTTGGTCCAATGCGCCTACCAAACTGAAGTGAAGCAGCTGTCATATGACCACCCAGTGGCCGGCAAGTGACATGCCCACCAAGAGGGGGATATTTGGATGCGGTGCAGTTCCATTCGAGACAAACGCCCCTGTGGACAGGTACCATGACTTACCACAAACCGCTAATCCATCAGCCCTATATGAGGAAACATGAAGCCTGGCTCCAGATCTCCTCCACGCCAATCGGCTTAATCCACAACTGCATAACTGCATCGCCTATCCCGAACAGATGACTCCAATCAGAATTCCTCTGTCTGTTCTCCAGTGCATCAGACATTCCTCATCTGATCCAAGCTACAACCAGGAAGGCTCTTCTCAGGGAAGACCAAAACGTAATTACTCCCTACTGAACTTCCACTCACTCCAGCGTTGATTCCCAAAGCAGGCGAGCATCCAGAGAAGCCACTGCAATGATTGGCATGCTTAAGGTGCATGTCCACAGGATCCATCAGTTTCTCACATTCCATTCATTGTCTAACTGAAACACATCGCATTGCATGGTGATTGCATTTGAGCACGTCTTGAGCTGCATTGTGGTGCATCGCCTTGGAGTTGCCCACAGCTCATTTGCATAAATTAGTTTGATTTCTACTTTATGCAAATGAGGTACAGAGAGCAGATGTCCGACATCTTGCAAAACTTTCATTGAACGTTTAAACTAGCCATTGTTGAATTAAAATGAGATAATATTCAACAAATGTACAGCTTATTTCTCACATCAAATGCTTTAGAAATACTTCTGCTGAATTTTTTTTGTAATAAAATAGAAAATCTATGACTGAGCTGCCATGTTGGTCCGATGCTTCAACTGGACTGAAGCTAAAACGGCTGTCATGTGACCACCTAGTGGCCCACAAGTGACACGCACACCAAGCTTGCAATATTCAGATGCAGTGCATTTCCATGCGAGAAAAAACGCACCTGTGGCCACATACCATCAGTCCTGATGGTAGATGGAGATTTTGTGTGGAGGGATGTCAAAGCAACTGTTATGGTACGTGTCCACAGGGTTGTCCACAGAGCCCTTTAGACCTTCAGTCCAGTAAAGCATCGGACCAACATGGCGGATCAGTTGCAAACTTTCTCTTTTATTACGAAAACAGTGCAAAGTATTTCTGAAAGAATTTGAAGTGAGAAATAAGCTGTGTAGTTGCTGAATCTGTCCTCATTTTAGGTCAACAACAGGTTAGTTTAGATGTCTTACAAAAGTTTTGCGATGCGTTGGACCTCCACCCCCCCCCCCCCCCCCCCCCCCCCCCCCCGCACCAAATTTGCACAAAGTAGAAGTCAAGTCTACTTAATACAAATGAGCTGCAACTCTGGGGTGATACACAACAATTTAACTCGAAACGCAACGCAATCAGCATGCAACGTGGTGCGTTTCACATGGACAATGAATGGGATGCGAGAAATTGGCGGATCCTGTTGACACGTATCATCATCATCGTCATGTGATCACCTAGTGGCCCACTAGTGAATGCTCACCAAGCGGGCAATATTTAGATGTAGTGCGTTTCCATGTGTGAAATGCCCTGGTGGACACGTATCATAACATTTGCCCTGATGTCCCTTCACACGAAATCTCCGACCAGACAATCGGAAAGTAAAAAGAAAGACTTTACCTACCATCCCACTGCAAACAAACAACTTCTTGAGCTTAGATCATAATAAACCGCGACAATCTTCCATTTGGCAGACGCTGACGCTGCTCCCCAGAACATGACATAATCGTGCTACCCGTAGCTCCACCCAGTTAAAAGAAAAAATACCACTGATGTCTGAAGCTAGCAAGCCGCCAGAGGCGCTGCACCCAGAAACACTCCCACATTCCTGACAGTTCTCATGGCGACGTCCCTCCACATCAAATCTCCGACCAGATCACAGTTGGTGTTCAGCCAGCTTAAGAGAAAGTCTTCATCTGCCACCTCGCTGACAGCAAAGTTAAACTATTTCAACTTCTGACAAACTCAGAGCTTTCAACACAGAATAAATCACAACAATCTTCTCCTACAGATGCTGTGAGTGTGTACCCGAGCATGACGTCACCATACTCTCCAAAGCTCTACCCCAGTTGCCAGGTATGTTTCATCCTATTCACCAGCAACCTGTACCCAGCTCCACCACCAAAGTCATTTCTGGCCATAGGATACCAACTCGCTTATAGTACAAGAATAACGAAACAAAAAAGAAAATATGCACTCAGAAGTCATCCAGCCCCAGACTTGTTAATTTTCACATCAAGTGCCCTCAGACAGTTTCTACCCAGGAGTCATCTCACTTCGCTGAGCAAGTGCTATAGTTTTGACTCTGCAATAGAAGATACAGAGACTGTGAGCCCACTGCCATTCAAAGAAGAAAGAAGTCCGAAGACTGACAATCTCCTGCCCTCATTCTGTCACTGGGACGCAGTTTGACTCATCCCTGTCTTTCACTTCAACAACTTCGACTCTTATTCTGGCACAGAGATGCCAGATTCATCCCCCGCTTAAAGAATTTCAGCTCCTTCTGGCACCGAGATGCCAGTTTGACTCATCTCGATAATCCACTAAAACAACTTTGACTCTGATTCTGGCACAGAAATGCCAGTTTCACTCATCTCCATCCCCCGCTTAAACCATTCCGTTGACTTCTGGCACAGAGTTACCAGTTTGACTCATTTCTATCATCCCATTCCACAAATTTGGCTCTCATTCTGGCATTGCGATGCCAGTTTTACTAGCCTCTTTTACATCGTCAACAGTCTGCTTCTCACATTTCTGTAACTGGGTCACCAGTTTCTCCCAGCTTCATGCCCCCATCAACCTTCAATTTAAATTCCCAGCAAAGATGCCAGTAGCACCTCTATTCTTTATTTTTTCTATTCTTTATTTTACCAGGTAAGCTCAGTTGAGAACAATTTCTCATTTACAGTGATGACTTGGAACCTCCATTGGCAATCCCAACAAGTCACCCAAGAGGCATCCAAATCAGTCATCTGAACCACCTCAACTGGCTCTTTTTGACATAAAGGAGCAACAACTTTACAACAAGCTCCCTCCAGATGGCAAGCTCCTTGCCCTGTCTCAAAGACCATGCTCAGTCAACCTATGGAGGAAACTCTTTTCGGCCTCTTGTACGAACAATTTCATTCATCTATCACCATCTAGAGGTCATGACTATGGGTTAGGGTTGGAGTGTAGATTGACTGGTCAATCGAAAACTTTGCCTACTGATCATGATGGTTCAGTACAACTTCTGATGCTGCTCCAGCTGCATGCCCATCTCACACTTCATTCTTTCATCACTCAAGAACAAGATTGCAAGCAACAGTTATGTTCTTTCTGCTGTGGTTTTGGGGGTCAACAATGGTATCCATGCCGTAGCATCCTGAGTTCTCGCAGGTTCTTCAAAAAAACCTCTCCAGGCATCTTTCAGCAGTATTCAAAATCTACCCATCGTTATCGCTACCCTCTTATAGAGCCACAAATGGTCAAGTAAAAATCCACTGTTGTCCACTCTGATAACCTCATCCTCATTGTCTTTGTAAACAAAAGTTGAAGCGACTCTCCCGCAGTCTCTCATACACCCCCAATACCTCTGCACCATAAATGATTAATCATGGTCATCTTCCACTGACATCTGTCCTCCTATCCTAAGCCATCGACATATTCCAATGTCCTGATACACAACCTCTATCTGGCATTCTAGAATCAATGTTCTGTTGGCTTTCCTTTGTTCGTGCGACGCACAGAGTCCACTGACATGTTGACTGATGAGTCAAGTTCAATCCACACAGTCATTTTAACTGCTCATCTTGTCTCAACATTCCTCCATCTCCGAAGACCACCCAGTCTTTTCACTCAAACAATGCCAAACCAAAAAAGGTAATCCATGCCAACTAGAGTCACTAATCTTCATTTTTTTCTTATGGGAGGCTTTTGAGGTTCGCCGGCCTGGGAACCGCTGCTGATCTCCAACTAAGCTTTCCCCCCCCACACCGTATCAGCAGAACTTAGTTATCACCAACATAACAATCCTTTGCATCCAATAAACAATCAAACTTCAAATCAGTGAGTCCTTGCTAGAGAACCCACCCACATAGATTATTTGATTGCACAATATAGTATTTGTGAGTGTGTTGAAGTTCAAAAACAGACAAACTTTTAAATATTTAAAGCTAAACTGTCACGGTTGTTAGTGTGAGCTCAGGCGCAGGAAATGGACAGTCAGTAATAAGGTGTAACTCCGCTTTATTAAGCAATGTCCTCAGGGACAACAACAGAAATCAAGATAAACAATAAACTGAAAGTAGAGCGCACTAGGCTCTGAATTCTCCAGCGGCACCTAAGGGCCGGGCGGAACTGTAAAGAGAACAAAACTGTATCTCCTACTCGCAGTGGGTAACACCCAGGCGAGAAAAGTCCATCTCACGAACATTAACTAAAACACGAGGCTCTCCTTCTAATGACAGCGAGAGATAATTACAACTAAAATCTTTTCACACACCGTGTTTCTTAAACGAGCTAAAACTAAGGCAAGACAGCTAACTCACGAAGTACACGGGGATGCTCCGAACTCGCTCACAACGGTGGCAGCAAAGGTTTGGAGCAGCAACAGGTGAGTGGGGAAAGATACCAAAAGGGGGGAATCGGCTCGGGTGAGTGTCTCCTCGCTCGGAGGGTCCAGGGTCCAGTGCTGACGGCACAATTGGCAGGAACGGGTGGGTCCAGCAACAATAAGTCGTTCCTTCTTCTTTCTCTTTTGTCTTCGTTCGCTTTCTTTTTCCATTTTCCATTTTACGCTCCCACAATGAGAGCTGGGTTGTGTCCGGTTTTATAGTGAGCTGGAGGAGGCTGATCCGTTTCACCCACTGAGCTGCTGATTGTGGCTGATGGGGAACACCTGTTGCTCCTTCTGTGTTGCTAGGCTGCCTTAAAAGGGCAGAGGAAGGAGAGGGGAGGGCACTTAACTAGGCCTGGCAGCAGCCAGCCTGACATAAACTTGATTATATCACGTCAGTTTCACAAGTCTGAATCTCCATGGTAAATTCTCACACATATCAATAAAATAATGGCGCTCATCAAACTATATTACTTCTACACTTGCTACTCTGTACCATGCTTGAGTAAGTTTGAGTCCAAAGTCTAGTACGTTTGATAAGTGTGAACCATACCAGACACAGCACAATGATCTGTACCAGGTCTGCTTAGAAGAGTTATACTCAGGTCCAGATCAGGCATACTCTGTCAGATGGGTAAAGCTAGCTGTATAAACAGTGTACCGCTGATGAGGAAAAGTTAGCTGTAGGAACTTTTTGAGTTGGACTTGCTGTACATTTTTAACACAGTAGTTATATATGCATCATCAAATTGACACTTGAGTCACTTGATACACTTGTTTGTGCGGGTGTACATGGAACAGTCATGTGAACACTATCCAGCATAGTAGTTGAAAGCAGCAGCAGCTGAAGTTCATGTAAATCAAGTAAATCTTGAGTCAGTAGCACACAAAGACTAAATATTGCTGTAAATCTAGCTACATGTTACAGCATTCAAATGTACATGAAGTTTAATTTTCATTTGATTTTATTTATATAGTACCAAATCACAAAGTATATAAAATCAGGTCATTTTGTCAAGAAAATCACCTTACAGCATTATAATGAAAAATAAATACAAAAAAATATCACCCTTTCAGCAAGCACTTGGTGACACTTGAAAGTGGAGAAAACCTCCAAAGAAACAGATTAAGGTTGGGTGGCCTCTGGCTCAACTGACTGGGCTGAGAAACGAGTCTCTTCTAATGCACATAAAGAGTGACTGAAATAATGACACTGTGTAAAGCTTCTACATACTTGCAATATGTCTCAATAAACCACTGAGGGCTGAGTGGGTGTGTTTCAAGATGAGAGGTTGTGAGTGTGAAAGTGTGTTCTCACTGTCTCACGGTCCAGTTGCTTGTTGACTTTGATGACCCCACTAAGTGGGTCAATGAAGAACTGGTTGTCTCTGTCTCCACTGACAATAGAGTAAAGGATGGCTCCATTCTGCTGACTGTCCACATCCTCTGCTTGAAGCTGCAAACACACATTACACAGTAAGTGCATGTTTTAATTTGCACTGTACAGGACAATTAAAGGTTTAAAACAATGCTTTCCCCATCCTAAAGTTTAATAAAAGCATGCTTTATAAATGCAAATTCCATGAAACATTTTGTCCATATATTGCTTATTCCTAAAAAGCTGTACAAATATAAGCATGTCAGTTCTGCATGTCTCCTGTGCCAACCTGTCAGAACATATACATTTTTTATGGTTTTGGGGCCTTTAATATTTCTCTATGGATGCATCACTTTGGAGTATATCATAAATCATAGCATATTTGTCCACTTGACCCAAATTTTACCAGTACAAACATACATTTTAGAGGTGACAGAAAGGGTTTATGTGTTCATGTTGTGAACCTTTTCCTTTTCTGGTTAAACTACTGTTGTAAGACTTATGTACATATATATATGTACATATATATATATATATATATATATATATATATATATATATATATATATATATATATATATATATATATATATATATATATATATATATATATATATATATATATATATATATATGTACACATATATATATATACACACACACACAGACACACACACATATATATATATATATATATATATATATAGGTAAAGCATTCATTGCATGTAAACCCAGTCCACAGTGGCCCCACTCATCAACCTACAGAACTCCAAGGATCCAAGTAATGTCCTGGTGCCACACACCACAGGACATCCCGCCGAATTCCTGTACTGATACAGACCCAGTTTGGCAGCTGATCACTGTCTGGCATGTGAAAATATGAAAAGCCCTTTCCAGACCCAGTGTTTAGCTTGTCTTCTCTGGGTAACTATAGGTACATGAGTTTGCAACATAGCAGGCTCTGTGAAAGAACCTATGAGATATGATACGAGTGTCTCATTCTTAGCCAACAAAAGCACGACAATATTGAGTTACAGTTGAGTATACAGTAATGAAAACAGAATTATGAACATTATATTTAATTTCTGCTAATTGATTCCCTAAATTCTACACGCTGGTCCATTTATAATGTGGCTGCTTAAAATGGACAGATTGCTTGGCCTTTATTATTGCTTCTTGCAGCTTTGTCAAAATGATTAACCAAACACTGTCCAAACTACTTCACACTCAGTACTAACTGCACTGGGTTATCAAAACATTAAAGACCGTACCTGATAAGAATCAAGTCTTTTACCTTGATAGTGTGTACATATGGTGTTTCTCATATGCTAGCAGACACATCATCATCATCAGTAAGTGGTCAGACCCATGGCTGAGCATTTCTGCCTTTAAACTGAAATGTGCCAGTTACAATGTCTAAAAAACAGATTCAAGCAGTCAGGGTTTCATACATGTAACAAACCTAAGGGGTCAAGTCCATCAGCTTGCAGGGTAGGGCTGTCCGTATTGTGATTCATTTCAGAATCAGTTTCTGGTTCAAATTTCAATTTCTTCGCGTTGCTATGGCACTGTGCGGAGTGGCAGCCTGTCACAGTAAATCCCATTAGTGTTGTTGTATTTTGTAATTTTGTTTATTTTTTGTTACTTGTCGGTTTTCAAACATATATAACTTTACCATTATTAAGAGTATTCTGGCATTATGACATTTGCAGCAAGTTTTTTCATGGTTCTCCTGGTTATTTTTATGACCTGTTTACCAGGGACCATTGTTTACACTCATGAACAGCTGATGGCAATGCGACACCCACTGCTGCTACTGACACATATAAGGCCTGAGATGCCGGAGAAGCTGTGGAGTAAACACTGGAGCGTATAATGTCCCACCACATTTTGCTAGCAGGATAGCAGGAACGCAGTAGACTCACTCTTGTTCATTTGTATGTTGCATGTGTGTTGTAATGAAGTGTAAACGCAGTTTATTCCTCTTTAATTCAGAAAAGACTTTCTCATGAAAAAAAGGCTTTTCATGAGAAAGGTTAATAAATCAGAGTTCAGAGGACCATGTATGACATTGACTGCATATGTGCATTAAATAATAATTTCAGACAAAAGACATATTTGAAAATATCCAGAAAAAGCACACCAGTGAAGCTTGGACTAACTGACATCAGTGTTGATGTAAGTACGCTATTCAAAGTTCAACAAGTTTTGCTTTTCATTACAGTAACGTTAAACATTATTGCCATTTCAAAATGGTGTAAGCTGTATTCCATGTTCATGTTTTTGTAAGCCAATGGCAATGAAATATTTGTTGGATTAAATTGTAAGCAAAATTAATTCTGGTTTGAATGTTTCTGATGGAGGTCTGATCTTTGTAATTTTTTCTTTGCCTCCCAGGTTTCTGGTTCCAATATGATCTGGTGATGTAAGTTGTGCACAGCTTCTTTCAATTTGGGAATACAGTTATTTAAACACTGTAGACAGACACTTTTCCAGAGTTAGCCCTCTTCCATGCCTCTATATTGATTGTATGCGTATATTTCAGACACTTAATGCACTGAGTACTCATTTCTGAAGATATAATACTGCGCAACACAGCAGTGATTGGTTAGCATCAGTGATGTTTTTTTTTTAAAAACAATATTGCATGGCCTCATAACCCACTGATTACTCTGCATGAGCAATATGAGACAATGTGTGGTTTCATTATATATTTTATTTACATTTGGATCCTGGTCACCATTTGCTTCAACTGCACAGGGAGTAACTACAAAACTTTTTTCCCTGAAACAGCAACAATATTTTGTGAACTAAAAAAATTCACCCACTTTCAATCCACATGAATATGAATAAACAGACAGAACTGTATTTTTTGGTTGAAACATCCCTTTAACATATGACACATTCTGAGTGGTTTTAAGTGAAAGTTGTTGTTCTTACTTATTTAGTGGCTATTTGATGCTTTTTAGGAGTTTAAAAGATCCTCCTAGTTGAAATGACAAATTGATGTTGCTGTATTGTCTTTGCTCTGTTTTTAAATGTAGATATATGCTGAGTTCCAACAGATTATGAACCAGAACCTCCAAAATGCATTTCATGCTGAGTTTGACTACCATTTTCCCCGAATGATGATCTTATTCGGACTGAAGGCATCCAAAACTGGGAAGACAGCAGATGCTTTGGCTGAAGTTTTGAAAGTCCCCGATGAACAGGTGATTGGTGCATTATACATTTCCTAAATTGAGATTTTTTTCTGATTGAATTAAATATGTGAAAAGGTTATTTGTGGGATTAAGTTCTGATTAGACTGTTTTACAATTGACTGTTCTGGTAAAATTAACAGTATATACACCTCTGCTTTTATCTCAATAGGAATTCCATGACATCCATACCAGGTGTACCACTATCCTCCATGTCCTTCCTGTGTTTCTGCTTGAGGAAGTCTGTGGACTTTTCAGAACCTGCAAGGTGAGTCTCCTTGAATAATTAACAATATCACTGTATACTAGGTGAACAGCTCATCAGAGTCGTGATATTTTTGGGACTTTCCCTTGTTGAGTCTGAGTCATTTGAAGAGGTTTGGTCTGTGTTCTTTCACATCACTACAAATAAACTGTATTTCTCTCTCATTCAAAGTGATAAGTTTAGTAACACATTTGAGAGATGATTAGTCAACAATAACAAAAAAAAACGGTTTCATTAAAAAAAATGTATAGGAGAAAATGCAATTTAACTCTATTTGTGGAAACCATAGATTGGTTTATGATTAGTTTTTATCAATTCAGGATGAGCCTGACAAGTCAGAGCTTAAAGATATTGCAGTGGTCCTCATTACTGTCATCAGTGACCATGACACACATCCAGTTCACTACCAGCCCGTGAATGTCTCTGTTGTCACTGAGAGTAACATCGTGGTTAGCCTCCCTAGATTTGGTGATGCCTTCCTGATAATGTTTTGGCTCAGCTATGCACTACACCTCTTGTATCCCAAAGCACTGACCAAGACTTTTGAATTTGCTCAGAAAATTTTACTTGTTCTAGAAGATGGTAAACTGTCACCCAGGTTACAGACTCTCAAGAATGACTTGAGATGTGTAGAAAGTCATCTGAGTGAAGGATGTATGGTTAAGTATTCTGAAGTATTAAAGGCCTTTTCCTCTAGTTCAAAGTTCTTTCCTTATGCTCTGCAGCCAATAGGCCCAAACTACACAAGGTGACTTTGTTCTTGCTCATGTCATGTTAATGTAACACTTTCACTTGACCACTGAGTGCTGTGCAAAATTTTAATGTAATACTTTTACATTTTAGTTTTTTATGTCAAGACAGTTTTCTTAAACAGTCCAGTATTATTGCATTTCTTTGTTGGAATTCCATCCAGTTGCCCAGTTGCCCTTCTCAGGTAATAAGCCAGAAAGCAAAAAGTACACATTGGCTTGATATTTTGTTGGTGCTGTAACCAAAGATTGTTTTGTTTTA